>NC_092873.1:172325044-172925044 GCF_028372415.1 Notamacropus eugenii | reverse complement strand
TCCTTGAAAACAAAACCTCACCTCTGAGTATATATACACTTTTCAGAGCCAAAGGACATCACAACTCTTGAGAACCAGTGCCTCATTAGAAATTACCAAAAGGTATGGGTCTCTTTACAAAACAAATCTCCCCTAATCAAACTTCCCTTAATGGACAGGTCCATTAATGGGTGGAGAAGGTCTTTAACTGTCATTACTTAATTAACATAGCAGTGTCCCTTTTCCCCAAACAAACAAAAAGACTTCCTAGTTTTAACCCTTTCCCAAGACCTCTGAATACTCAGAGTGATGAAAAAGCCTTTCATTTAGGATGACAGACCATGGTAACCTTGTACTTTTAGAAGAGAAACTGATGACAAAAGTTCGTATACTTTAAATCTCTATGGCATTTTTTTCCTTCTAAGAAATGATAACCTGAAATAAAGAGCTAAGTTCTATGTCTGGAAAAAACCATTTCCTAAGTCTCAACAGAGAGCATCGTACAGATAGTTTTTCCTCAAATGTGAAATGAGTGATCTCAACTTATGCTCACGTAACCTGTTTTCCTCTCAAATCTTATCCAATAATAGGAAGTACAAGCTTTTTCTTTGAAAGTGAGTAACCCATTTGACCAAAAGCTGTGAAGTTCTAATGCCTTTTTGTATACGTGGAAAGAGGGTCATTTAAACCTTTCGCTAAAGTGATACAGCATTGTTTTTTGGTTTTTTTTTTTTTGTTTTTTTTTTTTTTTACCATATTTCCTTCTTTTTTTCATTGAAACAGTTTGATTTATTGGATGCAATTTGAATTTTGTAAGTGATTTTTATGGTGTCACTGATGGTCTGCTTATGGTTTCTTTTATTGGTATGCGTGTAGCAAGTACCTAGGCATGTTGATAGGCATGTAACCTATTATCTCTGAGTTGGGCTGCTACATCTCAGTATTTTATTATCAGATTATTGAACTGGTAGATCAGAGGAATTCTGTAGACATAGTAAACTTATATTTCATCAAATCTTTCTAAAAAGTAATTCATATTGTCCTTGTGGAAAAGGTAGAAAGATATGATATGGATGATTGTCCAAGAAGGTTCATGAAGAATAGTCGGAATGACCAGATCCAAAGAATAGTCATTAATCAGTTGATTCTAACTTAAAAGGATGCATCTATTGGAGTGTCACTCCTATTTGGTCTTTTGCTGGCAAATATTTCTATCAATAACTTGGGTGAAGCTATGAAAAATATGTTTTTTAAATTTATAGGTCACATAAAGCTATAAGAGATGTTATATATTTTTTGACAATCAGAATCCAGCAAGGTCTTGATAGCTTAGAACAATAGATCCAAATTCAAACAGAAATGGGCCTCTTAATACATAAGGGTCCCTGTGGAAGTCATGTTAATTTAGAAAACCACATATCAACACTATCTATGTTCTATTGTATTTTTATTTGTCTTGTTAAATATTTTCCAACTACATTTTAATCTGATTCAGGCTGCACTCAGGCCAGTCAATCGTAAGTTTGACACCTCTGGCCTAGAACATTGGTCTGAATCAAATAAGCTGAAATTTAACAGGGGCAAATGTATGTAAATTTCTACATTTTATCTCTCCCTCTCCCTACTTTCCTCCACTCTCAATTCCACCAGCTTTGCCAGGACTGGGTTGGGGAGATATAGTTAGACAAGAGTTCCTATGAAAAGAATCAGGGAATTCTAGTGAATTCCAAGTCCAATCACAGGAAAGGCATAGCAGTATGATGTCGCAGAAAAAAAAAAAAAAAAGCCAGTGCCATCACGGGATGCATCAAGATCAATAGATCATAATTTTATAGATGGAAGAGATCTTAAAAACCATCTAGTCCAACTCCTTCATTTTATATATGGAGGATTAGAATCCAGAACTTCTGAATCTAAATCTACTATTCTTTTCAGGAGACTACACTTCCTCCAGGAGATAGTGTTCGAAGAGGAAGGAATAGTTTTATCCTGGTCAGACCATATCTGGATAACTGTGCTCAATTCTATCACATTTTATTGAGAGCACAGAGAGACTAGAGCACGTCTAGAAGAAGGTAGCCAGGATAATAAGAATATTGGAAGTTGGATCAGAGAGAAAGGGGAGAGTTGGGAAGGAGGATCTGACACCAGCTTTCAAGTATGTGAACTCTCATGTAAAAGAGGCAAATCTGTTGGTGTCAGAGAACACAACTTGGAATAGATCTCACAGGTGGCAAATTTAGGCTTGCTACGATGTCTATGATGTCTAAGTCCTTAAAAGTTAGAGTTGAACCAAAGTGGAATGGGTGACTTCAGAAGATTCCTCAAGCCTTCAGGTAGTGGCTAGAAGGTCATTGGTTGAGAATGTACTTTTGCCATTCTTACTTTATTATTTTCCTACTTCCTTTCCTAAACATTCATTGATTTAATGATATCTTTTATGTTCTTCCTCCTTGGAAATAATTCACTAATGCTATGTTGCAACCTACGCATACCTATCCCACATCGGATCATTGCCCTTTGAGAGATGTTCAAATTGTAGCCATCTAGTCATTACTATAAATACATTGATGTCAAAAGATGGGTTTTGGGAGCATTTGGGGTAAAAGCATTGTACAATCTTGCAAAGCCAATCTAGCTTTCTCTTTTCCTCTTATTTAACTGTAGGTCCAGTGCATTATCTATCTTCAATATCTGTTGAGTACACATGTATATATTGTGTATACTTCTATACGTTATATACTTTTTATATGCATGCAGATACACATTTATGTAAATATATAACATTTCTCTCAAATTCTTAGTATAGTTTTTAGACTTAATAGGTTAAAAGCCTTTAATATAGGGTTTTGCTGGATGAAATTTTTAAAAAATGTGTAGTCAGTTAAATATTAACCATGGAATCTAATGTTCTCTAGGTATTTCAGTCAGTTGTATGATGGTAAAGATGTAGTCTGCTGTGGAATATCACTTGCAAAAGCTAGATGATTTCCTTTCATCCTTCTCTAATGATGACCACAATTTGTTAGAAGATCAACAATTTAGTTATGGAAGAGATCATTGAGGCTATCTAATTCAACCCTCTCATTTTATTTATTTGTAGATTTTTACACTAAATCTAAATAACAAATAAAATGAAACATCAAATGCAAAGCATAACAGAAAAGAGGGGGTTATATAAAAAACTGCAAATATATTAGGTACAGCTTTTCCTTCTCTGCATTTAACTTTTTTTAAATAAATATTTTTCCATCTTTTATTGAGAGCAAACTATTAAGTGCTATGCATACTATGTAGGTAGTCAAATTTGCTATCTAGCTTTTATTTTTGTTATTACCCCCTTACAAAATCATAGAAAATTAGATAATTTTAAAAATTGGAATAGAAAAATGCAATAATCTCTGCTTGATTATCTGGCCTTTTTCAAAAATAGTCTCCATATTAAAATTATTAGTGTTTTATTTATGTTTTCCCAATGTACAAAGGGAGTTCAAATCCCGGCCAAAACACCTTTAAAATGCAATATTCCAATTTGCTATAAAAATTGAACTTCATAATCTAAACAGAAGCACTAAAGAAATGTAACATGATATTTAAGTACTTTTTTCTTTTCCTATTTTTTGCATGTTCAATATGTCACTTTCAAAGCTATGCTCATTGTCTGTTTCCTTCTAGTCTTAATTCTATCCTCTTCTGGCTAGCATTTTTCTGATGCCCTTTCCCCCCTATTTCCAGGAAAGTCAAAACTCAGAATTTGGGTACTTTGAGTGCAAGGAGGTAGGTGGAGCAAATCACCTAGGTCAAGCTACTTCAATTCTGTGGTTGAGTTGGGAGCCAAAGGGATCTGGGAGAGGAGGATATGATAGTGGCCCACTAGGATATCAATATTTAGATATGGATGTTGGTTATAGCATAGATTTCATAGTTCTAGAAAGAGACTATCCTGGTGGCTAAGAGCCTTGAACTAAATGTCCTCCAAAGTGAAAGGAGACTAGATATTATTCTAGGGCAAAGACTGGCAAATTATAACCTCTTGGGCCATATCAAGTCTGCCTGTGCTTGTATGATTCTTAGCTCATTAAAAATAGGTGGGGAGTTGGATCTGGCCCTTGGGCCATAGTTTACCAACCCCTTATCTAGGGTTATCTATCTATCTCTCTATCCTTAAACTGTATATAAGTTTACAATTTCTTAGATAAACTTCTTGTTCTTTTTTGTATATTGAAATGTGTGCATTGACTGCCCAATCAACAAATATTTATCAAGTACCTACTATGTCCCAGACACTGTTCTAGGCATGGAGGAAATAAGTAAAGCTTGAGAGAGAGAGAAAGGAAAGATAAAAGGACAATAACTTAAGGGTGTGGTAGGATCCAAAAAAACTTGAATACTTTTAGGCAGCTGGGAAGGATCTAGTAAATACAAGAGTAGGCAGGAGATGATTTTTAGAGAGGAGGATTAGTTCAGTGCCAGCCTGATCGTGGAGATAGGAAAGAATAGGACAAAGGATCTAAGTAGAGGATTTGGTTTTGCTAAAGGAAAGGGCTACCTTGTCAGAGGCTGGCTTGAAAGAGGAGAGAATAGGGGATGATGTCAAGGTATTTTGAGATAACAGAGTAGGGGAGAAGAGAGAACTTATGGTCAGTGACCTATATAAATAATCTCCTGAGTCTGGGATCAAGTGCTTTACTTTATGTATACCCATCTGACTGAAACTCATTAATGGAAGTAGGATACAGCTTAACAAAGAAGGAAAAGATTCTCAGTCAACCTATTTATATGCTAAAATAGAGAAGCACAGAAAGACAGAACTAACAACATATTTCCCCTTCTCTCACCCCCACGCACAAGAGGATGATCTGAAGGCTCTGACATCTTTTGGTCCAAAAATCTGTATTGAGTATTGCCAATGTGGGAAGATGAATTGCCAGCTATGCTAGAAGTAGCAAGTTGCTGCAGATATCTTAGGAAATTTTTGTTCCCCAAAGAACAAAAGTTATCTTTTCACATATTTGTTAGATATTTGAATCTGTTGCTTGAATTATGAGTTTATCATCTTTATCTGATCTTTCCCCTTTTTGAATTGTAGGTAATTGATGATGCTGTAATAGTCCTAGTTTAATTCCTCTATTACTAATGTTTTGAAACTGATTGCAATGGTAATTTTGGGTGCTAATTTATGTATATATCCTCAGGAGAATGTGTCTGATGAGGAAAACGTGGTTAAAGCAGTTCACTGAGCTGTGGGCTGCTTTGTTTTTAATTTAAACATGAGCAAAATTCCCTACAGTAACTCTTACTAGTCATCCTTTCATCCCATAAAGTTATCATGGGCACATGATGCAGAAAATGTGTTTATCTCCTGCAAAGCACATGCTGTGGAAGCAAGGGAGAGCTTGGTAGAATGCTGCTATTTTGTCCAAGTTCTTTACATTTGGAAATCTGCAATCATACTGAAAACTGTTTTTCTGTTTTCAATATATACATTTCAGCTGAGGATAAGAAAGCTGCCTTAATCATTAATGGGAGTAACCGTGGTAACATAACAGCTCTATGCCTATAACAAGCATCATATTCTATCTGAGCTGAGAATAGCATAGCATTTGGAGAGTGTTATTTTAAATGAGATTTACAAGACTTTAGGTTAGTAGTTGAGGTTTTGAAATGCCACAGGATGAAAATTATTAAACTAAGTTGGTTTTTTCTTAGATAAAGAAAAACCAGTTTTTGAGGTATTTTGTTACATTGGCATCTGACATTTCTTGGTCCATCTTCATCACGTTAACCTCTAAGGTTGAAGAATTGATGTCCTTTTTGAGTGGCTTTCAGATAAGCTTTCTAGTTAATCATTTTCCTAGACAGGGCTTCATAAGTATTCCTTCAGGGTCAAGATACTAAAACAGAAATGTAGGGGAACCACAGAGTTGTGGAAGTGAAAACTAGTGAATGAACTGGTAAAGAGTATTAAAAATCAGAAAAGTCCTATCCTTCTGCATGATTTGAAGCTAGGAAGTGATATTAACATGCATATTATGATGTGTATGTGAGAAACTGGCAAAAGGTACCCTGTCTGTACCCTTCTTTCTATGTGAGAAGTGACTTCCTCTTTACTATTGAACCTACTCAGTTAGTCCCTGCACTGCATCAGTGAATCAACAATGGCTTATGATGAGCCAGGTACTGTGCTAAGTATTGGGGATAGAAAAAGAAGCAAGAGACAGTTCCTGCCCTCAAGGAGCTTATAATCCAATGGGAGGAAATATAAAAACAAATACACATAAAGCAAGGTATATACAACAATGGATTGGAAATAATTAGAAAAGAGGAAATCACTGGAATTAAGAAGAGATGGGGATGGCTTCCTACAGAAGGTAGGTTTTAGTTGGGACTTCAAGGAAGCCCGGAAGGTCAGTAGGCAGAGAATGGTTTCTGGGAGACTGTCAAAACCTTCCTATCAGTATTACAATGGATCTACAATCACATCAGGGTTGGAGGTGGCATGGCTAGATATTTCTTGTAGTCATGCAGATCATAACCCAGTGAAGAGGTGCAGTAGGTAGAACACCAGCCTTCTGAAATCAGGAAGACCTAAATTCAAATCTGACCTTAGACACTGACTAGTTATGTGACCCTGGACAAGTAATTTAACCATGGTCTGCCTCAGTTTCCTCATTTGTAAAATGGGAATAATAGTATCAAGTACCGTAGCACCAACATGATATTCACAGTGCCTATGGCAGCCATGAATATACTGGTGCAATTCTGAATTGTGAAATACAAGACTCTCCACATGGAAGACAGAACCAAAACATTTATTCAGACACCAGAAAACACAATAACAATGCAGAGGGCACTGCCATCCCCAAGCTTTCTCTTTGTTAGTCTTCCCACAAACTAGCTCCCTTAAACAAAATGCCCTTCTCTCACTCACAACCAGCTGTGGGCTTGCCTGCACCACTCAGTTCTGACTGCTCTCTTTACTAATTTTCCCCTCAGCTCTGCTCTGGCTCTGCCTCTTCCTGTTCTAGCCTTCCCATTCAGCAAACTCCTCCCACCACAGGCTCTATGTAACTCAGATTTCCATATGATCCAGGCAGGTCACATGGACCTATCAGTGAATGGGAAAGATCTTCCCATTTAAATTGCCATTACAAAATACCTCACAGTTGTTCTGAGGAACAAATGAGACAACAATTGTAAGGCACTTAAGCCTGTCATGTGTAAGTGCTATGTAAGTGTTGGCTATCATCCTTCTTATCATCATTCATAGTTTGCTCATTCTGTCTGACTTTCATCCATGTCTTCTTGTTTACCCCTGGCTGTCTATCTCATGTTAGGGACCTTCTTCTCATTACTTTGTGAGGATACCAGTAGAGCACGAGTTATCATGTTACACATTGATTGTCCTTTGCTCTCTTTACACAACCTGCCCATTTGCTTTTTGACTACACATCTTTTTGAAGACTTCTTTTATAATGCTTTACCTGGGTAATACCTATGTATTGTCTATCACAGCCTCCTTAGTCCCCTCATACGCCTCTCCATTTTCCTTTGGAAAATTTTCAGTTTTTCAGAGATTTTAAAGGACCATGACTTGAAGTCATACATCATCACTGAGAGAATATTTGATTAAAAAACTATTGAGCTACTACCAACTCTGTGCTTGTCTCCCCATCATAATCTGAATAATAGCTATTCTTCATATACCTAGTATATAATTAGCTAAAATCTATTTTAGTCATTAAAATTCTCATTTAGAGGACTCTGAAAAGTTCTGGGGCTTGAGCTGATCCACAAAATATGCATGCAGAAAGGAGCCCATCATTTACAAGGAATTCATCTTTAACTTGGTCTCTGCTGTATCTTCTCTGAGACAATAGATAATGAGATAAGAACTTTGGTGAGAGTTTAGATATTTGTTGGATGTCACAAATGATAGAAATGAACAAGGTTATTCCTTTTATATCTTTCAGGGAATATTGTATATGACTTTGATATATATATATATGTGTATATATATATATATATATATATATATATATATATATACCTACACACACACACACATACACACACACATATATGAAGGATACTTTGCTGGAAGATGGAAACTTTTGGGGAAGAGAACCTTTAAAGTGGCATTTTCCTTTATTGGCTTGTTTTTTCTTTTTAATTAACAAATGATAAGCACGGTGGTATTTTGTTTTCTCAATGTCTTTTAATCAATTATGTAACTTCACAAGACATGGTCTACTGTAAAATATTATTTACAAAAACCAACTTGTTGCCGTCTAGTACTCTCATTAAGATGAACTTTACTATGCACAATTATTTTCAAAACTTGTATGTAGATGGGTAAGTAGTATTTATTGCTCCTCTTTTGGACTTTGCTACTTTTTTGGGGGGGGTTAATGCTAAGTTCTATATGATTTTCCTATCTCACTTATTTCTTCCACTACCATGAGAATTATTCCCTCAGTGCTCTCACAATTGTGCCATTCCCAACAGAGACCTCATCTGTGTGTATTTGGCTAAGTCCAGTTGTTTTTCTCTTTCTTCAGTGCCATATATACATTTTCTCAGAGAGCTCATTTGAGACTCTGATTTTAGAGTCATAATGTAGTAAATCTATTGCTCTTGATGAACAGTATGTTCATGTTGAAAAGAGCTTGTTAGTAAAAACTTCACAGATCTTTTCCATATTTCAAGTGTTGACCTCCTTCTAATTTTAGCCTTAAATTCCTTTGGTATGAATTTGCTTGTGTCTTTTTCCAAACTTTTAAAAAACTTTTTTACTTTCACTTATTCACATTGTTTCACAAATTAAAACTGCTCATGATTTTCTACCATCCTTTTTGATAAGAAATATTTTTTCCAATTTCCTAATGCTTTATTTTCTTGGAAATATAGAAAAATGGATATTTTCAATTCACATTGTGAGTCAATGCTACATCATGATTGCATAGAGACTAATAAACAACAAGTGTTCTGTACTCTCAGCTAGGCATACATCTACTTCCACAAGTTTCCCTATGATGATATATTTCTAATAGTGGTCACCTTTTTCTACCATACACAGTGAAGTTGGTTCAGAGACTCAAATAGATAGATAGTAGAGGCAAGTAGATTTTTATGGGCAAAACATTTTGCAAAATTTAAAAGTACTATGTACAGCTGAGTTGCTGTATTTCCTTCACCTATTAAATTTTTTTGAAAGAGCAACTCGAGCATTCAGAGAACATACCGTCCATTGTTTCGGTAGGCACCACCCTAAGAATTTCTGTGATGACCTTCTCTGACTTCTTGCCTACCTATCAATTGAATAGCACTTTTAAACAATCATAGTTTCACAAGTTAAGATGTTAAATTGCTCTTGTCCTTGGATATTATATTTCTTCTTGTCAAGGAGAAAAAGTATTGGTTGGTTGCGGTAGCTTTGAGGTTCTTTTGATCTCATTTAGAGTGCTTGAGTAACATCAGTTAAACTTCAGTATTCATTTTTGTGCTATAATTTGGTAATCTCTATATCCAGTTTTTCTCAATTATTTTTGCTTTCTTTTCATTAAAACCACCAATTACCAAAGCATGTAGTATTAAATGTGGAGGATCTAATCAAACTCTTCATGAAATTTATCAACTTCTTTCTCTGAAATAAATATCCATACACATCCAGGGTTTTTTTTTCATTGTGGTCTTTTCTCAAACATTATCCTCAGCTTTGTCATGCATAATGACCAAAAATCCCATGAAATAATATTTCCAGATGCCCTTAGATACATAATAAAAGTGATTTCGTCATCTCCTTTATTTCCCTGTCCAAGAAGGACCTGGGTAGAATCCTTGTTTAGTTGCAACTTCCTTTGGGATATGCCATGGTTAAACTGGGTAAGAATTCAGGACTTACAGTCAGAATAACCTGTATTCTAATTCTGCCTCAGGCTCCCAGTAGCTGTATAATTATTGGCAAATCACTGAATTTCTCCATCCCTCAGCTCTTTGTCTAAAAAACAATGATAATAATACTTATGGTGCTTACCACAGATATTGTTGTGACACTCAGATAGATAGCAGAGGCAAATAGATTTTTATCGGCAAAACATTTTGCAAAATTAAAAGCACTATGTAATGACTATTGTGACAAAATATCAAGATAGATTTTGCTCTGTTTCTCTAGTAGTATGTCTCCTTGTTGGTCATCAAACCAAGATCTCACATTTAAAATAAAATTTACCTGTAACAATCTTTCTGGCAAGGTTTGGCCTGGCTGCCTTGTGAAGGGGACTATGTCAGTAAACATCCCAAAAGTTGTATTTCTTCCCAGCTTAGGAAGTGAAGAAGCTAATGGGAAATCAGAAAAGAAGAGCAGTGTTTTCTCCTTTAGCAAGATGTTTAAAAAAATTGGTTTAGAGAGAGGTTCTGAACCTTTTTTTTTTCCTTTCCTGGACCCCTTTGGCAGCCTGGTGAAGATGATGGACCCATTCTTAGAAAAAAGTGTTTCTTAACTGCGTTCAAAATGAAAGAAGTGGTAGGTTTCAGTTAGAGGTTAGTGAAGCTAAAGATGTAACTTTTTCTCCCAATCAAGTTTACCAATCCTATGTCAAGAACTCCTGCCCTACAGAGAGAAGGGGCTGACAGTCCTTTCCCTCAGCTCTCTGCTACTGTGGTAGTGACTTTGGCCCAGAAGGTATTGTGGCTTAACTCATTTGAATGCCAAAGAGGGAGGATTCTGGGGGAAAAGTGGGCTTCATAACTCCCACCTTTGCACAATTTCTGTTCATTAAGTTGTTGCAGGATATTCATAAGGGGTCGAGTACAAGTTACACGGAGTTTCTCATCTTGTTAAATGGTTGATTGGGAAAATGGATTTTAAATTAGCAGCACGTACAGAAAATTATATTTAAAAAAAAAAGCTTTAATTTTACTCTGGGTCTCCCTGGGATGCTGGTGATAATTACTTTTACCTGCCTGTGATGATCCTTTTCCTTGGGCTAAGGACAAGAGATGTTCCTCCACAATGGACAGAGAGGAGATTTCTTTTTAATGCACTTTAGCACGCAATAGCCTAGGAGGTGGTCCTGAAGAATTGTGATTCTGAAGATGGTTCCAGAGAGCAGCTCAGGGACCACAAGGCCAACAAATATACCCAGTTGAGACAACACTATATCTAGAAGAAAGGCAAGACATAAGTTGACTTAGACATGAAGGATGACGTCATAAACAAATTAGAAGAGCAAGGAAGAAATTATCTTTCAGATCTATGGATAAAGGAAAGAGTTCATTATCAAACAAGAAACAGAAGGTATCACAGAAGATAAAATATGAAACTTTGTTTACAGAAAATTTATAAGATTTTGAATCAATAAAAGCTATGCATAAAATTAGTAGGGAAACAGTTAAGTGAGGAAAAAGAAAATCTTTACCACAAATTTCTCTGATTCGGATCCTCTTTCCAAGACATGTAAGAAACTGATTGAGACATGAATTTTTTTTTATTCATGGCCCCTGTGGGAGTTTGCTTTACTTAACTATATATATTAATAATAAAAGTTTTGTTTTTCTTTTCTTTTTTCAACAGGGGGAGGTGGGAGAGAGAAAAAATGAAATTTTGTTCATTTAAAAAAATAAAAATTTCAAAATATAGCCCAGGAAAGAAGATTAGAAGTCAAGTCAAAGGTAAAGAGGTGAGAAGGATCATGAAGATACAAGTGGAAAGGGGTGGAAGAGTCATTGCCCTTTCACTCCAGGCAAGTGTGGAAGTTGTTAGCCTATATTCAGAACTAAATACAGTGGGAAGGGCACAATATATTCAATTTTTAAACAAAAATATTTTATTAATGATGACTTCTTGGCCCAACTATGAAATTCATAATGATCCTAAATCCCTTGAGGACTGTATGCTAGAAGCCAAGATTGTTATTTCAAAGCAGATGGGGGAAAAGTGGTATAAGAGAAAATATTGCAAGAGAAACATTTTTAATTTAATAAGCCAGGAATCATCTGTATCTTTTGTGTGCATAGCATTGACTGCTTTTGAAAACAGTCACTTATTTGTATAATTGGATGGATTACTAACTGAAGTTTTTGGCATCCTGAAAACAAAAATATCATGGGTTTATTTTATCATATGACTTCAAGTTTTGGAATTCTGTTGTCTCCAGAGAACTGAAGCTGAATATGATCGACAGCCCAACAGAGAGGGGAATGTGAGAGTAAGCAGACTCTAACATATAAAAATGATGAAATTCTGAAGGAAGAGGATATCATCAAAGAAACATGAGATTAAGAAGCATATGGATAGGTCACAAAACAAGAGTAAGAGATAGACAGCTCATGTGTTCCATTGGTGTGCTCACCATGTCAACGGGGGGTGAGAAAGTTCCTCCATACATTGGTTGGATGCCCAAGGTGAATTTATAGGCAAGTATGGATGAGAATCATGTAGGAAGTTCAGGCATGAATCAGTTATGATCTGAATCATTACAGGGAGAACACACCTGTCTATAAGATTATAGACCGATTGAAAATGTAAGTATTGGAATTTGGAAGAAAATGCTTGGCAGTTTAAAATACTATATGAATGTGAGTTATTTTTGTGAATAAAAAGAATAATAATTTTTCCTTCTCCCCTAGAGTTTTATTTCAGCTATTTAAGTGAAAGACATTCTAAGCCTTTTTATTTTCATTCTCTATAACTTCTTAGAAGTCACTCTAAATATAGCACTCCTCCCACCCCCCCTTCCTATTTTTTTTTTTTAAATCTTAAACACAGAGAAAGTAACAAAGATATTTTGGAGTAGCATTAACATGTGTTGACCTTCACAGGATAAAGGTATTATCTTTTTGTAGGATATTCAGTACTTGGATGTTTAAGAGAAAGGTATCTAAAAGCAAGGAGAAGAAGAGGAAAAGACTTGGTTGATTATTTAGTTACAAAATGGCATTCATGAAGGCAGAATCTTAAGAAAAATGTTCATAGGAAATGTTAGAAGGTGCTTATATTTGTGAAAACCCTAGTGGTGCTTGGCAGCAGAAGAGACAAGAAAGGTTCTGGTACTTACTGAGGCTTCCTTTGAATGCTTATACCCCCAAGGTACTGTAGGGAAAATAAGGATCAGTTGAAGAAAAGTGCAGATTGATTATACTTCCATCTGGGTATGAGGTTAGTACCATAATCTTCTCTTTGCTATACCTAAGAACCTTTCTTTACTTTTCCCTCATCTCTTACTGATGAATCCTTTGGTCCCATTCCTCCCCATCCTCCTGTACCTTCCTTCTTAGATCCTTTTCCCTCTCTGTATTATCTCCCTCTTCTCTCTGTCACTCTTTTCATCTTTCTGTCTTTATATATCTGTGTGTCGTTCACTGTGCCTCTCATCATCCTTCCCTCTCTTTCTTCCTCACTCTAAACTGTGTCCTTCCTCTTTGCTTATAAATATCTTGCCTAACATAATCCCTGGGTAGTCGTTACCTCCTTCTGTTCTACATTTCTTCTCTTTTTCAGTGCTGAACTTCTAGAAAAGAATATTGTCCATGCTGTCACTTCCTGGACACATGATTCCTTTAAACCCCTTCTAGTCTGGTTTCCACTTCCATCACTCTATTGAAGTTGCTTTCTCCAAAGTTTCTCATGATGTGATGTCTAATTGCCAAACCCAATGACCTTTATTTAGTTTTCGTCTTTGGACCTTTGGATGTAATAAATTTTTTTGAATATCTTTTGTTTTAACCTCAGTCATTTGACATCTTTTGGATCTACTTGTTCTTCTTGTTTCTATCAAAATCGCCATCATTTCTACCCTCTTAGACTACTGCCGTAAATATTGCCTCCTATACAAGTTTTCCCTTACACCCACCACTAGTAATTAATTACCCTTGTTCCCGCAGACTCTATGTAGCACTTATTCTCTACCTTTCTAGTCATCAGGTATTTATGAAGTGATTACTGTGGGTACTGAGTCCTGACTATATTGATACACACACACACACACACATATATATATATATATGGACATATATTTACATATATGCTCACATATATATTTATATGTATATATGGGTGAATTACATACATATATAATATTATGTGTTATAGTTCTTTGCATATAATAAGTGCAAATTGTTTATATAATAAATGCTTTATCCATTCCTTCTCTGAAGAGGGGCTATCTGACCTCAAAGGAAGCCCCCTAACCCTATTCCACGCAACCAAAATGATGAGACAAGGATACTGATGAGACAGGGATACAGGGACAAATTCCAAAACTTTGGATTCCCACTGGTCTTTGTATCTATAGACAGGCATTATGTCAGGTGGTCTGAACTTGGAAAAAGAAGATAAAAAAGAGAGAAGATGATGCTTAATGAAAACAGGGAGGAAGAGTCAGAGAACAACATGATGAAGTAATGAACTTAATTTCAGAGAGTCCTTGGGGATTGGTGATCTTCTTTTAAATAAAGATGCACCAGTGCAGGAATCAGGAGGACCTGAGTTCAAATCTCACCTCAGACACTTGACACTCACTAACTGTGTGACCTTGGGCAAGTCACTTAACCCCAATTGCCTCATCCTGGGTCATCTCCAGTCATCCTGATGAATATCTAGTCACTGGATTCAGATGACTCTGGAGGAGAAGTGAGGCTGGTGACCCGCACAGTCCTCCCTCACTCAAAACAGTCAAGTGCAAGTCATGTTATTATTTCTCTAATGGCATGGTCTTCTTTGACAGTGAAGGATGAACATACACACTTTTGATAAAGAAGCAAGGGGCCATTGGAGATGACAGGTGGTAGGCTATGGAGGAAGTACATGAAGAGGAGTTGTGATGGCATCCCCTGAGTAAAGGAGTCTGCAGCAGAATCCCAATGGCCCTAGAGCCAATCTGAGAGCCTTTAGATTCTAACCTCCCTCAAAATTTTAACAGAACTTCATGATGGTCATTGAGGGTATGTATGTTAAGAAAAGATGAGACAGACCAGTTGACAGTTTTTTGTAATGAGTTCACATAATAGGTTTAGGATGTCCTTGTTATTTATGTGACTTTTGTTATTGGGTTAGTATGTTTTGCATTATTTGATAATATACAGTATTCAAGTCGATGGGGGCTTGATCCATTATTGACATAAATGCTCATTTTCAAGAAGCCACACTGAATTTGGGAAAAGTTAGCAAGGGGCTTTATCGCTAGAGTTCTCAGACATTTTAGAAACCCTGTGTTACATTGCTAATTCTTCTGTTTTCTACATGCTCCTGGGATTATTCTAGCTGCCTGACCCTGTTATACTTGGCACCACTGGCTTCTTACATACTCACCTGGCCCTGATTCACTGTTTTGATTTAGCTATTGAGTGCCCTATATGGATTTACCACTTAATTGTTAAACTTCAGCCTTCTTTATATCCTGGTATCTGTCTGTTCATCTTGCCCATCCTGTATCTTCCCTCGTGTTGGCCACCTGCCTAACACTTGGAGCTGCTTTCCACCTACATTCCCGTATGACAGGAAAGAACATAATGATTAAGTATGGAAAAAAATGTTTCAGCATTCATCCCAACTGTATAGGAAAAAAAGATATGGAGTGGGCAGGCTTGAGAAATCTCATCCGTCATCAATTTTATTTAGTATTATTTTTAGTTCTCGTTACAGTGCCTCATAGGGCCACACAGTCCCTTGAGGTAAGAACAGCTCTGTTCTTAGTGCTTTCTTGGTGACTTTGAATTTTCAGAACTGGGATGCCCTAACAAAATAGAATTGCTAAGGACATATTTGGAAATTTTAAGGTTGTATGTAACCTGTGAATTTTACAGAATCATGTAGTTCTTGAGAACCAGTTTCTCTCCAGGAAGGCCTGACTTTAAGGCCCACCTCTGAGACAGATTGATTATGTGACCCTGGACAAGTCACTTAACTTATCTGTGCCACAGGCCCTTTTCTAAGATGCTTAGGTGCAGCATAGACAGTAATATGGCACAGAAGAAAAAAGCTGTGTTTGGAATAAAAGGACCGGAATTCAAATGCAGTTCACTTATAATCAATAAGACCTTGGGAAAGTCCCATAATAGCTCTCATCCTCCATTTCCTCTTTTGTAAATGAGAGAAATGGACTACATGACCCCTAGGGTCCTTTCTAGCTCAAAACCTATTCTCCTAGTAAAAATAAGTTATCTAGTAAAATGCTTTTCTAGGCTGGTAACAACTGTGTGAGTGACTTTTGTGGTTTTTTGCTCATTATCAGTCACGTCTGATATTTTTTGAATTTACCTGTTCTTCCTTATTTCTGTCATTTCTGATGTGACCCCATTGGGATTTTCTTGGCAAAGATATTAGAGTGCCCTTTCCTTCTTCAGCTCATTTTACAGATGAGGATACCGATGCAAAAAAGGTTAAGTGCCTTGCCCAGGTTCACACAGCTAGTAAGTGTCTGAGGCCAGATTTGAACTCAGCAAGATGAGTCTTCCTAAATGTAGGCCCAATACTCTGCCCACTGCACTACCTAGCTGCCCATTTTGGAGTGGTGGCATGGCATAATAGAATCAACCTCAAAGTCCAGAATACCTGGATTTGAGTTCCAACTTTGACATATACTAGCAGTGTGACCCTAGACAACTAACTTAACACCTCAGTGCTCTGGACAAATCTTTAAGACTACAAATTACAAAGAAAATACGTATCTGCTTTGATAGGGAGAATTTATTCACTTGGAAGTACCCTATGCCAATGGAATCACAGGTCAAGTCTCTGTCCCTACAAGGTGCAGAGCAGATGCTGATCTGCATTAATAAAGGCTTTCTTTATTGGGAGCACCTTACAGCAATGAAATCATAGGTATGGCTTAAAAAATCTGTTGTTATTGTGGGGTTTTTTTTGTCTTAAATGCCTTTTTTGTCTTAAATGTCACAGCAGGGTACATCTAGAGATAAGACAAGAGAGGTCATCTAGTTCCACCCCCTTGTTTTAAATGGGAGGAGAGAAGTCTAGAGAGGAAAAGGGACTTGCTCAAGGTCACAGAGATACTGAGCAACAGAGATAGGTTTTGAACCCATGCCCTTTGCCTCCAAATCCAGTGTTTTTTTCACCACACTGGAGCAGGTTAAAAGCCTTAAACCTTAGTGGAAAAATGGATTACTTCTATTGGAGGAAGTTATGAGGCAGCTAGGTGACACTGTGGAGAGAATGATGGAGCTCGAGTCAGAAATATCTGAGTTTAAATTTGACCTCAGACACTTATTAACTGTGAAACTATAGGCAAGTCACTTAAGTCCAGTTTGTCTCAATTTCTTCAACTGTAAAATGGGGATATTTTATCCCCATTATCTCACTTGAGATAATATTTGTAAAGTACTTCTCACAGCATCTGGCACGTAGTCAGTGCTATATAAATGCTAGCTGTCATCATCAACCTAAGTTTGATCATGATAATAAGAAGAACACTTAGATGGTACATGTATAGAATTTTGAACTTGGAATCAGATTCAAATTCTACATAGTCTGTGTGACCCTGAGAAGGTCACCTGCTTTTCCCAACCTCAGTTTTCCCATTTGTAAAATAGGGATAATAATAGAATCTACCTGGAGTGTTGTTATGAAGATCAAATGAAACTACATATCTAGAGTGCTTTGCAGACCTTTAAAACACCACAGAGCTTCCATTATAGTTGTTGACATTCATGTTGCTAAGTTGGAGCATTGAGTTTGAGGCAGTATGATGAAATGGAAAGAGCATCAGTTTTGGGGTCAGAAATACTGAAACTGAATTCCCTTCCCCAGATGATATCATCTCTGTGACCCAGGGTAGGTAAAATAAACTTGAGCCTCAGTTTTCTCCCTCAAAATACGGGTGAAATACTTTCAGTGCCTATGTAATCAGCTGTTATAAACAAAATGCGATAAATGCAGATGTTACTGTTTTTATTAATATTATTCAAGAATCTGGATATGTAAATATAGAAGGTGATTTTTCCTAGGCCACCAATTGTAAATTATCTTAATGGAGGCAGCTTTGAGTAGTAGAAAAAAATACTGCACTAGAGGAATTGACCCTCGAAATCTAGCCCCAGACCTTCCTTTAATTGTGTGACTTTAAGCAGATCATCTAATCTCTCTGAGCCTGTTTTCTATTTTGTAAGATGAGGTTGGACCAGATGTTTGCTAATGCAACTAATAGCTCTGAAATTATATTATTCTGTTAGTGAGAAACAAAATGATTGTCTATTATAGTTCTTGTGTCTATTAGCTTTAGACACATGTATTTTCTCAGGCTAGCTCTTTGGCCAGGGGTCATATTCTTAGGCCGATTCAGACTGAAGAGACAACGAAGAGTCAAAGATGCTGAGTAGTCTTTGGGCTGTCATTTACACGACACTTAGGTCAAGAATAACCATCTGGTCATCAAGGTTAAAATATGTTTCTGTGAAACAAAAGCTCTGAAAATAAGTGTTTTTGTAAAGAATTAATTGGATTTTAAAATGACCTGCTAGGTTGTAAGATAACTGCTTTGTTGTTGTTGTTCAGTCATGCCAACTCTTCTTGACCAAATTTGTGGGTTTTGTGGCAGAGATACTAGAGTGATTTGCCATTTCCTTCTCCAGTTCATTTTACAGGAGAGGATCTGAGGCAGGCTAGGTTAAATAACTTTTCTAGAGACACACAGTTAGTGAGTTTCTGAAGTCAGAAAATGAATTCAGACATTCCTGATTCCAGGTCCAATGTTTTATCCACTTAGCCATCTAGTGTCAAGAAAACTATTAGGGAATGTCTAATATCAAATTTTTTTGTTGCTTTTTAGAAAGTCCACTCTTTATTATTATGTATTTAATAATAATAGCATGGGCAGATAAGGCAACTCTTTAACAGTGCAGATTGCCATGTTCTCTCCAATTCATACTCCTAGAGAGTTGCCTAGAGCACTCAGAAATCAAATGTTTTGCCCATCACATTGCCAGTGTGTCTCAGAGGTAGACCCAGATCTTTTTAACTTTGACAATGGCTCTCTACAGCTCCTCTTAGTAATAATAACCAACAAATTCACAGTGAATCATCATACTTAGTTTCCACTTGAGATTAATCTCAACAAATAGAGAAAATTTGTATCTAATAATTAATAGAAAAAATTCTATTTTATTCTAATCATAATAGCAATGTTAAAGGATTTTGGTGCTTCAAAGGGGATTTGAATGTCTAAAAAAAAAAGTAATATTTTAGAGTGAGAAGATTATGGAGCTAGAGATTAAAAGGCCCTCAATGTGTACATTTATTTACAAGTCAGATTTGTTCCTCCCTATGTGGACTAATACTTCCACTGGGTCTCAGACCTGGACCTCTATGATACAGTCTAGAAATCAATGATGCATCCATTTTTGGAACTCATGTCTGCTCCCACCTTACCTCAAGTAAACTTCCTTCTTTATATTTCTTGTTACACCCTGTTTAAATGCTGAGGAGTATTTGCTTTGTCACTTACACAATTCTTAGGTCAAGAATAGCCATTGTCAGCTGCTCAAGGGCAGGAAACATCTCTTATTTTACTATTTATATCTCTGGAGCTAAGCACTGCGCCTGGCACATAGCTCTTTAAATATGTTTTTCATTCATTTAAGTTTTGCAAGTGCCAAATATAAATGAAATCAACTTAATTTTTTTTGAAACTAACATTGTACAACTTGATATGCATCCTTCCAGTACCCTAAATGAGTTCTTAAATGCCCTTTCATAACAACTGGTCCTCAGATGTATTGTTTGAATGAGTTCTAAAGAGAGAAAAAAGATCATTATTTTCTTTCTTCTTCAATTTTAAAATACTGGTCATGGGAAGAATCATATTCCTGATTCTGGTAAGCATCAGCCTGCTGTGGGATCGTATATACCTTGGCTAATGTGGTACAACTATTTACCACCTTCTATGAGTAATAAAATAGTAGATAGGGCCTAAGTTTATAATTCTGTCTTCAAAGTCACTTATTTAATTATCTTCATTAATGACCCTGAGAATAATTGAATATCAGATCAGGAGGGGACAATTTACAGATGAGAACCAAGGCTCGGAGATATTAAATAACTTTCCCATGAAAAGCAGCTAGATGGTACAGTGGATAGAGTACTGGACCTAGGGTCCAGAAGATCTGAGCTCAGATTCGGTCTCGAACACTTATTAACTGTGACTCTGGGCAAATTACTTAATCACTGTCTACTTCAGTTTTCTCATCTGTAAAATGAGTATATGGAGAAGGAGATGGCAAACCACTCCAGTACCTTTGCCAAGAAATCCCCACATAGGTTCAGGGAGATTCAGATATGACTGAAATGACTGAACAGGAACAAAATGAGGATGATAATAGTGCCTATCTCCCAGTGTTATTGTAAGAATCAGAGAAAATATTTGTAAAGCATTTTGTATAGTGCCTGGCAAATAACATGTGGTTCTTATAATAATATAATGATGTTTAATAAATGCTTAATTCCTTCCTTCTGTTCATAATTACATAGAGCAGGGAGTCAAATGCAGCTCTTCTGACTCCTAATCTAATATTGTTTCCATGACACCATAGCCATGAAAAAGGTACGCTTTTTTTTTAAGTTTGTAGAACAAGGGAGTTAAATTCAATTCAGCAAACATCTTTAAATACTTATGCATTGCCATTGGGGATATAAAGACATAAACAGTTTCTGTTTTCAAGTAATCTGCATTTGCTGAGGGGATACAACGTGTATTCAGATAAAGAAATTCAGTAAACAGGATTTATTATTATTTTTATTAATTATTCAGAAGGGTGAGAGTGCTAAAAACTGAGGTGAGGAAATCAAGAAGGTCTTCCCATAGGAGGTGGCACCTGAAATAAACATCAGCAGAATCTATAGACTCTCAGAGGAATTGGTGGGGAGGAACTGTCTTCTAGGTATGCAAAACAGGTTTTGGAAAGGTATGAAGTCAGGAGATAAAATGTTGAATTCAGGGAATGAAAAGTAAACCACTTTGATGGGAAGGAAGTATATGTAATGAAGAATAATCAGAAATTATTCTGGAAAGGTAAGTAGGAGCCATAGTAAAAGCTGAGGAGAGTATGTATTTTGTCCTAAGGCCAATAGAAGCCACTGAAGATTCTTGAGTATGGGAGTGATCAGGTTGGACCTATACTTTAGGAATATCAGTTTGGTAATTGTGTGGGGTAGATAAGAGAGCAGAGTGATTAGACGTAGGAAGACTTTCTGAGAAGTTACTGCAGGCTTTTAGGCTAGACAGCTAGATCTGAAATCAGAAAGGCTCATTTTCCTGAGTTCAAATCTGACCTTGAACACTTAGTATCTGTGTGACCCTAGGCAAGTCATTTAACTCTGTTTGCCTCAGTTACCTCATCTATAAAATGAGCTAGAGAAGGAAATGGCAAATCACTCTAGTATCTTTGACAAGAAAACCCCAAATGGCGTCATGAAGAGTCAGAAATGACTGAAAAATGACTCAACAGTAACAGAGACTAGAAATGATGAGGTCTTAAAATAGAATAGAGGTTATATAGGGGGGAAAGTAAACATAGCTTTTCACCTCTTCAGTCTCAAGAAATATACTCTTGTTGGGTTATTATAGCCTTATAGAGACAACGACTATCACAAATAGAGAAACCATTAGGCTTAGAACCAGACGATTGGCAAATAACATTGATGAATTTTACTATCATGATGGATATTAACATGACAGAAGCCATTTAGCACCTTAGAGCTAATAGGTCTCAATTTAACTTATATTAAAATAGCCACTATTCTCAAGTTCTACATCTTTTTCTCTTAACACTATTTCATTGCTGCAATATAGAATTCTCTGAGCAAAGAAGAATATAGAGCAGAACTTATTTTTGTTTTTATTTTCCCCCAATTTAATTTCTTCCATCTTAATTGAGTTCTCTTGTCCATTCATGTGATAGCTGATAATGAAAAATGGATCTATTTCAATGACTCCTTTCCATTCCTACAAGTTATTCTTTTATAATGGTTAATTAATCCTATTCTACCAGTCTTGTTAGAAAACATAAATCTGTCCAAACATTTTATTTTCTTCATTGCCCTCTCATGGACCTTTTCAGATCAAATCACCATTGCCTGTCCTTTGGTGTGTGTATGTGTGTGTGTGTGTGTGTGTGTGTGTGTGTATGTATGTGTGTGAGTGTGTGTGTGAGAGAGAGAGAGAGAGAGAGAGAGAAAAGGAGACAGAGAGAGGGAAGGAGAGGTGTAGGGGGAGAAAAAAGGTGGTGGAGAGGGTAAAGATATGGGAGATGGAGAGGATAACAGAGGAGAGAGAATATGATGATTCATTAAGAGAGATTTAGAGAATTATCATTATTTAATATTCATTAAGAACTCACAATATTCTAGTTGCTTCATATCACATGCTGTAAATGAGTCTGAACCTTTTGGTTGAATTACAGCATTTGGTGTGCTAGCTTCTCCAACTCATTAGTTGCCTTTTTATTCAACACTGACTCCAAAGAGGAACAAATGAGAATTAGTTTCCAAGGTGAAGGATCTTGTTTTCTCAGAAGTTTGTTGGACACAGTGAGGAGAGATGGATTCAGGCATTTCAACTGGAGCAGCCTTATGAGGAAGTGGTGCTCGATGGGGTAAATTTTGAGAGGCATCCAAAAAGCCTCCTATAGCCTTAAAATGTCTGGAATTCCTGTATAAACAATTCACACATTTGGGGTGAGTTGTGCTTTCTCCATATTTCCCCCAGGTAGGATGATGTATATAGTCCTGCTTTCTCAGAAGTTTCAACTACTAAAGACTCAGAGGAAAAAGATCTTGCCAGTTCAACATCAGAAGTAGATATTGTTTAATCAGTGGAAATGTCATTAAAGAAAACACAGTTCTGCTGCTATCTCAAGACCATCAGATCCTTCCTTTTGACTCTTAGCCCAGACACATCTCATATGCCTTGTCTCCCCCAATTAGAATGTGAACTCCCAGAAAGAAGGAGCTGTCTTGCCTTTCTACTTCTATCCTCAGCACTTAGCACAATTCTTCACACATAGTATAAATGGAAGAATGAAGAAATAAGATAGTTATTAAGTGCTTATTTGTGCAAAGCACAGTTCTAAGAGCTGGAGATACAGATAGAAAAGTAAGTCTTTACTCTCCAGTTCTCATTCTCATGGAGGAGGGGACACATGGAAAGTTTCAGCTGAAAATTAGATGGAAAGGTCCCCTGGTTCTAAGGGTACAGTGGCAAAGCAGATAGTAATGCCTCTTTTTAAATGTCATGTCTGTTGATAAAATCATGAAAGTTTTCAGTGTTGAACCATTTGGCAATGCCAAGGACTTTGGTGACAAGAACTTTCCTTCCTGGATCTTCAACTGATGTGGTTGTTACCAGGAGCAGTTACCAGACTGCATCTTCCCAGGAGCCTGGCTGTGGTCATTGGGTTGGAAATTTTGCTATTCTCAAGACTCTTGAGTTCAGGGACCTAGACTGTTACCAGTAGGATATGAAGGGAAAAGATGGCTAAGATGGTAGTGGTGGTTTGACTTGCCTGACATATGTTACCTCTTTTCTCTTCCTTCTAGTACCTCGCTGATTTAGTTAGACCGACTTGCCTATGAGTGGCAAATTGGTTGGCTGTTGGTGGGGATGGCTAACTTCTTTTCCACAGAGGCTGCTTCCCTAGATGATGGCTGCAAACACTAGGCTGGAAGCAGGATTGGTGATCCAGAAAGTGCTGCCGTCCCCAGAGCTCTTGTACTATCTATCTATCAGTGATAGCTGATCAATTATTGCTGATAGTAATGAGGAAGATGGACCCATTCTCTACAAAGACTTCTCTCCTCTGTGATAGCTGTTGAGGCTAGGCTGAAAGCAGGTCTGGTAGTTTAGGGGACACTAACATTCCCAAGACTCTTGGATTCAGAAGCCTGGGCTGTCTCCATCAGTTTCTGATAGAAGATGGTGGAGGTTGTTTGGCTTACCTGGCACATGTTGCCTCTTGTTGTCTCTTCAGGATGCCTTGTGACTTCCAGTATTCCATATTCAATAACATGTATCTAATAAAACTTTTTCATTCATTCATTAATAGTCATCCCCTTCTCCACAAAGAAGTAAGTGGTTTTTCATATCTCTTTTGGGGGGATTTTATTCATTATAATATCACAGCATTCAATTTTTATTGTTTTGTTTTTGTTCTTCACTTTCTTATAATCATTATGTTTTTGTCCGCCTGGTTCTGCTTGTTTTATTTTGCATCAGTTCATCTAAAGCTTCCCGTACTTCTATATTTTCATGATTTCTTACTGGCCAGTGTAATTCCATTACAGCTACACTACTACTTGCCTAGCCATTTAAATGGACATCTCCTTTTTTTCTAGTTGTTTCCTATTACAAAAGATGTTGCTATTAATATTTTAGTTTATATGGGACCTTTCTTATCGTTGTCCTCACAGGGGTATATACCTAGCATTGGAATATCTAGTTCAAAAGGTATGAATGAATGAATGAATAGGCAGGTATTTAGGGCTTACTATGTGCCAAGCAATGTACTACGCAATGGGGATACAAAGAGAAAAATAGTAGCAGTCTCTGCTCTCAATATGTTCACACTATAGCTAGAGGAAACAACACATATAAGAAAGCATAGCTTCAGAGCAAATGGAAAGTCTTGGAAGTCCTAAGAATGTGGTAGGCCATTCATGGTCCTGGGGTACCTAGGTAGTAACAGTATGATAATGCCATGGTCTAGATAAGAGGCAGGGGCAGATGGTAAAGCCTGGAAGACTTTAGGACTAGTGGGAAAGAAGACAGGAAGGCCTGGTGGTCATCTGTGTTATAGGAAGAAAAGGAGTTGTTGACCCCCCCCCCCCATTGTATCCTAGATATGTGGGCACCCAAGCACCCTGGATAGGTTCAGGGTGTCAGGGAATAAGATGGAGATATGGAAGGCCAAAGGAGAAACCTCTTCTGGTGCGTCTTCCTGCTGGCCCAAATGGGTTATAGGAACCTTGGGAAGAGAAGACCACCTGTCTATTTAAAATTTCTCTAACATCGTCTATCCTCATCTTTTATCATGTTTGCCAATTTGCTTGGTATAGGGCGTTGTTTTGATTTACATTTTTCTTATAAAAGATTTGGAGCATTTTTTCATTTGATTGCTGGTAGTTTGTAGTATTTCTTTTGAGAACTGTTTGTTCATCTTCTTTGGTGACTTATTTTGGGGAAGTGGTTTTGGGTCCTATAGATTTCTGTTAGTTGCTTAAATGTCTTTGATATCAATCCCTTATCAGAGATTTGATAGAAATATTTCCCTCAGTTTGATCTTTTTCTTTCTTATTCTAATTGAATTAATTTTGCTAATATAAATCTTTTAAATTTCGTGTATTTAAATTTAAATTATTCAATTTCATGAATTAATTGAATCAGTTCACCTACTTCAATAATATGATTGCAGCCACTTTAAAAATATGACTGTGTCTACTTTAAAAGATTTTTTTTTGTATATTGTATATACTGAAAACTATAAGAAAATTAAAGTGACTCAGACAGTACAGGGCATGAGGAGAGGTTCTCTTATCATTTGATATTGCCTCTATCCCTTTTTGGGTTAAAAATTCACCTATACAACCTCTAGTCACATCTGTGAGAAAGGTACCTCTTTTAATTTTTTTTATTGTGTGATATTTTATATTTAGGTCATGCATATTCTTTGAGATTATTGTGGTATGTGGTGTCAGATATTGTTATAAACCTTATTTCTGCCAGATTGTACTCTTGTTTTCCTAGTGATTCTTCTCAGATAGTGGATTCTTTCCTAGGTAATTTATTTTGGGAGAGTTGTCAAATGTTGCATTATTGAGTTGAACTATTTCTGATTCTTTCTTGACTAATTTGTTTTAAAGCATTTTGTATGCTTCTTCTTGTAACCTTAGATTATGTCTTCAAAGCAGACCAATCAAATTTCCCTAATATTGGATCACTAGAAAAGATTCCTGGGATCTTGTCAAATCTCTAGCTGGAACAGACCTTAGAAGCCATTAAGTCCAACCTCTTCCTTTTGCAAATGAGAACAGAGGTCCAGAGTGATTTGCCCAAGGTCACACAGGTATTACTGACAAAGCTGAGAATCAAATTCCAAGGTCAACACCCTTTTTTGGTTACAGCTGTGTCTTCTTACTTAGGTACCCCCTAGAGAACTGCAGAGAATATAGGTTTCCATAGGCTACTGGGCTAATACTCAGTTTCCCTCTGGGGTTAATACAATCATGCTTCTGAGAGGACATGATGAACTTCTAGGTACTACTGAGATGACAGTGTCTGTCTCTGGTGACTTCATAGTCTCTTACCCTTCACTGAAAGATATTGGACTGGTTCTGGAGGTACTTGTCCTGGGGTATGAATAGCTTGAAAAAAGGGTTAGAATTATTTCAAAACTCATTGAGCTTTCCCTGAACCAGGATTTAGCTAATTACTGTACTTGCAAAACATTTAAAGTAACATTTGTGTTAGGGACTTTTTTCTTTACTAGAAATATACAGTTTTTATCACCTCCAAAAATATGAGGCTTCCTACTCCATCTGCTTTAAGGAAATCCTGCTCTTCATCTTAAATGGTCAAAATATCTCTTGAGCAGGCTTTGCTTTTGATGCATTGGACAACACAACAGACTGTTCTTTGAAATTTGTCAGTTCTCTGAGTATCACTGATGGAATTCATAACACATTAGAGTGGTGCACATATATTGCACATATATTTTTATTGCTATGTATACTTAACAATATGATAGAAACACTAAATCACGTTTATACTATCAATCCATACAATCTTTACTAATCAAAAACTGGCAGCTATCTAACTAACAATACAGATATCCACCCCTCTGGGAATAAACCACCAAACTTATTCCTAAAGATTCCAGTAAACATGTCTTACAACGATGCTTATGCCAAGTTTAGCTCTCTGCCCTGAAAGAAGCCATTTTAGTCTTTGTCAATCACTTCTCTTAAGTGAACCCAGGATGCTCAAATTTCCCAGTGTGAGGAACATAGGGGGTCTCCCTTCATCACAACTCAAAAGCAGGGTGACGGCTGGGGCCCCCGGTAGGTTTTTATGATTCTTACAAATACAGGTTACATCTGAGTTCTCATTGGTTGTCAGTTAAATAAGTCTATGATGAAAAGAAATAACCAATTAAAGCTTTAGTTTCCTAAAGCCATTAGTAGATGTTTATCAGTTCTTTGTCAGATTTGGAGGAGATATATCATTAGCAGATGTTCGTTAGTTCTATACCTCAGTTTTGAGGGACCCACACATCATTAACATGCTGTACATAAGTACTTATCTTATACAAAACAACTTTTATCCTAACTACTTAATCACAACATGGACACTTAAAACAAAAGGGAGTTGCTCATGCTAAGTTAATATACTTATCCCCAACATACACAGTCAAAGAGATTTTTTAAAAAATGAAATGCATATTTTGCAAAAATTCTGTTTCTTCTTACAGTGTTTCTGAAAACTTAGGAGATATAATTCGATAATCTCTTGTGCTATGCTTTCCCCCTTCACCTCTATTAACCTATATCATATTCAAGGACAGGAGGGATAGGGATAATTTTTGGTATCAATGGCTTAAGCACAGCAAGCTAACCAGCTTTAGATTTGAATACATGAGAAAAAAGAGTTGATGCAGAGATATACCAATTATCTTGTCACAAGTCAGTCTGAAGCTTTTTGATGACAAAAAGCTAATCTTGGTAACTAAAGAAAGTCATGCCAAGTTATAGAATGCAATCTGAAACAATTGGGGAATGTCTGTGTTCTTGGGTGAAAATATCCTCCATTATTGCCAACCTGCTGTTTAAAACGGAGCAAGATAATGATGTGGAACAGTGAAAAAATAACTCTCTAGAGTCAGAAGATTTGAATAGAAGTGCTTTCTCTAATACCACCTGGGTGGCCTAGGGAACAATGAGTAGGACAGATTTTCTTGCTCCAGCTAGTGGGTTCTATGAAAGAAAAACCTTTATTTATCCCAAGCAAAATTATTTCTTGTTCGCTTTATTCCCAGGAATTTCCTTGCTAAACTCAAGAGAGTTTGAGATTACAGAGCACCTTAAAGATGGAAATCTGAATTAATTTTTGGAAAAGAACAAAGATGCAAGTGTTTGCTTATCCAGCACATGATATTTGATTTTAATGCCTAACACCTGCCATCTGAGATGCTTGCAAAGCATATTACAGATTGATTTTATCATCTCAGGAGAAACTGTTTTCGCACCGCTAATGTGTTGCCTGTAATAGTAGTTACTGAATCATCCCCCAAAAGGCCACAGCTTTTGAGACTCCCACTCTGAAATGTTTCTAAATCTACTTCCTTCTCCCACAACCTCAGCAACACTGAAGTTATAGGGGGGGAAAGGCCTTCCTAAGGAACAAGATACTCATGGCCAATAACTACATACAAGAATCAAGGTCCAGGTTAATTCCAGATAAAATAGCTGAAAATTCCCTTCTCTGCTTTTATAATCTATTGGGTAAACTTCTGTAAGTCTGCTGTATGTTGCAAATGGAAGGCTTCAGAAAACATACCAGTCACACCACTGATCTCAGATCTTCCTGTTTTTCGAAAGCAACCTTGCAAAGAAGCAATAGTCAACATTTTCTTTCTGTCTCTTTGTCCCTTAATTACTCTTTTCTACCCTACTTCTCAGCCCCCTCCCAAGAGATTTTAAAGAAACATGTTAAAATAAATCTGACTCACACACTTTGCTTCTTGTCTAGTATTAGCTATTGTGCTGGGTAAATTAATTATAACTTAAAAGAGCCATCCCCTCATACTATTCCGTCAGTCAGAGAGTTAATAAAGATTTATCAAGTGCTTACTATGGGAAAGGTACTCTGCTAAATGCTGGACATACAAAGAAAGGTAAAAGATGGTCCCTACTCTCAAGGAATTGACAGTCTAATAGGGAAACAATGGGAAATCAAGTTACATACAGGGTAAATTGGAGATAATCAGCCAAAAAAAAAAGCAAAACTTAATTTCTTTTATTAATGGAGATTAGGAAAGGCTTCTTGCAGAAGGTGGGATTCTAAGTGAGACTGGAATGAAGCTAGGAGGTAGAGATGAGGAGGGAGAAAATTCCAGGCATAAGGAAGGGGAAATTGAGTGTCTTGTGTGATAGGAACAGCAAAAAGGCCAGAGTCAGGCAAGGTCAGGGAATTGGAGTGTACATTTGAGGGAGTAAGGCTTCAGAAGACTGGAAATATAGGAGGGGAACAGGCTTTGGATATTAGAGGGCTTTATATTTGATCCTGGGAGTGATAGAGATATCCCTCCATTGGAG
Source organism: Notamacropus eugenii (assembly GCF_028372415.1). Taxonomy (NCBI): domain Eukaryota; kingdom Metazoa; phylum Chordata; class Mammalia; order Diprotodontia; family Macropodidae; genus Notamacropus; species Notamacropus eugenii. Next base: position 172,895,751 of record NC_092873.1, on the reverse strand, counting down.
TGTATTGAATAGGAGAGTGCTGTGGTCAGACCTGCACTTTAGAAAGATCATGTTGGCATTTGAGTGGAGGATAATTGGAGTGGGGAGAGATTTGAGGCAGGGAGACCAACCAGCAGTCTATTGCCATAGTACAAGTGTAAGGTGATGACAGCTTGTACAAAGATGGTTTCACTGTCATAGGAGAGAAGGGGGCACGTATAAGAGATGTTACAAAAATAGAAATGAGCAGGACTTGGAAACAGATTGAATATGGAGGGTAAGAATGAGGAGTTAAGGATAACCCCTAGTTATGCAACTGGGTGACTGGGAGGATGGTGGTACCTTTGATTATAATAGGCAAGCTTAAACAGGGAAGAGTTTAAGAGAAGGGAGATAATGAGTTCAGTTTTGGATAAGTTGAGATTAAGCTATGGGACATCCAGTTTGACAAGTTTAATAGACAGTTGGAGATACAAGGCAATTCTAATAATCTACTTATTCAAAGCCATAACACTCAAGTTACCATAGGATTACTTTAGAGAATTAGAAAAAAAATTACTAAAAAAATTCATCTGGAGAAAAAGGAGGTCAAGGGTCTCATGGGTAATAGTGGGGAAAACATAAGAAGGAAGAGGTGTCCTACAAGCAGATGTCAAGTTAATCATGAAAACTATTTGGTATTGGTTAATATATGCAGAAGACATCAGTACAGTTAACGGAATCAATGAAGTCAATCAGTTTAGGTACATAGTACAGAAAAGGAAACAAACATCCTTGCATATGTAAACAAGCATGTCAAACATTCAGTGTTTGATAAATCCAAAAAACACGACTCATAAAGATTCACTCTTTCACAACAAAATTCTGGGAAAATTGAAAAGGGACAAATTATGTTTAGAACAATATCCCAAAACAGAAACCAAGATCCCAAGAGATACTTCTCTCTTACTTTCGCAGCCTCCCTACCAGTTACTGTGATATCCTCACTAGATACTGTGTCCCTAAGCACAAAGGAAATGTCTACTCTGGAGTGTTGCACTTTTGATTGGTATCTGCTTCCCCTGTAATATTACTTCTGGACAACTCTAGCCATGAGGCAGATAGTTGGCTCAATGGATAGAGTACTGACCTGGAATTAGAAGACCTGAGTTCAAATTCATTCTCAAATGCTAACTGGCTTGTGTGATCCTGAGTAAGTCACTTTACCTCTCTTTACCTCAATCCACTGGAGAAGGAAATGGCAAACTACTTCAGTATCTTTGCTAAGAAAACCCCACAGACAGTATTGGCATGCAGGTCCATGGGGTTATGAAGAGTCGGACATGACTGAACAACATACATCCTTCATCTCATTTTTTCCTGTCCTGGCACGTCCGCTACCACTGCCGCCTTGCCACATAAATACACCTTCCTATCCATTGCCTCTCTCAGCTACTTCAAGTTCTAAAACCAATTATCATGATCATAACAACTCTACTATTGTTCCTGGATGGGTTATATCTATCAGTCTACTTCACTCTAACCTCACTATCCTAAAACTTTTTGGACCAGAATGCCCTGCTCTGTCAGAAACTTGTAAATTGTTTTCCCCATTAGCATGTCAGCTTCTTGAGGACAGGGATTATCTCTCCTTTTTCTTTTTATTCACATATGAAGCCTCATCATAAACAAATTAGATGATCAAGGAAGAAAATGCTTTTCACAACTTATGAGTAGACAAAAAATTCAAGCTCAGACAAAAGATATAGATATGTTGTGTGTTTGTGTGTATCCTTTCACTAAGTGATAGCACTAGACTTTTATCCCAATAAAAGAAAAAGAAAAGGACCTACAAGTACAAAAATATTTTTAGCAGTTCTTTTTGTTATAGCAAAAATAAGTTGTGTAAGTATAATAGGATAGCATCACGCTATAGGAAGTGGCAAAAATTTTACAGAGAAACCTGGGGAGACTTGCATGAAATGATACAGATTAAAGTGAGCTGCATAAGAAGCATAACTTACATAACAATGTTGTTCAGTTGGGTCTGACTCTTGGCAGATATATTGGAGTGGTTTGCAATTTCTTGTTGTAGCTCATTTTACAGATGAGGAAACTGAGACAAACAGGTTAAGTGACTTGCCCAGGGTCACACAGCTAGTTAAGTAGCTGAGGTCAAATTTGAACTCAAGAAGATATGTCTTTCTGACTCCAGGTCTGGTACTCTATCCACTGTAGCTGCCCATATAGCAATGTGATTATACAGAAATACATCTTTGAAATTCAGATTTAAAAACTCTGATCATTGCAATTCCAGAGGATTGATGAATTATTCTACCCACTTCCTGGAGCAGAGGTGATTGACTTAAGATGGATGCTATAAGGTATCTATTTCTAGGCATGGCCATTGTAGGAATTTGTTTTACTTAACTATGTATATTTATTAACAGGATTTATTGGGGGGAGGATTTGAAGAGAGGAGGGTATCTATTGATTGAGTTGCCCCGCAAAAAGAATAAGGAAAGAAAGGAAATGCTCTTTGAAACTTTAAAAAATATATACAGAAGAGAACCAGAAGAAGGTCAGAAGGAATCACAGAGGAGCAAGTCAGCACAGAAAATCATATGTTAAATATAATATATAAAAATAATGTAATAAACAAGTTAAATTGATTATATACTTAAAGAGAAAAGCAAGCTATATGTAATAAAAATTCATGGTAATAGAAATCTCGCTTCTCCCTAAGGAATGAATGATTTTCTTTCTTCACTCACTTCATCCCACATTGGAAAAACAAAACAAAACAAATCAAAGCTCTTGCATAGTCAAGCAAAACAAATTACTTTGCTGACCATTTTAAAAAATGTCTCATTCAATACTCTTTGTAATATATGCACTAAATGGCATAGCGCCTGCATCCTTGGATATCTTTTCTAAAGAGTCAGTGGGACGAATCATCTCAAAATAGCTTTTCTAAATTCCAAGAAAGTCAACACAACTTGGTCATGAGAGATTTATATTCATTATAGCTAGCTTGTTAGTTTGCTGGAAGTATGTTATAGGGCATGCAGCACTAGCTTTAGAATCTAGAAAACCTAAGTTCGAATTCTCTCTCTGAGAGCTATATAACCCTTGACAAATACCTTAACCTCTTAGTGCTTCAGACAATTCCCTGGGACTTATTTACTAAATGGTAGGGATGAAATTAGTTTAAATGAAGTCATTTGCTTATTAATCTTAGCTATAACAAATTTATGGTACTATAAAGTTTTATTTTCGTATTTCATATGTATATTTTATAGTACATTGTATCCTCTTGTATGATGTGTGCCATACATTTGTGACCCTTTATGAGATTTGGAGAATAGGCAGCTAGATGGCTCAGGGGATAGAGATCAAATCTCCCCCAAGACTCATACTGGTTTTGTGACCCTGGGGAAGTCATGTTGCCCTGTTTGCCTTAGTTTCCTCACTTGAAAAATGAGCTGGAGAAGGAAATGACAAACTCTTCCAGGATTTTTGCCAAGCAAACTTCAAATGGGGTCACAAAGAGTTGAATATGTCTCAACAACAACTTGGCTATTTGAAAGAATTGAATTTGGAATCATTTTATCTTTGCTTTGTGGACATTATCTTGTCATAAGTTTGCTTCTAGATGCTGAATCTTCGATCACATCGGCAGTTCCCACTTATAGTATTGTTTCTATGGAGAAACAGAATGCATTTTACAGCCCAATTTCCAGAAAAGCCATGTTGCTCAATACTGAGATTATGCCTGTACTACCATGACAATGGCTATTTGAACTATAGTGCTTTTGGCCATTCTTGTGTGATAGAATGATAGGTTTAGAGTTAGAATAAATATTAAAGATAGCTAAGATCTATATAGCAATTTAAGGTTTGTAAAGCAATTTACATGCATTATCTCATTTAAGCCTTATAATAGCCATATGAGTAAGGCACTTGTATTAGTTCCATTTTATGGGTAAGGAAACTGAGGCTCAAGAATTTAACGTCACACACCTAATAAATGTCTGAGACAAGATTCAAACCCAGATCACAGGATCATGGGATCCTTAGGAGGCCATCAATTTCACACCCCTCATTTTACAGATGAGGCATGAAGATGTAGCATAGAAATGTAAAATGGCTTGTACAGGATTACGTGGTTAGTACGTGTCTGAAGCCAGGTTTGAATACAGGTCTTTCTTACTCCAATTTCAATTCCTGGTTTCTCTCCTGAGTCTCCATGCTGATATAATGCCTTCCCTGTGGGAGAAGTTAAAATAAACCAGGAAGTAGAATTGGGAGTGAGAAAGACCTGGATTAAATCTAGCCACACACACACATACACATACATACTTGTATGTGCAGAACTATCTGCACTTTACACAAATTCACATTATGCAAATAGGACTTTACGTAAAGAATTCTAAAAGAAATCTACATTCCAAGAAAAAAAAAGCAAATCCAACAAAGACCTATGTTAACTTTATAGTACAGTACTGTGCACTCTCTCTTTCTCTCTCTCTCTCTCTTTCTCTCTCTCCCTCCCTCTCTCTCTCTTCCCTCTCTCTCTCCCCCTCTCTCTCTCTCTTTCTCTCTCTCCCTCCCTCTCTCTCTCTCTCCCTCTCTCTCTCCCCCTCCCTCTCTCTCTCTCTCTCCTTCCCCCCCTCCCCCTCCCTCTCTCTCTCCCCCTCCCTCTCTCTCTCTCTCTCTCTCCCTCCCTCTCTCCATGTCCTTGAACCTTGTGGGTCCCCTTCCTCTCTTCTCCACATCTATGGGCAAATTTGAGTTATGAAAAAAAATAGCTTTACATAGATGTCTGCAGAATGATCCATTTATGTGAAGTGAGAACTGTCTGTATGTAGTTATTTGCGTGTTGTCTCTGCCATTAGAGTTGGAGCTCCTTGAGCACAGACATTATGTTTTTGCCTTTCTTTGTTTGCTCAGAATTTAGCAGGGACATGCACGCAGTAAATGCTTAGCAAAAGTTTGTTGAATGACAGACTCACTGTATACTTGAGAGAAATGATCATTAAACAGCTAGTTATTGGTGAGATCTAGTTTTTTCCCCTTCCTAGCTCTTCATTCTCTACTAGGCCAAGTCAACATCTGAAGGACGTGAATAAATATTCAGTAACTGCCTAAATTACTATTGTTTTTTTCCTCAGTCATGTGAAGAGTATTTCTACCTATCCTCAATAAATATTTTTCATTCATGTTTAATTAGTTTTTGGATAGAAATTATGCTTCATGATTTTAAATGACCACTGGAAAGGTTTTAATCACTCCTATCACAAACATGTCAGTAAAATTAAAGAGTAAGACAATGAAAGGAATTTGTTATCAGGCACCCAATGACTAAGCAGAAAAGAGAAGTTATTTTAAGTGTTGATATGCTACATGTAAGATCAATGAAATGTTTTTTAGGGAAATGCTTACTTTCCTTGGCAGGAATGGGTGATGCACAAAAATAATAGAACTCTCTTTATACTTCTGAGGTATATTTTATATATTTATATATATGTGTATTTGATATATATTTAAATATAATATTTTATAATGTCTTAGTTCAGTATTGGCTTTGAATTCAGTAATCCTAATTTTGCCTCTAATATTCATAATTAATAATTTATGTGTCTAGGTCAAGTGACATTAAAATGGGTTGGCATTGGCTTGATAAAGTGACACTGGAGGAGCTGTCCTAGAACATAGCCTTCAGAGGAAGAAGGGCATCCTGAGCCACCTTTAAGTAGTATAAGAAAGAATATGTGCTAGATTCTTGTTTTAACTAAAGATGCTGGCCAACTAGATGCTAAACATATCTTTACTGCTAAAGGTCTACAAGCACTGTTAACACCTACCAAATGTTAGTGTCTTGTGACAATTCCCTGATTGCTTTACCTTAGTTCAACTTCTGTTGAAACTAAGGAAAAGATTTGGAAAAGATTTCTTGTAACAACATTAATAACCTATTTCAGAATTCTGAGATGAATGGATTGTGATTCTGAAAATGAGGAAAGTAATTTTGAAGTTTGAATTTTAAAACTTGTGGTTAAGCTGTTAAAATTCACTGGGGTACTCATTTCTTTGTGTGGACATGCTCTGTAGCTCATAGAGCTTTATTTGAGCCTTAAATATCAATATATTCTCTTTGAAAATATTTTAGAACAGTAAATTGGGAGAGTGGGGCATGGTAATATTGGATCATAATCCTGAAATATGTGTAATCACTGCCATAAAACCTCTAAACAGCCATGTTTTGGTATATACTGCTGGATGAAGAAGAAATTACTTCAATGACTCATATAGAAGGAGTTCACAACAGTAAATTACACATACATTTTGCCAACTATATTTTATGTAAAAAAAAAATAGTACTTTCAGATAATTTGTTTTTGTTCCTAAAATGTATAATCGTTAAAATTAAGGTTATCAAAAGTGCACCCAGGATATGTGCTCTTATAGTGACTTAATTAAATAAGCAATTCTGAAGAGATGAGGAATTTTAATGCAAATAAACCTGAATTTTAAATAGGATTTGTGTTTTTATGTGTATCAAATATTATAAGACAAGGGTAAAAGTTGAAAAACACCTAGGAATTTTTTCTAATCATACATAAGCTTGCAAGCTAGTATTGTTCCACCCTCCCTTTATTCCTTCTTTCTTTTCTTCCTTCTTTCCTTCCCTCTATTCTTTCTGTCCTTTTCTTTCCCGGGCTTGTGATTTCAATTGATGAAGAGACCTTCCAGTAATCTACCAATGTAATTGGCAACTTATCTTAGAGAATGGCCTGAGAAGTTAAATGACTTGTCTAGGTATTCTTAATACAAATTACAAGTGTTACATAGTAAGGACTTAATAAGTATTTGTTGAATTTTAGAATTTGGGAAGGGATGATAGCAATTGCTTACTCTAGATATCTTTACCTTGAATCCACTATCACTTCAAATTCAACCACAAGAGAGATGGTAGTTACCTGAGTGGTCTTAGATACAAGACCATGCCATAGCTTCACATCCCATCACCATCTGCCTGCTTAGGTGAATCAAACTCCTCTCCACTTTTCATCTCCCTGGAACAGGTATTGATGTTGTCTTTCCTGGAATATCAATACCATGAGACTGTCTCTTTTTATTTTAATATAGGACTTTCTAAAAGTTTCAGTGCATTTTTAAACTTTAATATCTTAAAACCGCACTAAGACTTTTGTCTTAGAGTTGAACATTTATTGTTTAGTCATTTTTCAGTTGTGTCCAAACTCTTTGTGACTCTTTTGGAGTTTTCTTGGTTCACCATTTCCTTCTTCAGCTCTTTTTACAGATGAGGAAACTGAGACAAACAAGGTTAAGTAACTTGCATGGATCACACAGCTAGTAAGTATTTGAAGCTGAATTTCAACTTAAGAAGAGGAGTCTTCCTGACTCCAGTCCTGGTCCTCTATCTACTGCACCATCTAACTGCTCAATGTTGAGCTTAGTGCCTAGCCAAAAAAAAAAAAAAAGTCTTTGATAACTGCTCATTGCTTGATTGATCTTGTCCAACCCATACATGGAGAAACCCCCACTATATTGTTCCTCGCAAGTGTTTGCCCAGCTTCTGCTTGAAGACTTCTGAGAAAGGGAGATTTATCACCTCTGGAAGCAGGACACTCCAATTTTGGACACTAGTCATTAGAAAATTTTCAAGTCTACATTTATCTCTGTAAACTCCATCTATTACTCCCAGGTCTGACTTTTTCAGTTAAAAAGAGCAAATTTAATCCTTCCTCACTTATTAGCCCTTCAAATACTTGAAGTTGGCTATTATATGTCTGAGTCTCTAAGTTAAACATGCTCAATTCCATCAACTGATCTTTACATGACATGCACTCAAAGCCTTTCCTCATCCTGGTTGCCCTCTTCTGAACACTATCCAGATTAAGAATGTCCTTCTTAAACTATAATGCCCAGAACTGAACATATAGTATTTCAGATGAGGACAAAGCATGATGGGTCCATTACCTCCTATCCATGGAAGGTATGCCCCTCCAAATATGAACCAATATCACAACAGCTTTTTTTTTTTTGACTGCCACATCACATTGCTGACTAATACAAAGTCCACTAAAACCCTCAGATTTTTTTCAGAATAACAGCATATACTTCTGAAGTTGATCTTTTGTGCCCAAGTCTTTAAGGCTTTGCATTTATACCTACTCAATTTCACCATATTAGATGCAGCCCAATGCTCCAGTCAATAAAAATCCTATTGAATCCTAACTCTGTCAAGCAACACTTTGGCTATCCTTTCCACCTTCTTGTTTTCTGAAAATCTTAAGTGCATATACCTTCTATTTTGTTCAGTTGCTTAAGTCATGTCCAACTCTTCATGACCCCATTCATGGCTTTCTTGGCAAAGATACAAGAATGGTTCGCTATTTCCTTCTCCAACTCATTTTACAAATGAGGAAATGGAGACAAACAGGGTTGAGTGACCTGTCCAGGGTCACACAGCTAGTAAGTGTTTAAGACCAGATTTGAACTCAGGAAGATGAACCTTCTTACTCTAGCCCAGCACTCTATCCACTACACTACCTTGTTGCCATATGCTATCTATACCTTTGTCCAAATAATTGTTAAAAAATAAGTAGTCCCCAGAGTCAAGCATAGGTCTGGGGAGTAGTGGTGTCCACTGGATACCTCTTATTATCTGACATTGAACCATCTATAACTAAGTCTTGCCATCCAGTCATTTCTGAATTCTACTATTATACTAATGAAATTACAGCCCTAGTACCTATCCCTGTTACATTTCTTTAGTAATTGGATTGGCATAGCATTAGGTCTATAGAATAATTTGACTGATATGATAAATTTGGCAATTTTAGTACGGGTAATGCAAGAATATCCAAGTATTAGGTTTTCTTTTACTATTACTATTACACTTGCTTTGAACTTTTATTTATGTATCCTATCTCAATGGGTTGTAAGCAATTAAATTCATTTGCTTGTTATCTTAAATAGACTTTCTCCTATCTCAAACTCCTCTTGGGTTTTATTAGTAATATAGAAGAAAGAGTTAATAGTTTGGAAGTGATTTTATATGCTGTTACTTTATTAAAACTATTTATTGCATCACTTAATTTTTTTTCATTGATTTTCTGGTGTACTTTATGCAAACCATATCATTTACTAATGAAGATGATTTTGCCTTATCTTTGCCTACGCTTATTACCTCATTTTTTCCACCTTATCTTGTTACTAGAGCTCCTTCACAAGGTTATACACTCATGACTCATTGTGTTGTATAGGTGATTTTGGCTTCTCTATGGGTACATTAAGAGGGCTCTGCCTGGGGCAAGTTTTTTCTCTCATGATGGATTGCTTGGCAATCCTGTCTAAGGAGCAGCCTAGCTCATCACATATAGGCTTTGGCTGTGGTTACATATAAGACAAAGAATAGTACCTAATGGACCTTAGTCCTACGTACCTCCCTGGTGCTTCAGTAATAATGGTGGCAGGCTGGCAGAAAAAAAATATAGAGTGTATAAGAATCATATTTTTAGACCATCTGTAAACCTTAACTTTTAGTATTCCAGGTATGTGTATCAATAAGCACTCCAACAAACACAGGGGAGCCTTCTATCACAGGTTCTTAGATCTGCATTCATAAAAGGAAAGCAGCTTTCAAGGGGTTAACCATCACTTTAATCAAGCACATGTATCATTCCTTTAACCAAGCACACATATTATTCACCTAGTTCAGAGGGGTCAGCACACTGAACTTCAAAGAAAATACAGAGAAATCAAAGATCAACAGACATGGCTTCCTCTGCCTGATCATCAACAGACAGGTCCAACTATCTGACCATCATTACCAGAGAGGGAAGCATCCTTAATGGCTTCCCAGAGTCTCTCTGGACAAAGAAACACTTCCAGTCAGTAAGCCCCAAAGTAAAACATCTCGCTCAGAGTATTTATACATTTTTCAGAACCAGAGAGCATAACCCTCTGACCCAGTACCTCAATAGAAAAAACAAAAGGCACTTGGAACCCTCCTACAAAACAACTCCCCTAATTGAGCTTCCCTCAGTAGGAAGGTGGGGAAGATCTTCTTTAATCACATTCAATCAGAGGCACTTTAGTAAAATAAAAACAGCAAAAGATCCTAATTTGATTGCCATCACAATATGAGATCCTCACCAGGTGGCCAATAATTGAACATATCACTGGATTAACTGAAATGTATCAATCTTAAGATAACTGCTATGAATGAAACCAGAGAACAAAAAGAAGTTGCAGTTAAATGGAAAGATATAAACATTCTAGCACCTTCCATTTTAGGAATGAATTAATCTTATTTGTATTTGTGGCTGTGATTATTGTTTGTTTTTCTTTCTGGCAAGTCCTGTTATAGTAATTCTTTAAAAGACCATGAACAATAATTGTCTATAGTTTGTATTGTTTGGAATAAGCTGATTCCAAGCTCTCCTCCTTTCCTAACAAACCCTTTTGTTGTTACAAACCTTCCTTAGCTGAAATTTGTTTTGCCCAAGGCATTGCCTGTTGTAATCCCACCACCCCCTTTCTATCCTACCTTAGTCCCCTGCTTATTCTATTAAACTTATATTGTTGCAATTTTTTTTCTAATTCCCTTGCATGTCCAAAAGTGAGGTTGATGAGGTTCCCATTACATTTACTTCATATTTTGGCTTAATGATAATCAATCATGCCTAAATTTCAAGAAATACTCATTTCTTCCCATCCTCCCTCCTTTCTTTCTTTGGGTTAACATAGCTTTTGAAATTCTAATCTAAGATTGTCTCCCTTTCTTCAATGAATTTTAGCCAACAGTAACTTTAAATGGACCATAATCCTTTCTTGCATTTCAGAACTAAAGGAACGGATCATCACATATTCTATTAAAATTATTCAAACTTATTTACCTTTCTTGCTCTTGTTGTGCATTGAATTTTCATATCAAAGGCTCTTCTAAACTTTCATTTTCTCAAACGGAATGGAAGTAATTAAATTACCTGTTAAAATTCCATTTGCCCTATGTAGAACTGGATTTGACTTTGCAGGATAAATTATTGTTATGTACAAGCTTTTTTTTTTCCCCCGGTAACATTTCATAGCCTATTTTTTCTTTCATTCTTCATTGCTGGTAAACAGTGTTATTTGATCTTTACTGAAGATCCTTGGTAAGCAGTCTTTGTTTTCCTGATATCTTATAATATTTTTTCTTTGATCATGGGGATTTGGGGTTTAATAATTAAATTTCTGTGTGACTTGATCTTGGGGTTAATTTTCTGTAGTGTTCTATAGATTCATTCAGTTTCTACTTTGATTTCTGGTGCCCATATGTTGAGAAAATTTTCTTGTGTGATTTCCTGAAACATGGTATTCAGATTTGGAGCTTTATAATTTTTTTTTTCAATCTTAGAGTGGTTTTGATGGGGTTGAGACTCTGGGAACTTCCTTGAGCTCCCCTCAAATCTCCCCACTTAACCTGGCTTTTCATACTCAAATTGAATTGTCCTTGAATCTCCCCACATAACTTGTTTTTTCATACTCAAATCTGTGGCCATTTGTTACCTCTTGATTGCCCCACCTGCTTCCCACCTAGGTGCTCCATTGTCTGATGTCTCCTGATTGCCTCCAGCTGTTTCCAGCCTTTGATCCTCCTTGGATTCCCTCCTTGGACTTCTCCTCAGGACCCTCCCTAGACCCATCATCACCTTGGACTGCCAGGACCTCCCCCCGACACCAGATCCCTCCTATAGTCTTCTCTGTATTTAGTTACATCTTGCCTACATGAAGGCGCTCAGATTCAATCCAGCTCAGACTCTGTCTAGTTGAGATTCTGTCCGGCCCGCTTGTGAATACAAGTGTTACAAATGCTTAGGCTCCTTAAGATTCAACCCAATTTGTCAAACCTTTAATAAACTTTGTTTTCTTTGTCTTTAAGAAGGCTTGAGTCGAATTCATTTGAGTACGACCAGACTGTCGGTATTTTGGGGTCTCCAGCACCCCTAAACCTCATCAGTTTTACAAGCCTCATTTTCCAGGTTAATTATTTCTTATCATAGATAACTTGTATGGTTTTTTTGTAAAACAAAAGTGTTTGTGCAGTTTTACTGTTTCTTTATTGTATCATTGAATTTTTTGCTTAGGACTCGCCATTCTTTTTACTGTCCACTGCTTTACTTTCATAGATTTCTTCTTGAGGGTTTTTTTAAATGCACTTAAAAGCTCTTGTTTCATTCCTTATTACTTTTAAAAATTATTTTATTAGTGCATTTAATCATTCAGCAGCTGTGGCCACACCATTCTTTTACTGGGGTTCTAGTTATGGCAAAACTATATTCTTCTTCACAAACTCTCCTGAACCTACCTTGGTGAACATTATCTCTTCCTTGTATTCAGGGTATCCTTTTATTTACTTATTTCCTCATTCTCTTTGCCATTTTTTTCTTCCCTGTTGGCATATCTTTGCAAGGATTTTTTTTCCTACTCTTTTTAGTTATTATTTGTCTTTTAGTTATTGGGTACATTTCTAACTTTTTTTGAGGTAATAAGTGGAAATTGCATTTTTATGTAGCCTCTTATTTAAATCTTATTGGATGTCTGTAACCCCTTATTTTATAGATGAAGAATCAGGGGCCTAACAAGGTCAAGTACCTCATCATAGTTCAGTGTGACTTTTTTTTTTCTCCTTGAACATATCATATAATTTTTTTTTACAATGCCCTATATAAATTTCCATAGCTTTTAATTTGAACATCTTGAAGCATAAGATTTATTTTGACTTGCTGCTCAGAAAAGTGAGCTCCTTAAAGACAGGAAACTATCTTTTACCTTTTTTTCTTTTTTTTTGTATCCCCAGCACTTAGCACAGTGCCTAGAACATAGTAGACCCTTAATAAATGTCTGTTTACTGACTGAAAAGATTAATTGTTCTCCTCATCCCTCCTCACATGGTGATTTCCTACATCCTCATAGTTGTGGATTTGAAATTGTGCCTTATAGAGGTAGAAAGTGGAGGCTCAAAAGATCACAGTTATCTATTACAATGTATAAAGGGAAAGAAATAATGAGGTGATGTTGCATAATATTATATTACTTCATAATATTATTTTACTGAAGAAAAAGAAGAAAAATCATTCATAGATCTTGGAGGAAACCTGAATGTATGAGGAAAGCTCTAGGAGTCATGTTCACTATGTCTTGCTCTCTAGTTGTAATTGTATTGGCAAATATTCTGGGCAATCTCCTAGAGAAGATAGTAAATACTAAATCAGTACATAGTTGTCCTGGCTCTTGTAAACAAGAGTTCTAGCCTAGCTAGGCTGCATTAATTCAGGTGCATTAATGCAGTTTTTAATAAAGACTACTTTACTTTATGACTTGCTTCTGAGGGAAAGGTATGTTGCATATTAATTCATTGGCAGTACTAGATATTATTTGGCTCCAGTAAGAGGCACATTACACTACTCAACTGAACTCAATTCTAGAAGCATTTATCAATGCTTCCTATGTTCCTGTGCTTGGCACCAGGGATACTGAAAATAGTTCCTGCCCTCAGGGATGTTATATTCTATGTAGGCAAAACAGCATGTACACAAATAAATGGATACAAAACATATACAGAGTGAATACAAACAAATTTTTGAGCAGAAGGAGCAAACAACAAGGTAGACTCTGGAAAGGTCTTATGTAGGAGCTAGTACTCAGACTGAGCCTTGAAAGGAGCTAGAGATATTAGCAGAGATGAGGAGGGAGAGTATTCTAAGAATGGATCTGTGTAAAGATCCAGATGTGTGTGTGTGTGTGTGTGTGTGTGTGTGTGTGTGTGTGTGTGTGTGTGTGGTCTTCACTGGACCCCTCAAAAGTGTTATTTTGAAAAAAGAAAATGAAACATTTCATAGCCATTTCTGATTGTGAAACATGCCCAAGTAGTTGTTATAACGATGCAGAGCTCCCCAGCTAGCATGAGTTCTTAGGAATTCCCAGGGGAATGGCACAAGCACAGTTTTCAAACTTTCTGTCACATGCTTCAAATCACATGAAAGGCCTGTAGATGTTCAGCATGTCCATTCACCATGACAGCTATTATTGCTGGAGAAACAATAAACTGTTTCTGGGGAGAAGCAGATTAATTTTAGCATCTTGAGTGACAAAGCAGCATAGCATAAATTTTCATTTTTCCTTTCAGCCTTTTTTCTTGCTCTTTATGAAAAATTCTCTCTTGTGATATTTTCTTCTGTATTTGAGATGGAGATAACATGAACCAGTGAGCAAAACCCCAGACTGAAGAAAGTTCTAATCTTAATTGTCTTCAGCTATGACTTCAGCTCTAACTTGCTGTAAGATAATCAGCAAGTCAGTCTTTGGGGGCTTTACTATTGTCTTTTCAGGATGACATTCCTTTTTAGCTTGTACAAGAGATAGAGGTGATATGGTATAAACATTGTATTTTATTCTTGAGAGTGTGTGTTTGGGTACACACACATATATGTGTACATGTGTATATGTACATATATATGTTATGTATATGTATATATGTGTGTGTGAGTGTAATATATGTATGTATTACACTCACACACATTTAGTATGTATGTATATAAATTTGGATATATAAACTGTTGCCCAACTCTATAAGCTCTGGATTTACACAGACCAGTTTTAACCCCCACCCCTTGTTCCCTTTGGAAAATATCTTTATATAACTTGAAAAAAACTCAACAGACATGAACAAGGGAGTTTCCAGCTCCTGTAAAAGCACTCTAGATAACTATGGGTATAGAACATCCCCCTAGACTCATATCGTCACCATATTGGTTTGAGTTTCCCTAAGCAGGGAAACAAACTTGGAGATGCTAGTAAGACAATCCCTCAACTTTCTGGTCAGTCTCACCTTTTACTCCAGAGACACATAGATATCTAGCTGCACATTAATACTCTGAACTGTAGAATTCTTTAGAAGAAAAATTAATTTGTGGTTTTCCCCATCAGACCTGTACCATAGAAAATAACTCAAAGCAACAGTGGCCTCTTGGTCCACCCATATTGTAACTTTAATCCCCTGCTACTCCTCTTGCTCCTGGGGCCATATGTTGTCTAGGAAATTCCTCCTCAACAGAAGGCTAGATTCTGAATCTCTCAACCTTGAATTTGCTTGGAAAGGTAACCTCTGAGCCTGGTGATGTTTAGAAAAAAGATATCTCCCTTTTGTTGCTAGAAGGCCAGGTCTTTTGATTCCACTGCTTGAAAAAAATCCCCTCTGCTCTATCTAGGAGGCAAGGACAGAGGAACTTTCAAAATTCTTTCAGAAAACTGGGATTCAGGAACAATCACCTCTCAGGCCACATAGATTCCTTCTTAACATGAACTCCAGTCACATGGTTGAAAGACATCTTAGCCACTACAGTGGCTAAGAACTTGAGGTCTGAGAACTTTATTATTTTACTGAGTGAGTTTATGTCTTCCTTTGCCATGTGCCTTTGCCTTGCCTTCTCTGTACTTGTCCCATCCTGGATCCTGCTCAGATCCTGACTCTACTGCTTACCATACTTTTCTGGAAGAAAAGGCAGAAAGGGCAAAAGTGCCTGTTTACTCCTTTTCTAGACAAGCACAAAGTGTTGCTTCTCCCACAGCCTCTTTCCCATAGAAGAGTGAGACCTATCCCTCATAAGGGTCTAAGGAGCTACATCCATACACTTCATAGATCTAATCAAGTGTTAACCAAAGATGCACATCCAGTGTATCAAGGAGTTCTCTTGATCATCCTCCCCACCCTCCCTGCACATTTTTGAGCTTTAAATTGTCCAGTGACCATTTAAACATTCTACTTTATTTCAAGGGAAGGAATAAGCTCAGCTATGTCCACTCTTCAGATAAGCTGTGCTAGACATACGGTTGTCAATTATTGCTCACTCTGACCACAGACCAGTTTTCATTCATATCCTTAGCATCCCCATTAACTATCTGCCTGCTCCTGATATGTCCGCCCATGGCTCCCCCTGCTACCAGTAGCATTGCAATTCTGCTTTGTTTATTTGTTTATTTGCTATTTTTTATTATTTGTTAACTCCCCAGCTGCCACCAGACCACAGAGAGTAGGACAGGGACACACTTCTGCAGAGAAAAAGGAGAGGGGAGCTAGTCCTAAAGAGTGACCCTGCCGTATGGGGATTGAAGTTATGGGAGAGGAATAGATGTCAACGGGGAATACCATGGGTATGTGGACCCCCCAGGCACTGTACAATTGGTGGCTTGGACCTGCACTGGCATACAAACTCTGATCACAACCTCCAGATCCCTCAGGGCTTAAACTTAGTAGAGTTTACGGACAAAGAGCTGATGTTGCACAATTTCAGTTGGACCACTGAAATGAAGTTTTTCACTCATTTGCCTAGTAGTGATTGAAGGAAGAATGGGGGCAGGGAACTAAGAATCTTTACTCAAATGGTTCAGTTGTGCAAAAGCAGTAAGGTAGGGTCAGTTGAATTTTAGCATGTGTGTTTTTCCTTCATTGCCAAAGAAGACCATGCCATCAGAGAAATGATGACATGACTTGCACTTGACTTTGTTTTGAGTGAGGGAGGGCTGTGCAGGTCACCAGCCTCACTTCTCCTCCATAGCCATCTGAATCCAGTGACCAGATATTCATCACGATGACTGGAGATGACCCAGGAGGAGGCATTTGGGCATACATGCATCTTGGGAGCTGGTGCTGAAACAGTCAAACTGAGTTTCACAGCCTCACATCTTTCATGCAAGAAACAACTTCATCACCCTCTCCTTCTCACTTCAGGAAAGTCTCAGCCTTTTGATAGGATCCATTTTCCCTCTCTTCTTCCCAATAGAGGAAATCATCCTGCCTCTCTCTGCATATGCCAGAGGAGGCACTAGCAACTACCAACCATTATCCTTCTTTGTCTAAGGGAATGCTCCATTTTTGCCCTGTTGTCTTTTGATGGAATGTAGGCTCTTCCTAGGAAAAGACTCTGAGGGCTGGGCTTTCTTGTCTAGCACTCTCCTGATTTTATTTCTGTAGCCCCTAAATCAGTCAATCAATAAGTATTATTAAACACCTGCTATATGCTAGACCCTATTGTATGCACTGGAGATAAAAATTGAGAGAACTGAGGCAGCTAGTTGGTTTAGCTGACAGAGCACCAGCCCTGGAGTCAGGAGGACCTGAATTCAAATCTGGCCTCAGATACTTAGTGATCCTGGGCAAGTCATTTAACCCTGATTGCCTTCAAAAATAAAAAAGTTAAAAACACAAAATGAATTCAGAGGATGAAATGATCCATATGCACAAAGAACTTTTACACAGGCTTATTTATAGGAATATGGATATATATATAGTTACACACACATACACATATATACATACATATACATACACAGAGACATATATTCATATACTCCATAGAGAAATCCAATCAAAAGTTCCAATCAAACAAAGACACACAACTGATTATGTAGTTTTTTGATCATACCCTTCAACTCCTGTACATTTTGAATGTTAAACTGTCCAGTGGTCTTTCAGACTTAGCTTTTAAAAAGCGACAACAAGGGAGGGAAGTGTGTGTGGATGTGTGTGTATGAAAGAGAACATACACACATATATACATGCATATGTATCCATATGCAGTATAAATAGAAAGTGAATAAAAATATATATGGTTGTTACCTAAAAGTACTGTGGGAGGAAGAGCACTGGATATTGGCGTCAGGAAAGGCTTCATGTAGAAATGATATCTGAGCTGCATCTTAAAGGAATATAAAGACCTCTGACACAAGTAAGTGGGGAGTATAGGGATGGTCATTGCAAAGGCACAGAGAAGAGAGATAATGTGTCATGAATGAGCAATGGAGAGAAAGCCATTTTTGCTGGATTGCAGAGTGTGGAAAGGAGAACAACGTCTAAAGAACCTGGATCTTAGGACCATCTCAACTGTTCTCTCTATTCCCCCTTCTTGCTGAGCTTTCTCTGTCTAAGGTGGATGTCTCAATTGTCATTTTAAATTTATTTTTAGTGTTTGTCATTTTTTTTTCTTGCTACCTAATTCCAGAGAGATTCACAGTGACTGTTTCTTTCATCCATGACAGAGCAGGAAGGTCCAAGGTGTTGTCATATAAAATTACAACCTGCTGTGACCTCTTTGAGAACTACCAGATTGTCACTTAGATGTTTTTGCTCTAGGTAGGACTGTGGAGAAGGAGAAAACTGAGAAACTGGGATACATAAAAGCCTTCAAGCATGTCTGGTTTTTTGCTTTCTGAGTCTATTAGCCAAAGTTATCCAAAACTGTGGTGATGGCAAGGTACTAGATTGTGTCAGAAAAATACAACAGCTTTCAAGAAAAACTGGAACTTGGACTTGCTACCTTTTAAAAGTTAAATATATTTTTCTTCATTTGAAGATTAAAAATTATCTTTCCATTACTTTCTGTTATTCTAGACAAGAATAGGATTCTTTGGTGACTTCTTTAGACTCTAAAGGTTGAATAGAGAGGGTAGTTAAAGGATCAGAAGTTTTTTTCCATTCAAATACAGAGGTTTATAAATTAAAATGAATTGAATTAAATTAAAATTAAAATTTATAAATTAAAATTATTTCTCTTAAATACATAGGATTAGTGTCAAAGAAGGAAAAAAATATAAAAGTCTTATTTCAGCTAAAAGAGCTTGAAATCAGTTAAGAAGACAGGAAATGATAATATGCTCCCCCTTTGGGAATTTGCAGACATTTTTATATCTATAAATCTAATCCTAACCTATTAACTTCCCTAGTCCAACTCATTTCATTAATTGGTTCCTTCCTTAAAAATTCTGACTAAAATATGATATTTCTTCTATCCTTTCTTAACATGCCATCACAAGAAGAAAAATATGGGTAGTTGGATCATGGCGTCCTTAAAAAAAGCCTTTAAACACAAAATGGGAGAGTGAGGGTCTTTTGTTTAGAAAGAAAAAAATGTGTTCAAAATATGAATTCTTATTTTTGTCTGTTTCCAAAATGCTTGAAAAAAAAACTCATCCCCTTTTCCCAACACAGACTCTTTTTTTTGGCACAGATCCCTTCAAGGTTTTACCTGTATGTGTGGCAACAGGAGCCTGATTCTTCTTCCTCCCCTAGAGAATTTGTCTTCCTGGTGTTCTTCACTGATAGCTTTCAAACTTGAATTCACCCAAAATCTTTCTTTTTCCTCTCATCTATCACAAATTTGTTTTTCTTTCAAATTGTCATTGACTTCTTCCTCCTTGTCTTTCTCTTCAGTATCCAGATAATCACTCTGATCTCTTGATGTTCCAAAATCTTGTCAAAGACATGAATGGACAAATTCAATGCATGTCTTGGTTTATTGTCTCCAATAATTCTTTTTTTTTCCTGTCGCATCATATAATCACATCATATACAGAGAAGAGTTAGTGCTTTTTAGTCTTGTCTTTTTTCATTTCTTTCACTTTTTTTCTTCTTCTTAAAGTACTTTACAACTGAAAGAGACACAATATAACAATCAAATAATAGGTCATTCCAATGAGCATAACTTTTTCAACAGGAGTGATGTTTCTCTGTTCTCTTTTTTTCCCTCAAGACAACAAGTTTCCTTTGTGGTGTTAATGTAAGTTACCAGATTTGAATTAGGTAGTAGGTTTGCTTATCTTATGTCAAAGGAAGCAAGGCCAGTAAATAAGATTTTAATCTCTTTTCTCTAGCGTTTTTTCATAATTCTTGCTGAGATGCACCTGCTCCCAGAGGCATGTAGAGAAAGCTACTCATTCAATTACCTCCACATATGCATAGAATTTACCTTTCTTTTCTTTGAGAGGGCCATGCTGGCTGTTTGCCAAGAGCAGGAACAATGGTTGCATGAGCCAGGCAGGTTGAATCCATTTTGGCAAATAGGTCTTGGGTTTCTGGGTCTTGGTTTTCCATTGTCTAGAAACAGAATTGATTGTTTACTAGCAATAGATAATATCACCCAGCTGTATGGTCTCAGCTGGCACAGTTCTTTAGCATGTAACTCCATTCAGGTCAGGGGCTACCAAAGAATACTCTTCCTGTAGGTTTGAATTTAAACCCTATCTGCTGAGGTTTCTTCTACACTCTCATATAACCCTCATACTTAAGGAAAAAATAATAATTGACATTTCTCTAGTACTTTAAAGTTTGCAAAACATTTGACTTTTTAAAATCTTTTTATTTTTATTTTTTTAGTACATGGGGAGAGGGGAAAGTAGTTCCACACCTGTGATTCCTTTGGTGTAGACAAATGCATGTTTGGCATTTTAACATCAGAACTCAGCTCTCTGCAGTAAAGTCTGAATGCTTGGCAGTTTAGTTTTAGAAAGAACCTCAGTGTCTGATACCTTATCTTGCCAGGTGGTCTTCAGAATATTATTTGGGGGCACTGATACATGGAGAGATTTGCTGAGGCTCACACTGCCAATATGTGTCAAAGACATATCTTGAACTTAAATTTCCTGGCTTGATAGATTTCCTGGTTGACAGATTCGGAGCTGGAAGGAATTTCCAGGGCCACCAAGTCCAATACACTCATTTGACATCAGGTGACACTGAAACCACAAGAATCTAAATAACTTTTCCAAGTTTCAGAAATCCAGGCCCTCTGATTCCTGAGCCAGTATTTTTTTTTCATTGTATTCTACTACCTCTCTCCCTATCTTATCTGCTATGACATGGTGACTCTCTTACCGAAGTGTCTCATCTGAATCTCCACTAAAGGCTGGATAGGAGGAAAGAGAAGATTCTAGCACATATCATCTCATTTAATTGTCACGAGAACCCTATGAAGTAGCAGTGATTTGTCAAGGGATTAGATATGGTGGGGAATAGGATGAGGAAAAGGGGAAATGTGTTGTGATTTCATCAGATAACGGTAAACTTGGAAGGTAGAGCCAACATGGTGGAGAAAAGGCAGGAAGTTGCCTGACCTATCCCCAATTCCCTTCAAAACAACTTTAAATCACACCTCCAAACAAATTCTGAAACATGAAAACTCAAAAAAGATCAAGATGAAAGAATTTTCTAGCCTAAGATAACTTAGAAGGACTGCAGGAAAGGACTGCCTCATTTGGGTAAAAAGGGGAGTGAAGGGCAACATTGGTGGTATCCAGCCAAGCCAGTGGGAGGCCTAAATACAGATCAGCAACTAGATCTCCTGCTCTGGTTCAGCAGGCCAGTGGCACAATGGGCCAGCTGTGAGTACTCTAGCCCTGGTGTAGCAGGCTAGTGACTAGGTTTGGAAGCCCTCGTGCAGCAGGCAAGCCACCAGCCCCAGAGTCCTAGCTGCAGCAAGCCAGTGGCTATTCTCCTAGTCCTTGGCAGTTTGGGACAGTGCCCTCTGTATCCCAGAAGCTTTTTATAAATTGTTCTCAGATTCAAAAAGTCCTCCTCAAAGAGCTCAAAAAGAGTTTAAAAATCAAATAAGAAAAAGAAGAAAAATTGATAAAAGAAATGAGAGGCATCCAAGAGAGTCATGAAAAAAGAGTCAACAGTTTGGTAATTGAAGCACAAAAAATAGAAAAAAGATGTACAAAAATTCACTGAAGAAAACAGATATGAAGAATTCTTTATATGGAAACTAATTCTACCAAGGCAAATTGGCAACTTCTCTACAATATATAATCACGATCTCAGAAAATTGCTTGGGGGTACCACAAGGTTAAATACATTACCTACAGTAACATAGCTTTCTATCCACTCTTTCTGGCCATCTTGGTCAGATCTTTCTCACCCTGGAAGGAGTCTTCTATGATTAGATAAATGAATTTGAGAGATCACAAATGTAGAAGTGGAATGATGTAACAAAACTGCTCTACTAATCTGTTCCTTTCCGAGCATTTTTCTGCTCTCTCCAGTGTGTTTGCATATGTTATCTCTCCCATTTTATTGTAAGTTCCTTGAGATCAGGGATTGTTTTTGCCTTTCTTTTTATCCCTAGCAATTATCACAGGCACACTGTAGGAGCTTAATAAATGCTAATTGACTTGACATAATCTCAGAGTTGGAAGGGACCTCAAAAGACAGTCAGTCACAGAATTCTTAACCTAAAGCCAATAGATATATTTTAGGGGATTAAAGAATTTTAAGAACATCTTGATTTTAATATAATGTTTCCTTTATAATTCTATGTATTTTATCTTAGGCATTTCAAAACATTCTGAAGATTTCCTAGGTTTCACTAGACTGTTAAAGGAATTTATGACACACAAAAAAATTAAGAGCTCCTAATATGGTCCAACACATACCTGAACAGTACCTGAATTCTGTGACATGTCCAAGAAGTGGCTATCCAGACTTGCTAGAAGACTTACAGTAGCTGGGAAACTGCTTTAACTTTATATTATGGCTTATATGAATTATAGGAAGAACAAAAATCGTCACAAATTCTTTTATTCCTGTTTAACAAAAAAATCACTCAATCATGAATACCCTTTTATTCAACTATAATACTACTTTAGGCATATAGCTCTGTGTATAAAAAATAATTACTATTATAGACCAGCATTGGCATTGGAAACAAAGTAGATTTCCATCATCAGATTGACTCAACAAATTATGTATATGAACATAATGGGATATTGTTATTCCATAAGAAATGATATGTGGATTTGGAGAAACCTGGGAAGACTTTTATGAACTGATAAAGAATGTAAAAAGTTCTTGTATCCATGTACCTTCCCATTTGGTAATTTAGTCCCATGACAAAACATTGGTTGATCTGTAGGTGAGGTGTGAGTTGAGTCCATGATGCCTAGACTCACCTCTCTACCAACATCTCAACCTGATTTCCACCTTCATCTCTGTGTCCTTGTTTTTATTTAGAAAAAAAAATCTTAATGGTCTTTTTTCTGTTACTTTTGCTGTTGTTGTCCTTGACTGTTGCATTCAGTCACTTCCAGTATTTCTGTTATTTGAGGCAAGGATGTCAAACTAAAATAGCAAAGACAGTCACCAAACAGTATATAGGAACCATTGTGGGCTGTATATTGACTTAGAAAATCATACATATTTATATATGGTTCTTTTTTCCCCAACTATACTTTAATCATGTTCAGGCTACACTCAGGAATGTTATGGACTCTCAATTAGAATATTCAAGAAGAAAATAAAGTCTTTTCTTTTTAAGAATGTTTTAAATGTCTCTTTATGATTAAACTTCCATTTTCTTTTCCATTTATGATTAAGCAGGGTAAATCCATGTTTGGCTATATTTGAGCTCCAGTTTTATTTGTAACACATTCCCTCCTGTATTTTCTAATGGGTTAAGAATAGTTTTATGTTATTCAAATTTCTTTCCCTTTGTATTTGAAGGTCTCTCCCTTAGTTGCTTGCCAAATTTGTTGTTTTTCACTGGAATTGCTAAATTTAACTACTATGTATCTTGGAATTTCTAAACTTGACTTATTTTTCCTGGAGAATTCACATCTGTGAATTCTGTTATTTGGCACTTTATTTTCTTTGTTCAGAAGTTCTGGGTGGTTTCTTGTATTTCTCATATTATGATGTGCAAGTTTTTTGATTTGTGTTTTTCTGAGTGACATAATTTTTAGGTTGTCTCTATATATTTTGTCTTCAAGATTAGTATGTCTTGCTTGTATAGAGAGAACATGTTTTCTTTTTGTATTATTGCTTTTGCTTCTCTTCTTACAGATTGTCCTTCATTTCTGTGTATTTAAATTGCCAATCATTTATCCTCTCTTTTGTTTCTTTGGTGAGACTTGCCATCTGCCACAGCAGATTCAAGTTTCTTTTTTTTTTCTTCTGCTTTAAGGGTCATAAATTCTGTTCTCACAATTGTCATTTCTGTTTTAAACCACAGAGGAGCAGTGTGTTGTAGTTCTATATTCTCTTCAAAAATAGGGTCTTCTGCCTCAATGGGTGTTGAATTATTTACCCCTACTTCACAATATTTATTCATAGATGCCTGAACTAGTTTTTTATCTGATTGTGCTCAAAGTCTTCTCATTTAATTGTCACAAGAACCCTGTGAAGTAGCAGTGATTTGTCAGGGAATTAGATATAGTGGGAAAGAGGATGAGGAAAAGGGGGAAATGTGTTGTGATTTCATCAGATAATGGTAAATTTGGGAGGTAGAGCCAAGATGACAGAGAAAAGGTCGTAAGTTGCCTGACCTCTCCCCTCTTCTGAGATCTTTGGTAAGTTTTGTCTTTTACCCCCTTATCTACCCTAATGCTTACTTTTTGATTCCCATTCCTCTGATAGAGGTTTCCTGGAAACTGAGCTGCAAAGTCTCTCAGCCTCCTCCCATGCTGGGCAATTCAGAAATCACCAGCCTAGGTCTTGGATCTAAGTGACTTTTGGGGAAACAGAACAAGCCATAGCTAGATGCTGGCCTTTTCCAACCACCTCCCCCCATATGTCCTGGTCCTTCCCTCTTTTCTTCAGTTCTTGGATCCAACTGTACAGAGCACTGCCATACGTACAGAAGCTGTTGCAGCCTGGGCAGATTTCTGTCTTTTAGAGTTTGGATATTCAAGATTTCATGAGGAGGAGGTGGGTCAGGGTATTGGGTTAAGCTCTATTACAAGCCCAGTCCTGTGTCCTGGCCTTCCCCTCTGTCTTCCAGCTCATCACAATTGAGGATTTCCACAGCACTGCAGTGAAAAGGGCCAGGAGCCAAGATGGAGGAGGGGGTGGGTGGCACTGTGTGTGGAGCTACATTTTATTGCCAGTCCATGGATTGGGTGGCTGGTGCAGTCTTCCTGTTGGCAGGATGGCTGGCAGCAAGGAAGGAATGTGGAATGAGTGCATGTTAGGTATCAGTTCATGGGGTTTTTTTACCTTCTTTGGGTTCCCTACGTTCTAGTTAGCTGTTTGGTTTCAACTCCACAGAAGATGTTCCTCTCAGGATAAATTTATTACTTCAGATCTCATCAACATGGCTAACTCAGCCTTGGATACTCAGATACCTTCCCACCTCCTTCACTCTTTTCCCTCTGCTTGGAGGACTGGAGGGAACAGTAGTGAACTCTTCCCAAAGCTTTATTTTAGAGAGATCTGAAATTGGTTTTTCAGCTTAATTCATTTTTCATCTACAACTCTGCTTGCTTTTCATCTTCACAGAACTGCATGGCTCCTGGTGTTTTCTCCCTTCCTTTCCGGGGTTCATCTGTATCTTGTCTTCCTCCATTAGACTGCAAACTCTTTGAGATCAAGGATTGTCTTTCTTTTTCTTTTTTGTATCCCTAGTGCTTAGCACAGTGCCTGATATATAGTAGGTGGTTAATAAATGTTTTTTGAATTGAAGATGCTTTACCTTTGGTGTATAATCTCAGTTTTCAAGAGGTTTGAGAGGGCATTAAGATCAGAAAAAAATCTTGTTGGTCACTCACCTGGAAGTTCTCTGTATATATTAAAATCACCTAACACAGAGGTTTCAAAATCACTGCACATCAGCTCAACCAATTGGTAATGTTTAACAAAATAAATAATAAATACAATAAGACATCATGTTAACTTGTGGTTTTCGAAGTCAATACACCACCTTTCAATTTCTAACTGAATTTGACAACACTGATCTAAGGCTCCATGAAAGATGTAACTGCAGAGTTTTGTCCAAAGATGAAACAAGGCGTAGAACAACGAAATTTTAGCTCACCAAAGGCATTTCCCAGTTCTGTACAGAATTCCCTACATGGTATATAAAGAGAAGGATTCGTTATCCATGAAGCTCTACAGCTCTTTCTTTTTGCTGCTGATGTTGTGCGGATTCCATTGTTCTCAAATGCTATGTCTTCCTTAATTAGATCTACAGTCACTCATGATGGATCAGCCTAGCTATCTATATGGGGAAAATGAGATAGAATATACAGTGTGTATTTTGTAGGGTGTAACAAAGTCTTAGTACAGTTTTAAGCTACCACAGTTTAAAACCAGAGGAAGATTTTTGTAACATTTTGCATATATGTGCTTATGTACATACATGGTATACACACACACACACGTATATTTATCAGCATGGTGTAGTCACAGTGAACTGACCTTGGAACTAGGTTCAGTTTCCAGTCTCTGCTACACACTGTCTCTGTTGATCCTAGGCAAGTCATTTAATTTCTCAGTTCCCCTAGGAAACTCTCTAAGACTATCATGTGGAAGAAGTGCCTTATCTGTATCAACATGGGAAGTTTCTTACCCAGAGCTTCATAGGCTATATATATACAATATATGTACATATGTAGCTATTTATATTAATTTGCATGCACATGCATATATATTCACATCTATCGATCTGCCTATAGTTGTGATTTCACTGGTTATTAGTGAACTCCTGGTGGGTAAATTAATTTTACTAAGGTAGATCAGTAGATGTTTTGCATTTATAGTCTTAGAGAGGTTTAATAATTTACCCCGGGTCACTTAGCCAATATGTACCACAGGTGAAACATGAACCCAGGTCTTTCTTACTGGCTGGCTTTCGATAATACTATATATGGCTTCTATACAGGGTGTCCCAAAAGTCTCAGTGCAGATGAGATTTCTACATATCTTTGACATGAACAGCAGATAGAATGAGCTGATCACATAATTGAACAGGAGTAGGAATATTGCTTGGATTGTACTAGGAATTTGTACAGTAGGTTCAGTGATTCTGAGATACTCCAAGAAAAAACACATCTTTTTAATGCAAATATTCTACTCATGAAGTTTTAGGGTTATAAATCATGGAATACAACAAGCTTTCTGATAAACAATTTTTGGTGACTCCAAAGACAATAGAAAGACAGCTGGTGGGTATAACCAGACTTTATCATAAGTAAGCAAGAAAGAATGGAAAAGATATTTATTATCAAAGAACAAGAGTAGTTATGTAGTTAGTCTGCCAGATAACATTTGAATAAGCCTGAGCAATGTCCTTTTATCCATTAAAAGAATCAGGAGAAGGACTCTGATTTGTTGACTAGCAACTCTATAGAGAGTTCATGGGAAGGCATAGGTGAGAATCAGACTAGATTAGAAGACCTAAGTGGATACAATTTTCATCACTGGAGGCAATATCCACAATGATAAGATCACATATCCATAGCAGTTTAAGGATAATTTCTCATCTGTCTGTGCTGTTTTGCTTCCCCTAAAAGATTGTACCTCCAACTTATAGAGGAAACTGATGGCAAAAGGTAATTTGATTTGTAGAAATTCACTTCACCAAATTTTCGGGGACACGTGGTTTTGTACATGCTTGGGTGTGGGTATACATGTCTGTGTGTTTGTGTGACTCCTGAATGTCTCTTTCTCTTTGTAATAGATTGCAAGTTCTGGAGGAAAGGAATCCTCTAGAAATCATATTTTATCCATCTCCATATCTATTAGTGTCTAGCACAGTAGACACTTAATATGTGCTTGTCAAATTAAAACTGCAATGATTTATTTAGGCATTTATAATGTGAAGGAAATTGTTATTGTTTTGATACTGTGAGAGGATGCAATAGAAAAATTAATATTTTTCCTGAAAAGTGGAATTGCAATTAGAGTTTAAAGATCAAAGTAAGTCATTTGAACCTCAGTGCAATGATCAGGAGGCAGCTAAGGCATGGTAGAAGGACAGGACTGAGAGAGTAAGGGGATCTGAGTCCTAATCTCAGTTCTACAACCAGCTAGCTCTCTGTGTGTAAGCAAACACACACATATACATACACATACATAAATATGCAAATTATTCTCTCTGACCCTCTGCTTTCCCTTTTGTAAAATGGGATAATGATATTCAAATAACTTACACATCTCAGGGTTGTTGTTAGGAAAATGTTTTCTGAATTATAAAGCTATGGGAATACTCATTATTTAGAATTGAACTTTTTTGAGATTTTGAAACCTTATTGTTTGCTCTTTTAGATCATTTCATCTTTTTAAAAACTTTTCATACCACATGTATTGCCCACATAGTACAGATTAAACAGACACCAGCTCTATTCCTTATGGAGGGATGGAGGAGGCAACCTTACCATGCGCCTTACTGCTACATCTTAGATTCCCTCAAGGTTTACTATATGCCCTCCAGATCCCCTTGGCACTGTTATCTGACTTACTGTTGTAACCTAAGCACCTCGTAGTGAATGGACCTTGCCATTCACTCCACTGCTGCATCCTTAGAACTTTTGACCCTTACCATCCACTTTGCAGCTGAACTTTCTTAAATGTGTTGTCATATCAACCACTTAATAAATGTTTTTTTATTTATTAAATTGAAGTAAATCTAAATTTCATTTTGAGGATTTCAAGAAGTACCTTGAGATCAGTGTAAACACCCTGGCATGCTACAAAAATAGATTAGGGAGTTATTGTTATAGATCATTCTCTTCTCTAATTCCTCCAAGTACCAGGTCTTACATCCTGAAATGACCTGGTTAAGAATTTAACATATAGAATGGACTGCATTCCTACCCTTCTTATCTTTTTTTCCCATTATTTAGGAGGCAGCTTGACCCATTGGGAAGGGAATAAATTTACATACTACCTATTGCGTGCCAGGCACTGTGCTCAGTGCTTTTTACAAATATTATCTCATTTTATCCTCACAATAATCCTTTAATGTAGGTGTTTTTATTATATCCCCACTTTATAGTGGAAAAACTGAGGTAAAAGGGATTAAGTGACTTGCCTAGGGTCACACAAATAGTAAATGTCTGTGTTCTGATTTGAATTTAGGTCCTCCTGGCTACAGACTCAGCACTCTATCCATTGCACTATAGCTGTCCTGGCTCTGGAGTTACAAGCACCTAGGTTAAAATCTCTCCCCTTGCATCTACTTTTTGGGCAACCTGAAACAAGTTATTTCATTTCCTTAGCCCTCAGTGTACTCAGCTGTAGAAGGACAGGGTTGGGCTAAATGACCTTAGATGTCCCTTCTAACTCTGAATCTATGACATATAATCTTCCCTTTAAGACCATCTTTCCCTTAAGTACACGGTAACCACGTATACTTGAGGTAATTGGTCCGGTGGCAATAATAGTCTTAGAAAATGTGAGAAGAAAATTATGCAATTCTTCATTTAGAGCTATAGTTAAAATTTTAAAATATAAAAACTGATTATATTAAAGCTGATCATTTTTGCTAGAAAACAATTTGTAGATTGACTGGAAAATGTAAAGTAGACCAAATTTCAGTAAAAACCCTTATATTTCAATAAACATTAGAAAAATACCCACAAGGTATAATTTAACAAAGTTCTTATTTGTTCTATTATTATTCATATAGTCATATTTAATTCATGAATCCTGAGTAACATTTGTCAAGCCTTAAGAAATTGGAATATAAAAACTTTTGCTAAATTGCTGACTTAAAACACTAACTTAAAATAACCAGCTTGAAATTGAAAAGAGTAAATCCTTTATTAACTAAAGAAATTTTGGATTGCCAGTTATTGTGAGTCATGTTTCAACTCTGAAATGATTTGACACATGTGATATGAAAAGAAAAGGAACTCATGAATTTCATTATTAGTTTGTAATTGTCTTCCTTGGTATGTAAAAATTATACCTTTTAAAATCAAAGGTATCTTGTAGAATATCATTTTAGAGAATCGTAGTGGTAGAAATGGCTCTAGGCTATCTAATCTGTCTCTGTCTTTGGACATATGTAGATTCAATTAAGCCAAATTCAACAAACATTCATCAGACAAGAGGCAGATTGGTGTAGTGGATAGTGGGTTCAGAGTCTAGAAGGTTCAAGGCCTGCTCCTGGTGCATACCAACTACAGACTTCACAGTTGCCTACTCTCTCAGTACTCCAGTTGATTCAACTTCTGAGTTACAGATGAATTGCTTATTTTCAGCAGTAGAGAGGATTTCCATATGGGGAATTCTCTCCACTGATAAGTTACAGGCTCTCCATGCCATTTCCAAAATGTACAAAGCATTGGTCTAGGCTCTTGGACACAAAGACAAGTAGCAAGGAGCTTACATTCTGTTGGTTGGGATATACAGTATACTACAGGTAGACAAATACATATAAAGTGAGTTTTGGGGGAGAGAGCCCTAACAGCCTTAGGGGAAAGGTAGTTTAGAATTAGGCAAATATTAATTTGATCTGAATCAAATCTCACATGAAGGGATAAGAAACCCAATAAGAGGTATAAAAAAAAATCACATTGTTCCTTTCTAGTCAGTTGATATTACCAATAGCAGAGTCACAAAAGTAATGTGATACCAAGGCTCCTTGGTGGCCAAATGCTAACAAGTAGAAGACAGAACATGGTGGTATGGTTTATGCCCCACACTTCTAAATTCTAATGTTTGGAGCTCAGCTTACAGATTTAAAGCTTGTTACAATTCTTAAAAATGAGCCATGTTGTTTTTTGTAGTCCTAATGGGGTTGGTTTCCTTTCTCAATTTTTTTTGTCCAGACCATTGACTTGATTAGTATAGTGAGTTCCCAGTGTTGGGAGGAAAAATTCTTAGCAGAAGCAACATATGTGGTCATCTAGCTAGCATGTCAGAATCAGAAGTTTTGGCTCCAATGTTCTCCCTCAATCTACATGACCTGTCAGATAGATAGCTTTTTGTAATTCTCATTTGATTTCTCATAGAAACATAAACCTTATAAGATTGTATTGAATAAATTGAATTGTATTGAGTGCTATCACAGCCATTTTACCAGATGTTTAACTGTCTTTTTAAAATATATTTTATATATACATATGAATGTATACATAAACATATGTATATGTATATATGGATTGAAATTCTATAAATTCTATATTTATGTTTTCCAGACTTTAACAGGATCTAACTACCTGTAGCACCAGTAAATTTTGCAAAGCGCCAAACTTGCTGTTTTTCAACATCCATATTCATGAGGCTATATTTTTACTCTAAGTGCTACCTGAAGAATTATTTCCAAAAGTTGTTCTTACTAACACTTTGACAAGTGAACTTCTCAACTTTCTGATTAAAGAATGTACAATGAAAGTTGGCTCTAGGGAGAGGCCTAAAATCAAGACTGAAATGCAGCAGAGAGTTTAATAGTCAATAAGGTTTTGAATGAAAGGCAGCATGTCAGAATAAATAGACAGCTGACCTTAAAATTAAGAAGACCTGAGCACATGACCTGTCTCTGATATAGCTAGCCAAATTACTGCACCTTCAAATATCCCTGGCAACTTTGTTAAGCCTATAAGTTATGAATTTGTCTCTGATCTGTATTGTTAGAGAAAGATTTGGAAGAGTCTGTATCATTCTTCCATTACATACTTGGTTTGGCAGAGTGGATGATAAATGCAAATTAACATTTACCTTGGAAGTTTTCTACAGAGCTAAAATTATACAGATCTGGAATTTTTAATGGCTTAGAGACTTTGGTGAGTTAAAATAAATTATATATATTTAGTGAGGCAAGGGGGTTAAAGCACTTATTCGTCATGAAAGTGCATTAACTCTGAGAAACAGAAGAGAAACTTTTCACTTGGAAAAAGTGAATTGTTGAAAGATAAGTGGGCACATTGAACCTGTTAGTGAGATCACATAGATAAGCACCATATTTAAAGCCACTTAGACTCATTTTGGTTCATTGTGGGATCAAGAAGTATAAATTAGAGACTTCTAGACGTGATGGAATGATGTTTATTACTTTTATGGTTATACACCAAAAATTAATTGAACATAATAATTTCGAGAGCATAGTGGATAGTGTTGAACTTGGACTCAGAAAGACCAACTTCATAGCTGATCTAAGATTCTTAATAGTGGTGTGACTTGGGGGTAGCTTAAAGTGCTGCACTCAGCAAATTTGGAAAACTCAACAGTGGCCACTGGATTGGAAAAGATTAGTTTAAATCCCAGTCCTAAAGAAGGGCAATGCCAAAGAATGTTCACATTAGTCAACAACTGCACTTATTTTACATTCTAGCAAGGTTATACTTAGGATTCTGCAAACTAGACTTCAGCAATATATGAACTGAGAATTACCAGAAGTGCACACTGGTTTTTGAAAGAGCAGAGGGACTAGAAACCAAACTACCAGATTTTAAAACTAAAATCATGGCAACTGGTCCCCATAACTTCCTGGTGAATAAACAATGTCAGATTTTATGTTCTTGTGCTCAAAAATCATTACAGATGGTGACTGCAGCCACGAAATTAAAAGATGCTTGCTCCTTAGGAGAAAAGCTATGGTAAATCTGGACAGCATGCTAAAAAGTAGAGAAATCACCTTGCCTACAAAGGTCCTTGTAGTCAAAGCTATGGTTTTTCCAGTAGCAATGTATAATTGGGAGAGTTAGCATATAAGGAAAATTGTGCACCGCAGAATCAATGCTTTTGAATTGTGCTGCTGGAGAAGACTTCTGAGAGCTCTTTGGAAAGCAAGGAGATCAAATCAGTCAGTTCTTAAATAAATTCAGACTATTCATTGGAACATCAAGTGCTAAAGCTTAAATACTTAGGCCACATAATGAAAAGACAGTACTCATTGGAAAAGACCCTGATGTTGGGCAATATTGAAGGCGAAAAGGATAAAGGGTATGGCAGGGGATGAGGTGGATGGATAGTGTCATGGAAGCAAAGAACACAAGCTTGGAGCTTCGGAGGATATAGAAAGACTTGGTGTGCTATAGTCCATGGGGTCACAAAGAGTCAGACACAACTGAACAACAAAAACCAAAATCTGGACAAATCACTTAACTTTTATGAACTTTAGGTTTCACCATCTGTAAAATGGAGATGATAAGAGCATCCCTTCCTGGGCTGTTGTAAGGATCAAATGAGATAATGCACAGAAAATGCTTTGCAAAATTTATGAAGCACTGTATGAATGTTTTATTATCATTATTATTATTGGAAGAATAACATTCTGATATTCATACTTCAGTGACTTCTGGAGCTACCCAGCGTAGATACTATTGTACCCCAAACACAGGAGCTAAAGTAAAAATACAAAGACAATATAAATCCAATCTAGCTCAGTATCATAATTGTGATTTCTAGTACCCAATCTATATTCATGTGCATTCATAAATTCCTACATGTGTGTGTGTATGTGTGTGAGAGAGAGACAGACAGAGAATATCAACTTAATAGTATTTTTATATGTTGCCATAAAGGCAATTATTAAATAACAATTATCATTTAATACCTTTGATTTCTACAAAGTTTTGCATTTTGTTTCAAATGGCATTCAAATGTAAAACAAAGTTGAATTAAAAGGCTATGTAAAGAATGCTAGCTCTCTAATAAGAGTAACTGAGTTGAAATGCTACCCTTAATACTTCCCATGACTTTGGATGAGTCAGAGGAGTCCTGTGACTCCCTCAGACTACTCCTCCTCATCAATGAAATGCAGGCTTTGGACTAGGTGACCTCTGAGTTCTCTTCCTGTGCTAGATACATGATCCTATTCTTCTTACCTTATAACCTTGGGAAGATTACTTTCCCACCTTGGACATCAGGAGTTGGTGGGTTTGGGGTTTGTTCTGTTTTTGCTGGACAGCTCCTCACTGACACTGAACATATGGAGTCCTTCCACTAGTTCTGTTTTCATTAGGCACTCTGTATAGTCCTTGAGAAAAGGGAAAATAGCACAGATGATGGAACAATTTTGACTTTTGCCTACTGTTTGTTTTCCCTGTGGTCTGATCCTAAGTCTTTCTTGAAATGTCTGTATAAACTGTCCTTTCCTTCCTTTTACAGGATGTCAGTCCTTGTATTCAATTTGTCATTTTCTTAACCAAGTTCAAATAACTTTACAGAAATATAGCTTCAAAATGTCCCCCCAAAATAAATCAGGATTGATATCTATAACTAATAGGAAAAAATAAGGAAATAAAGGATTAATTGATCATAGTCATAACCAGTTACTTTGACCAAAATCTAGATCAGATTTTTGAGTACATGGACCTCCTTAGAGTTCTATGGAAAGATGTAGGCTTATAAATTTGGATGGGAAAAATTACATTTTTATTTTCATTAACCTCTGAAATTTAGCATTTCTTCCAATTATTTAAAGCATTTAGCATTTCCTTCAGTTATTTAAAAACATTCTGAGAAGGGAATCATAAGTTTCACTGTTGTGGTAGAAAGGTCCATGAACCCCAAAATGAAAAAGGAGCCCTGATCTAGATGTGCTCAAGGACCTTATTGTTAGTGTTTGGAATTATTCCTCTTATCTTGTAACCTGTGTTCTTCTCTGTTACCTTTCTAGATAATTAATAATTGGGATTGCTAAAAGTATGAAATATTCTCCCTAGTGCTCGTACAAGATCTATTCTAGAGGTTTCATAAAAGAGTTTTAATCTGAATGATTCATTTCTTCCTCCAGTAAGCAAGTTCATATATGGTTTCCTTAAACCTTCTGCAAAAAAAGACACAGAGAAAATTAATTGAAAATGCAACCATCAATCTGGAGATTATCCTATTTTCCTAAACAGAAATTCAAAACTTCATATCTTTAGGGTTGTCATTCCTATTAGCATGCTGCTTCTAAGAAGTATAGCAAAATACTTTTCATTATATTGAAATCCAATTGAACTGCTTTAAATTCTTGCCTGTCTTAGAAGGCAATTGCCTGAGTAATTTCACTTGTCTGAAAAAGCTAGAAGATGTTTTTGTGCTTTAATAGGGTATTAGAAGATTAAAGAAAATGATTTCTATGATTGCAGAGGAAAGACAGTTAAATGCTAATAAAAACTCTTTGTAAATGACAAAATTAAATGTAGCATCTTAGTGGTAACATTTTCTTTTTAGTGAAAGGCAAATCTCTGCTAAAAGCTGAAAGGATAACTTGCCTGTGTTCTATAGCTATTATGTCCATACCACTATAAATAAAAATGGTGTATGTGATAGAAGAAGAACTCCATTCAGTTACCATCTAAACTGTCCTTACTCTGGACACCAACAAAGCTTTAGTCACAGAACACAGGAGCACTATCCCCCATGGAAACTATAGAAGAAAAAATTAAGGTTGTCAGTGTGTATGCTGCTACATATAAAGATCTGTCAGGGAAGATGTTGAAATTAGTCTCTCTGAATTAACTGAGAATAGATCATGAAGCAATAAGTGGAATTTGGCCTTCATGCTTCCCAAGCATACAGAATATCCTTTCAGGCAAAGAACTGGTTATTTGTTTCCTTTTATCATGCACGATGCATTTCTCCTTGTCCTAGCAAAGACAAAGCCAGAAACCTTTTGTAGAACAATGGTTATATCTTGTTAGATACTGTTTTTGGAGTGTAGAGTCAGTCATGGTGCAGAAGAGCCAAGATCTCTTGATAGGAAACATGAATCACCTCTTCTACATAATGACTGCAAAGATGATGTGTCATGGTTGTCTGTACTTATGTTTGTATCATCTTTCTAACTCTAACAAAGACAGCAGAGATATCATCCATGACATGCAAAAAGAATCAGAATGAAGAAACAAAAATGGAATATTCAACTATTGCAAAGCTACATTTTCATGTATTAGGCTAAAGCCCCAAACTGAATTCTATTATGTTCACTTAAACTACTCACCACCTTCCATGTCTGAAATGCTTTCCTTGCTCATCTCCATCTATTCAAATTATCTTCCTTGATGGACCCCTCTGGCACTTCTTCCCCCATGAAACCTTTCCTGGTCCCCACACCTGGAGTGATTTCTCGTTTAGCACTCTACCCTTATCACATTTTCCCCTTTACCATAATTATTTTTGTACATGTCTTACCCCACCCCACACATTAGATTGTAAGTTCCTTAAGAACAGAAATTTTGCCTTCTTTCACTTTTTGTAACACTCAGCTCCTCACACAAAGTTGTGAAAGTACTAGGCTCTCAATAATTTGTTCTTCTTAAATTGAATTATAGTTAAGTTTTGTTGGGACAGAAAATAGACTGGGATTTCATTGAAACAAGATACTCCCAGATGAGGAGACTTTCTCTATCAATGCTGACAGCTTCTCTATGATTTGGTCTTAGAGCCTTGTACTGAGACATCAAGTGATTTATTTGTCCAGTCTCACAGTCAGTGTTGCCTCTAGTTGACAGGTTGTGAGGATCAAGTGAGAAATTTTTAAAGTGCTTGTCACAGTACCTGGCACACAGTAGGCACTATATCCAGATTTGAACATATATTAAGACTTGAACTACAGTAAGACTTGAACATGGATCTCTGACTTTGAGGCCAGATTTTTATTCACTGTATAACTTATAGCTCTCATTAAGTATTCTAGGATAAGATTTACTTCTATACAGTCTTAAAGATGATAATACCTTTAAAAAGTGTAGCTTGATTTATTTTGTTTTTGAAATTTATTTTCTTTTTAATCTATGGAATAAAACAATAATTTATATAACATTATAATAAAAAAGATGATTGCATATGAAAACTGTAAATCTACTTGCTATTTTAATTGCTGTTCTGTTAAAATTAGCAAGAAAATTATTGTGTAAATTTCTTTTTTTCCATTTTTTCTTCCACTCTCCCCACCCTGGAGATGGCCACCTTTAGACACAAATAGGTGTGTAGATATGTAAAATTATTCTATACATATTTCTATTTGTTCTTTCTCTGGATGGAGATATCATCTTTCTTCACAGTTATAGTTAATTTGGGTATTTTTAACAGTAAAAATAATGTATTCACTCAAAGTTCCTTTTTTTCTTTGATAGTATTTTAATTTTTTCAAATTACATGTAAAGATAATTTTCAACATTCATTTTTGTAAAATTTTAAGTTCCAAATTTTTCTCCCTCCTTCCCTTTCCTCTCCCCTCCCAAAGACAACAAACAATCTGATATAGGTTATACATGTACAGTCATGGTGAATATTTCCACATTAGTCGTATTGTGAAAGAAGAATCAGAATAAAAGGGAAAATCCATGAGAAATAAAAAACAAAAAGTAAGAATCGCATTCAGACTCTATAGTTCTTTCTCTAGATATGGTTTGCATTTTCCATCATGAGTCTTTTGAAGTTGTTTTGGATTGTTATATTGCTGATAAGAACTAATTCTATCAAAGTGAGTCATCACACATTGTGATTGTCATTGTATACAGTGACAATATTCTCCTGGTTCCACTCACTTCACTCAGCATCAATTCATGTAAGTCTTTGCAGGTTTTTATGAAGTCTGCCTGCTCATCATTTCTCATAGCACAATAGTATTCCATTACATTCATATACCACAACTTGTTCGGTCATTCCTTGGTGGATGGGTATCCCTTCAATTTTCAATTGTTTGTCACCACAAAAGAGCTGCTAGAAATATTTTTGTACATGTGGGTCCTTTTCCTTTCTTTATGAACTCTTTCAGACAGGGACCTAGCAGTGGTATTGCTAGATCAAAGGGTACTCACAGTTTGGTTGCCCTTTGGGCATAGTTTCAAATTGCTCTATAGAATGGTTGGATCAATTCACAACTCCACCAAGAATGCGTTAGTGTGCCAATTATGCCACATCTTTTCCAATATTTATAATTTTCCTTTTCTGTCATATTAATCAATCTCATAGGTTTCATGTGGTACTTCAGAATTGTTTTAATATGTATTTCTATAATCAGTAGTGATTTAGAACATTTTTTTCATATGATTATAGATAACTTCAATTTCTTCCTCTTAAAACTGTCTGTTCATATCCTTTGACCACTTATCAACTGAGGAATGACTTTATATTGTAAACTTGAGTCATTTCTCTATATATTTTAGAAATGAGGCCTTTATCAGAAATACTGGCATTTAAAATTGCTTTTCAGCTTTCTGTTTTCCTTCTAATCTTAGTTGCATTGATTTTGTTTGTATAAAACCTGTTTAATTTAATGTAAGCAAAATTATCCATTTTGCATTTCATAATGTTCTCTGTCTTGTTTGCTCATAATTTTTTTTCTGTTCTCCATGGATCAGACAGTCAAACTAGTCCTTGTTCTCCTAATTTGCTTATTGTGTCATCCCTTCTGTCTAAATCATGTACCCATTTCAACCCCATCTTGGTATAAGGTGTGAGATGTTGGTCTAGGCTTAGATTCTGCCATACCATTTTTCAGTTTTACCAGCAATCAAACAATAGATTACAATAGTCTTTAACTACCGTGGCTTGTATGTATACCCTATTCCACTGATCTGCCACTCTATTTCTTAGTCAGTATCAAGTAATTTTGATGATTGCCACTTTATAATATTGTTTTATGTCTGATATGGATAGGCTACCTTCCTTTGCATTTTAAAAAATTTCCTTGATTCTTTTAATATTTTATTTAGTATTTTATTTTTCTCAGCTGCATGTAAAAACAACTTTTAACATTTGTTTTTAAAACTTGAGTTCTGAATTCTCTCCCTTTCACTCCTCCCCCAATTAAGAAACTTTTTTTCATGGTTATTATTGTTAACTTTATTTCCCTCCATCCTATTTTCTCATTTATTCTATTCTCTCTCTCCTTTCACTCTGTCCCTTCTTAAAAGTATTTTGCTTCTGACTCCCCCAGTCTTCCCTCCCTTCTATCACTCCCCTTCTCTTATTCCCCTCCTACTTTCCTGTAGGGTAAGATAAATTTATATACCTAATTGAGTGTGTATATTATTCTGCCTTTGAGCCAATTCTGATGAGAGTAAGCTTCCCTCACTCCCCCTTACCTCCCTCCACTTCTACTCCACTCTAAAAGCTTTTTCTTGCTTCTTTTATGTGAGGTAATTTGTCCCATTATACCTTTCCCTTTCTGCCAGTAAATTCCTCTTTCCCACCTTAATTTTACTTTTTACATATAATCCCTTCATATTAAACTCAGACCTGTGTCCCCTGTCTGTATATACTCCAAATACCCTAAGAATGAGAAAAGTCTTATGAGTTACAAATATTATCTTCCCATATAGCAATGTAAACAGTTTAAAATTATTAAGTACCTTATGATTTCTCTTTCATGCTTACCTTTTCATGTTTCTCTTGAGTCTTATTTTTGAAAGTCAAATTTTCTACTTATCTCAGGTCTTTTCATTAAAATGAAAATCCTCTTGAAAATCCTCTATCTCATTGAATATCAATTTTTCACTCTGAAGGACTGTACTCAGTTTTGCTGGGTAGGTGATTCTTGGTGTAACCCTAGCTCTTTTGGAATATCATATTCCAAGCCTTCTGATCCTTTAATGTAGAAGCTGTTAAACCTGGTATAATCATGACTGTGGCTCCTTGATAATTGTTTCTTTCTGGCAGCTTGCAGTATTTTCTCCTTGACCTGATGAGTCTGGAATTTGACTACTCTATTCCTTGGAGTTCTCGTTTTGGGATCTCTTTCAGGAAGTGATTGGCAGAATCTTTCAATAACTATTTTATCCTCTGGTTGTAGGATATCATGGCAGTCTTCCTTAATAATTCTTTGAAAGATACTGTCCAATCTCTTTTTTTGATCATGAGTTTCAGGTACTCCAATCATTCTTAATTTATCTCTCCTGGACCTATTTTCCAGGAGAGATTTTCCCAATGAGGTATTTTACATTTTCTTCTATTTTCCATTCTTTTGATTTTGACATATTCTTGGTGTCTCATAGAGTCATTAGCTTCCACTTGCCCAATTCTAATTTTTAAGGAATTATTTTCTTCATTTAGATTTTGTACCACCTTTTCCATTTGACCAATTCTAATTTTTAAGGAGTTGTTTTCTTAAGCCAATTTCTGTGCTTTATTTTCCAAGCTATTGAGTCTTTTCATAATTCTCCTACATAGCTATCATTTTTTTCCTCAGTTTTTCTTCTATCTCTCTTATTTGGTTTTTAAAATCCTTTTTGAGCTCTTTCAAGAGGACTTTTTGGCCTTGAGATCAATTCATATTCCCCTTTGAAGCTTCACATGTAGATATCTTGAAGTTCTCTTTTGAGTTTGTGTTTTGATTTTCACTCTTGCTTTAAATAGTTTTCTATGGTCAGGGCTCTTTTCTGTTTCTTACTCATTTTCCAGCCAATTCCATGTCTTTTAAAGTTGAGATCTGCTCCTGCAGGACAGGGGCACCATCCCAAGCTTCTTATGGGAGCCAGGGGCCTGGTCACTGGTTTTCCACTCTGGAGTCTAAGGTGCTTATGGCTTGCCCATTGTGCTTGGGGCGGCCTGGCCTAGTTTTACCTGTTGTGCTGGAGTTCTGGTGCTTGCAATTTTCCTTCTGTGCTGGGGCTGGAGGCCTCACTGCTGGCATGTTGACCAAGGACTGAGGGACCTTGGTTGCTGCTCTGTGCTGTAGCTAAGAGGCTCCTGCTTGTTTACTCTGACACTATCTGTTTTGGGCTGTGCTCCCCTTTTGCCTAAGTGAGACAAACCTCTCCTGAAGTCCTTCTAAATTATCTTAAGCTGGAAAATTGTTTCATTTCATCTTTTTTTGTGGGTTCTGTTGCTCCAGAATCTGTTTAGAGACTTGCTTTAATATTGCTTCCAAGGAAAACTGAGGAAAGCTCAGACAACTTCCTGGCTTCTGTCCACCATTTTGCTTCC
Source organism: Notamacropus eugenii (assembly GCF_028372415.1). Lineage (NCBI taxonomy): Eukaryota > Metazoa > Chordata > Mammalia > Diprotodontia > Macropodidae > Notamacropus > Notamacropus eugenii. The sequence continues at coordinate 172,855,367 of NC_092873.1, read as the reverse complement.
ACCCCCTTTCAAAATCCTTTTTAAAATGATGCTGTTACTGTATAGTGTTCTCTTGGTTCTGCTTATTTTACTTTTCCTTATTTTCTGCAAATCTTTCCACGTTTTACTAAAATCATTGAACTTATTATTCCTTATAGTACAACAGCATCCCATCCTAGTCATATACCACAGCTTGTTCAACCATTCTGCAACTGACAGGCATCCCCACAATTCCCATTTCTTTGCCACCACAAAGAGAGTGGCTATAAACATTTCAGAACATATAGGTTCTTTTTCTTTTTCTCTAATTATCTTTGGAAATAGATCTAGTAGCAGTATGGGTCAAATTTATTTCATGGATAGTTTCACAGTGAGCATAGCCATCGTTCAGTGAGAAGTATTAACCATTATGAGGCCCAGGTGTTTAGCTCATTGACTACCTTAGAAGCTCTATTGTGCAATGATTTAGAACACCAGGGCTTATGGGGTTAAATCTGGCCCATAGGGACTCTTTAGACCCCTAATTCACAGAGACCAGAAGGAAAAAAAAACAACACATTTCTGGCTCAGCTGTGAGAACAGCTGAATGACTGCTGAAGTAATTGCCTACAGGTGGGGAATGCTGGTTGTTAAAAAAAAAAAAAAAAGACTAGCAAATTTCTGTGTACATTCCTTAGCTACAGAGCTGACCCAATTCAAGGAGCAGGGTGAACAGAATGATAGTTTCCATAGGACAAGCACGAATTATATCAGTCTGGTACTCATGATCCCAAAGAAGCAAGTTGGAAAATGAATAAGAGCTGAGTGAGGGAAGTAAGAATATAGTCCGTAAAAGCCAAGGAGTATTAGTAAGAGGCTAATTTGGATTTTGGAAAGGCAGGCAGGGCCAAAGGAAAATCTGAAAGTAATTGCATTTACATGGGGCATCTGTATCTGCCAAACCATTTTTGGGCCCCTATAATGATAATAATAGACATTGTTAATAATTATTAGTGTAATTAATAATTATTGCCACAAATAGTAATATTGCTGTTAATTAATAATTATTGTTAATAATGTTAATAATAATTACAGTCACACAATTGCCATGACTTTGTCATATATTCAATGTGTGGGTAGACCCAGGACCTGATGTATAACTTCACACAGGTGAATAGTGATAATATTAGTCAAGATTATTAAGTAGATGAGGTTTGTTCTTAATACTCCCAGGCTTCTTGCTTTGTACTCCCTTTCCCTGCTTAGAGTATTTCTTCCCTGCCAAAAATGCCCAGAATCTTTATGCTTTCTTTAAAAATCTCCTATTGAAAAAGGATATGAATCTACTTCACAGGTAAGTTTTATGACTTCTGAGAAGGATTGAGTTATATCAAGATGTAATGGTAATGGAATTTGAAGATCTTCCTTGCCCCTTAATAGGCCCAATGTGACCTACTTTGAATTCTGTCCTGGCCCACAGCCTGAGTCTCATGATACCAATGGCGGGAGGAGTTTGCTGAATGGCTGGAGCAGGAAGGGTGCAGCAGAAAGAGAGAGTGAGGCAGAGCAGTTAGCATGCATGGGAGGAGTGCTTTTACCTAAGGGAACTGAAGGAAGGAAGGCTTGGAAATTGCACTGATAATGTGTATAGATTTCTTTGTTATTATGATGGATTTGGCTTTCTGGTATTTGAATAAATGTCTTGGTTTCATTTTTGAGGAAGAAAGTTTATATTTTGCAAATTTACCCTGGAAATATGCATGCATATCTGTAGCAGCTGCTGTGGATATCACATTGGTGCTACACAGGGACCAGAGCCTTAAGTGAAAGGAGTAAACTTCTGACTGAAATATCAAGGGGCAGATTGGAAAGACATCTGGGAGACAAGTTGTTGTGGCATCTTTACCACATGGGTGCATATAGATAGAATGAACCAGCCTTGAAAGGAAAGCATTTGGAAAATGAATGATGTCAGCCTGAAGACTTGCACAAGAGGGTTAGCCAGAGAGCAGGCAAACAGTGCTTCAATTGGCTAGGAGAGGGTGGTTGTTTTTGTCATTGATGACGATGATGATGATGATAATGATGACGATGACAATGATGATCATCATCGTTGTGGTCATCATTATCATCATCATCATCATCATCCTTTGTTCTTGAGCAGGACCAATGATGATTCAAGGGTGATATCTTGACTTGAGCATGAATTAGATCTAAATGAGTCAGAGGTGTGAAAAGTCATCAGTCTCAAAGTCTTCTGAGGTTTAAGAAATAAATATGGCACCTCATAATATATTGAGGCTAGCTAAATATATTCAGGGAGTAAAAAGAACCAAAGAAACTATCACATGATCGTAGGATTTAGAGTAGGAAGAGACCTTTAAGGTTATCTAGTAGAAGTCTCCTCATTTTTTTTTTTAACAGATGAGGAAGCCAAGGATCAGAGAAGTAAGTAATTATCCAAAGTAGTAAGAAAATCAGCGAGTTATTAGCACCTGTGTCATCTGATTCCAAGTCTTCTACCACTGTAAAGATATAGTCACTGAAGCTCAAAGACAATGCAGGTAGGGAAAAGAGAAGGGAGAAGCTAGCTCATCAGCTGTGGTACACATCAAAGAAGAGGGTACCACAAATGAGTATGATGAGCAAGGTGGCTAAGGAGAAAAGAAGGGTATTAGCTGGAAACATTCATCAGTGACTATGTGATCTAGGGTCAAATCAAAAATTAGCACATAGTACAATGGAAAGTGTATTGACCATAGAGTCAGGGAAACTGAGTTGTTAGTCTATCTCTTATGCTTTCTTTTTTTTTATTTTCCCAAGTTTGAGGTGTTTTGTTTTTAATTGCAAATACGTACAGAAAACTTCCACTCCATCAGAGGTCCCTTGTAACAAAACAAAAAGTCAAGTAAAACTAGTATTACAGTGAAATCATCTGAATATACATGCAACATTTCACATGCTACTTATATAGCCCACTTCTCTATTTAAAAAAAAATAGCAAAAATATGTTTTATGTCTCTCCTGCACCACTGGAAAAAAAATAAATTTATTGCAATAAATTGTAGTAAACGTCTGTAATCAGGCAAAACAAGAATACAAAGTATACAAAGGTATTGCTGCTTTATGGCTGCATGATCTTGGATAAGTCACTTAACTACTCCAAGCCTTGGGTTTTTTTTTTTTTTAATCTGCAAAATTAAGTTGTCTCATTGTTACTATAGTTTCTGACCTGATATTCCTCTGGACTGGAGATGACCCAGGATGCAGTGGGAGGCCTTGGGTCCTTTAGGCCAAGGTCTTTGCAGGTACACACTTAGGGTGAGGCAACACCATTCATTGAACAGGACTGTTTAAGAAGTAGCCAGGGTATGGCCCCTTTAATGAGGCCAAGAAAAAGAAAGACATCAGGCTGGGTGGGAACCAGCAACAGTTACTATTGATAGTCACTCTAAAGCCAGGAGGGTCCAATAGGCAGGGGCTCATTGGAGTCCCAGTTTCAGAGTGCAATAGGTTTAAGGTTTTAGGACAGGACAGGACAGGACAGGAAAGGAAAGGAGCCAGTAAAACCCAAGTCAACTGGGCATCTTCTGGTCATCCAAATTTACCTTCCTTTGGAGAGGAGAAGGAAGGGGAGGGGGAAGCAGATAGGAGAGGAGGAGCTGAGTTACTCAACTAGCTGGGTCCCCATTCAGCCAGCTGCGTCTACTCACAGGATTGTGTTCGTCCTTCGTTGCCAAAGAAGACCACGCCATCAGACAAATGATGACATGATTTGCACTTGACTTTGTTTTGAGTGAAGGAGGGCTGTGCAAGGTCACCAGCCTCACTTCTCCTCCACAGCCATCTGAATCCAGTGACCAGATATTCCTCAGGATGACTGGAGATCACCCAGGATGCAGTGGGAGACCTTTGGCCCTTTAGGCCAAGGTCTGTGCAGATCCTCACTGAGGGTGGATTCAGATGACTCTGGAGGAGAAGTGAGGCTGGTGACCTGCACAGCCCTCCCTCACTCAAGCAAAGTCAAGTGCAAGTCATGTTATTGTTTCTCTGATGGCGTGGTCTTCTTCGGCAACAAAGGACAAACACAATAGTTTCTGACTTTCCCAAAAATGAAGAATAAATTTAGGAAAACATCATGCAAATAATTAGTTATTAATACTCTTTCATAAAGTCTATTCCATTTGGGATTGTTCTCATTTCCATTGCTTCACTCCTGCAAATCCCATTAAAAAGACACAAAAATCTTCAGTGCTCCCTTGAGTCAGTGGGAGTTACGTATGTGTGGGTATCAAAGAACATGGCTGATGATATCATGCAAACCAATTTTCTACCCACACAATGGCAGTAACCTGAAAAAGATTTAAAAAACTTAATTGGAAATTTTATGATGACAAAAGATAATGGAAGTTTGAAACTTTTTTTACTTTTATAGAGCTCTAATAATTAATGATGGGGAAAAGGTCAATGGAATTGCTATAATCAAAGCTGGATTTTGTTTCTAATTTTTCATGAGTTCTTCAAAATTTGATTTTTAGTATACATTAGGTTATATAGGAAGGGATGGAATAAATGCCATATGTCTTTTGTAATGTGTGGATTTAGTATAGGTTTTTTTTTTTTAAAAAGTAGATTTGTTATAGAGAGAGGGAACTCAAAGTAAAGAAACTCCCTCTGCAAGTCTTGGAGACTTGCCTTGATCATGTAGAGCTTAAATGAGCTGCCCAGGGTTTACACAACCGCTATGTATCAGAGGGAGGACTTAACCCAAGGTCTTCCTGCCTCTCTTGTCATTACACTATGCTAGCAAGTAATGTATTTACTTTGCTAAAACATTATTCATCATGAGCAAGGTAATAAAGGGCCTGACCTCAACCAGACATTTTGGCTATCAGTGAGCCAGGAGTGGCTAAAAAAGTATAATACTTAAAAATGAAATATCAGAACTTTATGCATCCAAATGAATGTTGTCTCCATGAACTTTAGAAAACTATACATTATTTCAGTGATGTATCAATTACTTCTTTGTAATTCTTCTTTTATAATTTGTCATTTTATTTTTTTATTTTTAAACATCAATACTAGATAGCTACAGTTTGTTTTACTTAAACAATACTAGTCTCTTTCCTTCCCCACAGATTTTTAGTTCAAGGACACCTTTATATAAGCTATCCCCATGTCTTGAATACAGTGTGACCTCACCTTTCTTTTGAAAGTTTCTAACTTCATTCAAGAATTAGCTCATTTGCTATCTTTTTATGATATTTTATTTTTTCCTAATTGCATGTAAAAACAATTTTAACATTTGTTTTTAAAAACTTGAAGTTCCAAAATTTCTCCATTAATTTCTCTCCTTTCCCCTCCCTGAGATGGTAAGCAATTTGATATAGGTTATTTGTGTACTGTCTCTTATAAGGAGCCCAGAACTGTAACTAGAATGGGAGGAAATAGAGCCTTGTGACACAGGACATAGACTTCTAAGAGAGTGTGTTTTTCCAAGGGAAGAACACTTGTCTTGTGATGACCATTATCTCTATGTTTCATTTTTTGGTAGTCTGGCAGCACATGGTATAGTTACCCCCTCCCAAAGTTCCTTTCCTAAGCCAATTTTCCCTCTAACTTATATAAGACCAGGGACCAGGTCAGTCCACCCATTATCCATGTATATTCCTACACATAGTTGAACTATCCTCCAAATTATTCCACTCCCAACATTTTTCTCTAAAGTGAAACTTTTTTCTAGGTATCCCTGTGATGAAAATTTACTTATCTCTCTACTTGTTAGCACTCCCTTCCTCCTCAAATCATCGTGTATATATTCTCTGTAGATATTTCATGTCTATTTTTATGTGTATCATCTATTCCTTTAAGCCCCTCAGTGGTAAGGATTGTTTTAAGTTTTGCCTTTGTATCCTCAGTGTCTAGTACGATGCCTTCAGATTTTTCTGCCATAGATGATCCTTGTTTTACTTAAACAGTCCCTTACTCAATTTCACCCTTATATCTATCTCCCTCTTCCATAAATCTTTGCTCAGTCCAGCCCTGAAACTGCTTTATTCTACTTTGAATGATGGAATTGAAAAATATATTTCCTTTGTGTAGCCCAGATAAGAATGTGGTTCATGAGTCATGTTCTGACCCTATTAACCTTCACCCATCCTAGCCTTTCCATTTGAATGGAATTTACCTCTGGAGCCTTGATTTTAGGAATAAATAAGTCCCTTAATCACCATCCCCTTACGTACTTACTTTTGATAGCTATGAATAGATAGTTGTTCCTTATTTATCTCTGCAGAGTGTAAGTAAAATGAGACTTCCAAGGGCAAACAGTCGTTTCCTATTTATAGCATGTAAACCACATAAACACTGAACTTTTCAAAATGTTTGAACTTGTTAAGTATGCTTGAAAATAATCTTGTTGAAAATCTGTTTTAACTTGTAGGATTGTGGTCAGCTTTGAAGAATAAGTTATCTGCAAATAAACTGAAGACAAGTAATCTTATGAACTCAGACTGGCATTCCTTGGTAAGTAAGCTATCTTCTTTCATGGTTTGTAAAATTTATTTATTTTTATTTATTTTTATATTTCATTTATTTATTGCCTCAAGAATGGAATTTTGGTGACAGTCATACTGGGTTAAATAAATATGAGTTTTATCCCCATTTTCATTTCATAGTTAAGATAAATATACATTTCTTCTATTTCTATACAATATTATTTTATGATTTCCTAGAATATGACATCTAGGATTTTTATTTCAAGATTTTTTTCCTATGAGACCAATGATTTTCAGATTATCTGGTTAGGTTCTGTCTCCAAGATCAGTTGCATTGGTTTGTAGAGGCCTCATGTATTTTTCTAACTTTATTGTCTTTTGATTTTTGTCATAATACTTTGCATTGCATACATGGTATCGTTGCTTACGTTCTCTCAGTTTGTCCTCATATTTGTCTTTTTAATTTTACATTTTGTTTGAAATCATTGTTTTGAATCTTTAAAAGCTCCCATTTTGCTTCCTATCCTTTCCTCTACTAATCTAATCTGTAGCTTCTGGTAGTTTGTTACAGTCTCCTTGTTGAGATTCTATTTGTATTATAGTGTTATGTCATCCTTCTTCTGGAGATGACACTTTACAGTCTTTTGTTCTATAGTATTTCTGTACTCATATTTGGAGTTCTTTTTTTTGGAGTTCTCATTTCTTTAGTCTCTCTGCTGGCATTTATGTGAGTTATCCTTGCGATAATTTCTTTCCTTTTACCTCCTTCTGGGATATTTATTTCATGCGTTTTTTGCTGTTTTGAGGTAATGAGTGACAACTGAACTTACACTTGATTTCTCTCTTAACCACCTTAGTTCAAGCCAATATGCTTTGACTTTGGAACAAAAGTAGTTTGCATTTCATTGTTAATATGAAGATACATTTCTACTATTTCTCTACAGTGCTCTTTTATGAATTTCAGTGTACTAATCTGGCTAATTCATCACATTTGGCTCTAAGTGACTTAGTTGTTTTTAAGGTCTCATTTTAGGAAAGATTTTAACAAGCTAGAATTTACCTCCAAAAAAGTGATGAGGATGAGAATTGAGCTTTAAATAATTTTAGACAAATATCTCTTGAAGGAACAAAATTTTTTTTCTAAAGGAGAGAAAATTTGGGGAGGGGAGGCATACTCTTGTAAATATTTGGAAAGCTATCACATGGAATAGGAATTAGACTTTTTCTACTTGGGCACTGAAGCAGTTTAGGCCAGTAGATAGAAGTTACAAGGAAGATAGACATTTCAGCTCAATATAAGCAGAAACTTCGTAATCGTTAGAGTTTGTTCAATGATTAAATAGTCTGCCTCAATAGGTAGTATCTCATTACTGACAAGTATTAGAAAGAAAGTACATGTCCTCTTATTGGCAATGTGGTATAGAGAAGTCATGCTTCTGTGTAGACTATATAACCTCAAATCCCTTCTGACATTAAAGTTCTATGACTTCATAAAGTGAAATAGATAATTCAATTGGTCAGATCACTGCTGCTTTGGCTTTTCTTGAAAAGTATAGGGATTGAGGGGGTGGAGTCAAGATGGTGGAAGAAAAGCAGGAAATTTCTTGAGCTCTCCCTCAAAGATCTGCAAATACCTGTAAAAAATAACTCTAAACAAATTTTAGAGCTGCAGAGGCCACAAAATGATAGAGTGAAACAAATCTCCAGCCCAAGACAACCTGGAAAGTCACCAGGAAGATCTGTCACACTGGGCAGGGAGTTGAGCACAGTCCAGCGTGGGCCACACCAACCCAGACAGGCCAGAGAAGTACTCCGGTGCCTGAATCATTGGCAGTTGTGGCAATTTCCAGACTTCTCAACCAACAAATGTCAAAAAGGGTCAGTGGGAAAACTCTGTGGAACCTGGGTGAAAAAGGAGTGTTCAGTCTGGCTCCTCTAGTCCCAGTGGCTGGGCTGTGGCAGCAGAAGCAGCAGTAACTGCAGCAGAGGCTGCTTCCAGAGCTCTGGGCCCACAGATGGTGGGAGATTGAGCAGCTGTTAAAAAAAGACCCTAAAGCCTGGGACAGCACACCCAACCCTACCCCTATGCCCACTGGAAGGAGAGTCCTAACCTGACTTGGCTAGGAAGATGAATAAACATTATTAAACATTATTAAAAAACTCAGACTATAGAATCTTCCTTTGGTGACAAAGAATAACAAACCATGCAACCAGAAGAAGACAACAAAGTCAAAGTTGCCACATCAAAAGCCTCCAAGAGAAATATGAATTGGTCACAGGTCTCAGGTCAAAAAGGATTTTGAAAATCAAGTAAGAGAAGTAGAGAAAAAATTGAGATGAGACATGAGAGTGATGGAAGAAAATCATGAAAAATGAGTCAATAGCTTGCTGAAAAATGTGTGAAAAAACACACAAAAATATTGAAGAAAATAACACCTTAAAAAAATAGAATAACCTAAGTGGCAAAAGAAGTCCAAAAAGCCAAGGAGAAGAAAAATGCCTTAAAAAGTAGAATTGACTAAATGGAAAAAGAGGTCCAAAAGCTCACTGAAGAAAATAATTCCTTCAAAATTAGAATGGAGCAAGTGGAAGCTAATGACTTTATGAGAAATTAAGAAATTATAAAGCAGACTGCAAAGAATGAAAAAATAAAACACAATGTTAAATATCTCATTGGAAAAACAACTGACCTAGAAAATAGATCCAGGAGAGATAATTTAAAAATTATTGGACTACCTGAAAGCCAAGATCAAAAAAGAGCCTAGATATCATCTTTCAAGAAATTATCAAGGAAAACTGCCCTGATATTCTAGAACCAGAGGGTAAAATAGAAATGGAAAGAATCCACTGATCACCTCTGCAAAGAGATCCTAAAAGAAAAACTCCTAGAAATAATGTAACCAAATTCCATAGTTTCCAGGTCATGGAGAAAGTATTGCAAGCAGCCATAAAGAGAGTATTGTAGAAATACAATCAGGGTAACACAAGATCTAGAAGCTTCTAAGGGATCAAAGGGTTTGGAATATGATATTCCAGAGAGCAGTGGAGCTAGGATTAAAAGCAAGAATCATCTGCTCAACAAAACTGAGTATAATCCTTCAGAGGAAAAAAATGGTCATTCAATGAAATGGCGAAGCCAAGATGGCAGAGTAGAAAGACACACATATGCTAGCTCTGAACCCACAGCCCATAAAATATCTGTAAAAAAGAACTCCCAACAAATTATGGAGCAGCAGAAGCCACAGAACAACTGAGCAGACGAGATTTCTGTTCCAGAGAGCCTGAAAACCTCTCTCAAAAGGTCCTTCATGCTGCGGACCCAGAGCCAAGCCCAGCCTTGCCTTGGCCACATGGCACCAAGAGGAGTGGATCTGAGTAGACTTCAGGGACAGAATCTCCAGCAGCCACGTGGGTCCCTCCACCCACGGGCCCCAAAGGTTGGTGAGAGGGTCTTCTTGGCTTGCCTAGAGGGGAGTGGGGTGCCCCCATAACTCAGGCCCCCTCGGGAGGCAGCAGCAGAGGTGGCAGCAGACAAGGGCTCCCAAAGCAGGCAGGAGCCTAGATCCATTGTTGAAGGTCTCTGCATAAACCCCCTGAGGGAACTAAGCCCCGTGAGGTGGCCCTGCCCCCACCTGAGCACCTGAACTTAATCTCACACTGAATAACAGCCCTGCCCCTACCCAAAGCCCTGAGGCTGGGAAGCAGCATTTGAATCTCAGACCCCAAGCGCTGGCTGGGAGGATCTGGAGGCGAGGTGGGGGTGGAAAGAAAACTCAGAAGTCAAGTCACTGGCTGGGAAAATGCCCAGAAAAGGGAAAAAAAAATAAGACTATAGAAGGTTACTTTCTTGGTGAACAGGTATTTCCTCCCTTCTGATGAGGAAGAACAATGCTTACCATCAGGGAAAGACACAGAAGTCAAGGCTTCTGTATCCCAGCCCACCCAATGGGCTCAGGCCATGGAAGAGCTCAAAAAGGATTTTGAAAATCAAGTTAGAGAGGTGGAGGAAAAACTGGGAAGAGAAATGAGAGACATGCAGGTAAAGCATGAAAAGCAAGTAAGCACCCTGCTAAAGGAGACCCCAAAAAATGCTGAGCAAAAATAACACCTTGAAAAATAGGCTAACTCAATTGGCAAAAGGGCTTCAAAAAGCCAATGAGGAGAAGAATGCTTTCAAAAGCAGAATTAGCCAAATGGAAAAGGAGGTTCACAAGCTCACTGAAGAAAATAGTTCTTTCAAAATTAGAATGGAAGAGATGGAGGCCAATGACGTCATGAGAAACCAAGAAATCACAAAACAAAACCAAAAGAATGAAAAAATGGAAGATAATGTGATATATCTCATTGGAAAAACAACTGACCTGGAAAATAGATCCAGGAGAGACAATTTAAAAATTATGGGACTACCTGAAAGCCATGATCAGAAAAAGAGCCTAGACATCATCTTTCCTGAAATCATCAAGGAAAACTGCCCTGAGATTCTAGAACCAGAGGGCAAAATAAGTATTCAAAGAATCCAAAGATCACAACCTGAAAGAGATCCAAAAAGAGAAACTCCTAGGAACATTGTGGCCAAATTCCAGAGTTCCCAGGTTAAGGAGAAAATATTGCAAGCAGCTAGAAAGAAACAATTCAAGTATTGTGGAAATACAATCAGGATAACACAAGATCTAGCAGCTTCTACATTAAGGGATCAAAGGACATGGAATAGGATATTCCAGAAGTCAAAGGAACTAGGACTAAAACCAAGAATCACTACCCAGCAAAACTGAGTATAATACTTCAGGGGAAAAATTGGTCTTTCAATGAAATAGAGGACTTTCAAGCATTCTTGATGAAAAGACCAGAGCTGAAAAGAAAATTTGACTTTCAAACACAAGAATGAAGAGAAGTATGAAAAGGTAAACAGCAAAGAGAAGTCATAAGGGACTTACTAAAGTTGAACTGTTTACATTCCTACATGGAAAGACAATATTTGTAACTCTTGAAGCTTTTCAGTATCTGGGTACTGGGTGGAATTACACACACACACATGCACATGCACATGCACACACACATAGAGACAGAGTGCACAGAGTGAATTGAAGAGGATGGGATCATATCTTAAAAAAATGAAATCAAGCAGTGAGAGAGAAATATATTGGGAGGAGAAAGGGAGAAATGGAATGGGGCAAATTATCTCTCATAAAAGAGGCAAGCAAAAGACTTTTTAGTGGAGGGAAAAAGAGGGGAGGTGAGAGAAAAACATGTAGTTTACTCTCATCACATTTGACTAAAGGAAGGAATAAAATGCACACTCATTTTGGTATGAAAACCTATCTTACAGTACAGGAAAGTGGGGGATAAGGGGATAAGCAGGGTGGGGGGGGGATGATGGAAGGAAGAGCATGGGGAGGAGGGAGCAATTTGAGGTCAACACTCATGGGGAGGGACAGGATCAAAAGAGAGAATAGAAGTAATGGGGTACAGGATAGGATGGAGGGAAATATAGTTAGTCTTATACAACATGACTATTATGGAAGTCATTTGCAAAACTACACAGATATGGCCTATATTGAATTGCTTGCCTTCCAAAGGGAAGGGGTGGGGAGGGAGGGATGAAGAGAAGTTGGAACTCAAAGTTTTAGGAACAACTGTTGAATACTGTTCTTGCTACTAGGAAATAAGAAATACAGGTAAAGGGGTATAGAAAGTTATTTGGCCCTACAGGACAAAAGAGAAGATGGAGACAAGGGCAGAGAGGGATGATAGAAGAGAGAGCAGATTGGTCATAGGGGCAATTAAAATGCTCAGTGTTTTGGGGTGGGGGGAGGGGACAAAAGGGAAGAAAATTTGGAGCCCAAAATTTTGTGAAAATGAATGTTAAAAGTTAAATAAAAGAAAAGAAAAGAAAAGAAAAAAGGAAAAAAAAGAAGAAAAAAAATAGAGGCCTTTCAAGCATTCTTTCCAGAGCTGAATAGAAAATTTGACTTCCAAGTACAAGAATCAAGAGAAGCACGAAAAGGTAAACAGGAAAGAGAAATCATAAGAGACTTAGTAAAATTGAACTGTTTATATTCCTATATGGAAAGATGATATTTATAACTCATATGACCTTTCTCAGTATTACAGTAGTTGGTGGAGATAGATAGATAGAGAGACAGACAGACAGACAGACAGATAAATAGATAGATAAGTGGAAGGCACAGGATGAGTTGAATATAAAGGAATGATATCAAAAAACAAAATTAAGGGTTGAGAGAGGAATATATTGGGAGGAAAAAGGAAGAGACAGATTGGGGTAAATTATCTCATATAAAAGAGGCAAGAAAAAAAGTCTCACAATACAGGGGAAGTGGGGAGAGGTGAGAAGTAATGAGTGAACCTTACTCTCATTGGAGTTGGTTTAAGGAGGGAATAACATACACATTCAGTTTGGTATCTTACCCTATGGGAAAATAGGAGGAAGGGGAAATAAGGGGGGGAATGATAGAAGGGAGGGCAGATTGGGGCAGGGGGTAATCAGAAGCAAACACTTTTGAAAAAGGACAGGGCCAAAGGAGAAAGTAGAATAATTGGGGAGTGGGATAGGATGGAGGGAAATACAGTTAGTCTTTCACAACATGAGTATTATGGAAGTGTTTTGCATGATGACACATGTATAGCCAATGTTGAATTGCTTGCCTTCTCAAAGAGGGTGAGTAGGGAGGGAGGGAGGGGAGAGAGTTTGAAAGTCAAAGTTTTAAGAACAAATGTTAAGGAATTGTTTTTGTGTGCAACTGGGATGTAAGATATACAGGTAATGGGGTATAGAAATCTATCTTGCCCTTCAAGAAAGTAAAGGGGAAGGGAATAATAAGGAGTATGATAAAAGGGATGGAAGACTGGGAGAAGGGGTTATCAGAATTCATGCCATCTCAGAGTAAGGGGGGAGGGGAGAGATGGGGAGAAAATTTGGAACTCAAAATCTTGTGCCAATGAATGTTAAAAATGAAAAATAAATAATTTTTTAAAAAAACAAAAAGTATAGGGATTGGAATATTTATTTATTGGAATATTGGAAATACTACAGGTTTTCTGTGGTATGGGGGAAAAGACTTTCCTGAGATCTGTTGAATGCTTACTTTGCTCTCTGCCCAGGTTTTTACAACTGTCTATATTCCCCTTGCAATTTGTGGAAGCCATCCTGATAAACAGTGGCAATGGCATTGAAATTCATAAGCAAAGCATCTCTTTACTATATTTGATCTAAGCTAATCATTTTAAATGTTAAAACTTTTTTTGGCTTCTGTAATACCCCTCTTTGTTTCTCTATCAGTATTTCAGTCAATGTAGCTGAAATAGCATTTAATAAAGCACTGTGTTACATGGACATTAGACAAAGGTCAGACATCTCCATTTTTCCTAAAAGCATAGATGAAAAAATTAGTTCTCTTGACCTCTGCCTGTTTCCAGATGTACAAAAATTTACAGTGTTCCTCTATTGGTAAGTCCAACTGAAATATAAGACTACCTCTAATATCGAAAGCAGCTACTATGGTTTTCTGGTGCGTAATGACTTTTCTCTTCCCTGGCTATAGCTCAGTGATTACTGCTCAGTTCCCCAGCACAAAGTTTTGTTATCAGAATGACAACTCACCCATAAATGCAACCATCCACCACTCATGATCACTTTTATGAGAGGACCTTTGGCTTTAGTGTGTTTAGTTTTCTTTAAAAGGAACATAAAAATTAACTGGGAAGATCTTGGTCACGGATCAATAAGGTCAGAAAGGATAGGCAGTCTGATTTACATGGTTATAAACTTTGAGTCAGATCCTTTCTTCATCTTATGACTAATAGGGACCCAGGAGAGAACTCTTCATAAATATTGACTGATGACTTCATATGTATCAAGCACCCACACTGTATTAATTGCAGTGTAGCTGTTGTGAGGGGCATGGCTCTTGCCTGCTAATAAATCATAGAACTGGAGAGCTGAAAGAGACTTCAGTGACCATCTAGTTCAATGTATACAAAAAAAAAGGAAGCCCCACTACACCATATCTGACAAGTGGTCATACTGCCTTTGCTTGAAGATGTCCAGTGAGGGAGAGACCCACCACCTCTTAAAATAATTCATTTCACTTTTGGATGCTCTGATTGTTAGGAGTTGTTTCTTTTTTCTGCCATCAAGGCTAAATTTGCATAATCAAGACTTCCACCCAGTTATCCTTCGTCCTATCCTCTGAGGCCACATAGAACCTCCTTCCTGTACATGACAATCCTTTGAAATTGATTCTTTTTTGTACTCAAATGAAAGAATTTATAAACATTCCTATTGAGTTTTATCTTATGAGGTTAAGCCCAATGCTCTAGTCTGTTGAGATCTTAATTCTGTCTTCTACTATGTTAGTGATATGTCAGCTTTATATAATCAATGCCTTTATCTAAGCCATTGATAAAATCATTAACACAAGGCCAAGCATGGAGGAATTTCCTAAGGAAATTGGCTGAGGAATTTCCCTAGAGACTTCTTGCCATGTTGAAGTTAAACCATTAATAAGTACTATATTTCTGGCCATCCAACCAGTAATGAATCCATCTGATTATGTTATCATAGAATTCACATGTCTCATCTTCTCCACAAGACTAGCATGAGATATTTGATTTAAAGCCCCACTGAAAATTAAGGCAAACTCTATTCACAACATTCTCCTTATCTACTAGTTCATTAACCCTGTTTAAAAGAAAGAAAATGAGGTTATTCTAGCATTACCTATTCTTGGTGAAGACATGCTAGCTCATTTCTACGAATCTGTGATTTATGTATGAAAATGGTGATCTCGTCAGTGGGTCCTCAAACTATAATACCTTACACTTACATATAGTACTTTAGGGTTTACAAAGTACCTTATCTTATTTGACCTTCACAACAACCTTCTGAAATAGGTTGTTATCTCCATTTTACAGATAAGGAAACTGAGACCCAAAGGGAGAATGTAACTTTCCCAAGGCCACATAGTCTGCAAGTGTCTGAGACAGAACTTGAACCTAGGTTGTCCAGTATTCAATCTGCTTATCATGCTGCTTCTCCAACGCATATCACAAGTCATCCATGCCTTTTCATCACCTGTGACTCTGGTCGTTCACTATTTATAAATCCTTCACAGTGAGTCCACCCAACCTACTAAGGTGCTTCCTCTAAATATCTTGACATTGTAGGGATAGCAATTCCTACCTCATTTTTTGGTCATGACATCTTTCTAACGGAATCTTTACCCAACCTTTCTTGAATAACTTTTAATTAGTAATGTGTGGAAACTTAGTCTGTTATATTCAGTTTTCAACTTTACTTCTTCAGAGAATATAATATTCCATGGTGCAAACGCATTCAGCAACCTATGCAAGAATATCATTTAAAAATATGGTTATCCATAATCAGGGAGAAGCTTGGGTCATTAAAAGTACTTCCCAATGTCCCAGGGATAATCTAGACATCTCTCCCCTGACGTCTTAAAAAAATAAAATAGTAGAAAAGGGGTAATTATGCATTGGAAATGATAATAGCTCCTTGTTGCTCTTAATTATGTTCAATAGGTATTAATTATGTAGTGTGTAGTGTATTCATCCTTCGTTGCTGAAGAAGACCATGCCATCAGAGAACTGATGACATGACTTGCACTTGACTTTGTTTTGAGTGAGGGAAGGCTGTGCAGGTCACCAGCCTCACTTCTCCTCCAGAGTCATCTGAATCCAGGGACCAGATGATATTCATCAGGATGACTAGAGATGACCCAGGATGAGGCAATTGGGGTTAAGTGACTTGCCCGAGGTCACACAGCTAGTGAGTGTCAAGTGTCTAAGGTGAGATCTGAACTCAGGTTCACCTGATTCATGCACTGGTGCTCTATCCACTGTACCACCCAGTTGCCATTAAATTTATATTGTGTACTGTTTATGAAAAAGAAGGTTTTTTGGAAACCTAGGATCAAGAAGAAAATTTGTAAGAAGAGGATCTTGACTCAATGGTCCATGATTTAGAAGAAGGAGCAACAAAAGGCCTACATGATTAATAAGGTCCAGATTTACTTCACTGGCATATAGTCATATGACTTAGGGTTGAAAGGGAACTTAGAGATCACCTAGCATGAAACTCTCAAGAAAATGAGACTAAGACCTTATTTCTCAAAATAAGGAACTAAATCACAGAGTTGGGTCTGTTATATCTACTCTACTCTGAGCAAAAACCATGAGTCCTGGAAACAGGAGTCTGATGGGATACCCTTAGAGAGAAATCTTGTGATATTCAGAGAGTGAAGGGTCATTCTTATGCCAGAATCCAGGAGGCAAAGACTTGGCACTTCTCAGACTCAGGGTAAAGAAGTGGAAAAGGCCTCACCTAGAGGGACTATGAAAAAAATGGGCATCTATTGAGGCAAAGGAACTCTCGACCTAGAGCTTAGGTTTGGAGGGAAGTATGTTTTTTGAAATCTTATTTTTATTGATATCTTTCATTTCTACACTTTAATTTATGAGTATATCATTCCCTTACCTAAGACTCAGAAGTCATACCTCATCAGCAAAAATTTTAAATAGAGAAATAAAGCAGTTCATTATAAGTACCTACACCAGTCATGTCTAACAGTGTATTAAACATTCCATTAACTGTATTGTTCCACCTCTGCAAAGAGGGGAAAGACCCATTTTCTCAACTTTCCTCCAGAGCTGAGCTTGGTCATTATAATTATGTAGCATGAAGTTGTTTGGTTGTTGTTCTTTCCATTTGCATTGTTGTAGTTCTGTGTATATTGTCTTCCTCATTCTATTTGCTTCATTGCATCAGTTCATGTAAGTCTTAAGATGATTTTATGAATTATTAATACCCTTTATTATTGCAGTTATTTTCCATTAGAGGTATATAAAACAATTTGTTTAGCCATTCCTCAGTTGATGGCAGTCTACTTTGTTTCCAATTCTTTGCTAACTCAAAGAGTTCTGCTATGAATAGTTTAGCGAAGAAAGGATCTTTTTGTGTTTGACATCCTTGGAGTATGCACATAGCAATGTGATCTCTGGGGCAAAGGGTTTAAACATTTCAGTTGCTTTAGCACCATAATTACAATATCGTTTCCAGAATAGTTGGTCTAATTCACAGTTCTGATGATAACTTATAAGTGTGCCTGTCTTCCTATAGACCCATAAATGTTGACTAGTCCCATTTTTTTAGTCTTTGTTAATTTTCTGGTGTAAGGTGTAAACTCTCAGACTTGTTTTGATTTTCCTTTGTTTTATTATTAGTAATTGGGAACAGTATTTCATGTTTCTTAATGGTTTGTAATTCTTCTTTTGAGAACTGCTCTTATCTTTTGACCACTTACCCACCGATGAACTGCTATTGGTCTGTGTATTTGTGTGAATTGCCTTGAATTGAATCTTGGCTATCAAAATGCTGGAGATATTTGCTGTAAAGATTTTCCTCCTTCCCCTATCACTGATGGTTTCCTTATCCTACATTATTCTTGCAAAAGATTTTAAATTCCATGTAATTAGTATTATCTATTTTATCTTTTGTCATCACTTCTGTCTCTTGTTAGGTTAAGAATTTTTCCCCTGGCCATAATTGTATAGTACCTGATTTCATTCTGTTCTAATTTTCTTCATGATGTGATGTGTGACCTTTTCTATTCAATCTGCTTATTCTATTTGAGCTTAATAAGCTGTATGAGGTAAGATTGTAGTCTAAAACTAATTTCTGCCTAAGAGTTTTCCAGTTTTCCCAGCAGTGATTGTTAAGTAAGGAGCTGGTGGAAGAAAATTATAAAAGGGCTAATGCATATTTTTGCCAAATGAAATCTGTAGGCAAGAGATTGAGAATTGAGATAACATTTTGCCTGGCAGTTGGCTTTCTCAGTGGGCGTAAGACTGAAAGAAAAAGCTGTCAGATGAGAAAGGAAACTAAAAAAGAGTTGACCACTACCAACTTTGTAATTTTAGAATTTTTTTCCTTCTGATTTATTATTGTAATCCCTTTGTTACAATGTTTAAAATTGCCTAAAAGGAGGGGTGGTGTGGTGTTTTTAGATGGGAAGATGGGAAGATGGGAAACTCCTGTGTCTTCTTCCATAACCAAGCTTGGAGTCATTAATAATAGTAATGATAGCAACTGACATTTGGATAATATTGTAAAGTTCACAAAGTACTTTCCATAAGTTATCTCACTTAAGTCTCCTAACAAAACTGATGTAGGTACTATAGATATTATGGTCCCCAGAAAACTGAGATTTCATAGTGATTTGGTGATTGTGAACTGGTATTACACAGGTAATCTCAGAAGCAGAATTTAAATCCAAGCTTTCCTGGCTCCACATTTAGCACTCTCTTCCTTACGTCCAAAAAGAGGAGATGGTGACATCTAGAAGACAATAAATACCACTTGAAAGCTGAGTTTGTTGGTAGAAGAAAAGAGTAGGGGTATCATCAAAGAGAAAAGAGGAGGTCTCTTTATATCATGGACTCCTACATGTGTCTCTATACATATGTTTCTTTTGTCCCTAGACTGCAGTTTTCTCATAGGTAAAATAAGGTGGATTGGTCTGGTGATCTCAAAGATTGAGTTCTAAGATTCAGTGAATTCTCCTAGAAGGACATGTATATGGAATTCCTTTGGCACAATTTGTAGCCTTGTACAGTTTTATATGCAGTTAGATTCTTTATGATGTAGTGCTGGGTTGACACAAGAGATTCTGAAGATTTTTTTCAAAGAGAAAGAACTTTCTGAGAGTGGGGTTGGGGCAGGGATGCCAAGGGGAAAAGGGAATAAAATTGGCCTTTTC
This sequence comes from Notamacropus eugenii, assembly GCF_028372415.1. Classification (NCBI taxonomy): domain Eukaryota; kingdom Metazoa; phylum Chordata; class Mammalia; order Diprotodontia; family Macropodidae; genus Notamacropus; species Notamacropus eugenii. The sequence goes on along the minus strand of NC_092873.1, from coordinate 172,836,118 downwards.
TGCTTTTTTTGATTAAAATCGCTTACTTTGTGACCTCATCAGTTGCCTTAGGTTTCTTTGCTGTCTCTATGCAAATGACTATGAGATCAATATCTTTCCTTGGTCCTTCTCATGAGTCTGAGTCCCACATGGTAAACCCAGGTTCTCAATCTTGATATCTTCCTTGTCATTCTCATCCCAATAGCCAAAGATTTGTCCAATCTTCAGTTTCTGTCTCCACAACACTTCTTGTATAATCCCTCCTCTCTATTCACACAGATAGCACCCTGGTTGTGTATATTATGCATATGCTTACGTGTGTGTGTGTGTGTGTGTGTGTACGTGCGTGTAAGTAATGTCTCTTCGTATAAGGTATCTCCATAAGGTCAGGGATTGTTTCACTTTTGCCTTTTATTCTCTGTAAGTTGCACAGTACCTGGCATATAATTAGGGCTTAATGAGTGTGTTGATTGGGTAAAAGAAACTGACTGAAAATGAAGGATAAAATGGGTAATAATATAGATGATTCCACCAATAATTTCATAAATGTCAAATTCTGCTTTTAATCTTTCCTGCACTTTTGGAACCATTAAACAACCATTCCTTCTTGGCCACATTCTATTTTTTTCTTTCTTTTGTCCCCTTACTGGCCCCTCCTCTAGTTTCTTTACTGGTTTCTGTTCTTCTCCCCGTCTAAATGTAGGCATTGTTCCTTATTGGTATTGTATCTCTCTGTTTTTTTTTCTCCTTCAGTAATGTCACATGCTCATGATTAAATTATTGCCTCCAAGAAGAAGACTTGAAAAACTATACTTTCAAGCAGGAACATTTTTCTGAATGTAGGCCCTTCTCCTGCCAATGCTTACTATACATTCCCTTATATGTGTACCACCATTATCACTTCAAATTCAGCATATTTAAAATTTAACTTCTCCTTCCTCACAAAAACAAGCCAATACATAAGTTTTTCCTTCCAACTTGCTTGTCTCTCTCAAAACCAGTTATTCAGAGTTGATATCTTCAAGGTGTTGAATCACTGGAAATTAGAGCTGAAAGGTACGTTCAGAATGATCCAGTCTAAACCCCTTATTTTGAAAATAAAGCTTATCCTTAGGCAAGCAGATTCAGATTTCCAGTGACTGAAAGACCAGGACTAAGAATGCTGATCAGTGGATGGATTTCACCCTAGATGGAGGTTTCTAATAAAGTGTACAGGCTCACTGTGGCCCAGCTCTTTTTTTTTCCCACTTTTTTTTTTTCATTTTTAGTTTTCAACAATCATTTCCACAAGATTTTGAGTTCTAAATTCTCTCCCCTTCTCTCCTCTCTCCCACTCCAAAACACTGTGCATTCTGATTATCCCTTCCCCTAATCTTCCCTCCCTTCTATCATACTCCTCCCTTCCCTCATCCCCATCGTCTCTCTTTTCTTGTAGGGCTAGATAGATTTCTATACTCCATTACCTGTATTTCTTATTTCCCAGTTGCATGCAAAAACAATTCTCAACATTCGTTCCTAAAACTTTGAGTTCCAACTTCTCTCCCTTCCTACCTCTCCGCCTATTCCCACTGAGAAGGGAAGCAATTCAATATGGGCTATATATGTATAGTTTTGCTAAAAACTTCTATAGTAGTCATGTTGTGAAAGACTATATTTCCCTCCATCCTATACTGCCCCTCATTTCTTCTATTCTCTCTTTTGACCTTGTTCCTCCTCTAAAGTGTTTACTTCTAATTATTCCCTCATCCCATTTGCCCTGTCTTCTATCATCCCCCTCACCTCACTTGTCCCCTTCTCCCCTACTTTCCTGTAGTGTAAGATAGATTTTCATACCAAATTGAGTGTGCAGGTTATTCCTTCCTTAAGCCAAATATGAAGAGAAGAAGCTTCACTTTTTGCCTCTCACCTCCCCCTTTTTCTCCTCCATTGAAAAAACTTTTTCTTGCCTCTTTTATGAGTGATAATTTGTTCCATTCCATTTTTCCCTTTCTCCCTCCAATATATTCTTCTCTCACCCTTTAATTTTATTTTTTTAGGTATAATCCCTCCCCATTCAACTCACCCTGTACCCTCTGTCTATATATATATATATATATATATATATATATATATATATATATATATATATATATATATATGTATGTATGTATATATATATGTATGTATATATGTATGTATGTAATTCCTCCAACTACCCAAATACTGAGAAAAGTTTCAAGAGTTACAAATGTTATCTTTTCATGTAGGAATGTAAACAGTTCAATTTTAGTAAGTCCCTTATGATTTCTCTTTCCTGTTCACCTTTTTATGCTTCTCTTGATTCTTCTGTTTGGAAGTCAAGTTTTCTATTCAGCTCTGGTCTTTTCATCAAGAATGCTTGAAAGTCCTCTATTTCATTGAAAGACCATTTTTTCCCCTGAAGTATTATACTCAGTTTTGCTGGATAGGTGGATTCTTGGTTTAAATCCTAGTTCCTTTGACTTCTGGAATATCATATTCCAAGTCTTTTGATCCCTTAATGTAGAAGATGCTAGATCTTGTGTTACCCTGATTGTATTTCCACAATACTCTAATTGGTTTTTTTTCTGACTGTTTGCAAAATTTTCTCCTTGACCTAGGAACTCTGGAATTTGGCTATAGTATTCCTAGGAGTTTTTCTTTTTGAATCTCTTTCAGAAGGTAATTGGTGGATTCTTTCAATATTTATTTTACCCTCTGGTTCTAGAGTATCAGGGCAGTGTTCCTTGAAAATTTCATGAAAGATGATGTCTAGACTCTTTTTTTGATCATGGCTTTCAGGTACTCCCATCATTTTTAAACTGTCTCTCCCGGATCTATTTTCCAGGTCAGCTGTTTTTCCAATGAGACATTTTACATTATCTTCCATTTTTTTTCATTCTTTTGGTTTTGTTTTGTAATTTCTTGGATTCTCATAAAGTCATTAGCTTCTATCTGCTCCATTCTAATTTTTAAAGAACTATTTTCTTCAGTGAGCTTTTGAACCTCCTTTTCCATTTAGCTAATTCTGCTTTTTAAAGCATTTTTCTCTCATTGACTTTTTGGACCTCTTTTGCCATTTGGGTTAGTCTATTTTTAAAGGTGTTATTTTCTTCTTTTTTGGGTCTCCTTTAGCAAGCTGTTGACTCACTTTTCATGATTTTCTTGCATCTCTCTCATTTCTCTTGACGATTGTTCCTCCACCTCTCTTACTTGATTTTCAAAATCCTTTTTGAGCTCTTCCATGGCCTGAGACCACTGCATATGTATTTTGGAGGTTTTGGATGCAGAAGCCTTGACTTTTATGTCTTCCTCTGATGTTATGCTTGGTTCTTCATTAGAAGGGATGGAAGAAAATACCTGTTCACCAAGAAAGTAGCCTTCTATAGTCTTATTTTTTTCCCTCCTTTTTGGGCATTTTCCCATCCAGTTATTTGACTTTCAAGTCCTTTGTCAAGAGGAGGGTATACGCTAGAGACCTGTAAGTTCTCAGTTCCTCCAAGGTGGCACAATCAAGAGAAAGGAGTTTACTCCTCTCCTGGCCTGTGCTCTGGTCTGGGAGCAACCACAAGCTTTTCTGCCCAGAATCTGTGGGTAGAATTCACTCTCCAGAGCCTCCACCAGCTCCACCAGCCAGAGTTGTTCCTCATCCCGGAACTGTCACTCAGGGCTGAGATTCAGATCAGCTGCTTGATTTCCCCAAGGTCTTTAGGCACAGGGCTCCAAAAATGGATGCTACCACTGCCTAGGGCCACTTGGGGCTGGGGTATGACCCTACTCCCTTCCCACCCAGGTGAAAGAGCTTTCTCACTGAGCTTTGGGCATCTGGGGACTGCAGCTGCTACCTGTAATTCCAGGCCCTGAAGCCTGTTCCAGTCCTCTCCCTGCAGCAGCACAGCCAAGGCTGCGCTGTGTTCTGCTCTGACCCTGGTGCAATAGACCTTTCCTGTTGGCCTTCCAGGCTGTCTTGGGCTGGAAATCTCTTTCACTCTGTCGTTATGTGGCTTCAGCTGCTCTACAATTTGTTTAGTCATTTTTTACAGGTATTTTAGGGCTGTGGTGGGGAGAGCTTCTACAGGTCAGTCCTTCTACTCCACCCCCTTGGCTCTACCTCTTGTAGTCCAGTTCTGTTTAACATTTTAAAATCATGGTTGAGAATGAGATTAAACTAGGAGGACTAGCTAATGCCCTGGGAGACAAAATTCTGATCCAAAAACATCTTGACAGCTAGAATGATGTATTAAAACTAATAAAAATTTTAGCAGCTAGATGTAAAATTCGACTTTGGGGTATAACAAATCAGTTACTAAAATATGAGATTGGGGAGATATGGATGGATAACAGTTCATATGAAAATGTTGGGGAATTTTCCTTTGGAGGCTGAATAACTTCTCAGAACTTTTTGTAGGTTGGACAAACACTTTTTTTAATCCTCTTCTGAGACTGCCAAATTCTAGATTGACTTGTTTGATTAAGGTCACATAGGTAGAACTAGGCCTACAACTCAATTTTCATTACTCTTAGTCAAGTGCTCTCTCTCTCTGTCTCTCTCTGTCTCTCTGTCTCTCTGTCTATCTGTCTCTCTCTCTCTCTCTTTCTCTCTCTCTCTCCCCCTCTCCTTCTCCCTTTCCCTCTCCCTCTCTCCTTCTTTCCCTCCCTCCCCTTTTCTACTATTTTATCTCCTCTCTAGCCCAGTAGCCATGGAGTGATTAAGTCTTGTGAATTCTTTCTTTATATTTCATTTCATATTCTTTTCTTTCTATCCATTCCTACTTCAGCTGCTTATGGTTTACTTTCCTCTAACCTAGGCAAGAGCAGCTAGGTGTTGCAGTGGATAGAGTTGCCAGGCCTGGAGTTAGGAAGACCTGAGTTCAAATCTAGCCTCAGATACAAGCTACCAGTGTGACCATGAGCAAGTCATTTAACCCTGTTTGCCTCAGTTTCCTTATCTGTAAAATGGGCCAAAGAAGGAAATGGCAAACCACTCCAGTGTTTCTGCCAAGAAAATTACAAATGATGTCACAAAGAGTCAGCCACAACTAAAATAACTGAACAACAACAAAACCTAGGCAGATGATTTCTCCCAGTTGTTTCCATTTCCCCCACCTCTGATCAATCTTTCAAGCTGTTGCCAAGTTAATTTTTCTTCAAACATTTAATCATGTCACTCTCCTACTCAAAATTCTTCACTAGTTCTCCATTGCCCTTTGCCGTCCAACGACATTATCTTGTCAGCTCTCCATGGTTTGGCTTAGATCTCCTATTCCAACGTTTACCTATATCCAAGCTGGTCTTTGCACTATCTATTGAACATGCCAAGTGCACTGTTATCAGTTCAACTACAAGGATAGAACTATCAGTAATATTTGCTGGTGAGAGAGCCAGAAAGTCAGCTAGAGAGGAGAGGATCCTGAAGCAGAAATTGAACCCACACCCACATTTTAGGAGGAGGAGGAGATAATCAACAACGATTTGTCAATAAGAATGCTGGGGATTAACCTATGAGCTCAGACATAAGGAGCTTAATATCTGCCTAGTGAAAAGAAAGAACTCTATCTTCCTGCAGATATTCAGTGAATAATTTTTTGTTAATTTTTGGTGCCTGAAATTTCACTTTAAGTCTGCCACCTCTCACTTTTCTTTATTTCTGGATACCTGTTTGCTGAAAATCTACTCCTGGTAACTAAGATATGCTTAAGAGTTAAAGTATCTTTCTTGCTTTCTGACTGCTCCAAATCATCAGGAGAGAGATTTCTACTTTGACTCATTTCTTTTTTCCTATACTGTTCCCTTTTCCAGTCCCATCCCTGGATAGAGACTGACTTGGTGGCCCCCGGAGACATTTCCAGGCTAAATACATGTGTGCAAAAAGACCTTTAGCTCACTTTCCACATAAAAGCCAATGGGGCAGGAGAGAAGGGACTGTGGAGGTGTTGATGGAGATGAACATATGGTAACAGAATTACTTCTTGCAATATCCTGTGTATGTGTAACAATGAGAACTCTTGACTCAAGAGCTTTATTGAAAGTATATTTTTAATTGTGCACTTCTCTTTGGCATGTGTACGGGGAGTGGGGTAGGGAGATATTCTCTGTTGTGTGCCAAGTACCCAAATGAGATTGTGAAGTTGGAACCCAAAGACTAAATCTCAGTTCGCCACCCAATTGACTCATGATTGATGACCCCTTCCACCCCCATAACCCTGTAGCTCACTCTCCACTGAAGTAACGAAAGGAAAGTTATCCCTCTATGATTACAACTTGCTAACAGAGATGTATCTAACAATTTGGACCTTCGGGAAAGCAGCACAAAAAGTGCTCTCAAATCGACTTTGTAATTCATAGAATTATAATTCATGATGTGAACATAATAAAAGAAGTAATTAAGGAGAGTTCAGACGGGCAGGAAGAGGAATTAGTTAGTATACTAACTATATTTTGTATCCTAGTTACAACTGTACCTCCTAGTGTCCACTCCTTGGGGCAGAGAACTGCCTTACATTTCCTGTGGAGGCAGCGTGGTACAGTAGAATGAACACTAGATTTGGAGTCAGGAGACCAGGGTTCGAAACCTGTTCCTGCCACTCAATAAGTGCTAATCATTTATACATCCCTTTAAAGTTTGCAGAGCAGTTGACATACGTTATCTCATTTGATCCTCACAATAATCCTGTGAGGTAGGTATTAATTTTATCCTCATTTTACAAATAAGAAAAGTGGGGGCTAAGAGAGGTTAAATGACTTGTCTAGTGTGACACAGCTAGTAAATGTCTAAGGAAGAATTCAAACTCGGGCTTTCCTCACTATTCACAACACTCCATTTAATATAGCACCTAGTTGCCTCTAACTACCTGGGCCATATTGGGACAATAACTTAAACTCTGTGAGTCTCCTCCCCTCATCTACAAAACCAGATAATCACACCAGATCACCTCTAGACTCACTTTTAGCTCTAAAACCATGATCTCTCAGTAAATAGTAACGTCATTCATTTGCTAGCAAAAATGGCCATTTATCAAAGTTGACTATTGAAAAAAATACAAATAATGAAAATGATCAAAAGTTAACTTTTTAAAATCCTGTTTTAGAAAAAAGAAAGCATGTAAAAAGGAAATTTTGGCTTAGCAATGAGATATTTCATGCTATTGATATTTATCGTTTACTTGTTTTTCAGTCATGTCCTACTGTTTGTGCTCTAATTTGGGTTTTTCTTGGCAGAGGTACTAGAACAGTTTGCCATTGCCTTCTCCAGCTCATTTTACATATGAAGAAACTAAGGTAAGCAGAGTGAAGTGGTTTATTCAGGGTCACACAGCTATTAAGTGTCTGAGGCTAGATTTGAAGTCAGAAGATGAATCTTCCTGACTCCAGACTTGGCAATCTGTCCACTATACCACCTAGCTGCCCATACTCTTTATGACTGTGTGGATAAGAAATCAAAAGTCAAAATTAATATCCTTTCAAGTGACATTGGGTAAGTTACTTAATCTTTCTGCGTTTCAGTTTCCACATATGTAAAATGGAAGGGTTGGATTTCTGACTTCTACGTTCCCTTTTAGCTCTAAATCTATGATCCTATGAACCTCATACTTACCGTTGATGCAGCCATTTTCCTGTCAGCAAAAATTGAAAAATAAAAGAAATATTCATCCTATTTTAAAGTAAATTTCTTCAGTAATAGGCATTAGAGCAGGTCAGTGCACAGACCAAAAATATAAATGACACAGTCAATGGTTCGCCTTTAGGTGAAGCAGCTTTATCATTTTCTGGTACTGTTGATTCCAAAGTCCCAAGTGACCATGAATTGCAAAGTGTGAATTTCCATGGCTCTTTGGGCCTTCTTGCAGTAGCTACTGCTGGCCACGCTATTAATACTACTATTAATGGCTTCTTAAGGAATGTTGGGGAGGGCCCTATTTCATAAATCTAATATGAAAGAACTTAAATTACATCCACACGTTTTCTTAGGAAGGTATGCTATCTGATGGCCTGTATGAGCACACTGGGGAGAAAATGTGATTGGCTACAAACAGGCATAAAAGAAAGAAGCAACTACAAGTACTGAACCTCATGAAAAAGTGAAATGTTTGGGAATCCTAGTAATCCCTAGAGTAGGCAAATAAAAAGTAATAATAACACCAACACCGTCTATCCATTCTTATAATTTTATTGCCCTAGGTAATTCTCTGTGGAAACTCTCTCCATCAATGCCAATCGCCAACCTGACTCCAAGTTAGTCTTTGAGAGTTGCCTGGGAGTACTGAGTAATTCAGGAACTTTTTCATGCTCTCACAGTTAGTAAATGTCAAAGACAAGAGTTGACCTGAAGTCTTCCTGACTCTAGCCCTCTACAGTAGGTTGCCTTGAAGGAAAATAAAACCTGACAACAACAGAGTGCTTATAAGTATCTGCTTGCAAACCTACAAAGTACTTGCAAAACATATGTAAATTGTGCTATTCCTATGTAGATTATGTATTTAGATGGGATTTCTAAACCAATTAATGAGAAACTCAGGAGGGAGACCCGAGTAGCCACTATCTCTGGGATCTTACCCACCCATCTCCAGTGGAGATTGCCGAAGCTTTTTGGGGAATAGGAAAAGGGACTATGAGACTGGCCACTCTGTTTTACTCTGAGGGAAGTAGTTTCAGACTAAGATTAATAGCTATGTACCCCACTGCCTCCAGTATTGCTGTCTAGGGGAATGATTGATTCAGATCAAAAAACTGATTTCCTGGCTATTATGTCTTAAGGAAAAGCTCACCACAGTAGGCTTGATTCCTTCTCACAAATACTAATTAGGCAAAAGAGTACTAAGCATAGCAAATAGCAAGTAAATCTATTTTCCTAAGCAAATAGCAAACCTAAATTGGTAAAATTATACATATGGGACTAGATCAGGAAATGTACACAGTAAATAAATATTTTATATAGAAGGAAGATGAAATCTCACTCAACCAAGAAAGAGTCTCCAATTCTTATTAAGGGGAAATTCTCATAAGCCTTTAGAGAGGCAAGTTAGAAATCAGATGCATGCTGAGAACCCAGATATCCATACAACTTTTTCATCTTTCTCTTCTCTGGAGTCAATTCCAATCTGGAACGCACATGTTTCTCTTTAAGAAACAATGAAGAACATCTCTTTCTTCCAAAGCTCTCCTATCAAATTTGCCCCTCTGGTATTCGTGCAAGGTGGTATCAGTATTCTGTCTATGAATTAGCAAAGCCTTATGCAAAGTACTCCAGGCTTGGATGTATGCATGGGTTGCATACAAATTAATTCATTTCAACCTAAAAGAAACCCTAGGAGCCAGGTCCTATTATTATGCCATTTTATAGATGAAGAAACTGAGGTTAAGAGAAGTTTAATGACTTAGCTAAGCTACATGGAAGAGCTCAGACTAGAATTTAGGATTCATCATTTCACGACTTGTCCTACCTCCTACTTCTTCTCCTTTACCTCTCTTCTCCCAGCATCATTAATAAATGTGAGAGCAAGAAGTCAAACTCCATTCTTCTGAAACTAAATCCAGTCTTTGTTTCTTCTATTATACCACATCCCATCAGAGGAAAGGATCTATTGCAAAAATGAATATATCTATAACTATTCCTTGATTTATAGAATAGATGTGGTCTTGAAGAGTTGCATTTAAATGATTTTTAATACACATTGAATCATATTTTAATTGCCCCAGGAAGTCTTACCACTTAAAGAAATTCTATCTTGAAACTTTTTATAAGTCAAAGAATCCTTTGTAAAGTGGATGATAACCAGCTAATTTGTCTTCTCTTTTGAGATTAAATGCAAATATTAGTAGATTTTATTGAGACTACATTAAGTAAAGTGAATCTGTATGGACTTTCACTCACTCATTCATTCATTCTCTTATTTAACAAGCATTTGTTCGGCTCCTGCTATGGGATGAGCATGGGACTAAGTTGTGTGGTTGTGCTAAATTACGTTTAAACATTTTGCTATCTAATTCAGTTCCTTCATTTTAAAGATATCTCATTTGTTATACTGTGACAAAAGCATAGAAATGTTGCTGAGCAAAGATATTGGGGAAATGAACAGTGAGTTCAATAGAAACATATAAAAATGATGTAAATTTTGAAGTGCTAAAATAATGATAGATTCAAGAATTTAGCCAAATTGGCCAAAATCAGAGTTTCTGAAATCCTGCTGTTTTCACTTTCACAATATTTTCATTTAATAGTTCATTTTGGATACTGTACAGCTATGAGTGTTTTGAGTAGTGCTGTTAATATTTTACTGATTTTCAATATTTTCTAATTGTTTTTATTTAAAATGCAATTTGAATAATTTTTTCTCAGTTCTGAAGTGTGGACTTTATGACCCTTTCCTTGTACTTCCCCCTCGCCCCCATTCTCCCAATGCCTTATCTTCAGTGGAATATAGCTCAAATTTTATATTGATGGCAACTGAGGCACAGTTTCTATTCATATAAACCCTCTTCACGGTAAATTTTTCTAAATCCAACTGTTCCATTAAATGAGCACATCTATACAGTCACAAGTGAAAATAATGTTCAGTTCTGTGTGAAGGTTCACTACGGACTTGCCACCAACTGGGAGAAGGGCACAAGTATTTATTAAGCACCTATTATGGGCTAGGCACTGTGATAAGCACTTTACAAATATTATTTCATTTGACGATATGATCATAATATGATCATAATTTTAGATCAAGAAGAGACCTTAGAAATCATTGATTCCAATCCTCTAATTTTACAGGAGAGGAAATGGAAGCTAAAAGAAGATAAAGAATTTGCCTAGGATCACACAGCTATTAAGTGTCTCAGGTGGGATTTGAACCCAAGACTTCTTGATTATAAATCCAGCAATCCATCAGCTGTGCCATGCTATCTTTAGGACATGCCCTTCTCATGCATTTCTAGTGGTATAATGTTTATTCCTTGTAAGACCCATAGGAAGCTCTCAAATCCATTGGATAGAATCTTTATGGAGGATTGTGAACACACTTTCACAAGAATTGCCCAGGATGAGAAGAGTGCAGGGGTTGGAGGGGTGTCCCACCTTCCCAGAGGATGGACAGCCCACAGCATAAAAAACATGGATTCACTGCAGCATTAAAATAATGGGTATCCATTAAGATGTACTCTTTCTTGACTTGCCCCATGATTTCATGAAGCAAAAGGTCTGGCCAAGATTTGTAATACTGTACACTTTGTGCGAACTCAAACCAGGCTTCTTTATCAACTATATTTAGTAAATTAACATGATCTGAATCTAAATGCAAGTCCTTTATGAAAGAAAAATGGATAACTAGGAGGCCTACCATGATCTCTAAGATCAATAGCGTTTACTATATTTAGACGCTCCCTTCTAATGGAAAAGTCACAATTGCCTTCAACACTGGTTTTTGACTTTCTTCTTTCAAACACAAGGTTTAATAAACTCAAGGAAACCGTTTTATGTATAAATTTGTTTTCATTAGTGTTTTCCCCAGGAATATGACTTGGGAACACAGGGATATTGTTAAATTCTAGTAAACATTCACAGCCTTCTCACTGTGTGAGCTATGCACAGGGCTGGAAGCAGGCAACATGATTTTATTTGGGCTTTTTTTATAAAGTTGAATGGTTTTCTAAGCTTTTCACTTTATTCTTAACATTCCCAAACACTCAGTATTGTACAATCAAAAGACAGCTGAAGATAAAGTCAGAAATTACACTTCTACCACTGACATTAACTACCCACATGCCCTAGGCAAATTCCTCAGACCACTCTGGTCCTCAGTTTCCTCATCTATATCCTAACATAAAATATTAGATTGCCTCTGAAGGCCCTTTTAGCTCTAGTTTGTTGATCCTGATGAGCATATTTTGCTGAAAACATGCTAATCCTAGACTAGTGTCTGACATACCTCTATAGAATTCCTTATCTTTTGGAAAATTTGCCAACTCTTTGTCTCAGTGTGGCTATAATAATTTTCTCATATAACTAGTAATCAGAAAAAAAATCACTACTTTTTTAGGTAAGTGAATACAACACTTTCATTTTAACTGTAGTTTTTGTAAGGGTGTGTGTGTGTGTGTGTGTGTGTGTGTGTGTGTGTGTGTGTGTGTGTGTGTGTGTGTGTGTGACAGAGAGAGAGAGAGAGAGAGAGAGAGAGAGAGAGAGAGAGAGAGAGAGAGAGAGAGAGAGAGAGAGAGAGGGGAGAGAGAGAACATCGAGTTCTAATTCAGGAAAGAAGTAATGATTCAGCCAGGTTATTTGCCGCTGAAAATAGCAATGTTTGTGAGGTCCTTTGACCAGCCTTGGATATATGTAGCATCTAGAAATATTATTCCTTGTAGACTTGTGGGCTTTGTCTTCACATTACTGGGAATCATTTTCAACATCATTTGAAAAAATACATAGTAGTGTCCAATTAGCTAGGGGTAGGAAAGTCTTTAATAATTGCTATGTGTGCCTCACATCAGTAAAAATCATCAACATTTATTCCCCAGTGTCAAGACACTGGAATGCTTATAAAGCATTATATGAAAAGTTGAGCATTCTGCTTTATGTGGTGAGATCTGAGGCCAAGTAAAGGTTAATGAAGTTTGCAAAATTTCTGCAGCTGACAGGGAAAAGGGTAAACTCAAACAGTGCTTTAAAAAAAAAAAAAGAAAAAACTTGCCTTGTTGGACTTTAACAGTTTTGTGCCATCTAGTGGATAATTGATGGAATGGATTATTTTTATTTCAGGATTTTCCAATGCCTTCACTGAAGTTTTAGAAGCATAGGTTTAATAGCCTCTCTCATTCATGGAGGAAATAACCATAATTAACTGCATAATTATGGCACATTTTATACCAAAACATTTTGCATTCACTATGTGAAACTTTTTTTAAAAAATGTGTCAGTATTACTTAATAATCATTTATTACTAAACTGTCTTTGGTGCAAGATTAAGAGGCACAGAATACTCATTAAAATTGAATAGTCCAAATTGATACACATTATTTCTTCATGACAGTTTAGTGAGCATTTTTCCAGTCTCAAAAATAAACTGAACACGTTAGTTGTTACTGATTTGTGCATTATAGTAAAAATATTACTTGAGAAAATTTACCACAGGATTGTGAAGTACAAATTTACAAAATTTAATCTTCTGTGTCCGAAGATTCTGCACCGCTCTCATTGGTTTGGCTGTCTGATGCACAGTCCTCAGTGCCACTCATGTCAGACGTGTTTACTTTGTCGTTGCTCTGCCACAATCCAGTGCATTCGAAATTCCCATCCTATTGAAACTTTTGAAGACTGTTTCATGTGGCATAAGGTCCTAATGCTTAGTTACCCAAGCGCATATCAGTTCCAAGGAAGAGCGCTTAGTATTTCCAGCAGGAGTCAATGTGTAGAAACTGCACAAGTGGTCTTTAACTGGTTTGTTTGCACAGAGACGATGCTCATGCACTGAGAATTCTAGGCTTATGACTCACAACACAGGACAGATAAGTGCAAATCCAAAGGCCACTGGGGAATTCATTGCTGCTCTGTTTACCTTTAAAGCAGTGTGAGAAACAGAATTATACCACGCGACAATTAAAAGGTTACAAACCAGTTTTTGGTCTAAAAACAGAGTAGGATGATTATATGGGGGTGACTATTATGCGGTGATACAGTATTTATCTGTTAGCAAACTGACCAGTCTTTCCTGGAGATTTTAGCTTTCCCTCATCTTGGGTTCCAAAGCAGATCAACCACAGACTTCAGTCTGGGCTGACAGCAACAAGAATTTATTTCACTTCATTCTCCCTAGTCTGGTGTCTTTTTCTATCAATCTTAGTTTCATAATGCATATCAAGAATTATTTTGACTTGGAGTCAGGAAGTCATGAGTTCAGTCAAGCCTCAGATACTTTCTCGCTCTGTGATCCTGGTTAAAATGCCTGGCCTGGCCCCTAGAAGCCTTTCCTGAGGGGACACACTACACTTAGTGTGAATAAGCACTGAATGCTGGGAAATTATAGTTATAGATCAAGACCTAAAAAGAGAGTTGTGAGGAACTACCACCTCCCACTTTATTGTAGAGTTTGAGTACTATTGATGTGGATTACTCCATATGAGTCGGACTTTTTTATATTAGGATGTTGTTTAGTTTTGCAGAACTGTCTTATTCCCCCTCTTTCTCAATCCTCTTATAAAGGATTATAATCTAGAAGAGGAAGGAAAGAGATAGTTATTTGGAAACATAGGTGATATAAAAACGAAAGTCACCCATAGATATCTTTTTTAAAAAAGAATATTCGCTTACTTCTGTTCATTTTTCCTCCACACCTGTCTCACATGAAGTGGCTTTATTGCTTACCAAAACTAACCTCTGTCCCTTTCCTTGAACAAATTTGCTCCCTCTTTCAACCCCACTCTCTGCTGACTCATTCCCTATTGCCTACAAATATGCCCAAGTCTCCCCTATCCTGAAATAAACCCTCATTTGCTTCTTCCATCCCTGCTATCATCCTATATCTCTCTGCTCTTTATAGCTAAACCATTTTGCAAAGACTATCTACAATAAGTGTTTCCACTTTCTTCTTAACTCCTTATAATCTGTCTTCTGACCTTATCTTGCCACTGGAAGTACTCTTTCCAAGGTTACTAATGATTTCTTAAGTGTCAAATCCAATGAACTTTTCTCAGTCCTCATTCTCCTTGATCTCTGTGCAGCTTTTGACATATTGACCACTTTCTCCAACTTGATTCTCTCTTCTGCCTAGGTTTTCAGGACACAACGCTCTCCTTGTTTTCCTTCTACTTATTTGACCGTTCCTTCTCTGTCTTCCTTGCGTAATCCTCCTCCAGATCTTGCCCTCTAACCATAGGTGTCCCTCAGGGTTCTGTCTCTAACTTCTACTTCATTTGGTGATCTCCTAAGCTCCCATGAACTTTGGTTACCACCTCTATGTTGATGATTCTCAAACCTGCCTATCCTGCCCTAATCTCTTTGCTGACCTCTAATCTCACATCTCCAAATGCCTTTCAGAAATCTTGAACTGACTATCCAGTAGACAACTTAAACTCAATATTTCCAAAACAAAACTCATTATCTCTTCCCCCCCAAAAAAACCCTTCTCCCACTTCCTATCCTCTCTATTACTGTAGAGGGAAACACCATCCTCTTCATCTCTCAGGCTCACAACCTAGAAGTCATCCTGGATTCCTTCCTATCTCTCACCTCTCGTTCCAAGTTCTTGCCAAGACCTGGTCATTTTGCTTTTGCAACGTCTCTGAAACATACCCACTTCTCTCTTCTGTCACTGCTCTCATCACCTTGTGCCTGGACTACTGCTATAGCCTATTGGTGGGTCTACCTGCCTCAAGTCTCTCCATTCTAACTCATCCTCCATTTAGCCACTAAAATGATTTTCCTAAAGTGTAAGGCTGAATATGTCACACAATCTCTAGCCTCCATCCCCACTAAACCTCCAGTGACATCCTATGACCTCCAGAAGCAAATACAGGATACCTGTGTGACATTCAAAATCATACATAACTTAGTCTCTTCCTACTTTCCTTTCTTCTCATTCCTTACTCCCCTATATGTCCTCTTCAATCTAGTAACACTGTCCTCCTAGATATTCCACAAATGAAAATCCATCTCTCAGTTCTAGGAATTCTCCCTGGTTATTCCCAGTGTCTGAAATGATCTCTCTTTTCTACTCTGCCTACTGACCTTCCTGGTTTTCCTTAAGTCCCAAGTAAAATCCCATCTTCTACAGGAAGACTTCCCCAATCCCTCTTAATTCCAGTGCCTTCCATCAGTTAATTGTTTCTTATTTATCCTGTCTGTAGCTTGCTTTATATATGTTTGTTTGCCTGTTGTCTCCACTTTAGATTGTAAGCGCCTTGAAAGTAAGGACTATCTTTTGCCTTTTTGTATGACTTCACTGCTTAGCACAGTGCCCAGCCCATGTTTATTAATTGATTGGTTGTTTTTTCTTTCAATTTATATTAGTGCCATTAAGTATACTGTTTATTTCACTTTGCTTCTGTTCATATGAATCTTCCTATGTTTCTTTGAATTTGTCATATTTCTCATTTCTCACAATATCAGAATATTCTGTAACATTCATGTAGCACAATTTATTTAGCCATTCCTCAGTTGAAGGGCAAGTGTTATACTTCTAATTCTTTGCTACCACAAAAAAAAAAGGAGCTGAAGTTTTTGAGGAGGAGGTTTTCGGAGAATACATTCCAGCAGGTCTTACTATACCAGAAAAGTTTCAGTATGGGCCTTGTTTGACTTTATCTTAGGTGTCCAGAGACCAGCTTGGTTAAGTTCACAGAGGTTCATAACCAGATGGACAGCAGAATTAATTTCAACCACAGCAGGTGCTGAAGACCTTTCTACTTAGTCACAGAGGAATTGTTATAAGCATCAGTAGAGGAAATACCCATGCCCATGAAATCACAGGTTTTTGAAGCTGGAATTATAGGATGTGTGGCATATGTTTGTATCTAGCCAGAATTACTTTCTAGTGCATTTACTTCTGTCTGAGTAGGTCTCATACAGGGAAAGAGAGGATCTCACAATTCGCTAGATTAGTAGGAAAGGTCAGCCTGGGCTTAGAAACTAGTCAAACATAATCCATCAAGTTGGAAATTGGAAAATGTATTAATTAACTATATTTTTTTGAAGGTGCAGCTACATCTTCCTGAGTTCAAATCTGGTCTCAGCTGTGTGACCATGGGCAAGTCACTTCACCCTATCTGCCTCTGTTTCCCCATCTATAAAATGAGCTGGAGAAGAAAATGGGAAACCACTCTAATATCTTTTCCAAGAAAACTTCAAATGTGGTCATGACCGAATATGACTGAACAACAACAAATATTTTCTAGTCATCAAGTAAATACTACGATATAAAATTTAAATAAAAAATTTAATGTGAATGAGAGTAAATATGGAGATTCATAAAAATTTGCAATATTGATTCTAGCTCTTGGAATGAAGTAGCATCATTGGATATAGAACTGGAAAGGACTTTAGAGATAATTTAGTCCAAGGATTTTATTTTTAAAATGGGGAAACTGAGGCAAAGTCCCACAGGGAGAAACTAGCAGACTGAGAATTCAAACCCAGGTGCTCAGATTCCAAAGCCACTGTTTGTTTGTTTTCTAGTACAGTGTGCTGCAAGTGACAAGACATTGCTTTTTATTGTGAAATCTTGAAGTTTCTTTTTCCTTCTTTCTTGCCTGTTTTTCCCCCACCTTGAATCATTAAATATTGAAAGAAAGTAAAGTTCAGTGAAAGTAATCTAGGTATGGTAAGATGGCCTATTCTGTGTGATGGTCTGTTTCTTTCTTTTTTTTTTTTTTATTAATTTTTAACATTTATTTTCACACAATTTTGGGTTACAAATTTTCTCCCCTTTTTTCCCCTCCCGCCCCCAGACCCAAGCTTTCTAATTGCCCCTGTGACCTATCTGCTCTCTCCTCTATCCTCCCTCCCTGCTCTTGTCTCCGACTTCTCTTTTGTCCTGTAGGACCAGATAGCTTTCTTGACCCCTTAACCTGTATTTCTTGTTACCCAGTGGTAAGAACATTACATTTGGTCCTAACACTTTGAGTTCCAACCTCCTTAGCTCTCTCCCTCTCCACCCCTTCCCCTTGGAAGACAGGCAATTCAATATAGGCCATATCTGTTTAGTTTTACATATGATTTCCATACTAGTTGTGTTGTATAGGACTAACTATATTTCCCTCCATCCTATCCTGTCCCCCTTTACTTCTATTTTCTTATGGTCCTTTCCCTCCCCATGAGTGTCGACCTCGTATTGTATTCTCCTCCCCATGCCCTCCCCTCCATCCTCCCCCCCCACCCTGCTTGTGCCCCTGTCCCCCACTCTCCTGTATTATGAGATAGGTTTTCCTATCAAAATGAGTGTGCATTATATTCTTTCCTTTAATGGAATGTGATGAGAGTAGACCTCATGTTTTTCTCTTGCCTCCCCTCTTTATCCCACCACTAATAAGTCTTTTGCTTGCCTCTTTTATGAGAGATAATTTGCCCCATTCATCTTCTCCCTTTCTCCTCCCAATATTTCTCTCTCACTGCTTGATTTCATTTTTTTTTTTAATATATGATCCCATCCTCTTCAATTCACTCTGTGCACTCTGTCTCTATGTATGTGTGCGTGTGTGCATGTGTGTGTGTGTGTACTCCCACCCAGTGCCCAGATACTGAAATGTTTCAAGAGTTATAAATATTGTCTTTCCATGTAGGAATGTAAACAGTTCAACTTTAGTAAGTCCCTTATGATTTCTCTTTGCTGTTCACCTTTTCATGGTTCTCTTCATTCTTGTGTTAGAAAGTCAAATTTTCTTTCCAGCTCTGGTCTTTTCATCAGGAAAATTTGAAAGTCTTCTATTTCATTGAAAGACCATTTTTTCTCCTGAAGTATTATACTCAGTTTTGCTGGGTAGGTGATTCTTGGCTTCAGTCTTAGTTCCTTTGACTTCTGGAATATCCTATTCCATTCCCTTCTATCCCTCAATGTAGAGGGTGCCAGATCTTGTGCTATCCTGATTGTATTTCCACAATACTTGAATTGTTTCTTTCTAGCTGCTTGCAATATTTTTTCTTTCACCTGGGAATTCTGGAGTTTGGCCACAATGCTCCTAGGAGTTTCTCTTTTTGGATCTCTTTCATGCGGTGTTCTGCGGATTCCTTGAATATTTATTTTGCCTTCTGGTTCTAGAATCTCAGGGCAGTTTTCCTTGATAATTTCATGGAAGATGATGTCTAGGCTCTTCTTTTGATCATGGTTTTCAGGTAGTCCCAGAATTTTTACATTGTCTCTCCTGATTCTATTTTCCAGGTCAGTTGTTTTTCCAATAAGATATTTCACATTATCTTCCATTTTTCGAATCTGCGCGGTATGTTCTGAGATATCTGTCTTTCTCGAAAAGTCCTTAGCGTCCATCCGTACCATTCCAGTTTTGAAAGATCTATTTTCTTCAGTGAGCTTTTGAATCTCCTTTTCCATTTGGTTAATTCTGCTTTTGAAAGCATTCTTCTCCTCATTGTCCCCTTGCACCTCCCTTGCCAGCTGAGTTAGGCTAGTTCTCAAGGTGCCAATTTCTTCAAGATTTTTTTGGTTCTCCTTTAGCAGGGAGCTGATCTGCTTTTCATGCTTCTCCCTCATCCCTCTCATTTCCCTTCCCAGTCTTTCCTCCACCTCTCTAACTTGATTTTCAAAATTCCTCTTGAGCTCTTCCATGGCCCGAGCCCATTGGGTGGGCTGGGACACAGAATCCTCGATTTCTGTGTCTTTGCCTGATGGCAAGCATTGTTCCTCCCTATCAGAAAGGAAGGGAGGAAGTGTCTTTTCTCCGATAAAGTACCCTTCAATAGTTTTATTTCTTTTCCCTTTTCTTGGCATTTTCTCCAACCAGTGGCCTGACCTCTGAATGTTCTCCTCACACCCACCTTGCCTCCTGGTCCTCCCAGCCAGCGTTTGGGGACTGAGATTCAAATGCTGCTTCCCGCCTTAGGATTTTTGGTGGGGGCAGGGCTGCTATTCAGTGTGAGAATTAAGTTCAGGTGGTCAGGTGGGGCAGGGCCACCTTTCAGGCTCAGTTCCCTCAGGGGGTTTATGCACAGACCTTCCACAATGGATCCAGGCTCCCGCCTGCTTGGGGAGCTCCTGTCTGCAGCCGCCTCTCAGCTTCTATCTCCCGGGGGGGCCCGAGCCATGGGAGCACCCTACTCCCCTCTCAACCCGCCAAAGAGACTCTCTCACCCACCCCCGTCAGTCACCTGTTGTTCCAGGGGCTTGTGCCGCTGCTGGAGATCCCATCTCTGGAGCCTTCTCAGATCTGTGCCTCTCGGAGCCCCGGCCGCCGCGGCAGGTCCGGGCTGGGCTCCACGTCTGCAGCGCGACGGACCTTTTGCGAGAGGTTTGCAGGTCCCTCTGTGGGTGGGGGGACCCGCATGGCCGCTGGAGATCCCATCCCCGTAGCCCTCTCGGATCTCCTCCCCTCAGTGTCGCGGCTGTGGCAGGGCTGCACTCCGCTCCCCATCCCGGCGCCCAGTCCGCAGCGTGAAGGACCCCCCGCGAGAGGTCCGCAGGTCTCTCCGGAGCAGAAATCTCCCTCGCTCCAATACTCCGTGGTCTCTGGGTGCAGAATTCGTCCTGGCTTGGTCCCCTCTAGCCGTTCTGTGGTTTGTGTGTTCGGAGCTATGTGTATGTGCGTCTTTCTACTTTGCCATCTTGGCTCCGCCCCCTCTGTTTCTTTTTTCACTGGAGAAAGTCTGAATACTGTGATGTAGACTAGCTTCACCACAGGTATTCTGGGTATGTGTACAATTTGTCATTCCTCCCATGACCTTGTGATTCTCTTCCAAGAGAGAATGGTTCTTTTCGTAGCATAAGTCACTCTTATCAGAATCTGACATCTCTTTTAAGCTGTTATTGAAAGTAGGAGGTAATTTTATTGACTAACTTAAAAAGAAGATGTGTATCCCTTGGTTAATATTTAGAATAAATTTAGAACAAATCAGTCTGATGAAGACTTAATTGGCACCATACATTTTTTGTTTCATTTTTAAAGGTCCAGGTCCTATCTTGAGTTATTCCCCCCACATCCTTTCAGTGTATTATCCTTAGATGCTATTGTGAGAAACAAAAGACTTTTGTAGATGAACCAGGTAGTGGGCAGTACAAGTGCTTGGTAAAGACATTTTCTATAGTTGTACCAGAGATATCCAGGACTCTAATATATGATACCTGTGCATAAGACTTACTAGCCAAAAGGTACTGGTTTGTCAGTCAGGGAGAAAACAAGAGGTGAAATGTTGGGTAAAGAGAGAGCTAAAATAAGGATAAACAGAAGAGCAGGGGGAAAAAGTACCCTAGGAAGACTTGTAAGTGAAGTAAACAGAAGCAGGAAAACAATATACATAAGTGTAATAATCTAAATTAAAATAACATTAAAATAAAGTCAAATATGTGTAATCATGATGAGCAGCAACCTTGGCTTAAGAGAGAAGAAAACAATTACTTTCCTCAGATGGGTGGGGACCTATGGGTGTAGAATGTTGCCTATGCACATGGTCACATGGTCATTGTGTGATTTGCTTTTGCTTAAGTGGTTATGGTTGTTACCATCTTTGGTTCTGATTATAAGAGACATCACTCTGGCTGGGGTTAGGGGTCAGGAGAATATATAAAGAGAAGACTGTTGTAATATGACAGATATCAATAAAGCTATAAAAAAGAAAAAATGATGTGTCTTAAAAAGGTACAAGTCAGGTCACTAAGTATTTATTAAGCACCTATTATGCTTAGTAGTATATTAAGTACTAGACATACAAAGAAAGGTAAAAATAGTATCTTCTCTCAAAGAGCTTGTAGTCTCTTTGGAAAGACAATATGCAAGCAACTACGTACAGGCAAGATATGTGTGTGTGTTTTTTACACACATATATATACATATATACATGCAGACACATTTATAGTAAACTAGATCTAATAAAATGTAAATTAATAGAATTAAGGGGAATTCGGAGAAGATTCTTGCAGAGGTAAGATTTTAAATGAGACTCAGAAGAAGTCAAGGGAGAATTCCAAACATGGGTATCAGCCAGTGAAAATTTACGAGAGATGTTGTGAAGGCATAATCAACAGAACTTGGCAATAGATTAGATGTGGGGATAGTAAGAGAGAGGAGTTCAGGATGACACCTAGATTGAGGGTCTGGGTGACTGGGAAGAAGAGGATGATTTGACAGGAATAAGAAAAATAGGAAAGGGAAAGATTGGTGGTAGAGGAAGATAATGAGTTCAGTTTTGGCCATGCTAAGTTTAAGGTTTCTACAGGGCATCCAGTTTGGGGTATCCAGTATGCAGTTGGAAATGTGAGACTGGAAGTTAGCAGAAAGGTTAGACCTGAATAAATAGATTTGAGAATAATTAACATTGAGGTGATAATTGATTTCAATTATTAATTTGATTAAATTAATTTGATTAAATAATCAAACAGAATAGTATAGAAGGAGAAGAGTAAGAAGACTCAGGAGAGTGCCCTGGGGCAAAGAGTCTAAAAAGGATGGAGTGGGGATGGAAAATATAATATTCTGGAGTGTCTCCTGCATGAAAAAAGAAGCAGCTGCAATTACATATGTAACCTTTTTTTGCATAGTAATAATTCCATTACACTGATATTGTACAACTCATGTAGTCATTCCTCAATTGGCAAGCATCTCCTTTGCTCCTAGTCCTTTTCCGCTACTACAAGAAGGAGCTGAAGTTCTTCAAGTTTTATGTTGGCAACATATAAGCTGCTGCAGATCTTGCCACATCACAAAGTCTTCAGTTATGGACCTTCAATTAGGTTGTATTTCTGTGGTAGCTAAGTCAGATGCAGAAGGAGTTTTGGTGCTTCAAGTATGCACAGTTTCTTTTGTGTGAGTATTCCCTCCTTCTACTAACATAGAAGACAATGCCCTTCTTACCTAGATGGCTTTCATGAGCTGCTGTGATTAAAAAAGTTTACTCTACTGTGGGCAGCTTTCTGATGTCCTCCTCAGCATAGGTATAATGGTCCTCAGATTAAAGATGTAATCTGTCACTATGTCCATACATTAAGACTTTCCAACCAGAACTTGTGTTTCATTGGCATATCTTTCTACAATCTACAAGGGGAACCATTGGAGTCGGAGTTCAATGGAAGGTATTAATCTAATGATCACTTTTAGAGCATGAAGCTCCCAAAATAAAAATTCAGCTGGTGCCAGACAATTCACTTATTTACAACTGCCATCCATTTCACTTTCTGTTGGATATTCTATTTGAAAACTTAACTTTTAAGAAATTTTTAAGA
The DNA here is from genome assembly GCF_028372415.1 of Notamacropus eugenii. Classification (NCBI taxonomy): domain Eukaryota; kingdom Metazoa; phylum Chordata; class Mammalia; order Diprotodontia; family Macropodidae; genus Notamacropus; species Notamacropus eugenii. The sequence goes on along the minus strand of NC_092873.1, from coordinate 172,813,292 downwards.
AAATTGATTGAAAAAATCCATTTTATAGAAATTCCAATTTTCTCGGTCCCCCAACCCTTGCATCATCTTCTTACCTTTACCCTCTTTCTCTCTCCTCACTTCTATCCTTGACTTTCCTGTTTGAGGCAAAATATAGGGATAAGATTGGGGTTCTGTGTAAACATTCATAAGGTGAAGGGAAACAGTGCTGCAGACTGTTTCCAGAAAGACATCCTTGAGTTGTTTAGAAAAAAAACCTTTATGGGGTTAATTGTACAGGGATTGTCACAATCAAACTCATTTTTTTTTTTTGTGGGAACAACATCGTAATGTCACTGAGTCACTGAAGGGATGGATGTCTGTTGAGCTCATTAATGTTCTTCAGAGAGAGCTCTTTATGGAGATATATTCCCTAAGTTTATTACCATTCATGGGAAAGCACTTGACCTACATACTCTTTGCTCAGCAGAGACACTGATCATAATTCTGTTATAGTAAGCCATTCTAAATCTTTCTCAACTGCATAGGTACCCTCATCAGTCCAAAAAAAAAAAAAAAGATTAGCCTTTTGAGTTTGAATTTGTTTTCCTCCTCTATGCTTTTCTGAACTCCCAATTTTGGGAATTTCTTTCTTTGCCCCTACCCTGAACAAGCAATGTAATGTTAGACTCCATTTTAGCTATTCCTCATGGCACCTGAGGGACAGTATCTTCAGACTGGAGAATCTGGATGAAATGAAGTTTTTTTCCACTTTATTCAAGAAACTGTAGTAATAATGTCTCTCAAGGACACAATCCAGAGGGGAGAACTGAGTTGAATGACTTGTTTGCAATCGACCTTGGGCAACTAACTTCATCATTTCTACTTTTAAGCTAGCAGGACACATTCCAAGGAGATGAAGTGACGTTCCCAAAATTAATGGAATCTCTCTGAAATTTTTTCCTCACCTCAATCTTGGAGTTTGTGTTTTTCTTTAATTCCTTTCTCTACTGTCCAGAAGCCTTTCTTGTCTGAGACCCCACCAAAGATTTCTAGAAGCATTCTTTGGCCCACCCAACAATATTTATTGATAAACAGTAAATGATAAGGAGCCGTGGGCTTTTCTAAAAGAGAGAGCCCAAGGTTAAGAGAGGAGAGAAAAGTAGCATCCTACTATGTAACACCAGGGATAGCCCGCTTGTAGTAGGCTAACCTTTAAAGGTATCCCAGGTTCAATACTGTGAGTCCACATACACTCAAAACTGGCTCATGAACCCTTGCTGATATATTTACTTTCACTATCTAGCCAGAGGACACAATTATTTCAAATTAAAAGGATTTAGTAGAATAGAATACTAAGAAATGTATTAATAGAGTTTCCTCCCATGTCGTAATGCACTTGAGGCACTCTTTCCAATAAATACATATGTCATCAATGTGGAAAGCAGATATGCATAGGGAACAAATGTTGAAGGACACATGTATAGAGAATGTATGGGGTGAGGGTATGTGTGTGGAGGTACAACTCTTGCCATTAATGATAATCAGATAAAAAAATCATTAAATGTATTAAATCTATTATACAGGGTGTTTCAAAAGTCTTGGTGCAGTTTTTTAAACTATTAAAGCTTAAAATTATAAAACTGTGCTGTAAGAAATGATGAGCTAGTTGATTTTAGAAAAACATGGATAGATTTGCATGAAATAATGAAGAGTGAAATGAACAGACCCAAAAGAATGTTGTATATAGTAATAACAAAAATTTTTTGAGAACAACTTTGAGGGACTAAGTAATTTTGACTATTATACCCATATTAGCTACAAAGGACCTAGGAAGGAAGATGCTATCTATATTCATAGAAAGAAATGACAAATAGAATTATGTATAGAATGATCTTATGCACAGACACACACAGATACACAGACACACACACACACACACATACACACCCACGTGTCTAATAAGAGCCATCTCTGGGGAGAGTGGGAAGAAAAAAGTTAGATAACTTTATTATATATTTAAAAGGATAGCAAGTTGTATATAATAGATTTGCAATTTATTGTGGAATTATCTTTTTTCTACCATATTATGTAAATTGCTGTTTTATTTCATAAATTAAAAATAAAAAAATTAAAATCAATATAGGATTGAAGCAAAAAAAAAAACTCTAGTAAGGCTTTTGGGTATGTAAATTTTTTATGTGCTGTGTTGTTTAAAATATTGTTAGACCCTAATCGTAGAAAGACAAAAATGAAAGTCACTAGGAGAGGGAAAAGGTAACCTATATGCATGTATGTATACATGTGTGTGTCCCAAAATAAATATGTGCAAAGAATACATAAAAATTAGATAATTTATATAGAAATTTGAGCTGAGCTTGGAAGGAAATTAGGGATTTAAAGAAACAGAATCAAGGAAAGAGTTGATTCCATGGGGACAACCTATGTTAAGATATGGATATGGGAGATAGAATTTTGTGTGTGAGGAATAGCCCCAGACTAAAGAGTATAGGAAGTTTGGAAGATGGATGAGCTTAAGGAAAAAGATATTGGGTTCTGTTTTGCACATGCTGGTCATGAGATGCTTCACATAGTTCGGAGTGTCCAATAGGCTGCTGGAGATGCAGGGCTGTTGTGGTCTAGGGGTACTAGGAACCCCAGAATTCAAGGGTCCAGGGCAGGGGGTTGCCTCAAAAGAATATGATCACTCAAGCTTTCTTTCAGTCCAAGTGGGGAGTTTATTAAGATACCAGTTGGGTGGGCAAGATTCTTAGTGAGTCTGGGTATTTGTGATGCCAGATTCTTAAGGAATCTGCTTATTTGATGAGGATAAAATTGGTACTTTCATAAGGAAAAAGATTGTGGGAAGATGTAGATGGGATTGAGTACCACCAAGTAGCCTGGCGTAGTTGAGGCAACAAAGAAAGGGACCCGATGGGATTAAAGAGTGCCAAGTAAACTAATTAAATATTTGAGGTAGGGTGGAGTGGGCCAGATGCATCAGACAAATGCCAGGGACTGGGTTCCCAAAATTTGTGGGAAAGTTCAAGGACTTTTTCTTTTAGGGGTCCAGACCTCCCTCTCCCCCCATTAGGACTGGAACTCAGTAGAGAGAGAGAGACTAAGGTGGAATGCCTAAACCTGTCAGTCATTTGTATGAAGATGTTAATAAACCTCGTGGAAACTGGTGAGATCGAGAAAAAATTTCTTACATCATTTTGCTTTTTCAATTGGGCCTTTTCCCTGACAGTCTCATGAGGTCCATTAATTATTTCTGCAAAATCTGCAGTTTCTGCTGGGCAGTGATTCCCTGGTCCCATGTTCACTGCTAACATTGTTCTTTTTGGCACCTAGTTGCGGAGTTTTTCCTGGCTTCCAGGTCCTGGCTTCAGCAGGGGTCCCTAGCTAAGATTCTACCTCTTTGGCATTAGAGATGGAATCTATTCCATTTAACATGAAGCTTCAGCTCTTTTATCTAGGGAAGCTGACTTTCTACGCTTAACTTCTTTCCTTCCACTAATGAAAGGTGTTGTGAGTATTTACAATTTTACTTCTGTGCAACTTACCTCTCTAGGAGACCCTTATCTCAAGGGGGCAAAGGTCTTTTGGGAAACAAACACCCCCAAAAGAGACCATAAACATTGAATCTACCTTTGAAATGCCTTTCACCTTCCCATAAGGAGTGATTTCTGTGTAAGCCTCTAACTTACACTTGAAAATCACTTTGGCAGCTCCTGATTACTTCCCTATGTCTTCAAAAGAATGCCCTTCAACACACTTCTCTGGGTCTCAAGTCCCCTGCTTTTTTCTCAATCTTTTGAAGATTCTTTGGTCTCCCATGTGAACAGAAAAGAAAAGGGAGAAGTAGAGGGAAGAGAAAGAAGAGGAAGAAGACAATGACGACAATGAAGACAGACAACAATCACCACCCCCCAAGGGGTTAGCCCAGCAAAGCATCACCCTCCACCTCAATCATTTGTTTCGAAATATTCCCTTTATCATGTATGTGTCTTAAAATAAGCCTTCCAGTCTTTGAGCTGTTCTACCTGCTGTACCAGGAGAAATAGATTCAGAATGTGGAGATAACCCTCTAGCAACTAACCGCTCTGTGGCCTCTAAGAGGGATTATTTAAGGAACATGATTCTGAATTATATAACCTTTCATCATATTGAGTAACTTATAACGAATATTCTCCTTTATAAAACTGCTTCATCCTAAAGAAATTGCCTAAATCTCTGGGGAAAATATTTTTTCCCAAATATTTCTCTGTGGAAGAAGGAAGAGACTCTATGTGATAGCATAGACTTTAGAAAAATCTCTCTCTGAATTATGTGCAATTTTTACTTGAATCTTTAGATATATCTAATCACTATGTATAGTATTGCAAGGCTGTGAGAGTGTATGGAAACGAGAAGGGGATGTGAATTCATACTACAAGGAGAAGCACAATATTTGGAAAAATCCAGGAAAGGAGAAGAAATGCCAGGACACACTTTGGGTGGGCTGACTCATGAGAGAAGGGCTCAACTAGAGTATCAAGGGGGATGGAAGAAAGGTCTATTGGCAGTACAACAAGGGAGCACTGAAACCTAATAACTTGTAGAGTTTCCCTTTTGTCTGTTATGTTATATCCCTTGTAGAGCATATAGATCCTATAAAAATTAAGTTGTAGTATTATGTATGGTTTGGGAGGTATGGGAGAAAAAAAAGTCCTTTGTGTTCTTTTTGATGGGTTAAGCTGAGTGGTTTATTTCTGAGTGAAGTAGCTACATTGAGAAGAAAAGCCCTGGAGGCTGTTGATGGAGTAGGGTCAGTAGGAAGAGCAGCCCATGCTGCATCACATGGTTTAAGGAGGGGTTTAGCATAATCTTCCTGGTTATAGAAATGGTATGAGCCACAGTCAAAGCAGGCAAAATGAACATTGAATTAGGCTGTTTTTGATAGAATATTTTATTGGATGTTATAGAAGTGAAAATTGTCATTCATATCAATTTTTATTTGATCACATAACAGTGGTGGTTTTTGAGAAACTAATTTACTGAAAAACTCCTAAAAAAAATAAGAAAAAGTTCAGAAATTGTGAATTTCTCAGGTTAACATGACAGGAGCGATTACTATTTGAGGGCATATCAAAAAAAGTGACCTAATAGTGCAGTGCTTGTTCCAAATAACATCTTAGTAGATAGATAACTTTTGGCTTGGAAGAAAGGAAATCTAGGGAAAATGGTTCATGCCTTCCTAGAAAACAGAAGTAAAAAGTCACAATTGTTATTCCTTATCTACTTAATACTTGCACAGCTAATTTGAAAAGAGTTATGTAGCAATGAAGAAGAAATTAATTTAAAAAATCTTTTTCAGGAATGCAAACTCCATAAAATTCAGATTTACTTGAATATGAGGAATTAAATACAACTTGTGAGAGACAAAAGTTTTGGTGCACTAATACACATCTACTGTCATTGACTACATATGTCTTATTTTATATGTATTATTTAATATCTCTAAAGTACATTTTATCAAGAAAGTATATGTCTTGTGAAGTAATTCTTTTTCTTGTTCCAAAAAATAAACTACTTATTATTTACCTAGAGGGATGATGTCTAAAAATTAAAAGTAACTTTTTTTTTCTAAATTTTAACTTTGATCCACATATGGCAATAATAATGACATCATAAATCACTGACTATGTGCTCAGACTGTGCTCCTTACCCCACCTCATAGAGTCAGTCCTTCTCTTCCTTCATGGTGCAGCTTGATCACCATCTTCTGCATGAAATCTTTCTGAAATTCCCAAACTACCTTGTGCTCTCCCTCCAAAAATACTTATCTCTCCATTATAGCACAAGCTCCTTGTGAGTAGGGATTATTTCATTTTTTTTGTACTTGTATTCTCAATGCCTAGCATAGTGCCTGGAACACAGTAGGTGCTTAATAAACACTTGGTTGATCAATTTGTTCAGTAGTAGGGATGGATTTGTAGTGACTCATTCACTTTCTGCCATTACCAATGCCATTCCTTTTTAGGATAGCCACCAAATTATCCTCCTAGCCTGTGATAGCTCATTTCTCTTTGTTAAGCTATCTAGCCTCTAGAGAAAATAATTGCATGAGTTTGGTATTACTTGTAGCCATTGTCTAACAAACTGAGCTTAGATGTTCCATGTACAACACTTCTAATGTTTCTAATGAATGACTTACTAATCTTTCAGCTATCTTACATTTTAGCCTTGAAGCAGATTTGTTTTCTTCTTTCTTTCACTGTACTATCCCCTGTCTGATACCACATTATATTGATTTCAACTGTGGAATAATTTTAAGTTCTTTTCTCTACTCACCATCTCAGTAAATCCTGCTGATGCTCTCTGTCTTCCTGCTGCATTTCTTTAGCCATCATTTTAACATAGGTCCTCATAACCTCACTTTTATACCATTACAGTAGCCTTCTCTCTAATGTCCCTCTTATAACCTTAACTCATCCTATGACCATATGCTTGAATAATCTTCCTAAAATGTCATCTTCATTCAATGATTTATGATTCAAGAAGCCTCGATGGCTCTCTATCACCTATTTTTATCAAATCTTCACTCATTAAATCCAACATTTGACAGCCTTTTCCAATTGATCATTTACTGGTTTATCAACCTTATTTCTTGTTACCCTTTATAGCAGACTCTGTGGTTTCTAAATCATCAGGTTGCTTGAATACACATGACTTACTTCTTCCTGCCCCCATTTTTCAGTTATGTCATTCTTTTCACTGAATTCCCTTCCACTTCTACCCCACTAATCTGTGTCACTCACATCACACATCCAAGAAGCCTTTTATATTAGAAAGTGATAATCCCACTATACTTTGCCCTGGTCAGATTAGCATCCAGAATATTGCATTTGGGTCAAGGCACTACATCAAGAAAGACTTTGATAAACTAGAGAATGTCCAGAAGAGGAAATTTGGTTGTGAAAGACCTCAAGCTTATACCATGTGAGCACAGTGGATGGAACTGGGGAAGTTTACCTTGGAAAGGAGAAGACTTAGCAATGGAACACATTACATAGTTTCTTCAATCATGTGAAGGGTTGTCCTATGGAAGAGGGATTTGACTTATTCTCCTTGGCCCTGGAGGGCAGGACTGGGGCCAATGAGTGGAAATTGCAGGAAGATAGATTTCAACTTGATGCAAGGAAAAGGTTTTCTAGTGATCTGGAGCGCTTCCCCAAAGTAGAATGGTTCAAGTACGTCGAAGATTCTTCAGTAATGGAGATATTCAAGCAGAGTCTAGAGCTCACTTGCCAAGAAGTAATTTACAGGACAGACTAGATGGTTACTGAGGTCCCTCTGAAATGACATGATTCTGTGATTCCCATCTGACTCTACACACTTTTTCTACTTGACATCATCTCATTACTTAGACATTTTAGATTTGATTAGTTTGCTTTTGCTGATTGTGTTAATCTGTGCATATATTCAGTTTTCTTTATGTGTGTATGTTGGGTCCTTGAATCTTTCTCTTAAGCTCCTTCAGGGCTGGTGTATTGGAGGCGGAGGTGGGGAGGAGGTAATCAGGGTTAGGTGACTTGCTCAAGGTCACACAGCAACTAAGTGTCTGAGGCCAGATTTGAACTTAGGTGCTCCTGGCTCCATGGCTGCTGCTCTATCCACTGTGTCACCTAGCTGGCATGTGTGTGTATTTATTTTTAATAACACTCCCTCATCCCTCTTGTGGTGAGGCTACCCTAAGTCTAGTGCATAATAGGTGACTCTACCAAATAGAACATTAATATATGGAAAAATTTTTGCTCTTAATAGATGTTAATAGTGTTGACTAAACTCATTTTCAAATGTGGTAATGTGACATATTACATTCAAAAAGTCAGAAGCAGAATATAAGGGGAATGATTTGTATTGATCATCTAAGTTTAGAACTGTGATTATCAAAGTATAAGAAGAGTGATTTTTGTGACATGGATCTGTGGGTCTTTTAATTGGACAAGTCTCCAAGAAATGCCAGACTCTTCAAAATTACCCATGAGTAAATTAAATGTCACACTTCAAAATTGAATAGACAGCTCCCTTTTGAATAGTTTTCTTGATATGTCAAAGACCTATGACTTTCTTAGGGTGGGACACCAACTTCTGTCATTTATCTACAACTTAGAGAACTGTTTGAAAGCTTAGAGGAATGAAATGACTTGCCTGTGGTCATATTAAGTCTTAAGTGCCAGAAGGAGGATTTGAATTTAGGTGTTCCTGACTGTAAGTCTACTACTCTGTCTTCTTCCTCACATCACTTCTCTAGTCTTTAAAATTTGTAATCCAAAGTCACTGTTGAAATATTAGTACGCCCATCATGTTCAGCTTTAGGTATATAATTTTAGAATAATGCTCAAAACATATAATATTGGTGATTATTTTTCATATTCTACTATGTATTTGTGGAGATGATGTCCAGGCATTATTCATCTAAAAAATTTTAAGCATCTATTCTCAAAATTTCCAAGGAACCTGACAATTTTATCAGCATCTTTAAATGTCTTTCCAATTTAAATGTTTCAAAAATTGTGTTTCTATAACAATTTTAATTGAATCTCCTGTGATGCTATTTTAACCATTGTAATCAGTAAAAGCATATAAGTAAGTCCCAATTGAGGCTTTTTTAAATAGGATGAAACACTCTGTGAATGGTTAAAAAAAAAGTATGTGTATGGTGGTGGTTTTCATCCCTTCTCTATCTTCCTAGCTGGCAGACCTAGGAATCAGGGGTATGGCTGTCCATGTAAGATAGGAGATCATAAAATTATAGGATCATAGATTTAGAGTTGAAAAAGGCAGAAAAAATCATTGATTCAACCCCCTTGTTTTATAATGGAGTAAACTGAGTCTCAGAGTGATTAAGTGCCTGCCCAAGGTCACAGAGCTAGTGAGTATTTGGGGTGGGATTTAAAGTCATGTCTTCCAGATCCCCCAGTCTAGTTTCTAACTAGTAAACCAATTTGTCTTTCTCTGATACTTTGGATACTTTGATGAATCCAAAATATCATCAGTAAAGGTTTAGGTTTAGTTCAGATCATACTGAATAAAGTCAAAATTGAATGCATCTACTAATGCATATCACAGCCATGCGTTTCTATAAATCCTCCATAAAATATCTTCCCAATGTACTAGAGGCCTTTGTCCTCTCCTTTTAATATTTTGCAGCTCTAAGGGCAATTTTCAGGGTGTCTGTTTGCTGTCTATAACTCTTGATGGTTATAACCAGCCTTCTCATTTTCCTGTCACACATACCCTCTTGATGAAGAACTTTCAGTTCAAGTGATATTAGTATCGATCAAAGGAACTGCAGATGTTTGACCCAGAGAAAATATGATGTAGAAAGTATATGGTAGCACTCTTCAAATATCTGAAGGGTTGTTGTATGAAAGATATATTAGATTTATTCTGTTTGGCCCAGAAGATGGACACTTTGGAGAGAGACATTTCATCTCAGCATATAGAAAAACTTCCTAACAGTCAGACCTGTCCAGAAGTAGAGTAAACTGCCTTGAGAGGCAGTAGATTCTCCCCTCCAGAACTCTTTAATCAAAGCCTGGGTGATTACTTTGGCATATATTATAGAAGGGATGCTTATTCAGGTATGGGTTGGAGTAGATGACTTCTGAGGTACCTTCTAAATCTAAGATTCTATAACATTATGTCTTTTATATATTCTCAAGCACAAATCCTTAGTGGCAAGAAGTTGAAACCTAGACACAATATGCATTTTTCTTTGCCCTGTGAGTCATTTGCCATTGTAATTCATAAGAATTTTGGTGTTTCATGACTTACAACCATATGTTATCACCAGAAAAAATTTTAATTTTAAAAATATGAACTTTTGCATCAGGGGCTAGCTTTAGTTCACTAAGAGCAGGGTGCAACTTCCCAAATATAATCTTGATCTAGCTCCATCTATTTGGTTCTTGACTGAGCTCATTATCCTTCTCAAGCACTGGTACTCAAGTCTAACCTCTGAATTTTATATATGAGTACTAAGCTTAAGGGAGGTTAAAGACATCAGTCAGGGTCTGTGGCAGGATTTGAACCTAGCTTTTCCAGACTCTACATCTAGCATTATCCATCCTGCCTCATGACACTCGGCTTCACATTCTGACACTGGTGATCACCTTTGGTGAGTATATGTCTTCTTGTTTGATGTTTCACTTGGTACTGAGACTCAGCAGATCCAAGGTGTGTCCATGATCGCTTTAGTCATAATCTTGTGTAAGTCCTCATGAAATCTACTTCTCATTATGGACATTTGACAATAAGGATCAGTCAGACCAATACATCATCTATTGCCACCTGATACCATACATACTCATCCACATACAAAGATGATGCCTTTTGCCAATTACGATTAGATTATACACTTTGAGTTCTTCCTCTAATAGTGCTTTTCTAGCTATAAATAAACTTACATTGAACCTTTTGAACTACATGTATATTCTGTTTCCCCCATTGACCAAGTACATGTATTTGTAGACAACTGGTGAGGGAGGTTCACCCATATCATAGGCATACCCTCTTCTACACGGCTGTCATTATTATCAATGACAATTTCTTTTCAGGCCACATTAGCTTCTGTATTAAATTAATAACTGCTCCTGTCCTTGGCAGGAAGTGGGGGGAGGGAGTAGGAGGGTTGGAATGAGAATTAATCATATCTGCAACTTTAGAAGGTACATGCGTAGTGTACATTGTGTAAAGCCTTTGTATATTACCCTGCCTTGGGATCTGTAGTAGCATTAAAGTTACTTGTAGAGATGGAGACACTGTCTCAGGATTCTCTCAATGACAGATTCATAAATGGGGAAAGAGGAGGTAGGAAGAGAGGGTCTCTGCAAGTGTCACCAAAGGATGTGGGGAAGGAGGAGGAAGAGAAAGGAAGCGAAGAGAGTGACAGTTCTTCATCGAGAGGTGCAAAGTCAAGAATTTATATCCCTCTGCCCCGCTCTATAAACTTTCTAATGGGTTTGTATGATGTCAAGATGGAAGATACCTCAAGACTCTCATTTTGACCTAACATCATCCTTTATCCTTCTCTATAACTCCTTTGCAAAGACTTCAGAGACCCCTTAATCCGTGAAATTAGTTACCCTTTGAATCCTGAGACAATGTATCTGTATTTATGGTTATTATAATGCAGGGCCAGATTCTATTACAGAGTTACCTTTATATCTGCATTTTTTTTAAAATGCAAAGATACTCAACTCCTTCCTGAAACCTCATTTCCCCAAAAGACAACATAAAGATCTGTTTATTTGAAATTTGTGTCTTTGGGGATAAGGATAATCCTGGTTCATTCTATTTGATAGAAAGAGCTTTCATTTCATGGTATTTGCAGTATTTGTTTTAAAAATGTACATTTACAAAAGCTACAGAATATGCTGGATATATGATTAGATTGTACTTGGAATGCAGAACATCTTTTGTATTTTGGCAGTCTACCTTAGCTTTAGGGGAGGAGATTCAGAGTTTTCTTGTTTTTAAGTAGGAATAAGCCTACTTGGAAAATAATAGGCATGAGTATCAGTAATAGTTTAGTTTTTTAGCTCCTGTGTTGGTATGTGTGAATAAGATTGAGAGGCAAGTGATAAAAATCCATTGTATGAAGATGTGGTCATTGTCAGTGAGCCTTGCCCAATACTTTTTCTTTGGTAATGACTCACAAAGAACCCAATTTTGAGGTGTAAGTATATCTCTTAACTAGTGGAAAGTAGTTTCTATGAGTTGAGACTGGTAAACATGCACATTCTCTCCTTGAAGTATTTGGATATCCTTGCGTTCTCTGCTTATTCTGAGATCATTCACCTTTTGATAAGAACTCATTTAGGACTCCCAGATAGAAATCACATATTCAATTTCAGTGAAGTGATACTGTCTTTAGAATCTAACAGTAGAGTGCAGTGTGATATAAGAAAAGGCATATTTTAGATTGAGGAGACAGATAAGCTTTCTTTTTTCTCAGCCTGTTAAAATGGTTGTAAGTAAGGTGTCCAAGAGAACTATTCAGACAAGCTCTCTCCCTGAGGCCTTTTTAGAAATTAATATCAATATCTTACTTCAGGGTAGCTAGATGGCATAGTGGATAGAGCACCAGGCCTGGAGTCAAATCCAGCCTCAGACACTTACTAGCTGTGTGAGCCTGGGCAAATTACTTAACCCTATTTGCCTCAGTTTCCTGATCTTTAAAATGAACTGGAGAAGGGCTTCACACTTCAGCACTTTTGCCAAGAAAACTCCACATGGGGTTATGAAGAGTCAGATATGCCTGAAACAACTGAACAACAACCTCTTACTTCAGTTGAGTTCTAGCTTTAGTGAGCATGAAACCCTCAAGAAACACAGGTGAAAGGTAGATTGTGCCACTCAGATCTCAGACTCTGTGTTGGAACCACATGTCCCGCAGAGAATGGTGTTCTGATGAGTCAAGAAGCCTTGGTTCACTAAGGAGATGTTGCATTTTGCGCATCTGAAGCAGTCACTGTGCCATTGGCGACCCTGGAAAGAGATGTACTGGGCACTTCCGACAGCTAGAAAGGAATTTAGAAGAAAATACATTTTTTTACATGTAGGCAAGTAACATAAACCCAGTATGTCTACTTCTAAGCCCCATAATCTGTTCTAGAGAGGGACTCCTAAATTCACCATCTGCTTTAGTAGACAAAATTCTTCCATTAGGTACAGAAAAAGCAAATAGACAAATAACATCTTCCCCATCTGGATCCCCAGATTCAAAGAGAAAATGACACTGAGAAAAGATAAAAACAAATATAAAATCATATAACAAAGCTTACTATTGGACCACAATGAGAATAAATGTCACCTCTTATAAACTGATGTAGAATAAAAGTAAGCAGAACCAAGAAAAGAATATACCCAATGACTTAAAAGCAATGCAAATAACAAAACAATTCTGCAGAATTCTTATCATCGAGTTTGTCTCTGAAGAAGAGACTAGGAGAGTGAGTATTGTGGTACAATATGGTATGATAGCGGGAGTGGAGGGAAGATTCCTCCCTGGATAGTACCTCTGTGATAACAGACTGGTAAGTTAACATTCCCAGGACTCAGTAAAAGGGGAGTTTGGATGACAGGGTCTTTGAAGTCCCTTCCAACTCCAAATCTGTCATTCACTGGAGAAGTGAGGTACTATAAAGAATTTTATATTGTGTGATATTGGTTTTGCTGCATTGCGTTCTATTTTTTTGTTTTTTTTTAAAATCTGTTATAACAAGGACGACTCACTGAGTAGGGGAGAAAAGAGAGATATTTAGAAATGGAAGTGTTATAAAAACAAAAGATACCAATAAAAATTAAAATTGTATTTTAAAAAATTCTCTACCTCCTGATATTCCATGCTTCCATATGTCTTTCCTGCATTGGCAACCTTACCATATTCCTGATTGGCATTTTTAAGTAAAATGATGGTGATAACCAAGTTGTTTGTGGGCATGACTGTTGGGGTCTGCTAAACAGGGGACTCCAGGGGTCCTACCTAAACCCTGTTCCCCAGTGAGTGGTTGAATGCTGAATTTGCCCCACCCTCTCAACTTCAAGTTCATAGGACAGATGGAGAAGGACATAAAGTATACACAGGCACACTTTCACATGAGCTTCTTCCCTTTCCCAGTCTTGCCATGGAATGCTGCATTCAATTGCACTAACAAAGAGTATATGGAAATTACTTAGAAGGATTATGGGGCTTTAAAAGGGGAGAGAAGAGCCTAGGGCTTGCTCTTTTGTTGGTAAAAATCTTGTTTCCATATTGTGAGCTACCTGGTCCTTCATTTGTATTCCACCAAATAATGAATATTATATTCAGAGGATAATAGATCTCGAGTTAGAAGGTATCTGAGAGATCATCTGGATGAATGAAAGAAAGGTGATACCACCAACAGGAATGGGGTATTTAGGAGGAAGGGAGCCTTTGGATAGGAAAGAATGAGTTCTGGACATATTGAATTCATCTTACAGATTAGCAAACTGAGGCCCAATTCTTAGAACTATAAAAACAATCCTGGAAATCATCTAGTTTTATGTATATGCCTCAACAGCATCCCAACAAATGATCATCCAACTTCTACATGAAGATCTGTTGTAGTATTTTCTTTTCCTTCAATTAAACCTCATGAGTCCTTCTTGTGTTTAGGGGGAGAGCAAGGTGAGTGTTCTCCAATTTACCAGTTGAGATACTTAGGTCACTGGAGTAACCTCTTCCATCTTTTTATAGAGGAAGAGGAAAAGTAAATGCTCACAACAGGGTTATTGGGCACTCTGCTTTACGAATATTTGCTTGTCCTTTGTTCTCAAAGAGGACCACTGACATCAAGGAAGGTGATTATCTTGTCTTACAAGTGAATTGGATTTAAGTGAAACAGAGCTGTGCAAAGTCACCAGCCTCACTCTCTCCTCCAGAACTATCTGGGTCCAGTGGCAAAACCGATCAGAATGACTGGAGATGATCCCAAACACAGTGGGAGAACTTGACCTTAAATTTTTAGCCTAAGATCTTCCTCAGGTCCCAGTTTGTTTGAGGCAACACCAATTCAGTGAGTGAAGCCAGGTAAGAAACAAGGCAAAGAATGGCCTGTTTTACCTACTCAAAAAAAATCAGTCTGGGAAATGAAGACCCTCAGGGTTTCTGACCAGAACAGAAACACTTTTTTCACTTTGACTTATTCCATATAAACTTTTACATATTTTCATATTTCTCATTTGTAACAATATAGCTCCTTGTTATTTTTGGAAGAGCACTACACAAAAAATTGGATTCAAGCCCAGGGTCTACTACTCACTAGCTGTGTGACTCCAAGTAAGCAAGTCAATGTTCCTTCTCTGTGCCTCAGTTTCCTCATCTGTCAACTGAAGGGTCGGGGAATAAACTAGATGAGCTCTAATGTTCCTCCTAGCTCTGAAGTTTTATGATTTTATGAAATATTCAACTGCCTATTGGACATCTGGAACTGGATGTCTCTTATCTATCTTAAACTCAACATCTCTAAGATGAGACTCTGTCTTCTCCTTCCCAAGTCCTCCTCCCTCTTCCTAACTCCGTTATTGTCACCTGTACTACCATCCTCCCAGTCACCCAAGCCCAAAACCTACGTGTCAGTGTTAATCTCTCATAATGCTTTTAAAGAGTGATGATGCATATTTACACAAGAGGGGACTGGTATTATACACATTGATTTCTAGCCTTGAATTCTTACTTGAGTTCTTTTAGGAAGCATTTCATATTTCATAGACAGTTTTTATAAAAACTTTCTGACTTTTCTTGAACTAGTTTGACAATGCTTTTGTTGCTGAGTCACTTCACTTGTGTCTGACTCATCATGAGCCTCTTTTGAAGTTTCTTGGCAAAGATACTGGAGTGGTTTCCCATTTCCTTCTCCAGCTCATTTTACGGATGAGGAACTGAGGCAAACGGTTTAAGTGACTTGCCCAAGGTCACACAGCTGGTACCTGTCCAAGGCCAGATTTGAACTCAGGAAGATGAGCCTTCCTGATTCTAAGCCCAGTGCTCTATATACTGTACCACTTACCTGTGAAACTAATACTTTGTAAAAAAAAAAAATACTCAGCAATACTGCATGAAGAAAGGACAAATCAATACTGCAATGGCTGGCTCAACTGAAGTTTAAAAAAACCCCCTCTAAAAAACAATGAATGTTGCCCTAGTCTGCTAATTCTACTCAAGTTATGCACAAAGAGCTCATCATCTTCAATCTCTTCAATGTTTCCATATGCAGCAGTATTTCTCAAGTTCATAAATAAACCTTATTTGTGTGACAAAGAGATATCAAGGTAGTTCATCTCAAATTAAATTTGAACATTAAAACAGAAGCAGCTGGTAGCAGTGATTTAAAATAGGCCTGACTTAACTTGTGAGAGAGTAGCAAATTGCTGAGTTCTCAGGTTTTCATTTACTATCTGGCAATGAGGCTTCTCTGTTGAAAGTGGGATCATCTAGTAATTAGATACCATAAGAGAAACATTTCCTCTTTGCACACCAGACAAGTCAGACTTCATTTGCACAGAATACAATGGAATGACGTTAGTGATTCCTTTTGAAGAGACAACAATCTTTTAATTGTCTTTCTATAGGATCGTAGTATGTTAGAGCTTCAAGGGATGAGAAAGCACAGGTTTACAGGCTCATAGATTTAGAGATGGGAATCCAGCACCCCCATTCTACAGATGAAGAAGTTGAGGCCCTGAGAGTTTAAGTGATTTAAGGTTACATAGGTAGTAAGTGCCAGAGAAAGCATTAGAAATAGGTGTCCTCTCAGAGCCTTTCCAACTGAACCACAGTCTTTTTCTGTTGTTTTCTTACTCTACGAAAATACAAAGTGGTAATATATTTTGTGACAAGGGGAAAATCACTTTTACTTGAGTTTCTGCCATTTGAGGATAAATGAAGTCTATACAACTCAGAATTCTTTATAGCACATTAATAGTTCAAACTACTTAAGGTTTTTGAGATGGGCTTATTTGTTCGGACAATTACATTTTATAACTAAAGGATTTTGTTTTGCTTTGCTTTAGTGTAAGATGAATTAACTATAAAATTTCTGTAGCTAGCATAATCTCCCTTGTCTCTCTCTTGATTGCATGGTTGGAGGAAGATTGGGTTAGACAAGATGATCCCTGGAAGCTACTTCTAGAAGAATTATTTTTATAGCACTTTTTCTTAACCATGTGAGGGTGGCTAAACGTATTGTTCCAGAATCCTCTTGATGGTCTCCTAAGGAACTATCTAGTTGGATCAAGTTTCATTTGCTTTAATGGTACAAAAAACACTCAATGATTGTTGGGCAATTCATTTAAACAACCTTAGCCCATGATTGTTACAGACTGAATTAAGAGCTAATAGGATTTTGAGCGTCCCCATTTGCACAGGCAAGTACATGGAAACTTTGCGGTTAATTCAGTTTTATTTATTTATAGTTTTCTTGACAAAGGCAATGGAGTGGTTTGCCATTTCCTTCTCCAGCTCATTTTACAGATGAGGAAACTGAAGCAAAAGTATTAAGTGACTTGCCAAAGGTCATACCTCCAGTAAGTATCTGAGGCCAGATTTGAACTCACAAAGATGAATGTTCTTGACTCCAGGTCTGGCGCTTTATCTACTGTACCACCTAGATGCAATGTGAAAGCTTAAGGATAGGCCTATTTATTCGTACATGCAAGATGGATTTTCTCTATAGGGTAGGTTGATGGTAAAGTGAATAGTGGAATTAAAGAAGGACAAGCACAGAGCAAAGTTAGTAGTTACAACCTTTGGGATGTTTTTAAAACTCCATTTTATGGTTGTTGAGCTTTCTCCATTCTTGGCCAGCTCAAACAATTTGTTAACCAAGCTACCTAAACAAAAAGGGATACAACTCCAGACTCAGTTAATATCTCCCTAAAGCTGACATTATTCCTAGGCTTTGAAGATTCCATTTTTTTTTCAATTTCATTGAATAGAGAATGTTGCGAAACCCACCAGAGAGCAGCAAGTACTATCCATAAACAGCACTGATCTTGGGTTCACACTTAAAGACCTTCCCCATGAGTTTCAGGAGATACAGAATACCATGATCAAGAGGCAACAGGATATGAAATAAAGGGTGCGTGACGTTGATAATTTATTACCTGAATTTGCTAAGGGTAAGCAGAATGCTGAGTTCAATATAAGGCAAAAAATACATATATAATAAACATATATGGTGTATTACACATATATTTGTAACACAGAGAGGCTATTATATATGTATGTTCTGCTTTATTTTATGTATTTATACTAGATTGTATGCATATATATATATATACATACATACATACATACATTTTGTTTTGCCATATATACATGTATATTCACATACACACACAGCACACAAACAAACACTGTATGGATGACTAATTAAAAAAATAATAATATACTCAAATATACTTAATACTAAAGTTAAAATGAATAGGATTTAACATTTACTTGTTGTTGAGGGTAGTTCAGGCCTTGAACCCAATAATATGAAGATGATCTCCCATTCTGAAGTATTGTAAATATAAAAGATGTAGGGGTTTGGACTGAATCTTTTTTGACAATAATAAATTTTGAAAGTTGCTTTTTAAAAACTCCCAAGATCGCCTGTGAGGTATAGTGGTTAAAGGACTAGCTTCTAGGTTAGGATAGTGTCAGTTCAAGGTCTGTTGTCTATACACACACACACACACACACACACACACACACACACACACTTGTTTACTTTTTTTCCCATTTTATCCTAAAAGGTAAGTTGAGAATATAAAAATCCAATTATTTAAATATTTACAGTTTTTAAATTCAAAGTAATTGACTAATTTTGCAATTTTGTTTAATATTTTTTTAGTAACCAAAAGAGTCTGGCAACTTGGATACAGAATTAATTCCTTGCCAATTTGCCAATATTTAAGGAAAGTGATTTATGTTTTAACTAATATTATACATATATGTATATATATTATAGATGTATATATTAAGCATATATAGACATATGTATATATAGCCAAAATCTATGTGAGTATATGAATATATGTATACAACCTTCTTCAAGAGATGATTTGCAATAGTGACTCTGGTTTAATATGGGAATTGGCTGTGTTATTTAATATATCTCCTATATATGCCCAGATCATCTGTTTCCACTAACCTGGGTTCTGTGTGTCTATTTTCAAACATTTCAGACTGATGATGATCAGACATCATACTTTGCCTCTCAATTAACATGTGCTTCTATTACGTCTAACTTGAGGTTCTTAAGGACCTTTATTTTCTGTATTAGAATATTACCATATAACATAGCCAACAGGGCACACAGGTGCCCAGTCATTTTGATTAATGATGGTTGTAATGTGACTCCAGGGTTATCTTGCTGTAACTACCACAGATTTAGATGGGAAAAAGTTACTGGTATTTTATTCTCATCATTTCAAACATCTGCATATTTAGAAATAGCTGGAAAACTTTTGACTGGTTTTTTTTTCTTACCCGGATGTCTAGGAATTAAAAAAAAATAATAAAGTACATGTCATGGGACCCATTGGACACTCCTATTTAGAGATCACAAGCGTCTTCCTTTTATAGCTGGAAGGCACTAACAGTAGCTACCCTCTCCCATTGCAAAATGGGCAAAGTAGACAGTTAGTATACTAATATACTAGTAAGTATACTAGTTAAGAAGAATTCCCCTGGTGGCAAATTGTAGGCAGAAGCTTGTCTAGCAGCCCTTGGAAGAATTTTAGGCATGCCTTCTTGAAGGCTTTGCCCCCTGCCAGGGTCCTCCAATAAGGTTTAGGGTGGGTATTACACTGAGGTCTGAGGTGTGTCATATATATACCTGTGTATATATATATATATATATGTGTGTGTGTGTGTGTGTGTGTGTGTTATATACACACACATATATATAACACACATACATATATACCTATGTACATATATATACATGTGTGTGTATGATTCTTTAATCACATACCACCAAAGCAGAGTGAATAAAATGGAGCATAATATACAAATACTAATCTTGGAAACTGCAATAGGCCCCAGGAGCCTGTGTAGTAAAGGAGTAGGAATTAGAAATATGGTTCTGCTGCACTGCTAAAAGTGTCCATAAATTGCTTCCAAGATGAGCTGCTGCTTTGTGTGTACCTGGGCAGGTGTCTCACAAACTGTGATTCTCCTACTCTGTGATTAACATTTCAGCCGAGTCTCTGAGGGAAAGGTGATGTTTATTTTATTCATGGAAATCTATTTGGAATGGATCAATTTACCATTAATGTTATTTTCAGATCATTTTACAGACATTTTGTTCCTTTAGTAGAAAACCATCTTGTGGGTTTCTAGCTAGTTCTTAATTAGAACTCATTTCAAGGAAACAGAGAGAAAATAGAGTACCATAGTTGTTAGCAGGATTTCAAATTCTAATTAATGAATGTCTAACCTGTGAGACTCACATGATTACCATGTTAGGTTATTCATATCAATACTTGCATTTAATTAAACCCTTGCCTTTTGAAGGTCACATATACCCAGTAGACAATCATTTTAGATTATCATTTATAAATACTGCCTTCTCCTCAGACCTTCCAAATATTTCTCATTGCATTCATTCATTCACTAATTCATTCATTCATTCAACAAGCATTAAACATCTAATTATACATTAGATACTGTACTAACTGTTGGGATACAAAGGCAAAAAAGAAACAGTTCCTGCCCTCAAGGAGCTTACCTTGTTATTGGAAGAGAAAAGACTTTTCTACAGATAAGTAAAAACCAAATACCAAAAAGTAAATCTAAAAGCAATTTTCTAAAGTTGTTTGTGATATTTGAAGAGAATTCTGGAAAGTACCATGATACAGCAGAAAGCACCTGCCTCTGGGATCAGAAGCCTTGGGTTCAAATTTTGTTACTAATACTTACTGTGTGACCTTGGACAAGTAACTTAAACTTTCTGGACCGCAGTTTCCTTATCTATAAAATGAGGTGATTGACCTAGATGACATCTGAGGTCTCTTCTAGTTTGAGGTCTAGGATCCTTTAGGACTTAAATTCCATCTCATTTATGAAACCATTCCTAATATCTATGATTTACATCCATTTTTACCCTTTCTTGTATCCTGAGGGCTTAGCACAATAACTGGCACTAAGGCAACTGATGGTACAATGGATACACAGCACTGGGCCTGGAGTCAGAAAGACCTGAGTTCAAATGTGACCTCAAACACCAGCTGTGTAACCTAGCACAGAGTGATTGTAATTACTAAATAGTAATAGTTTCTCTTTTACACAGGAATCCTGAGGGTCTTCCCTTCCCAGTTCGATTTTTTTTCTTTTATTAAAGGGGCCATCCCTTGAGTAACTGCTTAAAGAAGCCTATTCATTGAATGGGTGTACCTCACTCAGTGAGAATGTGATAAGACCTTAACCTGAAAGGGCCAGGATCTCCCATTGCATCCTGGGCCATATCCAGTCATCCTGAGGAATATCTGGCCACTGGACCCAGATGGCTCAGGAGAAGAAAGTGAGGTTGGTGACCTCGCACAGCCCACCCTCACTCAAATCAAAGTCAACTGCAAGTCATGTCATCATCTTGATGTCACGGTCCTCTTCAAGAATGAAGGACAAATACAACAACAACAGCCCTGGACAAGTTATTTCACCTCTGTTTGCCTCAGTTTCCTCAAGGGTAAAATGATAACAAAAGCACCTACCTCATAACCATCTTGTGAGGATCAAATGAGATGATTGTAAAATAAAAAGATGCTAGTACATAGGTTTTATGTAAATGCTTATTCCCTTCCCTGGTATATAATAAGCACTTAATAAATGCATTTTGACTGCCATTCACTTCAATAGGCAACTACTATGGGCAGAATACTGTGTTAAGTTCTGGGAAGAAAAAGATAAAAAGGAAATAGTCTCTGCCCTTAAGAAGCTTATCTTCTGCTGGTCATTTTTTCCCAACTAGTCTAAAAAATTCCTCACAGGGAAGGACCATATCTTTCTTCTGGGTATTTTGTGGTGTTCAGTAAATACTTATCGAGGGCTAGACCAAAGTGCTGCACAGGGAATATTATTTCTGGCTTTTCTGGTATAAGAAAAAGGTCAGCTAACTTTCTTTTGCGGGCACTTCACAAAAGTGAAAGCAGCCTATCTGTGAAAGGGCCGCATAAATATAAGGGGAAACTTACCTGTGATGGGCTTGTTGCAGGCCTCACACCTCTGGGCATAAAGGTTCATAAAGCAATCTTGGCAATACGGATTATTGTCTTTGGAAACAAAACTTTCTCCAAACAGCTTTTTCTTGCAGCCAGTGCACACAAAGCAGTCCTTGTGCCAGGGCTGGTCATGGTAAGTAATTCCTCCAGTAGTTATTACCTAATTTAGAAAAACAAAACAGATGAACCTGCCAGCCCAGGTAGGATCAGGACATTTTGCTACTTGCTGTGGTGGACAAAGTGCACAGCGCCTGGCACATGGTTGGTGCTATAGAAATGCTTATACTCTTCCCCTGTCCAGCCCAACTTAGTGCTGACTCAGGCAACAAGATGGCCTAGTGGATAGAATCCTAGACTTGGAGTCAAGAAGACATGAGTTTTAGTAAAAAGTGTACAGAGAACAAAAGAGAACCTACAAGGAAGCAAAGAAAAATGGATAGCTTTCAACTTAATGCACAGTATTTAATATATAGGCTTTCTTGAAATGGCTAGTTATTACTATATATTCTGAATCATCTCCTGTGGTCTGCTGTGTACGTGACATGTTTTTTTAGGGACAGCGAGGTAGTGCAGTAGATAGAGTACTGGCATGGGAGTCAGGAGGACTTGAGTTCAAATGTGACATCATACACTTGATACTTACTAGCTGTGTGACCCTAGGCAAGTCATTTTACCCCAATTAACTCACCAAAAAAAAAAAAAAAGACAACAACGAACTCTTAGAGCAACTTGAGCTCTTAGAGTACAGAGTAGGGCTTTTAATTGGCCTAATTTCAATATTATTTTGTCTCAGGGAATAAGGAAGCCCAAAGAGAGCTAGAGAAAGGGGGGAATGGCCAGTCAATGGAACAGTCAGAACAAATAAAATTATGGATTATGTTTCCCATCTTATATGGGTGCGGTTCATGGTACCCCAAAACAATTATAATAGTAACGTCAAATATCAGTAGAGTGAAGCCCAGTAAAACAAAGGATGCCTGCAAATTTATATCTGTTTATCTGTCTATCTATCTTTCTGTCATCTATCAGTAATCTGAAATTCTGAGGACAAATACATACAAATGTTTAGGAAAATTGTTATCCTTGAAGGTATGATATTCACTCCTCTGATGGCTGTTCTTCTGGTAATGAGTTATTTGTCTCTCTCCGCTAAGCTGATCCTTAGGTGACCGAAATATTGTTATACCCATGGATGAGGTAAATAACTAGCAGGACATGTGATATATTCAAATTCCTTGAAGGCACTGTGCTGTTTAACCTGGAGAATAAGACTTAAGTTAACTGTCTTCACATATCTAAAGGGATGTCATGTAGCAGAGGGAGATTTCCTTCCTTGGGGCTCAGGAGGTAGAAGTAAAAGCAATGAATACAAGGTATAAATAAAGAGGTAATAATGGCATGAGAGAAAAAAAAGGCCTGAGTTTTAATCTTACTCCACACATATACTAGCTCTGTCCCATGGGTCAGTTATTAAATCTCTTTCAGACTCAGTTTCCTCATGTATAAAATGAGTGTAAAAAAGTACTGCTTTCCTCAAAGGGTTGTTGAGAGGATTATAGAAGAGAATGTAAAATGCTTTGCAAACCTTTAAGCCCTGTAGAAATGCTAGTTATTATTTATTAGGATTACTATTGTTATTATATCTATTTGCAATGGGACATTGCCTTCCTTCAAAAACTCTAAACGAAAAAAGGGCAAAGGTTTTGTAATTACATATTTTCCCTTAAAATTCAGTTAAATTCTGCAAAGTTTGATCAAGCACCCACTATCTGCAGCAAAGCAGTTTACAATCTAATGAGCAGGTTAGGGCCAAAGTGGGTTATACCCAAATAGCTATAAGTTATACTGGAATCCTTTGGCTAAGCCTTTAACCTCTCAGTGCCTCAGGCAGCTCTGTAAGACTATAAAAAGTGCCTCACTAGTTGCTGTCTGTATTGAGGAAATCATAGTTCTGATGTATTTTTTAATGTGATAAATAGAGAAGTGGTTTGAAGCTGCATACTCTGCAGTGAGCCCATGTAAACCTTATGTCATACATGGATCAATGTGCCATCTCAGATTGCTTCTGTGAACTTATGCAAATCACCCTGTAAAGCCTCTGTCGAGGACATCTTACAGGATTTAAAGGCTAAAAAACACTCCATGGGTTCATTTCCTCCAGATTTATGCTTCTTTAGAAAATGATTTCTGTTATAAATTAGTTATAAGGTTTATATTTTATTTCTTTTGGAAAGTAAAGATATCAGAAAGAGAATGGTTAGATTTTTCTCTGATTTAAAAAAAACAAACAAAAGAACATCAGCTTTAAAAGCTACTCAGGATAAGTAAATGGGATGCATAATGGTATGAACTAAAGTAATTTCAAATAATTCTCACAGACTTCAAAAAGGGCTGGCTGCTTTGTTGCAGCCAAAGCAGAATTCAGGGTTTCTTTGATTTGTTTCTGTAAAGTAACAACAAGTAAAGCTTAAAAGATTGGAAACTCAAATAAAAGTGGTATTCATAGCAAATGAGAACCAGACACATGCATACTAGAGGCTGTTTAATTAGAAGAAACCCTGTAGCATTCAGAATGATTTGATTTGGATTCTGGCCCTTAGTGAGAGGTAGGGTGGCCTAAGATTAGGTAGGGATTTATGCCTTCTCATTTCTTAGTTTGGTTTTTCCCCAGATTGAGCCTGTGGCTTTTAGAACAAGTTTCTTATTTAATAAAACAAAACCAATAATGCTTTTCCACTTGGTGGATTGTGGGTAATTAAGTGAGGGATCAGGGAATAATATTTTTAAGTCAGATTTTGACTCCATTTTAACCCAAGGGATTTGAAATTCAGAATACTTTGGGGTTTGACTTTATTTACTTTCAGAAAAACATAAATTTCCACTTTCCAAAATGAAAGCTCATGCCCAACACTGATAACAACAGTAACAAAACCACTTTTTTTTAAAAGGTCTAGAAGTCAAAGGTCTTTAACTGGAAAACATTTTCTTAAGTTTGGCTCACATTGACCAGATGATACATATATATTATTCAGCTTGCCTTAAAAGCTAAGTGGATTTTAAATCCGAAGGAAACCTTTTGGGGGTAGTGGGACCTGGCATAATCTATTTCTTATCCAATATAAATATTTCAAAAATTCTTGATTACCCTAAAAAATTTCTATATATGAGGGCCCCCGCCCTGCCAAAATGCAGACTTTGTGCACTGAGGTCATACCTCGCTTTGATTAAGCAGAGAAGCCCCCACCCTAGGATCTCTTTAGCATGAAGACAAACTGTTCTGTGTGCTTGGTACTTTTCTGTCATTCCCAGGACTCTCTCTATCTTGGTCCAAGTACATAGCACATTTATCTGAGGAATGTCCAATCATTTTTTTCTTTTAGACCATAAGTTCTTAACTTCTATGTATGTGTCAAGAACGTTTTTGGTGGGCTGATAAAGCCTAGGAAGCCCTTTTCGCAATAATGGTTTGCTGCCTACATTCTTAATGAAAGTAAACGCTAAATTTCAATGAGAAGTTAATGAAAATAAAGACGTATTTTTTTTCCCCATCTGAAGTCACAAACCTGAAATTTATACATGGACCCCGGCTTAAGGACCTTGTGTCTAAAATAAAATTAGAGTTTGGTTTTGTTTAGTTTTACTCCTGAGTTCTCTCATTAATTTTATTTCTTCTTTGCAACATGAGTAATGTGAAAATGTGCTTAACAAGAATGTATGTGTAGAGCCCATATAAGGTTACATGCCATCTTGGCGATGGAGGGGGAGAAAATTTAAAAATTATGGAAGTAATTGTTGAAAATTGAAAACAACCAAATAAATTTGAAAAAATAAAATTATACTGTTGGCTTGAATGACCAGTTTGAAACTATGTGTGACTCAGGCTGTATGTTATCCGGAACCCCGTATCTCTCAGTGAGTGAAATAGCTCTCCAAACCAGTGCCATGCTTCCCAAATTATGCCTGGAGCCCTGGAAGTCTTGTGCCCTATGCATATGCATTCTAATGGCCTTGATGCCTTTTTTTTAATGGCAGTGTTATCATTCATGATGAGGAACTCTCATTGGTATCTCACCACAAGCAGAGTGCATATGCTGTAGGAGACTTACACTTAAGTATTTGAAGGGCTGGGGCAGGGGTTCTCTCTACTGATGGAGATTGTTATCCTTCTATAATATGGTAGATGGTCTTTAAGAGTTTTTTAAAGAGTCATTAACAGTCAAAAAATATATTTCTCTGTGACTAACCTTATGATACATATCTCTCTGAAACTTAGCTAGACTGATGTTTGGCTGATAGACATATGGTCATTACCAGGCTCATAATTGAGAGCATTTCAGCATGTTGTTGTTCAGTCATTTCAGTCATGTTGGACTCTTTGTACCCACACTGGGGTTTCCTTGGCAAGATATCACAGTGATTTGCCTTTTCCTTCTCCAGCTCATTTCACAGATGAGGAAACTAAGACAAACAAGATTGAATGACTTTTTCAGGGTCACACAGCTGGTAAGTGTCTGAGGCTGGATTTGAATTCAAGTCTTTCTGAACCCATGCCTGGTGCTCTATCCACTGTGCTACCTAGTTTCCCCATTCTAGCATGGCAAAGCCTTATTGAGTTAGTGTCCTTCTGGCATAGACTTCAAAAACTTAGTGATTGACTTTCACACTATAATGAACCATAGGACGGGAGGGCATTAATGAAGAAATGAATAGACAGAAGTATAGAATCTTCTATCTATCAGTAAGAATTCATCAAGTAACTACTATATGCCTGGCACCGTGCTAGGTGAAGGGATAAAAATAAAGAGAATGAAATAATCTTTTCTCTCAAGAAGTGTGTGTGTGTATATACAAACATGTTTATATACATACATATATGGGTATATGTAAGAATATTATTCTAGCAATATATTGTGTATATATATTGTATACATATACATATGTGTATTTTTTTATGGGGTGGTGCACAATGGATGGAGAGCATATTAGACAGACACTTTGAAGTCAGAACCACATGACTTCAAGTCCATGTTCCAACATATTCTGGTCTTGTGACATTCAGTAAGTTCCTAAGCATAGATATACACAAAGCATAGCCTGGATGTTCCCTTCTTATTCATGGTCTATGTACCGCACTGCTCTCAGTGGCCCAAGCAACTGTCACAGAGATTCATAAAGTGGGAGATATCACTCCCTGGGAGGGGCTAGAGCAATCCAGGAGGGTGGAAGTAGCCTCAGGTACAACTGGGGGGCATTGAATAAAAATAAGAGGGGAAAGGAAGCATAAGGAAAGAAGATAAGGAAATTCTGAAACACATTCATATGTGTTTCATCTGTTGTATAACAGAGTTAAAGTCAGAGTGATGACATTATTTTCCAAACAAACACAGAAATGCAAGTAATAACCAATCAATGGTCAAGTCTGCTGATATGTCTTAACAAGCAAGTGTTGGCAGGCGAGCATGTTGTAAGTCCGGCATGCATCAATAGGAATATGTGCATGTAATGACTTGTTTATGATACAATACCTTGTAGTTACATGACACAATATTATGTCATCAAAATTTCAATGCAGAAAAAGAACCACAAATTTACAATAAGTTATTAAATTTAAGATGTCTTTTAAAAATATATTTTATATTTTTTTGAAATGACACAAATTAAAAAGAAACCATCACCATTAAAGGGTTAAAGAAAGTAAGTTACTAAGGGGGCACTGAGTTATTTCTTTTATAGGAGGCAGTAGGCTAAATAAGTTGGGGAATTTCTGGTCTAAAATTAAAAGCTTTAGAACCTTTCCAGATATGCATTGATAGAGGAAATTTCTTCACTAGAAAACTTCATTCACTAGTGAAATCACAGATCTGGACCAATATATATTTACAAATGTAGACACAGACAGAAAGACAGAAATAGAAGGATAGATGGATAGATAGACAGATGCATAGATACATAGATAAGATAATAGAGATGAAAGTGAAAGTAGGTAAGGTAAGGAAGTTCAAAAGCCTTTTGCCCTACTTGATCAAAAAAGTTTGAGAATCATTATTCTAAACCAATGTGTTGCCATGCCTTGCTGTTCTATGCACTGTTTGTATTGTTTTATTTACAAATAAGTACTTCACGACTTAAATGGAGGTTAAAGCACCACGTCTTGGTCCTTAATAGGATGGAGATCAGTTTCCTCAAACTAGTGAAACAGTAGGAATATTTTTTTCCACACAAAAACCTGGAGGAGAAAAAAATGGAATTGAGGGAAGTTCATGTTCCCCAAAATGAACTTTTCTTTGACCAAGGGTTGAGGGGACTATTAGGTCATATGATGCTTTGACCACTTCTGAGGTTCTATTCCCAGGACAAAGAAGCTCCGTTTTGTCTGTTCTTCCTTCCTGCTGTCAAGACTAACGTTTTTCTAATGATCATGTAATTCCCTTTGGTCAAATGCCCAGTGGCAAACAACTTAGAAATATGAAAGCTTTAAACCAAGGAGTCATTAACATTGCAGGAGTATAATATGGAGAATCACACATCCTGTTTAAATTGGCTTCCTCCAACATTTTCTGAGCCAAAGCCATATTTCTCTGAATCAATTACGCTCAGTGGATCAAAATTTGTTTTCTAAGAACTATTTTGTATTCAAAACACTTTTGGCTACCCCCTTAAAAACAGGAATTTACATTTCACAGCAGTCAATGGAACTGAATATCAAAAGTCCCAAACTAATTGGGAAGGATGAATTAACCAGTTCTGAGCAGATTTTGGACCCACTCCTACTGCAAGAGCACATTGTTTTGGAAAAGCTTGAATTCTGAGTTAAAATGAACAAAATACAAGTGTAGTATCCTAATCAAAAGTAGCCAATGACCTCATCTATGTCCACATATGTATATAAATAAGAAATCTGCAAGCATACAAGATTCCATGTTTTCCAAATTTTTAAGGGAATTACCTTCTTGCAAGACTTGCAGTGTAGAGCAAACTGCTTCTCAAAACAGGGCACACAGTAGTTTTTATTGTCCCTGGTGACTATAGGGTCTGTTCCTATAGGTTTTTGGCAAGACTGACAAACGAAACAAGTTTCATGCCATTCGTTTCCCTGGAATTCTATTTTTCGTGAGCCTGCAAAATATAAAAATAAAAATCAGCATCTTCTAAGAAATAGTTTAAACACATCTGTAACCACATCTTATCCAGCCATAGGTCAACCTGTTTAAAGAGTATTTTTTTTTTAGTTACAGATGACTAGACTGGGAGGAAGGATGGTGGCTTATTTAAATTGGCACTGTTTATTTCTTAAAAATACATTGTTGTCAACCACCAATAAATAATAGAATGCTTTTCTTGAAGACACTCTCCAAGTACTGTATATATTACTAACTTGGAAACATTACCCTTCAGAAAGTGATATGAATGAAGCACATGAATAGTTTCAAGTGGTTTAGATAAATTTGGGAATCTTAAACCTATGCTACAGTTATTGCAGGAGAGGCTAAGAATGAGCAGAATCCATCCCTATCTTTTTGAGGATAAACGCTCTGCCCTCCCACAAAATGTTCATGGTGTCAGTGACAGGGGCGTACCATAGGACTGATTGGAACATTGATGTGTCTCCAAATCAATTGTTTTCTAAGAACCAAAAAGACACACTCTTGTACTCTTCAGGTGAAGACTATTGGTGCTTAAAGAAGGTTACTAGCAGAATAAGAAGAATTTTCTTCTCTCAATGCAGGGGTTAACCTATAACTCTGTTTCATCCTGACCTTTAGTCCTTATGAAAATGAATGGTACATGAAAGTCCCAAAAATTTGCTCCAAGAAACTGGAGATAAGCTAAATGAAACTATTTAAACCCCCCTTTTTTCTGATCCCATTAACTCATGCTCTGGATAACTTGATTAGTCACTATGCGGACTTCACATTTAACTTAATTCTACTTTTTGAATTCTTCCCATGACCATAAAATTAGTTTTGGAGAAAAACACAAGATAATAATGTTTATATTCCAGGAGAAGAAAGTGGTTTTCAGGTTGTTTTGTTTTAAATACAGAAGCAACACTAGATGATCTTTGGAAAGATGCCTCCCTCAAAACTAAAGGATAATTCTTTGTCAGCTGCTAGTCTATTCAAGTGCCGGAATTTAATTAAAAACTGTAATATGACACTTTTATTTAGTGATTGAAGAGTCCTTGTTATCTTACCAGGCATAATGGTCTTCTTACACTGGAAGCACTTGGAGGAATACTCATTAGCATAACAGTCAGTACACAGCAAGACTTCATCCTTGACAGCAAAAGGCTTTTCCATCAAAGAGAGATTACACTTGGCACACTTGAAGCACCCTTCATGCCAGTGTCGGTTTTTGTAGGAAAGATCCTTTGAGACAGTAAATAAATGTTAATTAAAAGCATTTGCTGCAAAATAGGCCATTTTATAAGACAAAACTAAATACTCCCAGGACCCTGGTACCAGTAGGTTGTGCTGGTTGCTTGAGAGAAAAATTATCAGCGATTCTGTTATCTATAGGGAGAAGAAATCTATAAGCTCATTATGGGCCAAGCCTGAGGTCTTCTTGGTGGATTACCAACAGACTGTGGCAGAATAAGCTGAAGTTTTGTTTGTCCTTCATATTCACTAATATTATGCAGCTAGGTGTTAGAGTGTATAGAGCATAGGACTTGGGCCTCAGGAACCCGAATTCAAATCCTACATCAAATACTTACTAGCTCTAAGTCTGAATAAGTCAATTTCTCTATGCTTCACTTTCTTCATCTGTGAAATGGGGATAATAATAGCACCCATTTCACAGAGTTGTTGTGAGGATCAAATGAGTTAACATATGTAAAGTGTTTTTGCAAATCTTAATTTAAAATGCTATATAAATGTTATTATTAATTATCATCATCATTCTGTTTATGACTTGAGGGATTTATTTTTATAGAAAGTTGGGGCAAGTTCTAAAGGGGTGTTACTAGTGCCTCCTCTGGACTGTGCCTTGGCTTTAAAGGTTGCCAGTAGGTTAATTGATGCTGCAAATTAAGGCAGTATGGCTACCATCATGATTAAAAGTTGGTCCTTAGAACCAGAACACTGAGAAACATAAAGGAAATATTATACATTACTATTCAAATGAAAGCATGAAGGAGATATGATTTCAGCAGACTAGTGAATTCCCAGTATGAGAATACTCTCTGTAATGTGGATTAAAACCCATTCATAATTTGGTAGCTAAATTCTTTAGAGATCACAGACCCACATAATTTTTAGAGTTGGAAGAGACCTCAGCAGCCACTTATTCCTGCCTATACCCAAAAGAAATTCCCATTGTAACATACTTGACAAGCTATCTTGTGTCCTGTCTTTGAAAATTTCTAATTGAGGGAACTCATCAGCTCCCAAGTTAGCACATTCCACTTTCAGACATAGCTTAACTGTCATAGACAACATTTGAACCCATTTCTTTCTGACTCCTAGCCCTATACTTCACCTACTACACCTTGTTAGCTCTATGCCAATATTATATTACTAAAATATTCCATATTCATTTATAGTAACCAAAAATAAAGCAGGTAATTAGTTTCTCTGAAAAATAAAGTTATACAATGTATAAGACAATTAAACACAATGTATAAAGTGGATCATTTCTTCTTACTTGATAAGAACTACACTCTCTCTCTCTCTCTCTCTCTCTCTCTCTCTCTCTCTCTCTCTCACACACACACACACACACACACACACACACACCTCCAAGTTGTCAAATACTGTTGATTCTACTTTTATAACATAATAATCTTGATCTATCCTTTCCTCACCATTCTCTGTGATAATACCCCAGTCCAGGACTTCATTTATGTTCTGAGGGACTATTTGATAGATTCCTAATTGGTCTCCCAGCCTAGTTTCTCCTCCTTGAAACCATTCTTCACATTGCGCCCAGGTTAAGTATTCAGATTTTATCATGTCACTCACCTGCTAAAAACTCATCAAAGGTTTCTCATTTTCTGGTTTCCCTTTTTCTTGTAAACCAAATCCAAATGCCTTAGACTGGTATTCCAAGCCTTCTGTCACATACTGACTGTGTGACTTTGGTCCTGTGGGACCAGGAAAGAGTGTCCCAGGAAAATCTCTAAATTTATAAATTGAAGTGCAGTGGCTAATTGAATTGCTAGAAGAGTTCCTTATAGGGAGCTTCATATGACAATTAAAGCAAGAGCACAACAAAAAATAATCAGTAGAAACCCCTCCCTCCAAGAAATTGTATTTTACTTTAAGAAACCAATGACAATGAGTTAATTTAAATAGTAAGCATGTTCATCAAATGGCAGGCATCTGAATAGTCTGCAGAAAATTTAACTTTGCTTTAAAAGAAATAGTAACACAATGATAGTAGTTGAACTTTCATATACCTCTCTCAGCGCTGGACAAATCTAACAAAAGATAAATAGAAATGAAAATATAGAAGTTAAATGAAGAACTCCAAGCTAAAAGATTCATGGGAGCTTCTGAATGGGAAGTTTAAGGAATATACATATTTCTTAGTACTACATACTAACTTAAAACAAACCAACCATGTAGTAGGGCACAGAGAAATTACAATTAAATGTAAACAAGAAGAAGCAGCAGTGCAGATTCTCAAACATATCAGCCCAGGATGGGAGTCCAGTGGAACTGAGTGAGAGAGAAGTGCAGGACCCCCAGTAACAGCAGCAGCCTCTCCTGAGACTATCCACTTGCCGATTAAATGTCTGTAAGTCACCTAGTAGAACTTCCAGGAGCCAAGATGCCAGAGTGATATGTAAGTGCTCTCCCCCTCCCCTTGTTGACCTTGAAAAACCCAGAAAATATCTCCCCAGAAAAATCCTGTAATAGTGGGATCAGCCAAAGGGGTAAACAGTCTCTTAGCTTGAGAGGCTAGGAAAAATCGTTAAAAATCTTGCTGTGGCTGAAGGAGAATAGTGCAGCACCAGAGCTGTCCCAGACGACTCCACTTCAGTGAACCAGGAGGAGATCTTGAGCCCCAGGATGTAGAGCATGTAAGCACCAACACCAGGGATGCCAGCTATGCCTTATCACAGCCAGGGGAATCGGGAAGACACTGGAGCAGACAGGGCCTCACCAACCACTGAGCCTGCTTCTGCTGTGGCTCAGGGGAGGAGGAGACCTCCTGCAGACAGACCACTACCCCCCACACCTCACACCTCAGAGTAACCTCAGGGAAACTCAGAAAGACTTCACCTGGCCTCTGCCTTGGCACACCAGCCAGCTGAGCACCAGGTAAACTGCAGCAATCTAGTTTCTAGATGAAATAACCAAAGGCCACAACACACAAAGTCTCAAGTTCTCAGCAGAAGAACCATGGGACAGAAGCCCCTGTGCCCCAGAAGCAGAGATCCACTTTAAAAGCGAGGAAAAAGGCAATCATCATGAGCAGGAAGCTAATCAGAAGAGAAAAGACCATAGAATCTTACTATGAGGACAACATCCAAAACATGAATACAGAAGAGGTCAGAAACCTCAGAAAGAAATATAAACTGATCTCAAGCCCAAAGAGCATTCTTAGAAGAGCTCAAGAGGGATTTTAAAAGCCAAATTAGAGAGGTAGAAGAAAAGCTGGGCCAATGATTTTAAAAATATTAAAAAAGAATTCATCAAAGAGTTTAAAAGGAAAATTGGACAAATGGATAAGATGAAAGTCCCTACTCCTGAGGAGGCCACAGCCAAATGGATTAAATGACTTGTTACAATGGAAAATAATCAACAGAGGGAAGGAATTCGAATTATGACAGATTGGAAAGACTTCTTTTACAAGCTGAGAATTTAACTGGGACTTGAAGGAAGCAAGATAAATTAGAAGACTAAGATGAGTAGGGAGAGCATTCAAGGCAAGAGATAGCCAGAGGAAATGCCGGGAGTTAGGAGATAAGAGTTTCTTGTTCCAAGAACAACAGCAAGTAAGCCAGTGTCACTGAATCAAAGAGTACATGGTGAGGAACAAGGTACAAGAAGACTGGAAAGGTAGAGGAGGGTAATATATGACTAGGTTATGAAGGACTTTGAATTTCACAGGATTTTATATTTGATCCTGGAGGTCATAGAGAGTCACCGGAGTTTACCAAGTTGAGATTAATATATGGTCAGACCTGTGCCCTATGAAAATCACTTTGGTTGCTTAGAGGAGGATGGACTGGAGTGGGGAAAGACATGTGGTAGGCAGACGAACTAGAAAGTTTATTCAATAGTTCAGGCATGAGATGAGTCCCTGTACCAGGGTGGTAGCAGTACCACAGGAGAGAAAGGAGTACGTTTGAGAAATTGCAAAGATGTTACAAAGCTGAAATTGTCAGGCCCTGGCAAGAGATTGGATATTGAAGGTGGGCAGGGAAGATGAGAGATAGGAGTCAAAGATGGCACTTAGTTTACAAGACTAGGGAATTGGGAAGATGGTAGTGCCTTCAAAAATAATCAGGAAGTTTGGAGAGGGGTAGGGCTTGCGGAAAAGATAATGAATATAATTTGGGACATACATGTGTTTCACAAATAACACACAAGAGGCACTGGAGTTTTTGGGACTCCAACCTCTAAGAGGTTCACTCTTGATCTGGTCAGACAGGCAAACACCATGGGAGGAGTTAATAATCAGTTTTATTCTGGTCTTCTCAAAGGGTTGCTGATATGGAAGTACCAACTCCTAGAGCATTCCCTAAGCACCCTTCTTTGTAGAGCTGGCATGAAGAGGGGACAATTGTCCCTACATCTCAATGGGGTCAATCAAGACAGGCAAAGCTTGTACACTCCCCTAAAGCCCCTTAAGCCTCAAAAGTGTCTGATTGAGGTACACACAGATTCCCTACTTACTGACCAGTGACCATTTGCCTTATAGGACAACAGACAAAGAAGTCATCTTGCCAACAATGGCCTCACAGATTAACTTTAGTAATATTGTCATTCTGTAGAAGTGTAGTAAATATTACATTATGTCACCCCTTATCTCATAGCACAGCCTCAGTAGGACTGTCTACTACTATGATTCTAGGAATTACTATTTGGGAACCTTGGGGCTATTCTGGGAGTTATTATCTAACACCTGGAAGCTAGACATTGCCATGGCCATGGACCCTGAGAAACTCTACTCTAAAAAGGATAACAAAATCCTCCTTACATATAATATGATATCCAGTTCTAGATGTCTAGTTGGTAGTTGGAGATAGGAAACTGGAGATCAGAAGAGAGATTAATGTTGGATTATCAGAATTTATGAGAGGACCAGGTAAAATAATACAGAGGCAGAAGAGAAGAGGGCCCTGCACAGACCCCTGTGGTATACCCTCAGTGAGCATGACCTGGATGAAGACCCAGCAAAGGAAAGTGAGAAGGAATGGTCAGATAGATAAAAGGATAACCAGGAGAAAGTAGTGTCTGAAAACCTAGAAAAGAGAAAGTAACAAAGAGGAGAGGGAGAATGATGGTTCCAAAATCTGCAGAGAGATTAAGAAGGACAAAGGTTGGGAAAAGTCATTGGATTTGGCAGTTGAGAAATCACAGGTAACTTTGGAGAGGACTTTTTTGGTTGCATGATAACAGAACTTCTGATAGTGAAAGTAAACAGTCCAGTTTATGAAAGAGAAATTGAACTAGCTAGAAGAGGAGTAGAGCTGGAAGAACATAACCCAGATGAAT
The DNA here is from genome assembly GCF_028372415.1 of Notamacropus eugenii. Classification (NCBI taxonomy): domain Eukaryota; kingdom Metazoa; phylum Chordata; class Mammalia; order Diprotodontia; family Macropodidae; genus Notamacropus; species Notamacropus eugenii. The sequence continues at coordinate 172,777,881 of NC_092873.1, read as the reverse complement.
GTACAAAATTGTTTCAAACTTTTAAGATTATTTTACTAAACTCAAAAACTGAGGGAAAAAACAAACAAAAAGCTATAGTAAGCTCCTTTTATGAGACATTATAGTCTGAATGCCAAAATAAAGCAAATAAAAAGAACTAAAAACCAATATCACCAATAAGTATTGACTTAAAAATTTAAAATCAAATCCTGGGCAAATATTTACCATGACCAAGTTGCCTTTATACAAAAGATACAAAGGTGGTTTGATATTACGAAACCAATTAGCCACAGTAAAAACAAAAACATTCACAATCACATGATATAAAACATTCACAATCATATAATATAAAAGATGCAAAAAATGTCTGACAGATACTGAATACTATTTTATGCTTAAAGATAAAAGTCTACAAAGCATAGACACAAGCCCTTTTCTTGGCTACTCCAATACTTAAATGGATCTATGATCTCATGGATTTGGAAATTCTATCCATGCCTGCTCATCCTGTGGGACACATGCCCTTTTCTTCCCCCACAAGTTCCCAGTTACAGATCCAGCCTGTGTCCTGGAAATTTTCCTTACTTTTTCCTGACATTGCAAAGGTACAAGTAAAGCACTTGTGCAGGTGAATGCTGAAAACTGAAAATAAATAAATTAAAAAAAAAAAAAAGAAATTCTGTGCTTTCAACAGGGTTATAAAACTGAAATGTCAAAGGTGGAATTTTGAACCCAGATCTTGATCCCAAGCCCAGCATTCTATCCACTATACTGTGCTGCTGCCTTGCACATAATAAACACTTAACAAATGTTTGATAAATTGAATCAAATGCATCAATAAAATCACAGGTATTTTCAAATGTAATCTATTGCTTCAATATTTCAAAAGATTTGTGATTTCATCAAGGAGAACTCCTTTAATGTAACCTCTCCACAATTATCTTCCTCTTCCTCAGGGTAATTTGTTTTTGAAGGCTTTAAAAAGCAATACATAAACAGAAAGTGTTTATTAATTAAAAGTATTTATTAATTAAAAGTATTCAGTATAACTCCTTTACTGAACTCTTGAATCTTCTTTATGCACAGCTCAAACCTTGTTACTCCTAAATTGAAATCAAAACAATACAATAAACAAAATATTGGCCCTTTATCTAAAGCAGGAGTTCTTAATCTAGCTTCTGTGACCTTGTTTTTTTTCCTATTTTATAATTATATTTCAATATAATTGGTTTCCTTTGGAATCCTCTTGGTTTTATTTTTTGCATTTATTTAAAAACGTTATTCTGAGATGGCATGACTATACTACCAAAGGGAGGCTATAACCCAAAAGAAGATAAGAATTCCTGAACTAGCGAATAAAATACAGAATCCTTAGCCTGGTATTTAAGTCCTTCCAAAGTCTGTTTGGAGCCTGCTCTTCCAGGCTTACATCACTCCCCTTCATTCAGCCTACATTTCAGTCAAACTTGGCTATTTTTTTCTCCTTTGATCTCATCTTGCCCTCTCTTGCTTCCTGGTATTTACCCAGGCTATTTTTGTCTCATACCTGAAACACACTCCTGCTTCATCTTTGTTTAAAATCTTTTATTTTCAGGCAAATCTTCTTGGATGAAAATTATTTCTCTCCTATTAAATTTTCCAGTGGTACTTTAAATAGTTCTTTTGTTCCAATCACCCCTTCCTTGTATATTAATATATGTATGTGTATATATATGTATATGTGTATATCTATCTATATGGAGAGGGAGGGAGGGAAGGAGGGAGGGAGAGAGAGAGAGAGAGAGAGAGAGAGAGAGAGAGAGAGAGAGAGAGAGAGAGAGAGAGAGAGAATTCTTCCCATTAAATTGTAAACTACCTAAGGGCAGAGATTGCCCCATGCAGTCTTTGCATTTGTGTTTTACATTTATATATTCACAATCTAGGGCAGTATCTCACATGTATTGGTCTAGACTTGAGATTTCACTGCTGTGAGAAACTCCCTTCATCAATGTGGACATGCAACTCTTATGTAACTTCTAGTTTAGAGAGTTGCCTGAAACATCAAAAGATTAAGTGGCTTGTTCAGAATTTCACATCTAGTATGGATAAGAAGGAGGACTTGAACCCAAGTCTTCCTGATTTTATTACCAAATGCTGTCTCTGTCTCACCTTCCATATGAAGGTTCTTTTAAAATTTATTATTTATTTTTGACATTTATTTTTTTAAAATGTTGATTTATATATTCTCTCCCTCCCACTTCACCCCTACTCATTGTGAAAGCAAGAAATGTGATATCAATTATTAAGTGGATTTTTAATACACATTTAAAAAATTGGATTCAATCAATTGGATTTTATCATATATGTACTATGTGTCAGTACTGTGTTAAATAAAATGGTATAGGTGATGCCATTTGACTTGTATGACTTAAGTGAGGCAATTGCTCAAAATGGTCAACCTCACTCTCTCTTCCAGAGTCATTGGAGTCCAGTGACAAGACAGAAGTCAAGAACGACTGTCAATTGTTCTGGATGCAATGGATAACCTTGGTGTCAAGCGTCTGACCAAGCCCACTGCCCTCATGACCCGTTGAAACAACCACCTGTTCTGTAAGGGAATTCTTCACATACTTGGGGTGGATCACCCCCTAATTTACCAGTGGGTCTGAGGCCTGTTGGTTACCCTCAACCTAGTTTAGTCTGACTGCTGAGATGGTTGTACTGGCATGTGGCTATGCACATTACAGCTTTGTGAAGCTGTGAGAGCTGGGTGGCAGGTGGGCACCAAAAGTGGATGAGTAACTCTGAGAAGGGTTTGGCAGCCCTCACAATAGAGGTACTAGTCCTCCTTGAGCACCCCATAGCAAAATGTGGTCACCTGGAGAAGTCCATCAGTACTGTATGCCAGTTTCATGATGGCATTCTTGCATGGGTACTGGATAATGGACAATGCTCTCATGCTTTTCCAGTCACCAATGGAGTGAAGCAGGTCTGTGTGCTTGCTCCCATACTTTCCAGCATAATATTTAAAGTGATGATGTCAGACACCTTCAATGAGGATGAAAATGGCATCAAGGCCAACTAACACATTAACAGTAAATTACTTAACTTGAAAAGACTATAGGCCAAGACTAAAGCGTAGGGAGAGTTGGTGTGAAACTTTTTGTTTGCAGATGATTATGCACTCAATGCAGCCTCTGAGACTGATACAACAAAGCATGAATTGATACTCTTCTGCTTGTACTAATATTAACCCAACAGTTAACACCAAGAAAGTAGAGATCCTCCACCAGCCAGCAACACATCATCCATACATGGAACCATTGATTACAGCAAATGGAGAATTTTTGAATGCTATGGTTAAGTTCAGTTACCTTGGCAGTATACTTTCCAAGGATGTACATATAGATGATGAAGTTGACATATGCACTGCCAGAGCTAGTTCAGCATTTGAGAGATTCCAAAAGAATGTATGGGAGAGAAGAGATATTAGGCTGCCTACCAAACTGAAGGTCTACCAAAGTCATTGTGTTGACTTCATTATTGTATGCCTGTAAAACCTGAACAGTCTACCAATGCCGTGTCAGGCATTTGAATTGTCTTAGGAAGACTCTGAAGATTACCTGGCAAGATAAGGTACTGGACACTGAGACTGAGGTCCTTTTTTGAGCTGAACTGCCAAGCATTCAAACTCTACTGCAGAGACCACAACTCCAGTGGGGTGGCAACATTGTTTAAATGCCAAATGTATGTTTGTTTAAAAGACTATTTTACAAAGAATTCATACAAAGTGGGCACTCACATGGAGGTCAAGTAGAAATCATAATAGAAAGATACTCTCAATGTTTCTCTGAAGAACTTTGCTATCGATTGTGAGACATGGAAGATGTTGGCACAGGACTACCCAGTATGATTTGCCTGCATCAAAGAATGTGCTGTGCTTTATGAGCAAAGCAGAATTATGGTAGGTCAAAAGAAACATGAGGTGCAAATTTAGAGACATCTCTCTCCTAAATGGTCATAATGCACTAATTATGCCCACCCTGTGGTAGAGCCTTCCTAGCTTATATTGATATGATCGGCCACAGCCAGACACCCTGTACGTTGACCCCAACATCATGATGTCATTTTGGTCCTTTTAGAGTATGAAGGACCAATAATAAAAAGCTACAACTATGCTAGGTTCTAGAGTACAAAGAATACAAAGGAATACAAAGACAAAAATTCAATTGTTCCTGTCCTCAGGGATATATATATATATATATATATATGGACATATATTTCATAGGACACCTAGGGGATAGGGAATGGGCCTATGATTTTTCACTTCTAGGTGAGAAAACTCCCTCCATAATGCAGGTCAGCACCTTCTCTGGAACTTAGTCTTTAAAAGTTGCTGAGAAGCTAAGGGTCTTGTCCACTTTCATCTAGTCATTATGTGTCAGAGATGGGACCTGAACCAAGATCTTCCTGGCTTCTAGGCTAACTCTCTACCCACTGAACCACACTGCCTTTCCACTCTCATCTATATCTCTATATCTATATTTGAATATAGATATATTTATTTGCATATATGTACAAGTAGAATCAAAATAGCTATAAAGGAGTTGGGGAGGAAGGCATTAGTATCTGGGAATATTAGAGAAATCTTCATGTAGGAGGTGGTGTTTGGGCTAATCTTAGAAGGAAACTAGGTATATTCTATGAGGAAGAAATGCATTCCAGACATGAAGGACATGGAATTCACCTGTCAGGAATAGCCAGAAGGCCAGTTTGGCTGGACCATAGAGTGCATGAAGGTTAGTTGGAATGAGATTGAAAAGGACTTAAATACTAGACACAGGAGTTCTTATTTGAATTAATACAAATTAATATTTGACATTTGTGATGGAAGTAATTTAAGGAGTCAGTGATGTTATGCGTTCAATGGCCACACAGAAAATACAAAGGAAAGTTCATTTTGTTAGTTTCTAACGTTCATGTTTAGGCATTTCAGTGAGTTCTAGTATCTAGGAATAAGACCCCAGTGAAGAAGGCAAAGGCTCACCTTTGAATCATACCCAATGGTTTGCTTGCACTCCTCACAGATGTTAGAAAAGAGCTGGTCATAACAAGGGGTACAGTAAGCCTCATTGTCCTTTAGTATATACTCCTTTCCACAAAGAACTTTCATGCAGTGTTGACAATGATTTTGATTATTTGTCATTTTGGAGTTGATTCTGTTCAGGAAGAAATGAAAAATGCATTGAATAAATTATATGAATTTTTCCCTTTCATTGGGAAGAATGAGATCTTGGCACAGAAAGAGCCAAGAATTTTCAAGGTCACTTCAGCTCAGCACAGTTCCTAAAGGAATTAAGTCAGATTCAGACAAAAAAAACACCAACAAAGTAGATACACAATCATGGTGGCACTTAGACTGACCAAGGGCTGCTCACGTATCCTGGCTACACTTCTGTTTCATAAGAGCAGTTGACAAAATGCCTTAAGTGAGCAGTCAGTTGATGACAGGGGTCTTGTACTTGGTTCCAGTAATCAGTGGAGAGTTCTGTTTGTGTTGAAATGAGGAAGCTTGACCACAAGGGAATAAAAATAATCTGCTAACATCTCCCTGAGTACGTTATCACTTGTGGGAAAGTTCAGGAGGTTGAATTCTATAAGAATGCTGGCAGTTCTCTGCTTTTCCAACTTAAAATGAAATAACAATTTGTAGACACTGTCATTTCCCACTTCATGCATTCATTTCATAAATGGATGCACCTACTCAGTGCCCAGGACTGTGCTCATTTGTGGGATCATAGAGTTAACACTTGAGAGGGCCTTGGAGATCCTCTAGTCCATAGCACTTTCATTTTACAGATGAAGAACTGAAAGCCACAGAGGTTAAGTGACTTGTCCAAGATGCCACAGCCAGTAAGGGACAGGGTCCACAGAAAGCCGGGTCCTCTGATTTCAAATTCAATACTCTTCTAATTTATACCATGTTTCTTTTCACATTGCTTACCATGGGGCACATGAGGAAGTGTAGCACACACAGTTAACAATGACAATACTAATTAAAGTTGCTGAAATAATTTGACTTTACTGTTACAAAACATTTGTCTCTATTTGCCTATTAGTTTCTTTCAGATACCCTGGGAATCAGACAGTGCATGTATTATTATCCCCATTTTATAAGCCAATTTTAGGGAGTTTCAAATTACTCATTCAAATTTATACAGTTCACAACTAATGAAGGAGGAGATCAAATACAGATCTTCCTATTTTAAATACAAAGTACTTTCTACTTTTCGTCTTGGGGATACTTCCCTAAGATAAGTAAGACACATACAAGTATTTGAAAGATCTATGTTTTCTTTGGGTAGGGGTAGGGAAAAGCAGGGGAAAAGGTAGTGGGGAGAGAATTTCCCAGTCCACCAACCTAGAGTCTGTGACTACCTAAAACCTAGAAGTTTCCTGAAGTTGTGACTTGCCCAGAACCACATTACTGGAAAATGTCACAGAAGGAGTTTGAATCAAGATATTTCTGACACCAAATCTGCCCCCTCTGTTCATTCTGCCAACCATCCTTTAAGGCATACACCCCAAAAGCTAAATAACAATAGACAACAAAAATGAAAATGTAATATAATATAAAATGTAAAATGAAAGGTAATATACAATGAGGTGTTGAATGCAGAAAATGAATGATGAGACAGGAAAGAATCAGAAGGATAATATGTAGCTTAGAGGAGAAAGTGGTAAACCTTACCCAGGAATTGGTTTAACAAAAAATTAGACCAAACAGAAATAAATGTTTCCGTGCGATCACAAATAATATTAGAACAAGATCAAATGCTTGAAAAATAGAATAAAAAGTAAGATAGCTTGACTTGGGAAACAAGGCAGGGAGAGAGAATTTAAGAATCAGATTCCCAAAAAATCATGAGCATTATATATCAAGAAATATAAATTTAAACTATGCAGATCAATTAGAACCAGAAGGCAAAATAAAGATAAAAGAATCCACAAATTGCTTCCTGAAAGAAATTCCAAAAGGAAAATTCTTAGGAATGTCATTTTCAAAATACAGAGCTCCCATATCAAAGAACAAATACTGTAGGGATCCAGGATGAAGCATTTCAAGTACAAGGAATTTATAGGTAGTATCACACAAGACCTGGCAGCTCCTACCTTTAATGAGAGGAGATTTTATACAGCATTCCAAAAAGAAAAGAAATAGGCTCTCAACCAAGAATAATGAATCTCCAAATCTCAGTACAATCTTAAAAGAAAATGATTTTTTTTAATGGAATAGAGGACTTTACAATATTCCAAATTGGGGGAAAAAATAGCACAAGTTTGGAAATACAAACAAGAGCCAATAGAAACCTATAAAGATAAATTTATTTCAGTCACTGTAAGGAACATATGAGGATATGTTGCTAACATTCTAATGGGAGACAAGAATGAGTATCCCTTCAGAACCTTAATGTTTTCAAAGGATATTAAAGAGTAAAATAATAAAAATCTGAGGTCTTAAGAATGAATTGGTTCAATTCTGAGTGTTTTAATGGAGGAAAGAGAAGGAAAGATAAAAGAATGAAAACACCAGTATGTAAAGGAAGAGAAAAGGGGGATGGGACTTGTTATATTTTATCATTGGAGGGCTTGACAAGAAAAATACACACAGAAAAGATAGGGGGAGTGGTCATCAAATGAACTTTACTCCTATACGAAATGGACAAAGGAGGATTTAAACCAGAGTCTGATGTAAAAATGTGTGACACTCAACAGGGAAATGCAAGTGTAGTCTTAAGCAGCAGAAAAACACTTAGGAGGGAATAGTTAAAAAACTAAACAAACTTGCTAATTTTGAAGAGGCAAAGAGAAAAGACAGGAAGAAAAAGAACTAGAATTTAGGGGGTTATCTTGGATTATCTCTTAGACAATTAGAAAATGAATGAATAAACTGTGTAGGACAAAGGTAAGGCAGTGTTATTGTACCATAAGAAAATTTGAAAACAATAATTTCAGAGAATTCTGGGTATTATTAACCAACAGTGTGAACTGAACAGAAACAGATGAACAATTTATATGACAACAATATTGCAAAAATGCTAATTTTGATAGGATTAAAAATTCTGATCTAAGTAATGACCAATCAATCATATCTCTGGAGGATCAATGATGAAGTATTTTACTTACCTGCTGATGGATAAATGATGGACACGAGGTGTAGAGCTATATTTTTTGGACACAGCTACTGTGTGGATTAGGATTTAATTCTGTTTATACCCTCAATTGTGTGTGTGTGTGTGTGTGTGTGTGTGTGTGTGTGTAGGAGGGCAGATTTAGCCATAGTGATGAGAGAAAGGGAGAGAGAGAACCATCGAAACACTTTCAGAATTAATAAAAAATAAAATAAAACACTCTGGCCAGTGTAAAAGGAGCAGATCCTCAGTAAAAAAACAAAACAAAACAAACCAACATACAATACTAGCTTCATAAGCCATTCCCACAGAAATATCAACTATTAATGTGCTTTTGATAGACAAAGGATATGCTCTTGGGGAATTATAGTTTAACTATGAATATCGAAAGAGTATTAATTATTAGGACTGAGCAACACTCTATGAGGCACAGATGGAGAAAAAGAGTAAAAGAACTTTTTTCTTAAGAGACTGAGTGAATGAACTGTCATGGAGAAAGAGTTGGAAGTTGAAGTCTTATTTTGTAGAAATTCTGTAGAGGGACTTTGAGAGAATTCTGAGAGAATTGTGATTCCTCTAGTAAGGAGGCATCAGCAGTTGCAGCTAATGGAGGTGACTGTAGCTGTGATCTTTCTCACGGAAGGTAAAATCTAGAAATATTTAAATATGTCTTTGTGTTATTTTTACATTGTTAATAAATTATTTAGCCAGTAACATTGATGTCTATCTAAGCCTGTGAAACTGGGAAGATAAAGTAGGAGAAAAGGAAGAGTGGATTGAAGGGAGAGGAAGAGAGAATTTATGGGAAAATGTTTCATTTACTTATAAAGTGTTGAGATCAGAAAATTGTCTACTTCTGTTTATTTTCAAAGAAATATCAAAATACAGCCCTTTATATTCTTAGAACCCACACAGAGACTCAATGAGCTAATAGCAGGTAGAGAGGATGAATGTTGGTGTGATTGCCAACTAGAACAAGCTCTTACTACTCATAATGGGCTATGAGTGGGAACCATTCCTAACGCTTGTTATATACACATATGTATTCTATTATCTTAATACATGTTATACTTCAATACTTTATTTCACCTCCTTTAAGAATGCAATTCCTCTCCACTCTAAGCAGATGGTTTTTAACAAGTGTTTGGGTCAAAAAAGTCATCACCCTGTGGTCAATATGAGTTTGAGCTCCTTTGAATTCACCTGGGCAGGTTCATGAATGACAAACATATGGGCCGGTTCTCATTGGGCTTATACTTACTGTCTTTCTAACTTGATAGAACCTGTCAGAGATAAAGCTTTAATGGCAGACTCCAAAAACTTCAAGTCAGTTATATGTAACATTGAAGATCGACAGTGGTAGTTATTTTTTTTTTATTTTAAGATTTTTAACAAGATGCATGCTGAATGATTGATTTTGTAGTTTTAATATTTTCATACTATAAATCCATCCCCCTCAGCTCCCCTTAGACATTCCATCCCTATGCCTTCTCATAATTCTACTCCTGGTAAAGAAGTCTCTGACAAATTTTTTTAATAATACATACACTTTATTAATAAAGATATTATTGTATTATCATTTACTACCTTCAGAATTTCAAGCTATAGCTTTTGTCAGTGCTCCTCTGAGGTCATAGAAAAAAAAAGAAATTTAGGCCAGAAAGTTCCCAGTGAAATATGAATATGACCAAAACTCTTTACAAGGATCACTGAATTCCATATTTGATTACTGCAACAGAAAATGTCATTCTGTAGTTAATACAAGCACTCTCAAAAGGTTATAGAGGGCTTAGAAACAGAAGGAAAATAGATTTGGTTCTCTTGAAATGTTTAAAAATATATGTCTGATTCATATTAAAAACCATGAGGTTCCCTCCTCTCCTACCCACTCTACATCCATGCTCTATTGTCAATTGCTAATAAATCAAATCTAAAAATGAATTAAAAGGAATCTTAGAAGTTAGGTTCAGAGAGGTTAATTAACTTTTCCAAAGTTACACAGCTACATAGCTTTCCCATAACTTTTACATTTAGAATTTTAAAAACTGTCAACATTATTATAATTTCTGAAAACTTTCTCTACTTTTCCTTCCTATTTTACATCCTCAGTATCACTGATCTGGCCTATGGCAATAACTTCCTAACTTGTCTCACTGCTTCCAGTCTTTTTCCTCTCCCTTCACCCATGGTCCAATTCATTTTATACACTGTGCTAACCATATTAACCTCTGTAAGTAAGAGATCTTGCCATGATACTTCTCTGCTCAGATAAGGTTCACTATTGCTATGGAATTATACCTGGATTCCATGAAAATTTGAGGCGCTTCAGGTTCTAGTTTCAAGGTACTTTACCAATTTATCTCACTAATCCCCTTACAGTAAACTACTGATTCTTTCTTGAATATATCCTGTATCTTTTCTCCTCTGTATCTTTTGTCTATGCTATTTCCTCTTCCTGGAATATTCTCCTTAATCTCTGCCTACTGAAAGTCTTTCCCTATTCTGAAATTAAACTGATTTCACTTCACAACAGAAAACAGAATTAGGAGCTATGGATAGGCACAGGTAGGTTTAATGAATGGAGGCACAGGCAAATTTAGGTTTAATATATGGAAAAATCTTCCTAACAATTCTAGGTACCCTCCAAAGTAGAACAGGTTGCTTCAAGAGGCAGTGAGTTCTCCCTCACTGCATCTCTTTTAGCAAAGTCTGGATTTAGTAAAGTCTGGATTTGCCTGACATATTATAGAAGGGATTATTTTTTTTCTTTTTCTGGCTATGGGTTAGACTGAAAGGCTCCTGAGGCCATTTCCAACTCAGACATTTGGTAAATCCCAGTTCAAATTCTACCAATATCACTCCCTCCCCCAAACAGTTGGAAGTTCTCAATTTTTACCTCTCTCTGAGTCTCATTTCCCTCATCTGTATAGAGTATTTGTAGTGTCTGCCTCATTGGGTTGTGATAAAACTCAAAGGAAATAATGAAATAACAAATACTTTAAACCTCAAAAGAGTTATATAAGCACTGGCTAGTGGCAGCAGTAGTAAACATAGTAGCAGGACCATCGGCAGCAGTACTACTACCAACAGCAGCAGAAGCAACAGTAGTAGTGGCAGTAGTAGTAGTAGTAGGATCGACAGTGGCAGCAGTAGTGGTAGTAATAGTCATCATAACAGGGAGTGCAGGAAGGAGGCAAAGCCAAGATCTTGGAGCAAAAGCTGGAATTTAACTAAACATTCCAAAATTCCCTTCCAAACAACTTTAAAGTAATGGTTCAAATTGAATTTTGGAGCAGCAGGACCTACAGAAGGGCAGGTGAAATAATTTCCCAGCATAAGACAACCTAGGACAAAACAGGTTTGTCTCATCAGGGTGGTGGTTGGCTTAGAGTACAAAGCAGGCTGCCACAGTGCTGGTGCATCAGTAGCAGCAACAGCTTTGGGAGCTAATGGTAAAGAGGTCAGACAACCAGCCAGAAAGAGATGACAGGAGATTCTTTGTTGGCACGGGGCTCAGGACCATGTTGCATTGCCCATACACCGTTCTGGATCGTAGTGCCAGGGCAAAGGGGAGCCCTAGCACTTATGGCTGCAAGGGAACAGGGAATATAATTGCAGCTTCTGAGGGGAGGAGAGCACTGCTCACAAAAGAGCAGGGGTTGCTGATAGAAGAGAGGGCAAATTAAGGGAGGCAGTGGTCAAAAGCAAAACAGCCTTTTGAGAAGGGACAGAATAAAAGGAGAGAGAGAAAAGGATCAATGGGGAAAACTAGAATAGAAGGAAATATGGCTAGTAATCATAACCGTAGGCAGCTAGGTGGCATAGTGGATAGAGCACTGGAGCTAGAGTCAGGAAGGTCTGAATTCAAATTTGACCTCAGAACCTTATTAGCTATGTGACCCTGAGCAAGTCACTTAACCCTGTTGACCTCAGTTTCCTCATCTATAAAATGGGCTACAGAAAGAAAGGTCAAGCCACTCCAGTATTTTGCCAAGAAAACCCCAAGTGTTTGAGTTGAACATAGAATAAGTGAATTTACTTATTTAGTGTACATTGTACAATTTTATCAGGTTACGTATAGCAACAAAGAATGTTTCTACTGTGGTTGATAAGACTGAGTTGTAGGAAAGGTTAAGATTCAGAGACATGGATACTTTAAGAGATTTTTTGTAGGAAGGATTTAGGGGGCACATGTGGCATTCCAAACAGCAGGAATAGCACCCAAGTTCGTTCAAAGAAATTGTTGTTAAAAGTGTAAAGAGAAGGGAAGTACAATGTATGAGAGACAGAAGACTCCAGTCTTCAATATGCCAAGCTCAAATCCCAACCTGGTCATGTAGTTAGTTAGGTTAATTATTTAATGTATTCAGGCCTTGGTTTCCCCATCCATAAAATTAAAATGTTGCAATAGATGATCTCTAAGATCCATTCCAGGTATAATATGGTATGATCTATGAAAATAGAGATTATTGAAGGAAGAATATTTGATTTTCTTCACTGAAAAAGGAAACACAAGCCAGCACATTCTGGGAAATGGGAAATAACAGTCAAGTAAGGAAAATGCTATTGGGAAATCTTAAAATACATTCTTAGAATTTTAAAATTGTTACTGGATCTATGAGTTTATTGGAGTTGATACTGGAATAAGATTCAGTCAAGACAAGAGCAGGCTTAGTGAATTTTTCTAATCAGATCCATCTAGTTATACCTGCTGTTTCCAAAATATTAGGAGGAAATTACCTCCGTGCTTCTCTACCTCATTCCCACATGGAGTGTTCTAAAGTTCAGTGTGTTTTGGTCCAGTTGAGGGCTGCATACAATCTAAAGAACTTTGTGTTTTCAATCTATTCCCAGAGTGTTAATGGAACCTTGTGGGGAAGGAGATGACAGGCATGGGATACTTAAGACAAAATTCATCTGGCATAGTCAATGGAAGACTTCTAGTCTCTGAGAATTTGAAAACTTTGAACAGCATTGACCTATTATTTACAACTATACAGATTCTTTGTATGTGCCATCACATAGTCAGCAACATACTACTTGGTAAAGTGAAAACTATATGAGTTCTGAATGTCACACATTCATTTAGGGACATTAAATGTCACACATTTAGGAATCTTCCTTTGACCACCTGGACTTTCAGGGCTCATTTTACAACTGGTATAAAACAGTGAGCCCAGAAGGCTGGATACCTTTTCCAAGATTATGGATGACCAGGTGAAAGATAAATATAATTGAAATGTGCATATACCTCTGTTTGGTCAGTAGAGCCAAATGGCATCAGACATCATTGGCTTAAAGCACTTCTGGCTTTACATTCTATCCCCTGTACTGATTACTATCAACTATAAAAAATTTTCAGGTTAAAACAAATAAGACATCACACTATTTTTAGGTATGAGCAGATCTGTCAGAAGACACAACCCACTAGGGTCCCCCAGCTCTCTCTTCCTCCCTCTCTCCCTTTCCTCCCTTCTTTCTTCTTTCCCTTCTTCCCTCCCTCCTTCTATTCTTTCCTTCTTGTCTATCCCCTTTTCCCTCCTCCCTCTCTTCTTTCCTTCATTCTGCCCCTCCAGCCTTCCTTTCACAAACAGTTTTATAAACATCTATTTATGCAAAGTACACTCTGCTAAGCATCAGGGAGAAATGAAACTAAATAAGAGAAGTCTTTGCCCTCTAGGAGTTTGTAGGAATATCTTTGTTGTAAATGAGAATGTGACATATGTCAAAGGTCTGTGATTTATATGAGAATTGCCTCCACCCAAGGAGATCTGCAATCCATTTTTAATATACAATCTAATAGAGTTGCCTGAAGCAACTTAGAATATAATAAATATAGAAGTGTCCTTACAAGTTCACGTGAAGGATAGTCTGCTTGCTAGATGAGGAAAGCTCATGGAAGGGCTTCGTGGAGAAGATGGCATAGAAGTAATCACTTAAGGGATAGGTTGGATTTTAGCATGCAAAGATTGATGTGGGGAGGGCATTCCAGATAAAAGGAGTACAGAAGCATGGGACCATATTTAAGGAATTGTGAGCACTCTGATTTGGTTGGAATGTAGAGACCTTATGGGGTATAAGATAAATATAAATTGGAGCCAGATTGGGAAGAATTCCCTGGAAATGAAATAGGCAATAATTTAGCTCTTAGTGTCAGGCATTATTTTAGGTACTGAAGATATTAAGAATAGCTTTGTGTAACTAAGTCATTTTGGTTATTATAAATACCCAAATTAACTACAAAGAACGTATGAAGGAAGACATTGTCTGCATCCAGAGAAAGAAGTGATAAATAGAAGTATGTGTAGAGTGGTTATACATATACACGCACACACACACATACACACATATACACATGCATACACATATGTCTATATAGGCATATGCCTATATATATATATACACACACATATACATACACATACATGCATGTATTTGTGTCCAATGGTAGCCATCTCTAGGGTGGGAGGGGAAGAAAAAAAGGGAAAAAAAAGAAAGTTCCATGATAACTTCATTACATATTTAAAAAGAATAGCAAGTTATACATAATAGATTTGCAGTTTCATGTGCAGTCATCTTGTTTTTCCTATTCTACTATGTTACAGAAATATCAGTTTTATTTCTTAAGTTCAGAATAAAATAAAAAAAAAATTAAAAAGATTCTCAATGCTTAAGGAGGTTATACTCTAACAGGGGAGAATACAACGAATATAGGGCAAATAAAGGAAGGGAGTGCCCAGAGAGTGGACTTGAAATGTTTCATTCACTTAATATGAGTCTTGGAGGAAATAAGGGAATCCAAAGGCCAGAGGTGTTGAGGAAGTACATTCCAGGCGTGGGGAACAATCAGTAAAATGATCAGTAAAAGCCAAAGAGAATGTGTCTGATATAGATCTGAGTCAATTTAAGGAGAGACTTTAATGCCAAGTAAAGTTGAGACTTTTACATGTGGGAGTCTCTGAAAACTATTTTGGAACAGAAGTAATGTAAGGATTTTTCAATGGTATTAATACACAATTTATATAGACTCTACTGATATTAAGGGATGGCACGAT
The DNA here is from genome assembly GCF_028372415.1 of Notamacropus eugenii. Taxonomy (NCBI): domain Eukaryota; kingdom Metazoa; phylum Chordata; class Mammalia; order Diprotodontia; family Macropodidae; genus Notamacropus; species Notamacropus eugenii. The sequence goes on along the minus strand of NC_092873.1, from coordinate 172,762,676 downwards.
ATAGCAGGAGTAGCAATGGATTTGGAATCAGAAAAGGTTCAAGGCCCTTCTTTGTTTCTTACTAACCTTGAGTAAAGCACTTGATTTTTCTGGGCCTGTATTTCCTCATCTCTAAAATGGAGTAGCATGTAAGCTCCTTGAAGGCTGCAGTTGTTTTGCCTTTGTATCACTAAGGCCTAGCAAAGTGCCTTGAATATTTAATTTTCGGTCCAGTCTTGTGATTTGATTGGTATAGGGAGCCCCCAGAGAAGAAATTTCCTCAACAAATGCAGATTGGTAAATGTTCTGAAATCTATAGTCTTTAGAGAATTTTCTGGTTTATCAAGAGGTTAAGTGACTTGTCAAGGGTCACATAGACAGAATGTGTCAAAAGTAGGACATGAATTTAGTATTTCTTGATTCTGAAGTCAGCTCTTCAGCTAGGTGGTACAGTGAATATAGAGTCAGAAAGACCTGAGTTCAAATTGGCCTCGGACATGTTGTGCAACCCTGCAAAACACTTAATCTCTGTCTGCCTTAGTTTTCTCATCTGTAAAATGGGGAAAATAATAGCACCTTGTTGTGAAGATCAAATGAGAAAATAATTGTAAAGTGCATGGTACATAGTAGATATTACATAAATGCTAGCAAATATAGTCATGTTATTTTTCTCCATCCATATCATCGTAGTACCTTCCACCCTAAAGAGAACATGCTAACAGCATTTTTGTTGAGTTTCAGCTGTACTCTATTTGCCAGACCTTTTTGTTTGGATCTCTGCGGTGGGGTCATAATTTCCTACAGACTGTCTTGGCTGGGCCACCCTGACTGAGTGATTTTGGGTGAATTGTTTCATCTTTCTGAGCAGGTTTCCTGAGGACTAGACGATCGCTCTGTAGAGTCTCTTAAATCTTTAATATTCAGTAACTAATTCCTAAATCAGAAATGCTTCCCTTCTAAACATTTCTATAAAGACATCAATAACACAATGGCTACCAGTCTTTAAACTTATGGATGTTTACGTTGTTGTCTCTCTTTTTTAAGACCCATTATGCTTTCTGGCTTAATTTCATCAAGCTATGTATGTACACTTATGACATTTCCCAAAATTCAATGGATAAGTAGTTTTAATCAGCCTTTCCCAGTATATTCACATCCACCCAGGAGGGATATAAGATTGAGGAACAAAGGTACAGTGGAAAGATGACTGGTTCCAAAATCAGAGAACCTGGGTTCCAATCCTGATTCTGGTGACTACTACTATGTAGTAGTACTGTGTGGGTTACTCTACTTATGGGCAAATCATTTAACTTCCCTGGGACTTGGTTTCATCATTTGTAAAATGAGGGGAATGACACGCATTATGTGTGTGTGTATATGAATATGACCAAAATGACATCACTATGCTAGAGTCAAGTTTCAGTGTGGCAGATCAGAACAATACAAGCTCAGAATGCTCTACCACAGGTCGGACACAAATAGTCTGCATGAACATTTGGGGTGGATACTCTAGATTTGTGCATCCTGCATTTCCTTTGTTTCAATTCTTTGCTCATATAGCAGAGCACTTTCTCTGATGTTAGCACAACATGCTGTGGGCAGTCCTGTGCCAGTGTCTCCTGAGTCACACAATCAATTCCAAAGTTTTTAAGAGTGACCTTGAGAATGTCCTTGTATTGCTTCTTCTGACCACCATGTGAATGCTTATCCTGTGTAAGTTCTCCTTTAAAAAGTCTTTTTGGCAAGCATACATTTTGCATTTGAAAAATGTGGCCAGCCCATCGGAGTTATGCTCTCTGACGCAGAGTTTGAAAGCTTGGCAGTTTAGTTCAAGTAAGGACCTCAATATCTGGTACCTTATCTTGCCAGGTGACCTTCAGAATATTCCCAAGACAATTCAAATGGAAATGATTCAGTTTCCTGACATGGCACTGGTAGACTGTCCATGTTTCACAGGTATACAACAATAAGGTCAGCACAATGGCTCTGTAGACCTTTAGTTTGGTAGTCAGACTGATATCTCTTCTCTCCCAGACTTTCCTTTGGAGCCTTCTAAACACTGAGTTAGCTCTAACAATGTGTGCTTCAATCTTGTTGTCAATGTGTCCATCTCTGGAAAGTACACAACCAAGGTGAGTGAATTTATCTACAGCGTTCAAAACTTCTCCATTTGCTGAAATGACAGTTCCCTGTATAGATGGTGGGGTGGTAGATGATGGAACTGCTATGTTTTCTTGGTGTTAATTGTCAGGCCAAAATTAGCACAGGCAGCAGAGAATTGTTCCAACATCCATGAAGGCAGCTGAAGCAGGTGCTATGGAGCTCTTAGAGCTTGATTGGACATTGAAGACACCAAGGTCATCCACTGCATCTTGGGGCATTATCAGTTGTCTTGATTCCATCCTGCCGCTGGTCTGTGATGACTTTGGAGGAGAGAGTGAGGCTGATGATTTTGTAAAACTCTGCCTCACTTAAATCCAATTTACGCACAAATCAATAGACATCATCTACACTTAAATCCAGTATGTGTGTGTACATATGTGTGTGTGTGTGAGTGTGGGTATGTATCGTTTTCTTTGATAGTAAAGAGTCTGGAAACAAGGTAGTTTCTCACCAGTTGTACAGATGGCTAAATTAACTGTAGTATATTAATAGTACCACAGCTGTTGCTCACAATGGGATATCGCTGTGTACGTAAGAGACAGTGAATATGAAGAATTCAGAGAAGGGTGAGAATATAAATAAACTGATATCGAGGAGTCAATCACTCAGGCAACAAATAATAAAGTGCCTACTACGTGCCAGACCTTGTAGCTAAGTGCGAGGAATATAAATGTGAAAAAGGAAAATAGCTCCTCATCTCAAGGAATTTGCAGTCCAATGAGATAAGACAAGACACAAAAAGAGGCTAAAGAGCAGGGTGGGGTGGGGAAGAGAAAGTACTTGACATGGGGCAAAGATGGAAAAGCCCTGTGGAGTGCAGCTGAATGGCAAATGAAGAGATGACTGACCTGTGAGCCTTTCTTGAATGCAGGTTTGGGGAGGAACTCTCCCCTCTGCCCTTGGGGCCCAAGGGTCTGAGGAATAGAGGGCACTGATGAGATTTGAGTACCAGGGCTCAAGTGATCTCGGATGATGGAGAATAAATAAGAACTAGGAGAACAATATACACAAAGACTGTAACAATATAAATGGAAGACAAAAAACTTCAGCTGACTGTTGTATAATCATGATGACCAAATGTCCTGGAAGAAAGAACTGAGAAAATGTGCTTCCCTCACTTCTTGTAGAGGTGGGGGGCTTGGCTGTGAGGCATTGATTGTATTTTCAGTTATTGTGGATGTGAATTTTGTCACTCTTTCTCCCCCTCCCCCCTTATCTTTTTAATTCTTTTTTCCCCAAAGGTTGGCTTCTGAGAGATCAAATATATTCAGATTTACAAAAAATAATAATACAAATTAATTTTCGTAGTGACAAGAGTTGCTGTAGATGGCCTCGGGTCACACCCAGCTCTGATCTATGAATCAGATAGCCCAGTTCAATCTTTCACTGATCTTGAGAAAGGAGGAAGCTTTCCCCCCTGGTTTCTATTAGGCAAAAGTCTTACATTTTTAATTCCAATGATGTAGAGATATTAAAATGCAAACACAGAATGCTGATGTTTTTCTTATTTGTTCAATTGGCTATAGAGGTACCAAGTGCTACTTTGTTAGTTCAGAGGGCGAGATGACTTCATGATGCTGTTGGCATGAATTGCCATACTGGCCATACCTACTGATCACTCATCATCAGCCTGCTTTTAGATTCATTCCCATATTTAGTCTTATCATTCCAGGTTCTAGGAAAATTCAAGGATATGTTTGGATATTTTCTCTGTAATTGCTGATTTTCAACATTTTTCTCATTATTTAATCAACTAAACTAGGAGTTCCTAACCATGTTCATTAAATATGATTTAGTGAATATACTGAAGAAAATTCTTCCCATAATTATTTGCTTACCAATCTTTTTATAGTAAAACCCCTAATAGCCTAGGTTTTAAATAAACATCAAAGATATTGGCTGTATGGTTTAGTTGTATGGTTTATTAACAGTGTAACCAATAATAACACAAAGACAAATAGTTATTAGCAACAATTTAATTGTGAGAATTGTCATTGCCTCAAGTCATTGAATTCACTGTAGCTGACCACTTCTGAAAACATAATCCCATACAGTTCAGTTTTTCTCAAGATGCTTAGTATAAGGGGCAGCTAGGTGACGCAGTGGCTAGACCACCAGCCCTGTGATCAGGATGACCTGAGTTCAAATCTGTCCTCAGACAATTACCAGCTGTCTGACCAGCCCACCCTTACCAGAGCAAGTTACTTAACCCTGATTACCTTCTTAAAACAATACAACACAAGCACAAAAAAGATACCAGGTATAGTCTCTTCTCAAGAATCTTTTTTACAAGATAGAGGTAAAAAACTTCCATCACTAAGAGCACTCTTGGCCCTTCCTTTCCCTTCTTCCCCTCTCTAAGGCTGCTTTACAGCTCATATCACTTGGGCAAAATGGAGATTCAATAGGCCTTGCCATCTCCCCTGCTGTTACAATCTAATGTACTCAAGGCTAAACCCTTTACCCTGCTGTTGCTATACCCATTACACCCCAGGGTGTTATCATCTGACTGACTATGAACCTCCTGGTCTTCACATCAGTTTAGTTGCAGAACCATTAGGTCTTCCTGGCCTTTCCATATGCCCTGCAGCTGAAATTCTTTTTTATGTAGTCTCCCCCAGTTAGAGTGTGACAGACTATTTTTGCTTTTTGGCATGTAGTAAGCACTTGTTAAATGCTATTTTCATTTGTTTATTCATATATTCAAAACAACTTCACCAGAAAAGATTTTCCCACCTTCTTTTTCTCTACCTTCTCTAATTTCTCTCCATCCTTGAGAGGAAAATAGTGTCTTCACTTCACTCTTTCTCATATAATTTTCTTTATAAGCTTTCTTCATAAGTTCAAACAATATTTTGGTCATTCTGTTTCTTTTTTACTTTCTCACCAGTGTGATAGGCATTTCAATCACCTCACTGGCATGACAAGTCTCTCTGGAATGACAGCTAAAACTCTCCAAACTATCAGCCAAACTGTTTTTTCTGTAACATTTCATTTGGATCTTAAAGCTAAAACACCAGTATCTGTAGTCTATGTGGGAAAGCCTAGTGAAACAGGTGGTACTGTAGCTGGGGACCACAGACCTCTTGGAGTCCATGGCTAGATTTCAAGAGGTTTGTGAATTTGAATGGGAAAGAAATACATTTTTATTTCCACTAATATCTAACTAAAATTTAGTTATTTCCTTAAGTTATTTAATTAATCTGAAGAGAGTTCCATCCAAAGCTTCATTAGACTGCCATAGGGACTACACAGCATACAAAAGAGTTAAGAACCCCTCCTCTAGAGGCTGCCAGGAAAGACTTCATAGATATGGCACTTGGTCTGATTCTTGGAAGACGTGTGTAAATTGTACAAGTGGAGCTTGTGGTGTAGGAGTGTGGCGTTCTAGCTGAGTAAACTAAGTCGCTGAGATGAGGGAGCAAATCATCACTCTGTGCAAAGGGAGAGATTAGAAGACAAGACTGGAAAGAGCCAGACAACAGAAGAGCCTCACTGTCAAATAAAGTCCCCAAATCCATGCAAACACACACATCTAATAGGCATGCATATGTATATGTATATGTATATATGCATTGTTGTTTGCTGTTCAATATTTTCACTTATGTCCAGTCTCTATGACCCCATTTGGAGTTTTCATGGCAAAGATACTAGAGCAGTTTGCCATTTTCTTCTCCAGCTCATTTTACAGATGAGGAAACTGAGGTAAACGGGGTTAAGTGACTTGCCCAGGGTCACACAGCTAATGAGTGTCAGAGGCCGGATTTATATCAGAGTATGAGTCTTCCTGACTCTAGTTCAAGCATTTTATTCATTGTATGACCTAGCTCTGTGTGTGTATATTTTCTATACACTGTATGTATATATATATATGTGTGTGTATATATACATATGTGTGCATATGCCCATATAGGCATACATAGAATATATGCCTATATCATATGCATATGTTGTGTGTATGTACGTATATATTGTGGATATATGTGTATGTATTTGTCTGGACTTGGGATTTCATTGGTATTGGGAAATCTTTGTTAGGAAACTCACTCTACCAAAGAAGATTGGCAATGAGTCTTAGAGAGTTGCCTCTAGGACAATGAGAAGTTAAGTGACTTTCTCAGGGTCATACAAGCAGTATATTTTTCAAAGAAAGGACCTAGGTTTTCCAAAGTTCTGAGATCATCTCTTTATCCCCTTTACCATACTACTTTCTCTGAATGTTCTCTCCCTCTCCTTCCCTTCCCTTCCTTTCTTCCTTCTCCCCCTCTCCCAACTCCTCCAGTTCTAGGCATGTTACAAATGCAAAATAAAAGCTTAGAAGGTTGGATAAAGTCAGAGAAATCTTGAGGAACGTCCAACAGAATACCTGTGGTTTGTGTCTCCAAAGACTATAGAGAATTTTAAATTCCTTTCACATTCTTTCCAAAGAAGATTTCTGTTGCCCAAAGGGAAACATTTTAAACTCACACTTCCAAATGGAAAAAATACAGCACAAATAGAAACACAATGTAATGGTAATAGCGCTAGATTAGCAGTAAGATTCACATTCTAGTCCGATAGTTAGCCCTACTTTGTGTCATCTTGAGCAATCACTCAGTTTTTCTAGGTCTTAGTTTCCCCGATTGTAAAATGAAGATACAAATGTCAGCTCCGACTGACCCTGAGCAAGTTACTTAGCATCTCTTGGTCCCAATTTCCCCCAGAGTAAAGGACCTTAATACGCACTCTGCCTATTTGCTAGGGTTGTTGTAAGGGGTCAATTGCAATTATGAATGTATCAATACTTGAATAAGACAGGCTCTAGCCATAATCATTTGACACTACCAGTTTATAGTAGAAAGAGCAATGGACTGGAGGTCAGGAAACCAGGACTTCAGAACTAGCCTTTTGATAACTAGCTCTGTGGCTTTGGGTAATAGAAATAATTAATAATAATAATGGCTAACATTTATATAACACATTAAGGTTTGCAAAATACTTTGGACATACTATCTCATTGGATTTCCATGATGACTGTACAGTAGGTTATGTTAGCATCTCCATTTTACAGTTAAGGAAAGACTAAGTTAAAGGACTCAACCCAGGGTGGAAAAGCCATAGCACGATTCTATAGCACGATTTGAATTCACTTCTTCCTCATCCCAAGTCTAGTCCTCTATCCACCATGCCTTCTAGTAGCCTCTATCACTTCATATCTTTGGGCCTCACTTTCCTTACCTGGAAAATAATGGAGTTGAATTAGATGCTCCCCAGCTCCTTTCTTGTTCTGAGAGGCTGGAACCTTTTGGAATATTGGCTTTTGGTTCTACAGCTGTATTTATCATACTAACAGAAAAGGTTGTTTTTCCCTTTTAAAAATAACTTGAGTTTTTAATTCTACCATCAATCAAAATAACCCAAAACAAGCATCAGAGAACTGGAGTGGAATGTTATTAATCTCTAGGGATATGTTTTACTGGCCATGTTCGGTTGGAAGCTGAATGTCTTACGTTGGGCATTCAACTCCATATCCTCTGGGGAGTGACAAACAGTTCTCCCATGAAATAATACAGCTGACTACAGCTTTCCAGTAGCTTAATTTGTTCTCCGGATGCTGAAATAATACATGGTACACTTTTTACAGAGACTGATGTAATTATGATAGCTCTTACTATTGAGATAAATAACAATTCAATCAGTCAACAAGAATTTATTCATAGATAGAGCTGGAAGGAACTGCAGAGGCCAATTGATTTCTCTCTCTCTCTCTCTCCCTCCCTCTCCCTCCCTTCCCCCCCCCTCATATTTCCTCTCATATGAGGAAATTGAGGCCCAAGGAAGCTAAGTGATATACCCAAAGTCATAAAGGTAGTAAGTATCAGAAGTAGAATTTGTAACCATGCTCTTCGAGTTCAGAACTAATGCTTTTGCCACTGGACCAATATGTAATAGGTGATGCCCATATTTTAAAGAGCTTCTTATTTTTTTTTAAACCAACAAAGACTTTAATTTTTTTGAAGTGTTTGAGGATTGTGCTAACTATGATTCTTTCATAGGAGGATAATTTTCTGATATAACATAAAATAAAGGATTATTACTTGACGGACTCAACTTTGTATTATCTAGTCTATGGAGTTTCCAGATCATGTCTTCCATTTTTTCCACTCCTGTTGGTTATCTTTAAAGCAATTCATTATATCTTTTTTCCAGCAGTTATCCAAAAGGCAGGCAACATAACATTTTGAGATGTGGTATCCCTAGAATCACTACATTCAACAAACATTTATTAAACACCTACTCTATGTGGCACTGTGCTGGGTATTGGAGGAGACAGAGAAGGTAGATAAGACAGAGTCCTTGCCTCCAACATGCTTACAATTTAGTAAGTTGTAAATCTATAAAAATAATGATAGTACCTAAGTGCATAAGAGCAATGTGAGACTTAAGTGTAGAAAGACCATTCCTTATCTGGGGAGATCAAGGAAGGCTTCCTGGAGAGCATTTGAAATAGCCTTTACAAGGCAGGTAAGAATTCAGCAGGTTGGATGGAAGAGGACATGCTAGGCATAGTAAACAGCATGTGCTATTTTTTGGAGGAAGGAAAGCATGCCATGGGGACAGGTAAGAGGTGTAAGAGAGATGACAAGTAGTCCAGTTTGTTTGAAATATAGAGCTCATGTAAAAAGAGTATGAGTTAAAATGGAAAATTAGGGCAATGGAAGATCCTGGAGAGTTGTGCAAATAACTATGATATAACATATGCACAAATAACTGTAACAAATGGGAATTTGAGATATGTGTAAAGCGTGAAAGAAATTTGAAGAAGGAAATATCATTTTTAACTAGGGATCAAGGAGGGCTTATATGTGGTGGCACCTGACATGGATCTTGAAAGAAGGGAGGAATTTCAACAAATGGAGATGGGAGATGAGAGTCCATTGTCAGCAGAGGAGATGGTGTAGACAAAGGTACAGAGACAGGAGAGAAAAAGTTAAGGATGGAGAAGAGAATAGGCTTGGATAAGCTAAGACTTTTGGAGCACCCTGTAGATACATGAAGTGAGATGGCATGATAAAGACGTAGAAACCAAAGGAAGTGTATTGCTGTTGCCCCGAGTTTAGAGTTCTCTTTCAATGCCTGGAAGTCCCGGGTCATTTGCTACTAGATTTTTCATTGCTATTCCTTTCCCTAATTTTCTGGGAAAATATGCAGATACATACTATATCCCTAATATGCAGATACATACTATAAATTCCCTATGGAGAGAAGACAGTTGATTTTTCTTTACCTTGTTTACCTACTCACTCACCCTCTGCCTTTTACATGCTCTCCCCAAACAGTATACTACCTCCTTGAGTACTTTTGAAAAGGACACTGACTCCATAGGAGAAAAATGGAGGTGGGATACAAGCTATACAAGTTTTTAGTTTGTAATATGGACCCTAAATGATAGCCACTGGACACCATCACTCTTTCTTGAGTACATCTTTTTTTTTTGCCCAAATTCTTTCTCTTTGACAATTTTTTATCCTTAATGATAACTCAATTCTAATTTTTTTTCCATGGACTTAGTTGGCAAGGTTCTTGGGTGTCCTAAAATCTGCTTTCCCAGCCCTCAGGTATAGGTGGGAAATTGTATAAACTGGTACCTCCTAATGTGCCTTAAAGAAGAAACCTTAGACATAGTTTATTCCCTGTGATCACAGGACTGATATGGACCTCAGAAACCATCTAGTTCAACACTGTCATTTTACAGATGAGGAGAGATACCATTTAGACCATTCCATGTGATATTGCACCTTAAAGTACTAGCTATGGACTTGGGTGTCAGAGAATAGTTTTATTTATCTGCTTGTGGGTTTCCTCCTACCCCTATAGACAACCAGATAAATGAAATGGTTTTATGATCCTGTGCCCCATTTTGCACCCTTTTATTTCTCCTCAGTCATATGAGTGGAAATGCACACCTGAGAGCCAATGAGACCTATATACTTATTTTCATTTGCTTTTAACCACTAGCTTCAAACATTTCCCTATCTTAGGGTGATTTGCTATAGTTCAAGCTTGGGTCTCTCACCTCTTATGGTAGGTCTTGTAGACAACATTTAAAAACCATAATTATAAATACAAATCCACAATTATGGCAATATTGGCATATTTCCTCATTCCTTCCCCCACCATAGTCAGTATTATATTATCCCCAGTAAGTTTGAGGATTTGATTGAATCCAGGACTCACTGGGAACAAAAGCAAATCACTATGACAGTTTCCTAGAGTTTCACTGAAGGTACATTTAACATAAATTAATCCTTTTATTTTAATTAGAATAATAAGGCTAATTTTTAAATTCCTGTGTTGTGACTACCAATGTGACTAGTGAAAAATCATTTCACTACCCTGGGCCTCAGTCTCCTCATTTGTAAACTAAGGCAGTTGGGCTAGTTGTTCTCTAAGTTACCCCCTTCCAGCTATAAATCTAAAATCCTACTACCAAATCCTATGATCCCATACTATTTCATGTCTCATGAATAAGGATTGTCTATAAACTTTGATCTGCCTTTTCCATTTGAAGATGATGCTATCAAATACATCAGTGGGATAAGTTTTCAGAATTGTTTTTTCCAGTAAAGGGGCTGGTTTTGTGGTGATTTCTCTGCACTTTTTAGTATCTGTTGTAGCCAACAATATATGTGGGTTATTCCCCAGGATTTAGGGTCTTTGGAATATGGTGAAACTAAATGGACCATGTCAGCATTAAACCTATAATCTCAATTAAACTGACAACATATTCATTAGCTTGAATAACCCACAATGTGCCTGGCACTCAGTCTGATCATGATTATTGGTTTCTGTGAATCAGAATGAAATAAAAACTTTACTGGGGGCCATAGCAGACTATGTGATTAGAAAAAACCGCAGACCAGAGGTCATTGGAGTTAGAAGGGATCATAAAGATTTTTTTTTGTTTCCTTCCTTTTGCCAATGAGGAAGTTGTGGTTTAGAGAAGTAAAATACATTGTACAAGATTTTACAGTTATTCATTAGAAGGGCTCAGACATAGTTCTGCTGACTCCAAATTCAGTGTTTTGCAATGTACCATGAGTATGTATAGTTTATCCTTATTTATAGGTTGTGCTGTACTAACCCACATATGTTATTCCCCAGGATTTAGGGTCTTTGGAATATACTGAAACTTCGTGGACTTAACTTGTTGATAGGGGGTGACATTTTCATTCCTGTACTGTAGGAAGATCACTTTTGACAGCTGAATATAAGACAAACTGGAGTGAAGAAAGACTTGAGTCAGGGAGAACAGCTAGCAGGCTATAGAAATAGTCCAAGTATAAGGAAATGTGGGAGCATGCATTAATGTGTTGGTGGTATCAGAAGACAGAAGAAGAAACATATGTGAGATATTGTGAAGGTGAAATCAACAAGACATGGAAACACATTAGACATGAGGAGTGAGAGAGAATGAGAATGATATCTAGATGTTGAGCCTGCGTGACTGGGAAGATGGTGATACTTTCAACCATATTAGGGAAGTTAGAAAGAGGGAAGAATCTGGAAGGAGATAAATTCAATCTTAGAGCTGTTGAATTTAAGATATCTGTGGGATGTCCATTTGAAATGTTCAATAGGCAGTTGGAGATGCGAGACTAGAAGTCAACAGAGAGATTAGAACTAGATAAGTAAATTTGAGAAACACTACCCCATAAAGATGATAATTTAACTGAGTTCTTTGAAAACACATAAAGCAAATATGTTATTGGTGAGGGAGAAGAGAAGAGGGCTCAGAAAAGAGCTGTGTGGGATATCTACAGTTAGCAGTTGTCACTTGGTTGGAGAGCCAGAAAAAAAAGACTGAGAAGGATTGGACAGATAATTTGGAGACCCAATAGAGGGTTGTAGTAGAGTAGAAAGAAGAGGTTATTAAGGAAAAGAAGGTGATTAGCTGGGTCAGAGGCTGCAGAGAGGTCAAGAAGGATGAGGAGTAAGAAAATGCCATTAGATTCAGAAATTAAGAAATCATGGGTAACCTAGCCTGATGTGCTCTCTCCTTTGTTTAAATGAAGTTAATGTTTTGTACCTTTCATTTCACTTTCATAGCTTCCACATTCTACCTTGTATTATAATTACTTCTGTATAAGCTGATGTTCCTTTCTGATATGGACAAATATGTTCATAGAAAGGGGCAGAAAACAGCCAGAGAGACAAAGGCAGAGATACACAGGTGATAATAGGCAAAGTATACTGCTTTCCAGCCTTGTATTTTCATAACTGATATTAAGTCTTTGGAATTGATAGCTTATAGGGGTAGGAAACATGTGGCCTTCAAGACCACATGTGGCCCTGTATGTCCTCAAGTGTGGCCCTTTGACTGAATACAAACTTCACAGATCAGATTCTGTTCTGCCCTGCGTAGAACCTCTAGTATCTACTTTACCCTAAATTGGTGGCAACAGGACAAAACCTATTACATAGTTGTGACTCAGCTGGCAGAAATGTGGATTTTAGTTTCTCACCATGACAGAGAAATAAGTCATTTCATGCAAAAGACTCTGTTTTGGAGAAGTAATTGGTCAAGGCCAGACCTCTGAGTATGTCATACAAGATCCTGAACTGGGTCTGAGAAAGATCTTCAGAACCAAGACTATAAGAGACCTCTGTTCCAGTTTGGGAACAGACTCAAAGTTTATAGTCTTGGAAGAAATAACCAGAGGGAAAGAAATGTGCCACCTTCTGTTAGCTGCCAAACTGAGGTGAACCCAAGAGAAGAGTTCACTCAAAGTTAAATCAAAGAAGAGTTGAATTTGGAATGGAACTGAGCAGAGCTAAATTTGGGCCTCAGAGAAGACATCTGATTGGATCCTTATTTATGACTCATTTTGAGGCAACTAAGTGGCCCATGGGATGTTGAGTCAGGAAGGACTGAGCTTAAATCTGGCCTCCCATTCTTCCTAGCTGTGCGACCCTGGGGCAAACCATTTAACTTCTGTCTGCTTCAGTTTACTCATCTGTAATACGGGAATAATAACAACACCTCCCTTCCAGGATAATTGTAAGGATAAAATGAGATATAAGTGTGAACAATGAAAGAAATAAAAACCCTCAGCTTACTTAGATTAATTTTCCTATGTAGTTTAGGTCAATTTAAAATTCTAGTGGCCTTCTGTGGACCTTGGGTGCAGCCTTTTGACTGAATCCAAGTTTTACAGAACAATAGATTTATTCCGTGAAGTCTGGATTCCAAGGACCACTCTTTAGAATCTAGAGTGCCACATGTGGCCTCGAGGCCACAGGTTCCCCACTCTTGGGGGGGCTATTGTCCTATATTCACCTTTTGCATTCTCACCTGTGTCCTAATTTCTGTTTTGACATTGTCCATACATATTGTGCTTGTTTTGCTACATCCCAGGTCATCCCTTATAGTAGTGAGGGACATCCCTTAAAACAGTAAGAAACAAAACAAATTATATTATCAGCATCCCACCCAAGTACTTTGGTAACATCTAAGTGCAACATTAATCATATTTGGCAGGAAAACATATATAACAAGACTGTTTTTGGGAGGGGCAGTACTGTCCATTGAGAATGCTTCAGATAAAGCATGAGGTGAGGACAGTCTACTGACATGAAGTCATCTATAGAAAGCAATAGTCCATTGTATGAACAGATGCAAAGCGAAATGAGCAGAACCAGGAAAACATTATACATGACAACAGCAACATTGTGTGATGACAAACTATGAATGATTTAGCTCTTCTCAGTAACATGATGATCCAAAATAATTATAAAGGACTCATGGAAAATGCTATTCACTCCCAGATAAAGAACTGAGGGACTTTGTATACAGATTGAAGCATATTTAAATTTTTTTGGTTTTTTTCCCTTTTGGTCTGTTTCCTTCATAACTGACTAATATAGAAATATGTTTTACATGACTGCACATGTATAACCTACATCAAATTGCTTACCTTTTAAGGAACAGGGAGGAGAAGGGAGGGAGAAAATTTGAAACTCAAAATCTTGTAAAGATGAATGTAAAAATTGACTTTATAATTGGGGGAAAATATTATTAAAAAAGAAAGCAATAGTCTTCTTGTCTTAAGCTGGATAATAATGTTGTCCTGAATTTTGAATGTGACATTTGACATCTGACAAAAAATTACACCCATCTTCCACTTCAGAGAGACAATGTTGTACAATAGAGCTGGCAGTCAGGAAACCATTGATTCCAATCCCATCTCACTTAATAGCTATATAACCATACTGGCAAGTCACAACCTCTCAGAGTCTCAGATTTCTGATCTGTCAAATGGGCATACTAATAACATTGACTTTTCAACATGGTTATGATGATCAAATATAAATTCTGCAAATCTTAAAGTGATATATAAGCATGAGTTATTCTGATTACACATGATGCTTTAGTCTTACACATAGAAAAGCATCAAACTTTAGAACTGGAAGAGACCTTGAAGATCATGTAGACCAAATCTTCCATCTTTAGTTGGGAACACCGAGACTCAGAGAATGAAGTGATTGTCTATGGTCACAAACCTGGTAAAGAGAAACATGGAGCACTTAACCCAGAAAGAATTTTCTTTAGAAAAGAATGAGGAAGTAAAAAAAATGTATGTTATCATTTGTTAATCATTTCAAGTAAATAGATTTAAAAATATTTACCTCCAAGGCTATATTAGTAATTCAAATAACCTTTCGTATGCTTTTTTATAGATAGCCTAGAGCTTTATAATCAGTGACCTATTTAAAAGCCGCTTTTAAAGTAGCAGTGAAATAACTTGGAAGAAAACTAAACTCTCTTTTTTTTTAACTTAGCCAAAGTTGGACATCAGTTTATTGACCCACTTAAGAGCAAACTATGTTTATCACCACTTTGGCCATTCTGCTCCATTTCTTTTCCCACAGTTTTCCTTTAGCTTAGCCTAGTTTTCTCAAGATGCAATATTTTTAATGGCCTCTCTTTCCCCCCTTCAATAAAACTTAGTTTCCTTTAGTACAAAGTTTCTCAGAGATATGAAATATCAGTCATAAAAATGAAGCCAGTGTTCTGTTTTAATGAGGTATTGGGGAAAAAAGCAATCTAAACATGTTAACATGTAGAATACAGCTTCATTTACCTTCATTTTTTGGACTTAGTTTATAAAACCTTTATTAGACACCCAGTATGTGTGCTAGGTTCCAAAGAATTTTGACTCCTTGTGTCTCTTATAGAAATCAGTTCTATGTTAATCATTAGATTATGAACTCCTTGAGGGCAGGGTCAGCCTTTCACCTTTCTTGATAGCCCCAGCATTTTACAGGGTACCTGGCACATAACAGGTCCTTAATAAATGCTTATAGACTGTCAGTATTGTGTAATATTGACTTACAATTGTCAATATCTACTAGTTGGTTAACTAGACTTAAGGAAATGATGAAGAAAATTTTAATCCCTGTGCTTCAGTTTCTTTACCTATAAAATGAGGAGGTTGGAATCAGGAGTTTGCTTGTAAATGTTTAACAACCAGCTCTCCAGAAAAAAATATATTCGTGACACACTTTTAAGCATAATCTCCATTTTCTCCATCATTTCTTTAAGTTTAGACAATCAACAACAACAAAAATCAAACCTGGGTTTTTAGCTTTTCCTGATTCCTGACATGAAAATGCTCCCACTGAAAATTTAACAATCAGCTCCTGATTTGAGCTGGCTCCATTACTGCTGGGGATGGAAGCTCAATTCCATGTGGACAGTCTCGGGCGGGTAAAGGTGGGAACTTCTAAATCTTAGAGTTCTCACGAGGACCCCCCAGGAAACGACTGGGAATCGAGGTGAACCGAGCTATCTCGTGTATTTCCTCCTCTTCCCGTGAGAAACGTGATGGGAGAGAGATCTCCCTGCCCTCGAGATTGTCCCGGATCTGGGCACACCTAACAGGCATGGTATTCAGATGCAAACTATGCGGCTGGAGAGTTTTAATTGGAGTCAGGAAAGCCTGAAAGCTCTCTTGGGAGGAGGGGCGCGGAGCAGACAGAAGGCTCCGCTTTTCCTCTCTCCTCTCTCCTCTCCCCCTCTCTCCCCACTTACACTTCTACTTCCAATCTCTTATTGTAAGATCTTTGCCTCCTTGGGAGATTCTTCGCTCCCTCCTAAGGAAGAATTCCCCTGCACTTGTAACTAGACCCTGAAATAAAGCTCAACCCTTGTTCGACTCTGGAACGTCCTTTCTCTCATACGAGCATCCGGTTTGGCCAACCGAAGACCTCCGATAGAGGTAAGGGAAGACTCGGGTAGCCCACAGGCCTCTAGGCCTGGCACATTACCTCGACTGAAATGATCTCTGAGGCCCCTTCCAGTTCTGGTTCCTTTGTAATAGAGCCTCATTCCTCACATATAATACAAATGGTCTCTTATTTTACATCCCTCTAGGGAAACAAATAATATCATTAGCATCTGTTTCTTCTGGTTATAATCATCACTAGGGTGTCTAGAAAAAAAATTTCCCAGGGATACTTTTGGATTTCATTTCTCCATCACCCTTTGTAAATATAGGAAGTAAGTGTTAAGTGTTAATAATATAAAAGTTGAGTCCCAGTCCCACATCAGTGGTCTGCTGTGCACCTCCACCTGGATGAACTACCAAGACTTCTACTTCTAAGTGAACACATTCCAAACTGAACTATTAAAGTTCCTCCCCACCCCAGGCTGTTTCCCCACTTCCCCCCCCCCCCCCATTCATTTTCCAATTACCTAGGATTTAGACCTTGGCATTATCTTTAACACACCCCTCTCTTTCATTTCCCAAATCTCATCATTGGCACAATTCTATTGACTCTATCTCCAAAATCTCTTATCTCCATCCTCCCTTTTTCTCTTCTTTGGTTACTCAAATTCAGTGCCTTCTTCACCTTTGCCTAAACTCATTTAATTGTCTAAAAACTGGTCTGCCTCTTCCTTTCTCTCCCTTTTCCAATCTTCCCTTCATTCAACTTCGGTAATTTCCATAATGCATAGATCTAACTCTCTTCTTCTCTTCCATGAAAACCTTCAGTGGTTCTCTATTACTTCCCAACAAAATCATTAATTCCTTCTCTGGAAACTCAAGACCCTCCTTAGTCCAGCTCCCAGCTTTGTAACTTATTACTCCCCTTCCTGTACTCTAAATTCCAGCCAAGTCAGCCTGACTTCTCACCGGTACTTGACTTTGTCTTGATCTCTCTCACCTCTTTGCTTTTGCATAGCCCATTCCTCATGTCTGGTATGATCTCTCTTCTGCATCTTACCTATTTCCCTACTGCTCTCTCTACCTCTTAATATCTTCTCTTTTTTTCCAGGCCCAGTTCATAAACAATTTCTTCCATGAAGGTTTGACTGATCCCCTCAAGTAGAAAAAAACCTTCCTCCTCAAATTTCTTATCCATTATAACTCCTTCTTGTTTTTTTTCTTTTTCCTATGCTTTTAAATATTTTTATTTTATTTTTAAAAATTCCATCTTATTTTGTTTTGTTTCAAATTCTCATCTACCTCTCTCCCTTAGTCACTGAGAACACAAGAGAAAACAAGCCCATTAAAAATATTTGTAGTTATGCAAATGAATTCTTTCATTAGTAATGTCCAAAAAAAACAATGAAAGAAAGGAAAAGAGAAAGAACAAAAAGTATGTTTCAGTCTCCACTCTAAGTCCATTACTCTGTATCTGGAGATGGATTGCATGTTTCCTCATGAGTCCTTCGGTGTACTGCATTTTATCATTGTGTGGATCTAAGTAACTAAGTCTTTCAAAGTTAATTATCTTTACAATATTGTTGTTATTGAATAAATTTCTTTCATGCTTCTCTAACTTGCTTATGATATCAACTTTTATGTCTAAATCATGTATTCATTGGGTACTTCTCTTGGTGCATGGTGTGAATTGTCTGTCTATATCTAATTTCTACCAAACTATATTCCAGTTTTCCCAATAAGTTTTGCCAAGTAGTTGAGTTCTTGTCCCAGTAAACTGGGATATCTTTGGGTTTATCAAACATCAATTGACAGTACTCATTTACTTTTGTATGTTGTGATCCTAATCTATTCTTATGCAGTTCCAAATTGTTTTTGGAATAGCATAGCATAGTTTGAGATCAAGTACATGCCAGATCCCCTTCTTCTCCCCACCCCTTTTTTTAATTTAATCTCTTGATTGTCTTGGTTTTTTTGTTTCTACAAATGAATTTTGTTATTGTTTCTAGCTCTGTAATTTGTCCTTTGGTAGTCTGATTGGTATTGCACTGAATTAGTAAATTAACTAAAATAATATTATTTTTATTATATTAGCTCAGCATACACACGAGCAATGAACATTTCTCTAATTATTTAGATCTGTCTTTATTTGTGAGAAGTGTTTTTTTTGGTAATTTAATTGTGTTCATATAGTTCTTATGTGAGTCTTGACAGACAGACTGCCAGGTACTTCATATAGTCTGCAGTTATTTTAAATGGAATTTCTCTTTCTTTATCTTCCTCCTGGATTTTGTATATACAGAAAAGTGGATGATTTCTGTGGGTCTGTTTTATCTGCTGCAAATTTACTGAAGTGGTTAATTGTTTCAGTTTTTTTAGTTGACTGTCCAGGGTTCTCTAAGCAAACCATAATATAATTTGCATAAAATGATAGTTTTCCTTCCTCTTTGTCTGCTTATTCTTTTAATTTTTTTTCTTGTGTTAGTTCTATAGCTAACATTTCTAGTACAATATTGAATAGTAATGATAATAATAAACTTCCTTGCTTCAACTCCTAGTCTTATTAGAAAGACTTCTAATTTATCTTTATTATAGATATTTAATTTAAAATTTTTGCTCCAAATACCATCACTGAATATAATTTTTATTGCTTTATGATCAGTAAAACATACATTTAATATTTCTGCTTTTTGCATTTGTCTGTTGAGGTTATTATATTTAATACATGGTCAATTTTTGTGAAGGTGCCATAAATCACTGAGAAATAAGTATATTCTTTCCTATTCCTATTCTATTCAATCTTTTTCAGAGGTTTCTCAAATCTATCTTTCCTAAAATTCTATTCACCTCCTTAATGTTCTTATTTATTTTATAGTTAGATTAATATAAATCTGAGAGGGATAAATTGAGATCTCTGCTATTATAGCTTTGCTGTCTCCTTCCCCTTGTAACTTATCTAATTTTTTCTTTAAGAATTTAGATGGGGGGTGGAGCCAAGATGGCGGAGTAGAAAGACGCACATACACATAGCTCCGAACCCACAACCCATAGAACATCTGTAAAAAGGAACTCACGGCGAATTCTGGAGCAACAGAGGCCACAGAACAGTGGAGTGAAGGAGATTTCTGTTTCAGAGAGACTTGAAAACCTCTCGCAAAAGGTCCTTCGGGCCGCGGACTGGGCGCCGCAGACTGGGAGCCGAGCACAGCGCTGCTGCAGCTGCGGCACCGAGAGGAGCAGATCCGAGCAGGCTTCAGGGACAGAATCTCCAGCGGCCGCGCGGGTCCCTCCACCCACAGGTGACGGGGGTCAGTGAGAGGGTCTCTTTGGCTGGTCGAGAGGGGAGTGGGGTGCCCCCATAACTCAGGGACCCTTGGGAGGCAACAGCGGAGGTGGGAGCAGACCGGGGCTCCCTAAGCAGGCAGGAGCTCGGATCCATTGTTGAAGCTCTCTGCATAAACCCCCTGAGGGAATTGGGCCCATGAGGTGGCCCTGCCCTGACCTGAGCACCTGAACTTAATCTCACACTGAGTAGCAGCCCTGCCCCCCACCCCAAGCCCTAAGGCTGGGAAGCAGTATTTGAATCTCAGACCCCAAGCGCTGGCTGGGAGGATCAGGAGGCGAAGTGGATGTGAAGATAATATTCAGAAGTCAAGTCACTGGCTGGGAAAATGCCCAGAAAAGGGAAAAACCCCAAGACTATAGAGGGTTACTTTCTTGGTGAACAGGTTTCTCCTCCCCTCTTTTCTGATGAGGAAGAGCAGTGCTCACCATCAGGGAAGGACACGGAAGTCAGGACTTCTGTATCCCAGCCCACTAAATGGGATCAGACCTGGGAAAAGCTCAAAAAGAGCTCATAAAATTTTGAAAATTATGTTAGAGAGGTGGAGGAAAAACTGGGAAGAGCAATGAAAGACTTGCAAAGTATGAACAGCAGGTCAGCACCCTGCTAAAGTAGACCCAAAAAAATGCTGAAGAAAATAACACCCTGAAAAATAGGCTAACTCAATTGGCAAAGGAGGTTCAAGAAGCTAATGAGGAGAAGAATGCTTTCAAAAGCAGAATTAGCCAAATGGAAAAGGAGGTTCAAAAGCTCACTGAAGAAAATAGTTCTTTCAAAATTAGAATGGAACAGATGGAGGCTAATGACTTTATGAAAAACCAAGAAATCACAAAACAAAACCAAAAGAATGAAAAAATGGAAGAGAATGTGAAATATCTCATTGGAAAAACAACTGACCTGGAGAATAGATCCAGGAGAGACAATTTAAAAATTATGGGCCTACCTGAAAGCCATGATCAAAAAAAGAGCCTAGACATCATCTTTCATGAAATTATCAAGGAAAATTGCCCTAATATTCTAGAACCAGAGGGCAAAATAAATATTGAAAGAATCCACTGATCACCACCTGAAAAAGATCCGAAAAGAGAAACTCCTAGGAATATTGTGGCCAAATTCCAGAGTTCCCAGGTCAAGGAGAAAATATTGCAAGCAGCTAGAAAGAAACAATTCAAGTATTGTGGAAATACAATCAGGATAACACAAGATCTAGAAGCTTCTACATTAAGGGATCGAAGAGCATGGAATAGGATATTCCAGAAGTCAAAGGAACTAGGACTAAAACCAAGAATCACCTACCCAGCAAAACTGAGTATAATACTTCAGGGGAAAAATTGGTCTTTCAATGAAATAGAGGACTTTCAAGCATTCTTGATGAAAAGACCAGAGCTGAAAAGAAAATTTGACTTTCAAACACAAGATTGAAGAGAAGCATGAAAAGGTGAACAGCAAAGAGAAGTCATAAGGGACTTACTAAAGTTGAACTGTTTACATTTCTACATGGAAAGACAATATTTGTAACTCTTGAAACTTTTCAGTATCTGGGTACTGGGAGGGATTACACACACACATGCACACACACATGCACACACACACACACATAGAGACAGAATGCACAGAGTGAATTGAAGACGATGGGATCATATCTCAAAAAAATGAAATCAAGCAGTGAGAGAGAAATATATTGGGAAGAGAAAGGGAGAAATGGAATGGGGCAAATTACCTCTCATAAAAGAGGCAAGCAAAAGACTTATTAGTGGAGGGATAAAGAGGGGAGGTGAGAGAAAAACATGAAGTTTACTCTCATCACATTCCACTAAAGGAAGGAATAAAATGCACACTCATTTTGGTATGAAAACCTATCTTACAATACAGGAAAGTGGGGGATAAGGGGATAAGCAGGGTGGGGGGGATGACGGAAGGGAGGGCATGAGGAGGAGGGAGCAATTTGAGGTCGACACTCAGGGGAGGGACATGATCAAAAGAGAATAGAAGTAATGGGGGACAGGATAGGATGGAGGGAAATATAGTTAGTCTTATACAACACAAGTATTATGGAAGTCATTTGCAAAACTACACAGATTTGGCCTATATTGAATTGCTTGCCTTCCAAAGGGAAGGGGTAGAGAGGGAGGGAGGTAAAGAAGTTGGAACTCAAAGTGTTAGGAACAACTGTCGAGTAATGTTCTTGCCACTAGGAAATAATAGGTGAAGGGGTATAGAAAGTTATCTGGCCCTACAGGACAAAAGAGAAGATGGAGACAAGGGCAGAGAGGGATGATAGAAGAGAAAGCAGATTGGTCATAGGGGCAATTAGAATGTTTGGTGTTTGGGGTGGGGGAGGGCACAAAAGGGGAGAAAATTCGGAACCCAAGATTTTGTTAAAATGAATTAAAAGTTAAATAAATAAATAAATAAACAAACAAACAAACAAATAAATAAAAGAATTTAGATGCTATTATCTGTAATGGCAATAAGCTAAAAGCCTTCCCAATAAGATCAGACAGGGGTGGAGCAAGCATGCCCATCAGCACTACTATTACTCAATATTGTGCTAAAAATGCTAGCTATAGCAATAAGGGAAAAAAAAGAAATTGAAGGAATTAGAATAAGCTATAAGGAAACAAATTAGAATAAGCAATAAGGAAACAAAACTATCACTTTTTGCAGATGATAGGGTACTTAGAGAATCCTAATGAATCAACAAAAAACTAGTAGAAATAATAACTTCAGCAAAGTTGTAGGATATAAAATAAACACACATAAATCATCAGTATTTCTATATATTATCAATAAAGTCCAGCATCAAGAGATAACTGCTAACAATATAAAATGCTTGGAAGTCTACCTGCTAAGAGAAATCTTAGGAACTATATGAACACAATTACAAAATATTTTTCACACAAATAAAGTCAGATAGAAACAATCAGAGAAATATTCATTCCTTATAAGTATACTGAATCAATGATCAAAATGACAATAGACCTAAATTAATTTGCTTATTCAGTGCCATAACAAACCACCAAAATAATTATTTTGTAGAGTTAGAAAAAATAATGATTCATCTGGAAGAACAAAAGGTCAAGAATAACAAAGAATTAATGAAAAAATAAGAATGAAGGTGGCTTGGTTGTAGCAGATCTCAAATTGTATTACAAAGTGATAATCATCAAAAAAAATTAGTGCTGGCTAAGGAACAAGAGTGGTGGGTCAATGGAATAAATTAGGGATACAAAATACAGTAGTAACTGATCATAGTCATCTAGTGTTTGATAAACCCAAAGACCTAAGCCTTGGGGACAAGCACTCACTATGTGACAAAAATAACTGAGAACTAGACAGCAGTATACTGACCAACATTTCACACCATCTAGTAAGAAAATGGATACCTGCTTTAGATGTAAAAGGTGATACCATAAGCAGATTAGAGGAGCTTGTCAGATCTATGAAGAAGGGAAGAATTTATGACCAAACAAAAGATAGAGAACATTATGAGATGCAAAATAGACAATTTTGATTGTTTTAAATTAAACAGGCTTTGTACAAACAAAATCAATGCAACCAAGTTTATTCAGAAAAGCAGAAAACTGGGGAATTTTTTTTTTTACAAGACTTGTCTGTGATAAAGGCTTTATTTCTCAAGTACATAGAGAATGGAATCAAATTTATAAGAACATAAGTCGTTACCCAAATATTAAAATGTCAAAGGATATGAACAGACAGTTTTCAGATAAAGAAATCAAAGTGATCTATTGTCATATGAAAAAATGCTCTAAATTACTATTGTTAAGAGAAATGCAAATTAAAACAACTCTGAGGTACCAACTCACACCTCTCAGATTGATGAATATGATAGAAAGAAAAATGATAAATATTGGAGGGGATGTGGGAAAATTGGGACACTGGTGCATTGTTGATGGGGTTGTGAACAGATTCAACTATTCTAGAGAGGAGCAATTTGGAAATATGCCCAAAAGGCTATAAAATTGTGCATATGCTTTGATCCAGCAATACCACTATTAGTTCTGTGCCCCAAAGAGATCAAAGAAAAGCAAAAAGACCCAAAGAAATATTTATAGCAGCTCTTTTTGTGGTGACAAAGAATTGGACACTGAAGGAATGCCATCAGTTGGGGAATAGCTGAACATGCAGCATATGATTGTAATGGAATCCTATTGTGCTATAAGAAATGATGAGCATCCAGATTTCAGAAAAACCTGGAAAGAGTCATGTGAACTGATACAAATTAAAGTGGGCAATACTGCATGATGATCACCTGTGAATAATTTCATTATTCTCAGCAACCCAATAATCTAAGATAATTCCAAAATACTTATGACGAAAAATGCTATCCTCCCCCAGAGAAAGAACTGATAAAGAGTCAGAATGCAGACTGAAGCATACAAGATTTCACTTTATTTTTTATGGTGTTTCTTTTTTTATTTTTGGTATTTTCTTTCACAACATAACTAATATGAAAATATGTTTTGCATGATTGCATATGTATAACCTATATCAAATTGATACTGTTTCAGGGAATGGGGAGAGAAAGGAGAAAGGAAGGAGAGAATTTGGAACTCAAAATTTTTAAAAATTAATGTTAAAAATTGTTTTTACATATAATTAGGAAAAATAAAATATTATTCAAAAAATAAAATAATTTAGATGCTATGCTATTTGGTGCATATGGTTTCAGTATTGATATTAATTCAGTGTCTGTGCTACCGTTTAGCAAAATTTTAATTATGTCTATTTTTGCTTTTGCTTTGATCATGATTGCTACCCCTCCCCATGGTGATTCATCAAATCATTCTCATACTTGATTAGAACATGATAATAATCTTCTACTTTAAAAAGTAAGTCATGTAATCTTATCTAAATAGTGGTTTGCTTTTTTTAAGTTGAAGGTAAATGCTACATTTATAAAAGGTCAAAATTTGGATTACTTTATAAAGATAGAAGAAAGAATATAAGAGAAGGTTCAAACTGACCTATGCTCACTGACTGACTTTGACATTCCAAGTCTTACCTCTGTCTCTTTTCATAGGGTATCCCTGAAGTACATCCCTGAATGTACTCCTTCCCTTTCTCCTTCCTTCTATCTCTGAGAAGCTCTGACTTCAAGACTAAGCTCAAGGGTTATATCCTGTAGGATCTCTTACATGATCCTGGAGTTGTTAGTACCCTCTTTATCTCTTCAAATTAACCTCTGTGTACTTATCTATTTATGTATTACACCCTCAACAGAATATAAAGCCACACAATGCCTTTCACATAGTAAGCATTTAAAAAATGCTTGTTGGATTGAATTGAATTGGAAGGGATGGAAAAATAGGCAAATAGAATAAGTAGAAATTAATCTTTGTCTGAATTAAAAGTAGACTTTAACCAATATGACAACAGTTGGGACACAGGGATTTTATTTCAAATACAAGGTACATAGTTGAATTTGATCAGAAATATTGTTTTTTGGATGAGGAAAGTCTTGTAGGAGATAAACAAAGTGTACCTGTTAAGGTTTCACACTGAGAAGCTTTGTTGTTTATTACTGTGATTAGGATCTGATCTGCCTCCTGACCATAGGAGCACAGGAAAATTACTGTAGTCATCAGTACCAGTATCCAAGTTCATAAGTTGGTGACAAATCATGAGAAGACAGTGATGTCCAGATTCTCTTTCGGTGTTTGCTGATTTTTTCCAGCAGATACGAAGGTGCTGATGGAGGACAAGCTGAAGATTAAATCATGTGAGTGGAGGCTTTTGTTTCCCCTTTGGCTGTTCAGTTATTTTTTCAGTCATCTATGACTCTTCATGATCCCATTTGAGTGGTTTTCCCTTCCTTCCCTAGCTCATTTTACAGATGAGGAAACTGTGGCAAACAGGTTTAAGTGACTTGTCATACAGCTAGTAAGTATCTGAGATCAGATTTAAACATACAAAGATTAGTCTTCTGACTGGTCCAGGAACTTTATCCACTGTGCCACCTCCTTGCTCTTTCCCCTTTCTTTGGTACCGTAGTTAAAATACAAATGCAAATGATGAAGAGAATCTTGTTGTTGAATTATATGATGGGAAAACTTAGGGACATGAAGACTGGACAATCTCTGAGGGTCCTTCTAGTTCTAAAATTCTGAGTCCAAAATGCCTTGCTAGAAAATAAAACTCATGACCTTTTTTGGTATGTAGAAATTTAACAGAATGTGTGGGCAGAAAAGAATTTCTCAGCAATGCTAACGGAATGGTCAAGTTGAGTTGAAAATGGATTAAGAGTCAGATCAGCACAGTGAGAATAAAGCCTTACTCTTTCATTTGACATTCCGATCTTCTCTCTGTGGTGAATTCAAAACTTCTTATTACTAACATATATGAGAGTCTGATATAAGCTGATTAGGAGTGTAGCTAACACTTAGATTTACATTATTTTTAAACGTAGGCAAATAAAAAGGATGGAGGAGATCTGAAGGTTTGACCTGAAATTCACACCACTGATCTTAGCATAGAACACATATGTCCATCTTCTTTACTGGGACCGAAAGTGAACTGGGGTGAATAATTGCCAGTCATTAAGATGATGTCAGTCAAGCTGTATGCAAATCAATATTAAATTCACTTTTTTTTTTTTTGCTTGCTAGACTCACAGGCTGACCCAGAGGTCTTGAAGTTCTATTTTAAATTGAGCTCTCTTCATTATATCTCTAATACCAATTTTTTCCCTTATCTGTTCATATCTAATATTTATGCCTATAGCATATTTATTCCAGTGATTTTTTTTTCCTGGCTTCTCTAGATTCTTCCAGGAACAACTAAAAACTTGCCTTCTACAAAAAACCTTTCTGGTTTTGCCATATTATAATGCCTTCTAGAGGTATGTGCTAGTAAACAGGGGTTCAGTAAATGTTTGATAACTGACTCTCCAGAAAAAAAAAAGTGTACTTGTGACATAGTTTTAAATTTAATTGCATTATTTACATATTCTCTATTGCTTTTGTTAAATATAGATAATCAAATAATAAATCAAGTTCTGATTTACAGTGCTTGCAGATTTCCAAGGGGTAAAATGCTTATACAGAAAATTTAACCATCGGCTGGTTTTGAGCTGACTCTTGTAGCCCCTTGAGTTGGATTATCTCTAGCTTGTACAAAGCTCTCTGTGTGTTGTTTCCCCCATTAAACAGTGAGTTTCTTGAGAGCAGGACTGTTTTTATCTTGCTTTGTATCTTCACTGCTTAGCATCTAACAAATGCCTACTGACCTGAGTGTCTTCCAATCTCTTACCAGTCTTCCTTTTGATATCAAAATGCAGCTCCTTAAAAAAAATTATCTCCAAAGAAAACATTAATGGATTCAAAGCGATTGGTCTGACTTGTAAAGGAAAAATGTCTGAAAATGTAGTTGCTTAAGCACATCTTGAAAACAAAAGAGATTTTTTTTCTTCTCGAGTAGATCCTGATTTGGCTAAACATTCCAATCATATCTATGGTGTCTGCCCTTTAATCCTTTGACCTGTGTTCTGGTTCCTTCCTTCCTTCCTTCCTTCTTTCCTTCCTTCCTTCCTTCCTTCCTTCCTTCCTTCCTTCCTTCCTTCCTTCCTTCCTTCCTTCCTTCCCTCCCCCCATCCCTGCCTTCCTCCCTTGTCCACAAAGTATGACATAGAGTAAAGAGCAAAAGCCTTAGCAGGATGAAGGATTAGCTAAGTTCAGTTCTTGGTTCTGTTATCAGCCATGTGAATTTAGATAAATTATTTCACTTCCCTGGGCCTTGATTTCATCACCTGTAAAATTAAAGGATCAGTATGTATGATTTATAAAATCCTTTTTAATTTAGTATAATTGTGCATCCTTTTCAAATCAATCCTGAAAATTCTTCTCTCTCTCTCACAGAACACCCAAATCAGTAAGAATTCAGACCATGATGGAGTTATTCCTTTTGACTTAGAGATGTTGACCCTACTTCAATCCATGTCTTCTGTTTATTTGGTAAACTCACCTAGCAGGGGAATGGTCTGAGACTGGAGATTCACTAAATTAGCAACATGATTTTTTTAGGTAAAGTTAGATTGAAGTGTAGGCTAACAATTTTGAAAGGATTTGAAGTATATTAGCCAGAAAAAACAAACCTAATTACTTCTTTGAAATCTTAGCAAAATCCACTTAGGACTGTAGATTTATTTAGAGTTTAAAGGAACTTAGAGACCATTTAGTCTAGTATTTTACAGATGAGGAAACTGAGGCTTAGAGAGGTTAAATGTCATGCCCAAAGTCAGGGAGGTAGGCAAGATTTGAACTCAGGTTTTCCAATTCCAAAGCCAATACTGTTTTTGATTATATCACTCTGCCTGTTATTTTAGTATATTTGTAGTATAACAGAAGTCCAGTGAGTCAGTGAATGAATGAAGAGGTATTTTATTAAGTCCTTACTATGTATTAATAGGACAGCTAGCTGGTGCAATGGATAAAGTGCTGGGCTTGGAGTCAGGAAGACCTGGGTTCAAATCTAGCCTAAGCTGTGTGACCCTGGGCAAGTCACTTAACCCTGTTTGCCTCAGTTTCCTCATCTGTAAAATGAGCTGGAGAAAGAAACGGCAAACCACTCCAGTACCTTTGCCAAGAAAATACAAAATGGGGTCACAAAGAGTCAAATGAGAAATGACTCAAAAAATGCACCAAATACTCTGGAGGTGAAAATAGAAAAACCAAGACAGTATCTGCTCTCAAGGATCTTACACTCTATGTGAAGATGGTACATATTATAGAGTTTAACTGTATGGTGAATAGGAAGTCCTCAAAGTCCTAAGGGTATAGTAACAGGCATCAGGTAGGCCAGAGAACAAGAAAAGAATTTAAAAAAACACTAAGGAAAAATAAAGGGGAAATAAGGGGGGGGACATCAAAAGCACGGAAATGAAAGCTGATGTAAATGACATCTGACTCTGACATTCCAATGTGCAACAAAATAGTTGGCTCTTCTCTCCCTAAAGAAATCATTTCCCATAGATTTAGAAGATGGAAAACAACCGTATCGTGTTCAAATGCTCCTGAGCAGAATTACTCTTGATGCTGCGTTAGAAAGTTGACCTACTATCTTAACCTCCCCCCAAATCGTCACCTTGCCGTAGTGTTGGCAGAGTTATGAAGTGAGGTGGCAGAAATGTTAGTGATGTGATGTTACATTAAGGAACCAGTCCCTTGTTCCTGCCTAAGCTTGAACAGCTCCAGAAATGGCAGATAAGATAAAAAAAAAGGGGTGGAGGGGCATAAATAGAACAGCAAAGCAAACAGACATCCAAGTTCCTCCTCTCAATCAAAGGGTTTGGGTTTTAGCTTTAGACATATGTCATAACAAATATGTTATGAGTTATTTTGCCTGATACGTATACTTATAATATTTATGTAGTCAATAGCTTTCTATGTACTTGAGTGGAGGAAATGCCAGAGTTGGAAAAGGACATAGTTGGGTATATGAAGTCATACCTCAAATAACTTGTTATTTATGGCAAATCCCCATTTTAGTAATACTTGTCTTGTGTTCCCACACTGTAGAAGCACAAACAGAAGCCGCTATATTTGGCCTTAAGATGGATCATAGACACAAAAGAGATGTATGATTTGAACAGTGGAGGAGGAAGCTGAAACACGTGTGGCATGGTTATTTTCACACATCTTTATTCTTTAGTTCAAGAATCCTCCCTTGAGGGGTAGCTTGTCTGTAGGCCTATGAAACACCAGCTCACAGAGCATCTCAGGCAATAGAACTCAAGGCTACTAACAGTTGCAATATTCTGAGTTACTGAGTCCTAGATAACTTTTTCTTGAAGAAAGGACATATACTGTCTTTTTATCTGAAACCAATGAGTATCTTCAGAGAGTGCTATGCACTTTCTAAAAGAGCCCTGAAGGATACAACTAAAATAGTCAGCATTTATTAAGCACTACTATATGCAAGACATCATGTTAGGTTACGAAAATACAAAGATAACCACAAAATGATTCCTGCCTCTAAGGTACTTCATTTTGACTGGAAGCAGAATTCAGTCATTCGGGAAAATGAAATGAAAGAGAAACCCCAAATCCCTGTGTTTTTCAGGGATATCATGTTCCAGAATGTTGGGACCACTTCAGGACTTCAGGAGATAACTGCAAAGCATTATTTGTAACCTATGTTGTCCTTCCCACATAGAATCAATATAAGTCACGTGAAGGGGTCTCTTTTAAGCACACCGGATGCTAGCAAACAGCTATTGGTCCCAATGTCTTATTATACTTGCTTTTGAAATAGAAAACTCCAGTTTTCCCAGCTACTCAACCAGTCAGAGATTTGGCTAAAATGGCCTCTGGAAAGCTTATGAAGATCTCTGATACTTCAAACAACATTTATGCAATTCAGGAACCCCACAAACAAGAGAGGAAAGAATTTACCCAAAGACTCACGTTTGATGCATGCTGCTTCTCCCTGTGACTTATAAGAGGATGAAAGGGTAGGAATATATTATATACCATGATTTTTTCTCTTTCCAACAAATACATACATTGTATCCCAGAGAAGCAGAATAGGCTGCCAAGGATGTTTGAGGGTATCCTCCGACTTCAGTTCTGTGGGAGAAACATGAGCGTCAGTCTTGTGACATAAAAGAACTGACTCCCACTCTGCTGCTGAACAACTACTCCCTGTCCAAATATATTTACACACTGTTGAGAGCAAATCCCCTGTAGGATGACCCTAAAGGAGAATTCAGCTTGATGGATAAATTGAAATTTTTGCCTGAGAACCACCCACATCCACCCGCACCCATCCACCCAGACCCACATACACATGGCTGGCATAAAATAATAAATATAGCATGCACTGGTCTAAACCTTGAACTTTTTTCCAGTCCAATATTCTTTAAAAAATAATTACTTGTCTGATTGTATGATGGAAGGCTCCGGTCATCAGGTGGTCATACTAAAGTAATTTATTCAGGGTAAGAGTTCAGGCTGGGGGTCCCCACTAGGGAAGTGTGTCCCCACTGCTATTCTCCTATATCTTTTCTTCCAGGCCCTAAGGAGATTCTTGGCATTTGAGCCTAGAGAGGACTCCTCACAGGCAATTAATCTGTTTAGGGGTCCCTACCACAGTTTTTGGGAGTCCATGGGCATATTTTCTGGGGACCCCAAAGCTCTACAACTATATAGTGACACGAGGTAGGGAATAAAGTGAGTAGTTGAAGGAGAAAACCAAATAAACTTGACTTGTCCAGATATGATTTCATTGTTGTAGAGAACTCCCAGGTGAGGAAACTCCCTCTATCAATGGAGCTCAGCACCTCCCCTGAAGCTTAATAATCTTAGAGAGCTGACTTTTAACACTGACAGAATATATGACTAGCCCAGGGTCACACAACCAGCATATGTCAGGAGGAAAACGTGAGCATAGGTCTTCTTGTTTCAAGGCCAGCTCTCTATATGCCATGCTGAGTCTGATAGGTAAGATAGACATAAATAGCTACATAGAGAAATCTGTAGATAGATATAGACATAGAAATAAATAGATGTAGGCACTCTGATTCTAAATCTAGGGTTTTTCTTCTTTTGTTCCACTGTGTTGATGCTCTCTGAATTCTAGTTCTAGTTCTTATTCTTTTAATTATGTGACGACATGCCTGTGATCATAGCAAAGGTATATGGACCCCATAAGTAGAGAGGCCCATATGTGGCAAGGATGCTGCCCTTGTGTGTGGCATAAAGGGAGGCAGAATAAACATCTTTATCCTCTACTTCCTCCACCCTTCTCCAAGGGAGGCTTTTATTTCTGCTAGAATAAGAAGC
The DNA here is from genome assembly GCF_028372415.1 of Notamacropus eugenii. NCBI lineage: Eukaryota > Metazoa > Chordata > Mammalia > Diprotodontia > Macropodidae > Notamacropus > Notamacropus eugenii. The sequence continues at coordinate 172,731,180 of NC_092873.1, read as the reverse complement.
AGGAAGTTGGGGTTGGAGGCAACCACTATTCTCTCCTCAGATAGAAGGGGTACCAGTCTGGAAGCATAGCTATCTGCTCCCTTAAACATGTTTGTCTAGGGAATATGATTGGAATCCATCTAACTTTTGACTACTTAGTCATTTTGGGGGAAGGAGGACCATGAGCTTTATATGCAAGGCTTGACTCCTTTCCTATCTCTGCTGACAAGGAATGCCAGACTCAGCTATGCCACAGACAAGTGACAGGGGGCAAGAAGGAGCCACCACAGGTCGAGTGAGTGCAGAGTTAGTGGGGTGGGGATTTAGAAGAGGTTTCAGTTCCAGGCCAGAGGGGAGAACTGAAGGAGGATCTGAAGCCAGAGGCACCATCCCCTAGGACTAGAGGTGATTACAAAAACTAAGCTACCACAAATAAAACAAAATACACAGGCAAAGGAGAAAGAATTGGAACCTAGAGTTACTATGGGAAAAGAGAAGACATAAAGACAAGGATAAGGGAAAGTATATGTCTATGTGTGTATGTGTATGTGTGTGTGTGTGAGTGTGCTTGCGTGTGCATGTATCCATGCTTAATTGTGGCCTTCTGGGGGAAGGAGGAAGGAAGGGGGAGAAAGGAACAAAGTGAAAAATGCACAGCAGAGAACAAAGGAAAACTTACAAGGAAGCAAATGAAAGATGGACAATTCTCAACATAACACATAGTATTTATTGTATAGGTTTTCTTGAAATGGAAATTGATTGCTATATATTTTGAATCCTCTCTTGCATTCTGCTGTGCTCATGATGTTTTTTTCCTTTTCTTATTTTGTATTTAAGTTTACAATATGTTTCTTTTTCTTTTATTATTGTGTATTAAAGTTTTTGTAATAAAATAAAAGGCTAAAACAAACAAAAAAACTGATCATTTATCCAAATTGTAGCAAAATAGAAGTCAGAGAAAGTATACCTAGGAGAATATGTACTAGATAATATAAAATGAAGGAGTTCTCCCAGTAGAGTCCTAGATCTCACCAAAGGGGAAATGCCCCCAAATTTCCAGAGTTGCAATCTGAGAATGGGGATATGATGGAGATTGTCTGTTCCTCTCATGTCTTCCAAGAGCCTTTCTTTCAGTAACCTGAAGTGGGCTTGTCTTCTTTCATCTTCTTTCTTGAAGTTGGAAGCCCGGAGTACCAGAATGAAGAGTCCCCAAAAGGAAACTGACTGGGTACTGAAGCTCCCACCAACTCTGCCTCACCCTTCACACAGGGTAGAGCCTTTATGTCCACCAATAAGGAGATAGTCTCATACCACTGGCCTTTGGGATAGGGGTTACCATGACATAACCACTTGGCCTCAGTTTTCTCATCTATAAAATTGGCATGATAAAACTAGTCCTTCCTTCTGTACATTATTGCACAGAAAATGCTTTTATATGTCTTAAAGTACCATAGAAAGGTGAGTGTTCATGGTGATGAGGCTTCAGTGAAATGTAACTTTGGAGTATTGAAAACTCTTGATTAAATGGAATTAAAATGGATAGAGGCAGTTAGGAAGATTGAATGATTCAGGATGTGGGAATGAAGGAAAAATCTGAAGAACAGATTAAAAGGAAGTAAGACATGCTGGTGTTTAGTGGGGAAAAGCAATGCCATTTGCCCTGAGTATCTTCCTTTTTCCTCAGTGTGAAGTAAGGTTTTCAAAATTTTTTTTATGGAAGAAAAGGGTATCCTTTCTGACCAAACTTCTGTCAGTTGCCCTTTTACCCTGTTTCTCCACAAAGGTTCTATTGCCAATGACTCAATGGAAAATGAAGTTGACCTAGAGTTCTGGATGGTTGTGCCAAATTGAACACAATTTCTAGCAGGTTACCAAACTGAAAAGGTCATGAATAAGGTCCCAATGACAGATTATGTGCTCTGTCTGATTATCAACCTGTCTGAGCACTGAAAATAAAACAATTAACAAGCATTTATTGGGATAGGCTCTGTGGATAAGACAAAAATGAAAGAGACCTTACTTAACTCTCAAGTGGTTTATCAGAGGAAACAATATATACATATACAAGTACAAAACAAATACAAGAGAATTTGGTAGGGGGAGGGTCCTAGCGGCTGGCAGGAATCAGAAAAGGCTTTAGGTAGAAGGTAGCACCAAGCTGTGCTTTGTAGGAAATTTGGGATTCTAAGAGGTGGAGATAAGGAAACAGTGAATTCCAGGTACAGGCACAACAAAGGTAAAGGTACCCATTTATCACTAGCAGTTTGACCTCAAGTTCATCATTTCTTTGATTATAGTAGACCACAAAATCAATAAAAATGTAAAATGAAACTTAGCCCTTCATTTGGTTCAGGTAGTCAGGAAAAGTGGCAAAGATTACTATGAATTGCAAAATTTTTAGACTATCTATAAACATTTGAAACCCCAAATGGGAGATCCTCATCTAATAATCTAAAAGTTGATGTTTGTCCTTCATTCTCAAAGAGAACCAATTACACAAGGAAGGTGATGTCCTGACTTGCAAGTAAATTGGATTTAAGTGAGGTAGGGTTGTGCAAACTCACCAACCTCACTATCTCCTCCAGAGACATCTGGGTCCAGTAGTGGCAGGATATAGATAAGGATAACTGGAGAAGACCCCAGAAGCAGTGGGAGACCTTGGCCTATTTAAGCTAAGATCTTTCACAGATCCCAGTCTGTTTGAGGCAACACCCATTCAGTGATTGAGGCTGAGTAAGAAATGAGGGGAAAAAATGGTCTCATCTATTTTTAAAAAAAAGTATGTAGTATACTTAGCTAGGTGGTCAGCAGTGTCAAAAGCCATTGGAGGTAAAGGAGGATGAAGACTGAAGAAAGGTCATTGGATCTAAGAGGACATTGGCAACCTTTGAGAAAATAGCTTTAGTGAAAGACTGGAATCAGGAGAGAGATCTCATGAGGCTGAGGTAGTAAGGAAGTTGAGATAGTAAATATAAACATACAGATTTCAATTTCCTGGAGAGAAGCCTCTATAACCTCATGGTACTCCCAGGGAACTTGTTGCAAGAAACTACATGACTACAGAGATGGCATTGGATACACGTATTGCTAGAATGGTGAGTTTCTAGGCCATAAACCGCCATCAGTATTGCAGCGGTGGCAAGAACATTGAATAAGATCCTGATCTACACTTCTGAACCCAGAAGAAGGGTTCCTAGACTAAGCAGGAGACAGAAATAAAAAAGCAGAAAGAGACAGTCTTGATATGGAGAATCAAGTGCTTACATTTCTTCTTCACTGGAATGGTGAGTCAAGTGGATTGGTCAGGCCTGTATATTTTGAAAGGCCTGTTCTGGAGCACCATTTCATAACCATGTGCAAAGTTCCAACCTCTCTACAAAAACTCTTTTAACCTTAGGCTGCATTTAAAGAAGCATAGTGTTCAAAATGAAGGCGGAGAAGAGTCCCACTGCACTCTGCCCTAGTCAGACCACACATGGAGTGTTCTGTTTTGTGAACCACATTTTAGGTGGAATGTTGATAAGCTGAAGAGTATCTCAAATGTAATCGAGACCTTCAGATTATAGGAATTGCTGAAGTTAACCTGGAGAACAGAGAATATAATTGCAGTCTTTAGTTCTGCTCCCAGGTATAGATGGGGTCTCCAGGGAGGCAATTGTAGGTTTAATGAAAAGAAAAATTTTCCTAACAAAGCTATGAGGAAATAGAATGGGCTATCTCTAGAGGCTCCAGTCTCTGAGGATTTTCAAACAAACCACTTGGAAGGATGTTACAAAATGTTCTCCTTGCCTCTTTCAAGTACTACTTTCTTTAGGAGGCCTATCCTAATTCCCCATCATTTCATATTTATTCTGTCTACATCCTGTATTACTTATTTGTGACAATGTTCCATCTCCCAGTCATATAACACCTGTAAAATATTGCTATTTAAAAAACAGGCCTTTGTTTTGAGGAGTTTGGATCATTAAGTTAGCTTTTCCATTTCCTGAAGATAATTTGTCATATTCTTTTCGTGTTCAATTCTGGGCACAACTTGTCATCTATTCATCCTGCATGTACCACCCAGTCTGTCTGAGGCAATTCTGAGCAAACATCACCATGGTATTTGAAAACATGCATATCCCATTAATAATGTTAGCTCCTTGAGTGCAAACAGTGTCTCATATTTGTCTTTACACTCTCAATGGGTAACACCTAGTAGACATTAAAATGCTATTGGATAGTTGGGCTAAATGGCTCAGCTTCGGATTCTATATCACTTGTGTTTGAAAAATGGAATTCTGCATTCTTAGCACAGTTCTTGGTACATGAGGATTACTCAACAAGTGCTTTCTCATTCATCCATTTATTATTTACATCACAGAAATGTAATTATGACAGTATTTTATGAACTACAGTATTGTGTAATTTGACTTCTTGGGTTGTCAATTTGTCTATTTATATCTTTGTAAAGTTCTAAAGGTAGTGGACCCCTTTTGTTCTATAAGGTGTTAGGGGGATGATAAAGATAACATTTCTGTACAATGCAGTCACATTACAGCAAGGAAATTCCTGAGAGGGAAGGCGTCAGTGTTCAGCTGTCTCAGACATTGGCCTTTCTAGATTTGGGCTTTTTCCATCTATCCAGTTTCCCCACATATTTCTAAGCTCACTCTCTCCAAATCATCTCTCTCTATTCCAGCTGAGACAAAGTTTAATTTCTCAAAAACATTTTTGTCCTTAGAATATTAAGGCAAAAGAAATGAAAAAAATAAAATAGTGGTGTAAGTCTACAGAGTAGAAGAGTTTCCTGAACTAAAGCAAATCTAGCTTCAGAATAGCACAGTTCATAAAGTTTACCAGATATCAGTCCTCATTCCTCTTCATGACTTCCATTCAGAGTGGTTTGAATGTTTCATAAGTGGATGACAGCCAAGGAAACTTATATACCTAGCCTGAGATAGATGTATGTTATAGCCGTAGCCAATCATTTGCCCCACCCCCGCCCACCCAATTGTATTATGACAGTGGGACTTTGAGAGCATAATGTGCTTCAAACACTGGTCACATTTCCTCAAAGGGAGAAAGGTCAGATAAGCTAGACTATATTAAAAAGTAAATTTTTTTTTTTTTACCAATTACTGTATGTGTATTGGTAATTCTTTTCTAGGTTACTAATGACTAGTTTATTCAACTAATCAGTAAGCATTTATTAAGTGCCTGGCATGTTTCAGGGACTTTCCCACGTGCTGGGGATATAAAGGCAAAAGTCCAGTTGTTCCTGCCTTCAAGGAACTTAGATTTACATTTTAAGGGAGGTGGGTGGGACATGTATATGTATGTATACTCATACATTTATACATGTGTGTATTACCTAATATGTGTGTATAATTACATACACACACAAGACTGGGAGTGGAGCAAAAACTGAATAGTTGTGGGAATCAAGGAAGATTTCATGTAGAAGGTAGCTAAGTGAAGTCTATAAAGTCTTGACTTGAGCTAGATCTATATAAAGAAACAGGATTCTAAGAGACAGTTGAGGAGGGATTGCTTTCCATGAACAGAGGATTGTATGTAAAAGACAGATGAAGGGATCTGGAGTTTCATGTGTGAAGAATGATAATAAGTCCACTTGTTACTAGATTGCAGAGTATCTGAAGGAGACTAATGAGCCTGAAAAGTCAGGTTATCAAAGGTGCCTAGGGTCTTCTCTTCATGACCTTGTGGACCATACTGTCTATGGGGTTTTCTTGGGCAAAGATACTGGAGTGATTTACCATCTCCTTCTCCATCAGATTAAGGCAAACAAGTTAAGTGACTTTCTTAAGTCACATGGCTAGTAAGTGTCTGAAGCTGGATTTGAACTCAAGTCTTCCTGACTGCAGGGCAGGTAGGTGGCAGTGCTTAAGAGTACCGGGGCTGGAGTCAGGAAGACTCATCCTCTGGAATTCAAATTTAGCCTCAGACATTTATAAGTTGTGTGACCCTGGGCAAGTTACTTAACCTTGCTTGCCTCAGTTTCCTCATCTGTAAAATAAGCTGGAGAGGAAATGGCAAACACTCCAGTGTCCTTGCCAGAAAACCCCAAAGAGAGTCACAAAGAGACTGATACAACTGAAAAACTACTAAACAACTTCCTGATTCCAGATTCTGCCCTCTATCCTCTGAGCCACCTAGCTGCTACCTGGTTACCTTAGACTGAAGAAATTTATGAGTCCTTCATAAACACAATAGTTTAGGTTAAGCACATCCCAAGCATCTCGGACGTTTCCTAGCTTCAGTATTCAGGAGCCTCTCACGTCAATCTGCATTCTTGGTAGAACTGACCAGCTGCTGGTTGGATGTCATTGGGTTTCATGTTCATGTCATATGTATATGACCTTGGCAATTTTTCATTACCTCAAGAAACTCTCAAGATTATAAACTGCAGAGGTGCAGATCTGCATTTGTAAAGGGAGCTTCCTCCCTGAGATTCCTTATACCAGTTAAATCATAGGTCCAGTCCAAACAGAAAGTTTGGAGTAAATTAAAATCCTTGTGAGCATGTGCTATGTCTTTCTTTCTTAGAGTCAGACAGACCAAGAAGGCCACGCTGGGTAATATCATCGACCAAGTGAATAATAATAATTATTGCTGTTATCATTTATTGGTAAATGGAAAAAATAATTTGGCCTTGAAATAGGTTAATTGTAGAAATTTCAAATTCAAGACAAATTTCATTACAAGGTGATGACGGAAAAAGCACTGAACTGGAAGTCAGGGAACTTCAGTGCCGCCTGTAGCTCTCTTGGTAACTTGCTGTATAACCTTTGGCCAAATAATTTCATTTCTCTGGGCTTCTTTCTTTCTATCTGTAAAATGAAGAAATTGCATTGGATGATTTCTAAAGTTCCTTCAGGTCCCTTTCTAGACCCTACTTGTGACCTAAGTGAAATTCTTGGGTAATGGCCCCCATAATATTAGGTGACCCGTTTCAAACAAAGTTGAAACCATTTTGGTTTCGTTTGGCATCATGCATCTTGTCCCATCTTTCAGATCCAAATAGCTGAAGGGCAGCTAAGCATTGAGGGAACTATATTTGAGTTTGTTCTAAGGAGAATATTAATTAGCAGGGCTTTATTCTATTATTTCCATTACATGTTCATATACAGATGAGGTAAAGATGAAAATGTAAATCACCTGATTGCATAACTTAGCAGGTTTCCCTCTAAGAATGAATCATCAGTGCTTCAGTGTCAATTTAAACCTCCGGACTGTCAAGTAAAAAGATGTCCTACTGGCATCTCAAACTCAACATACACAACAGCAGAGCTCATCTCCATGACCCTCACTCCTCAAACTCTCCCCCTTCTTCGCAACTATTGTAGCTGTTTTTCAGTCCTATCCAACTCTGTGATAGCTATTTGGATTTTCTTGGCAAAGTTACTGGAATGGTTTTTTGCCTTTTCCAGCTCACTTTACAGATGGGGAACTGAGGCAAAGAGGGCTAAACGACATGCTTAGGGTCACCCAGCTAGTAAGTGTCTGAGGCCAGATTTGAACTTTGGGAAGATAAGATTTCCTGACCCCAGGCCTGACACTCTATCCACTGTGCCACCTAGCTGCCCCTCCTCCAGATTACCCTAGCTCTTATTGAGGGCACTTAAAAAATAAATGTGAACCTTTTGTCTGAATGGCTGTTCTGCTAAGACGAATACATTTTTTATTTCAATCTTCAATCCATACAGCTAAAAGGCTCTCCATGTCTATCATTCTAACACTTCTGTTCCTTGCAGCTGTTTGCAAACCTCAAAAAACTATTATAATAACTTTGTCTTTTTCTTTAATTTTATCTGCATGCTTTACAATATTCTGTGCCCTAGATCAAGGCATTCCAAGATTGTGTCCTATTTTAAATTACTATGATGTTTATGCTGTTCGATTATATCAAATTTTTGCTCTAATATATACAAGCTTCTTTTGGGGGGCGGAAGTGTTTCCATATAAAGTATGCTTCTTGTCCATTTAGTTAAGAGTTCTTTAAAAAAAATTAACACAATTGTTAGTAATATGGTATCCAGCAGCATAGTACATCCATGTGTAATAATAGGCAATTTTAGACTGACAATTTAGATTAAAACCCTCGACTAGTTCACTTGTTACATTAATTGAATTCTTAAACTCATATTAAATGTGACTTGACATTTTATAATTCACACTAAGTGGAATTTCACATAGTTCAAACTTGAATTGATTGCTACCAATATCCCCAGTCTATTTTATATAAGCTTCAGTAGGGATAGTTCAGTAGAGTAGTGGTTTTAGAGAAGGGAAATCAAGGAAATTCAATACAGGGGCTGTAGCAGAGGAGCTAAGCTATGAAGGGATCTAAAAGACAAGCAGGTGCAAACAGAACATTCTACCAATTAGGAGACTGAGGCCCAGAGGCATTAAATAGTTTGCCCAGGTCACAGAGTAGGTGCTTCCAAGTTCAGTGTCCTCTCTACTATGTTTTGCTGAGTTAGGATGGAACCATATAAATAAGCAGCTTTTAGAAATGAACCTCTGGCCTGCTTTTGTTTTTTAAAAATCTGTAAGGCAATCTAAAGTTGCAGCTGTGGTTACCTTTGGTAAAAACCAACATGAAGTGGTTAAGTATACCTGGTCCATTTAAGTCATTTTTTTTTTAAAATAAGTTTTTATTGATATTTTGTTCCATTATTATTATTCCAAGTATCCTTCTCCCAAGTCTTGCCCAAGAGCCAGCCACTCCATGACAAATATAATTTTTTTTAGAAAGAAAAAAAATTAAGCAAACTGATCAGTACATTAAAAAGGTCTGAAATATGCAAATGTCCGAGAACTGGGGACCTTCCATCTCCACAAAAGGGTATTTGGGGGGTGTCTTCTCACATACCTTTGAGTACTAATTGATCTTTAATTGTTACATACATTTTTTACTTTTGGTCTGAAGTTTTCTCCATTTACATAGTTGTAGTTGCTTATTTGTTTTCTTTATTGTTTATTTTGTGATGCATTAATTATATGGATCTTTCCATGCTTCTCTGTATTCATCTCACAAGTCATTTCTAACAGCACAGAAATATTCCATTATATTAGCATACTGAAATTTGCTTAGCCTTTCTCTAATTGTTGGGTAGCTACTTTGTTTCCAGTTCTTAGTTATTACAAAAAGTGTTGCTACAAATATTTTGGAGTACGTGGGACTTTCTTATCTTTTATCTTTTCTTATCTTTCTTTCTTCCTTCCTTGGGGGTCAAAACCCAGTAACGGGAGGTTGGTTCAAAAAATTTTAGTCACTTTATTTGCATAATTCCAAACTGCTTTCCAAAAAGGCTATACCATATTTCACAGCTCCAACAACAGTCTATTTATTAGTGTGCCTACCCTTCCACAACCCTTCCAACATTGGCTGTTATCATGTTTTGTTATATGCTGATTTGCAGGGTGTGATGGAAAATCTCAGGATTGTTTTGATATGTTTATCTTATTATTAGTGATCTAGGGCATACTTTTATGTAGTTATGAATTTTTTGCAGTTCTGATAATTGTTTTTTTATTTCCCTTGATCATTTATCTATTGTGGAATATCTATTACTCATACACACACATACACAATGTATATATTTTAGATGCCAAACCATTTTTTCCCCATTTGACTGCTTCCCTTAAGTGCATTAATTTTGTCTGTGCGGAAACTTTTGTTTGAAGTAATCAAAATTTTTGTATTTTTTCTGTAAATACCTGTTTATTGTTTAAGAATACATCTTCTTCCTATAGCTGTGAGGGGTTTATAGTCTTTCTCTTCTAATTTTTGCATTAGTCTTTAATATTAATGTAATTGTTATAAATTAATATAAATACTATATAAATTATGTATCATTGTATATAATACATATATAATTCTATACAATGTAACAATATATAGATATATAAAAATAATATAAACATATAAAATTAATATATAGTTAACATTAAGATCACATGTTCACTTAGAATTGCATTGTGGAACCTGGCACAACATGTTGGTTTAAGCCTAATTTCTTCCACACTAGTTTCCACATTTCCCAGCAAGTTTTATCAAATATGGATTTTTTTGGTTACGTTATTTTCACTTCATCAAACACTGGATTATTTAGTTGTATTGTTTCTGAATCTGTCTTACCAAATATGTTCCATTCACCTATCTATTCTCTAATACCAAACGGTTTTGATGACTACTGCTTTATAATATAGTTTTGAGATCTGGAAGTGCTATTCCCCCTTCATTCCTATTTCTCTTAATTTTCCTTGATATTCTAGATCTACTGTTTCTGCAAATGAATTTTATTGGTATGTCAAGTTCTATAAAGTGTCTTTCAGTAATGAAATTAAAAAAATAAATTATTTTTGAAATCTCAATTTGGGTCATGAAGAGTTGGACATGACTGAAACAACTGAATAATTGTTTTTTATTGTATCAGTATGCCTTGCCATGAGTACTAAATATTCCGTTAGCTATTTAGGAAGTTCTTTATCTCTTTAAGGAGCACTTTTAATTGAATCCCAAATTCGGGGCACAGCTTGCTTGCTGGGCTTTAGCTCTGTAAAACAGAGTGTCTCCTGTATCTTGACAATTCCTTTTCCTCTCCTATTCTCCCTTTTTTCCTCTCAGCTGATTTTTCTCTTTCCTCTCCTTCTACTAGATCTGCTCCTCTTCCCCTTTAATGTACCTCCCATGTTGTAATGTAGTCCCACAAAAGATGCAATGATTCACTGGGAACCAAGGTGTCATCATCAGGTTTTGTCTATAATCCCCTACTGCCCCTTTGCTGTTAGCTTCAACTGACTTCTGCCATCACCTGTATTTCCTTGTGCATGTTGAGAAATGAATCTCTTAGCAATGTTTCTGCTGTCACTCTGTGGTTGTTGCTGTCCTTGGCTACTGCCCTTTTTCACTCCTGTATTTCTGTTGTATGTGTTCAAGAAGCAAATGGTCTCTTTACGTTTGGTTTTCTTTCGAAAAATGTTTCAAATGCGTCTTTATTACTGAATATCTATCTTTCCCCCTATATTGTTAAGCTCATATTCTCAGGCTAGATCACCTTGGGCTGCATCCTGAGTTCCATTGCTCTTTGGAACATATCATCTCTCCCTCTTTTGTTTTCTGGTGAGTACAGAATAGTCTTTTATTATTTGAAATTCCCTATCCTTTGTATTTGAAGTTTTTTCCTGATTGCTTGGAGAACTTGTTTCTGAACTGAACTGTCAAACTTCACAATTATGTGTCTTGGGGCTTAAAACCTTTTTTCCCCCAATGGCAAATTATGAATTCTTTAAATTGGTATTTCATTTTCCATGTTCAGAAGTTGGGGGATATCTCTTCTTTTAATTCCTGCCTTGTGGTGTTAAGGTTTTTTTGTCTTGTACTGTTCTTCAGGGATGCTCAGATTGTCTCTACTTCTCCTGTCTTTGAGAACACTCTATTTGGCTTGTATCGTGAGAATATTTTCTCTTGTTACTGACTTTTTGGCTTCTCATCTCAACTGACTTTGACATCTGTGTATTTGAATTCCTTTGCTATTGTTTTCTTTTGTTTCTGCGGTGAGACTTGCCATTGCAGATTCCAGTATTTCTGTTCAGCCCAAAATTTCTGCTGTTCAAGTCATAAATTCTGCTCTCATAATTCTCACTTCTCTTTTGAACCAGTAAGGAATAGTTTATTGTGGTTCCAATATTCTCTTCAAATTCCACATGGTCCTCAATATTATTAAAAGTTGGATCTTTTCCCTTTGTTTTGCAGTACTTATTCATAGATGCCTGAACTCATTTAATAGATCTGGAGGTCATATTTACTTTACTGTTAGTTTTTCCTGTTGATTTATCTGCTTGTGTATAAGGTCTTAGAAGTTTTCTTCTTCCTGAAATCTTTGGTAACTTTACTCTTTTTTCCTTTGTTTTCCCCTATTGCTTATTTTACTCCTCTTTGTGGTTTCCTTGGTATGAATCTCAAAGCATTTCAGCATTCTTCTATGCTGGGCTAAATGGTTCTCCAACCCAGTTTCTGCCCCAAATGATTTTGGGTGGCCAAAACTGACCCCAGCTGGATGCTGTGCTTCCTTAGACTTAGTGAATTTCTGCATAGCCCCCCATACACACAATGTCTTGTCACACTTCCTTTGTTTCTCAGTTCTTTGGGAAATTTGGAGCTATGCAGCTCCAAAGCTGGTGCTATAGGGTTGAGGCCCTTGGCAGGTTCTAGTTCCTGAGGTGCTGGGCCTGCATTGGCAGTCTTTTGCACTCAGGGCAAATTTCCAGAGCCTAGAGTCAGGGTCACCACAGCAATGCAAAAAGGAAAATGGGCATGGGTACATCTACACAGGTGTTCCTTACAAGTATGATTATAGGCACTGGACTGTCTAAACTGGGGTTTACAAGGAGATGATGGTAGTGGTTCAACTTGTCCGGCATATGCTTCTTCCTCAGTATATCCTGCTAGGCTGGCTTGCCTCCCTCTACACAGGAGTTGTTTTCTCACAGATGATGAGTAGGCTTGAAGCAGGACCATGAGCCTTGAGGGTGCTGCCACTCCAAGGGCTCTTATGCTCCTCTCCTTGTTGGCAGAAGCTGATCAGTAGTTGTTGCTGAGGATAAAGAAAGTAGGTTGCTTCTCCATAATGATGGCCTGGGGTGCATTATATTTCCCAAGATTCTTGGCCTCAGGATTATGTGCTACCTTAATAAGTGTAATGGGAAGATAGGCGAAGGTAGGTGGTAGTTTTGACTTGCCTGGTCCAGAATGCCCCACTAGGGTCAATGCTATGACTAATTTATTTCAGAGTAATTGACAGAATCAACATGAGTTATCTAAATAGTACTCAGTTTATGAAAAAAACTGAGTTGCTTTGGTTTTAGTTAAGTGTGTCAGTACTAGTTTCTTCTGAGTAGTTCTATACTTTTTCCCTAAGTTTTATGGATGCTTTGTTTTTACATTAAAAACATTTATAGACTACTCCATCATGAAAATCTCTTGTAACAAAGTAAAACTAATAATACTAATCTAATTTCTTTTGAACTTCTAATTTGCTTAATAGTTTTTTGTCAGGTAGGGAGTCTTTATCCCAAAAGAATTTTTAAGTTGGTACCAAACTGTTTAACATACTAATGCTGTGTAGTACAGTTTTGAGATTTGGCATTGGGTACAAAACATGTATTAGATCTCTGGCTAGGATACAAGTTCATAATCAGACGAAGAATTAAAGATGATTTAAAAAGGTTTTGCACAAAAGGGGGGAAAATCTTTGCAAGTTTATCTGAGAGTTGCATTTCCTAACTCCATAAGGAACTGATTCAAGTTTACAAGAAAAAGATGAATTCTTCATTTGTTCTTTATTTGAGTAGTCTCTTTTGCTTCTCTGAGATTACTCTTTTCCACAAATATGTAAAGTTTGTGGTCTCAAAGTTGCTTAAACTAGAAGTGAACATTAGCAAATGAATATTAGTATTAGTATTAAGTTTTAATGTCAAATTAAATTTTTTAAAAAGCCAATGAGTCAAAATCAAATGAAGAAAAAGTACAATAGGCATAAACTATGACATTAAAAGGTAGCAGCAAATCTTCACAACTATTTGGAATACACTCTGGGACTGAGTTTTCTGGATGTGGTCTGCCAAGCTGAAAAGGACTACTATTATGACTTATAGAAGTGTTTATAAAATGGCTGCCATTGACAGTATTAGCTTCCTGTTAAACTCATTAAAAATGATTTAATCATCTTCAGAATGTGAATATAATTTAAAAACTAATGTATTATTTATAACTAATAAACTCATAATCATTCTGACTCAGTGCTAAGTAAAATATTTCAAACACTGAAAAGTAAAATAAGCAGAACCAAACAGAAATTACCTTTTAAAAACTGAAAGGCCATAAATTCCTAGTTCACAGCAGGAGACAAATTAGACATTTAATCCTTTCAATTTTATTAAAATAATTATATCTGCATACATAATGTCAGATTCTATTTACAAAAACTAGATCAATGTAATAAAAATGACATTTTTATTTATTTTGGGGAAAATCAGAACTATTCTGATGCAAGTTGAGATCATGGTTTGAACATGAACAAAGTTTAGGCAATAATATTCTTACCTTTTGCTTCTTCTAACTCTTACTGTGTCAGTGACAATAACTGTGTCACTTGATACTCACAGATGCACCTACGTACTTATTTGGCAAGATTTTTTCGTGACCACTAAACAATTTAAATCTAAATAATTTTGAAGCTGAGTAAACCAAAATATAAATGAATATATAATGTTTGTGAGCACAGAAGAGTTGGTATTTTTCTATCAGTCATATGAAAATATCCCTCGTCTTGAATTCTAATTTCTACTCAATAAGTCTGTAAGCTCTGTCAGTAACTCTACCAACTGCCTTTTACCTCAACAATAACTGAGCTAAGATAGAGTAAAAAAAGCCTAGTTATTGTTTTCTAACATTGTACAGATGGAATGAATCTGGATGACTGGAGAATATTAAAGTACTGTGGTTTGTGATTGTTTTACCATTAAATCCCAAGAAGTAGTCGAAATGATTCAATTCCCTTGAGAAAATATATATAAACAGAGATCCTTCCCAATTCTCTACCACGACAGCTACTCAGCAAATGGTGAGGCTAATTTGAATGATTCACACAACCATTAGACTATAAAAGTAAGCTCTAATGTAAGAAAAGTTACATTTCTTCCAAGTACTTAAAATGAAATTTGTGCCTACAAACTGCACCAATTTTTTTTTAACTTTTACTGATTTGTTACAGTAACAGTTTAAATGACACCACTACAATGGGAACAAAGGAGACCGGTGACCAGAATCTACCAACACTGACTGTGCTTCTTGCTCCACCCTGTAGGCAGCGGCTTGACTTTGAGAACAGAACATAGCAAGCAATACAAGGGCACCTTTACTATGCCTGCATACATTCAAGTTTTCATTCATGGAAGAGACATAAGATCCTAAAATTGTCAAAAACAAATACACTGGTGCAAAAAAAAATGCAATCAAAACCTAGCAGAGTATTTTTGGCTTTTGGATCTGAGACATTCTCAATTAATTAACCAAATAATGACAATACTAGGAAATCCCCACTGCTGACACCAAAAAGCTGACACCCCACCACAAAAAAAAAACCCCTATTATAAAAAGACTATTTTAAGTTTTGATATACTACTTACAATGCCTGGAAACTGCAAGTGTCACTTGTAATCTAGCATTATGACTTTACAAGGAAAAGACAAATAAGAAAAGACAAAATAGAAAAAAAAGACAAAAAAAGGGATTATTTAGTTAAAATTTGAAAAGACAATGATAAATTTGCAAAAATTACAACTGCTAGTTATGTTAACACAGAAATTTTCTTTGGGTAACACATTTTAAAAACAGGGACATCTCATAACCAGAAGACTGGGATAAAAACATACAGTATGCTGGTAGGAGAGATTTCACACAAGCTTCTCAAAAAAGAAGTGGTTGCAGAAGGCAATGCTGAAACACTCAACTGAGAAGTGTTTTGTAACCATTTCTTTAAGAAAATAGCTGACTACATGAAAAATATCAAAATAAATTAAAATCATTACTCCTCTGTTACAGAAGATTTTCTGGATTTGAGGACAAGGTCCTTGATAGAGGTGGAAATTTCCTGAAGTTCCTTTCGAATTGCATTATTAGCATCTTCTTTGTCTACTTGGTTAATCAACTGGTCATCTCCTTGTCCAGTTTTCTTACTCTGATTAACCAGCTGCTTCACCACTAGGCCTTGGTATCGGACCAGAAGAGAATGTTGATCCTAAGGGGGGAAGAGCAAGGGAAGTTGACAAAAGTGACTGACAGAAAAGGAAATAGGCAGCTAAATTCTATTTTTAAAATAAATCTGTGGAGTTCACAAAGACATTCTCAGAAATGCTGAACTGGGCAAAGATATGTTAATAATATGTTTGACATAGAGGGCAAGTAAGAATTATTTAATTAGTTCAGATCTGAAAACTAGAATAAAATTTCAAATACACTAAAATGAATACCTACCTCTGGCATTTTATTGCTAAGAAAAGCAATGATTTGTGGTACACATCGTCCAGGTGCATGTAGCATGCAGTGAGTTGAGAACTGAAACAACAGAACTGAGGTAAGGTGTAAGATGAGAGCTGGGTCTTCTGTAACTTTCAGCTGTTCAATTAGCGCTTGTCTGTGTTGGAACAGCACCTGCCTAGGGGGAAAAATATTAGTTATACTACCATATTTTATCATATGTAAAATAAAGCATGAGGATAGCTACATGACATAGTGTACAGAATACTTGGTATCAAGAGGACCTGAGTTCAAATTTGGCCTCACTTATTAGCTCTCAACGGGACTGGGACAACATGTTAACTGCGGGAACTGAGTGAACCACACTGATTCTATCTTGTGACTCAGAAGAGGTATTAGACTGACTACTAAACTGAAGGTCTACAGAGCCGTTGTGCTGACCTCACGGTTGTATGCCACCTGGGGAACAGACAGTCTACCTGCACAATGCCAGGAAACTGAATTGCTTCCATTTGAACTGTCTTAGGAAGATCCTGAGGATCACCTGGAAGGATAAGGTAGCAGACACTGAAGTCCTTGCTCGCACTAAACTGTCAAGCATTCAAACTATGCATCAAAGAGTGCAATTTTGATGGGCTGGCCACGTTGTTCGAATGTAAAATGTACAGTTGACAAAAAGACTATTTTATGGAGAACTCGCATGGAAGAAGTGAAACAAGGACACTCTCAAGTACTTTGGATTTGATTGTGCGATGTGGAAGATACTGGCACCAAACTGCTCAGCATGGCGTGCACACATCAGAAAGTGTGTGGTGTTTTATGTGCAAAGCAGAATTGAAACAGCACAAAGGTTCACAGGATGTGCAAATTTGGAGTATCCACCCCAAATATTCACATGGACTATCTGTGCTCAACCTGTGGTAGAGCATTCCGAGCTCATATTTTTCTGATCAGCCACAGTCAGACACACTGAAACTTCACTTTATTGTGGTGATGTTATTTTGGTCCTCTTCGAGAATGGACAACAACCAACCCTATGACTTAATTCTGCAGCTAGCTTAGTTCCATTTCCATTCAATTCTATCCTGTGAGAAAACTTTATTGCATTGTTTGAACTAGCCCTGAGTGGCTGGGAAGCTGAACTACCTCTCTTGGCTGCTTATCCAAGGACCTGGGCTCTGTTGACCAGATACTGAGTCCAAAGATTGATATAAGGTGTTTTCTCAAAATTGTACATCTCAAGCAACCCATACATTTTATCTGAAAACTAGTCCTGTACTCATTAACCAATTATTGTTTCCACGTTCCTTTGATTACAGATACTTGGGAAGTAGGACACTCCTTTTCTGAATTCAGGGAACTGTACCTATTTACTCTCTTCCTCCTAATTTGGAAAGTCCCTAATCTTTCATTCAATTAGAAATGTTGCATTGTTTCCTTTTCATTAATTGTCCTTATTTAATTGCTTTTATGGTATAAAAGTCTGTCTCCCCCTGTATTTGGGGTCTAGGCCCAAGATGAGGAAGTCTGTTCCCATTTTAATAGAAAATTGGCTGGCAATGCTTGATAAATCAATATACTGAGATCAAACCTTTGTTTTCCTCAGTCATTTTATCTTTCACCCTTCAAAACTAAATCACCTGGGACAAGTCACTTAATCCTGTTTGCCTCAAGTTTCTTTATCTGTAAAATGGCAAACCACACCAGTATCTTTGCCAAGATGGACTCCAAATGGAGTCACAAAGACTCATGACTGAACAACAAAATAAAGCTCTATTTGCTTTGGACTGAAAGTTTTTATTGTTCCCCAATTAAAACATGTGTTTTCTCTGTCTTTAATTTTTTAGTCCTTTAGTTGCCTAAACAACTTAATTCTGTAACATTTCACAGGGGAAAGGGATGGAATAAAGAGACTAAGATGCTAAAAATCATTCTAGAAAATAGATAAAGAAAATTGTAGATGAGGACAGAAAGATTTCTGGGTTTTATCAACTACAGATTGTTGAATTTTGAAAAGTACATGAAAAGTATGTGGGTATCATAAGAGTATTAGACTTTAACTATTATGATGATCAAGTTAATTAAGAGCAAATCAGGCTTTCTCTAGGTCAAATCATGTTTGTCTTAAGAGACACAGTTAGAGAAATGTTAACCATAGATGGATGAATCAGGTAATACCTTTCTTTTTTCTTGTCTCCCTTTTTCACCATAATATCACAAGCATCTGCTGCAGAGTCCAGAAAAGAAAGAAAGTCTTCTAAGCTCTAAAGAAAGTTACAGAGTACCATACATTATTCTATATGTACATTGTTAGAGAAATACATAAAGAGTTCAAGAAAAAAAACAAAGAAAGTATAATTTATTATTCTTTTAAAAACCCTGAATCGTTTTTAACTTGTTTAAATCAGACATTTGGTCTAAGGCTTATGTTTAAAAACTTATCACTATATCTACCTGTCTCTTTTAAATTGCTTAAATGTCAGAAACGATTTTAACGTATGAAAGTAGTTCAGTTCTTGGTTATGTAGAGTTTCACTGATAATAATAACAAATATTCATAAAGTACCATTATACCAATTTAATGTCAACAAGGATTTCTAGACCCAGAATACTAATAATGCTTCAAACTTCACTTACTTTTTCATTCAGAGAGCTATGGAGCTTTGTGAGAGGACCTTTAGTTTCTTCTGGCAGTTTAAGTAAAATCTTTTTTCTTACCTAGAGGGAAAATAACAGAAGGTTAGGATATGTTTTAAAGATGGAATAAAAAATATATAACCCCAAATTCATAGTTATTACTATTAATCTAATAGATGGAAGATGCATGATGGTAATCTCTGGTTAATGTAAAAAAAAAAATCAGCATATATTATCCCCAAATAATTTCCTATATGTTATGTTTCTTCTAGAGTAGCAAAAAGACTAATATACCTACCTCACTTGTTATGGTGGTAGGATCTTCTACTGCCATCATTAAGTCAGCAGCTAAGAAGTTGAAAATTAGATTAGTGATATCTGTACAAACAGTCTTGAGCAAGTGCTTGGCAAGGTTGGTTTGTGCATCATCTGTAAAACAAGATATTTAATGAACACAGCTTCCAAAAAAAATGAGAATTAAAGCAAAAACAATATTAAATGTACCTGTAAAGAACTTTGTTCCTTTTTCAAATAATCTAATATTGTTGTATAAATTTGACACCTCATCTTGTAAATCTTTGATGGTACGTTTCCTACTAGCTCCGGACACAGAAGAAGTTGAAGACATAAAAACTGAACGTACCACTTCCAGATAACTTCTATTGAGGTATCTGCAAATAAGAAACATATATTTGCATAGCACAATTAAATGTAGTTGAATTTACCCTGATAGATTATTTTGAAAACAGTTCAGGCTGAGTGCTCCAGTGGTATTCACCAAACATCAAGAAAAAGTAAGGAAAGACTGCTAAAGTGGTGAATTTATAATGTTTTACAGTGTGAGGATGGATTATGACCTGAATGGCTCAAAGAAGTCCGCAAGTTGAGTAGACAACTAGAACAAGTTAAACAAGGGAGGGGGCTCAATCTAAAGGAGGATTCAAACTGAAACAAGAACAAGCTTGGAGAAAAAGGATATAAAAAGGACTCAGGAAGATAATTTTTGTTCAAGTCGTTTCAGTTGTGTCCTACTCTTCATGCCTCCATTTGGGGTTTTCTTGGCAAAGTTATTAGGATGGTTTGCCATTTCCTCCTCCAGCTCATTTTACAGATGAGGAAACTGAGGCCAAGAGGGTGAAGTGATTTGCCCAAGGACACTTTCTGAGGCCAGATTTGAACTCTATCCTCTTGACTCCAGGCCCAGCACTGTATCCACTATGCCTCCTAACTGCCCCAAGGAGATGGTAGGGAAGGTAAGCTAGAAAAGTTAAGTAAGTATTAGTAAGACAAAATAAAAAATTAGTGAGTGATGGGAAAGGAAATGAATATGGATAACAGGTTCTTACGAGGTGATAAAGGAGCTTAAGAGGTGAGCTATAAAAATGCAAAAGAAGCATGAAAGAGAAAGACTGAGTGTATCTGCAGTGACTTACACGAAGTGTATGATTGTATACTAGTCAGAGCAATGTGCCTGACATCTGTATTCAAAATGTAGGCTCATCTCCCTCCCAGAGGAGATAGAAGGGTCTGAAGAATGCCTCTTTACCTTCCACATGATCATCAACCATTTTAAAAACATGATTAGCAAAGGGACTTCCAAATTCAAAGAAATAAAGTGGAAAAAGGATCTAAGAAAGCATAACAGAGAAACCTGACCTATGTCAAGAGGTTGGAGAGTAGAACAATGTCACACACAAGGATGAGAACAAGGATTATCATCCATATGGATCTTTAAAAATTTTTTTTACAGTGAGGGTTCTTCCCTCCTTCAAATAAATCTGAAAAGGAGCTGATATCTGAGGCAGAAGCAGGTACTTCTCCAATGAATGATCAAGTAGATTCGCAGGTGCTTTTTTTGGTTAGAAATCATTAATTGTCAGAGAAAAAAAACACCACAAGAGTAATGGTTGTTGATAACTCCCAAGTCAGAGGTGCTGGGGCAGAAATTTTCAACCTGAGAGCAAAAGAAATATATGTTGTCTTCTCAAGGCATGTATCCAAGACATTACTGAGAAGCTCTTATCTAAAAGGCTAATCATTGCCCACATTTAGTAATTTTTGTGGGCATAAATAATATTGCAAGAAGGAATCTAGAAAACCAAGAAGTCTTTGAGCAAGAAACTGAAGATGATAGGGTCACAAGTGGTATTTTAATTCCTGGTGAGCATTAGACAGATATTATTCAGAAAAGTGGACTTGAAGTAGTGAACAAAAGACTAATATGATTGGATTTTTGAACCACGGTTTAAAATATAAGACTGATAATTCCTTGGTCAGGAATAAGACTGATAGACTGGTAGTAATGTATTTGCCTAATATCTTGCAAATCTAGTAAAAAAAAAAAAATTCAACTGAAAAGAATGGAGGAAGAAAATTTCCCGTATCTGCCAGGCTAGATACTACAGAGTCACCACAAAATAAGTTAAGATGCCCAGAAATTCATAGGAAGCAAATTCCAAGTTAGGAAGAGCTAGTAAAAAACAAAGCAAAGGGAAAAAAAACCACCAAGAGATCAAATGTCTATACACAAAATCACAAAGTTTAGGCCCAAAGAAACAGAACTAGAGATCTGAATGCAAGGAAGTAAATTGGATTTTGCAGGGATCATTTAGACTTAGTGAAATGAGAGCTATAAACAGAATACGTAATAGGTACTTCTAATTTTTTCTTCCCAAACAAGGATGTTTGGAGTGGAGAGGGTAGGATTGGAACCAGAGGAAATCCTCAATACGGAGGAAAACAGAAGTGATTTTTTCATTAAAGTATAGTAAAGGCCAGATGGACAGAAAGAAGAGAGATGAAGATTTCAGGAAACTAAGTGCTCCTTTATTTTGCATAGAGAAGTGACATATTGGGCATGGGGGACTTAAATCATCTAGACAACTGTTGAAGTTCTGTCAAAATCAAAGCTAAAAAAAATTTCTGACTTACCTTAATAAGTGTGTTCTCTGAAAAGTGGAGGAACCAAAAAAGGTGAATTTTCTTCTGGATCTGATTCTTACTAACAGGGAGAAACTGGTTGCTGAGATGGAAATGATGGAAACCTTGGAGTAAATTAATAATTTCTCCTAGGGTCTGATGGAGAATAAAAATGGCAATAGTATGACATGCACCGTAAATTTAGGGAGAGTAGATTTCAAAGGGTTCAGAGAAAGGATAGGTGTGTTTCTGATTAAAATTCTACAAAGAAAGTCAGCCCAGGAAGGATATGATACTCATGAATGAAATCCTGAACACAGGTGGAAATGATTCAGATGAGGAAGAAAAACAGTTGTCTGAAGGGAGCAACATTATGAAAGAATCAGTATCTACCAGGCTAGTTCTTTACCTAAAAAGCAAGACAGCTAAAGTTTAAGCCACATGGTCAATGTAAAACTTCTCTGTGGCCCCAGGCCATGAATATGGGGCTTCCTTGTCATCAAAAGGCCCAAGCAGGAGAGAGTTGCTCTTCAGATTTGGCAGATAGCTCCATGACTCACTCCACCCCTGACCTACTAACCGGATACATGGTCATATGTGGATGAGGGGGCTGCATCTTACCTGACCTAAGTGGTATTCTTTCCATGTAATGACTATGGAAATCTCCTATTGTATAGTCTTGTAAGAACAACTATCTTTGAAAAGGATTTTTTTTTAAGCTGATTTGGGAGCAAGGTCAAAGACAGGACAGAACCACTCCTCAGGGAGAATGTCATGAGGCAGTGTTGGTTAATTCTTACTTTGCTTCTGCTTTCTGTGCTACAAAGAATAGCTTTTGGATTGGAAAAAATAGAATAAGAATGGCTAACAGAGTGGATGAGCAGACAGTGAGAGAACATCAGCCAAAACAAACTGCACCCTGTGGCTGAGAAAGGACAGGCATCACTGCTAAGTCACTCAGGGTCAGTGACATCTCAAAGACTGCAGGGAATTGAACAGAACAAAGCAAGAGTGGGGGAAAGATCGAATGGTAGCTCAATTTTTTTAAAGGAAGGAAAATACAGTTTATAGGAAATAAAGTATATAATAAAATATAGTTTGTAGGACATTGAGCTTAGCTCTAATTCCTGGCAAAATTCTAGTTTCTATCTATTAAAGAAAATATTGGCAAACAAACATTTAGAAAAGGAATAAGTGATCACAAAATGCCAAGATTTCAGACGACAGACTAGTCTTACTGACCTTTTGACAATTACAAAATTGGAATATCAGCTAAATGTTAATGATAGGGTACCTGGATTTTAGCAGTGTTTGAAAGAGTAGCTCATGTTAACGTTTAGCAGGGAATTGGGTACCACATGCCCACTTGTAAGTTAGGCATCAGTAAAATTAAATGGACCCAACTGATTGGTCAGGGTCAGAGAGTAAACATTTGGTTTACTGTCAACATAGGTATTCAGTGTTATGCCTAAGGGATCTGTCATTTTCTCTATATTGCTTAACATTTTGATCAATGACTTGGATAAAAGGTATTTTCAGGTGATACAAAGCTGGAAGTGATACTTAACGTTTAGGTATTAGGGTGAGTCTGATACAATGAAATTTAACAGACACAATTAAGAAATTTTACACTTGAATTCAAAAAAGTAACTTCACAAATACTAGATGGGGGAAGCATGATTAGACTGTCTGAAAAAAATCTTGGGGTTTTAGTGGACTGCAAGTTCCATATGAGTCAAGCCCTGACTAAAATCCCACTTTCTACAGGTAGCACTTCCCCAACCCCTCTTAATTCCAGTGTCTTCTTTTAATTATTTCCTATTTATCCTGTATATAGCTTGCATACTGTCTCCCCCATTGCTCTGTAAGTTCCTTGAGGAACTCTGAAAGTTCCTTTTTCCTCTTCTTGAATCTCCACAGCTTAGCACAGTGCCTGGCACACAGTAGGCACTTAATAAATGTTTACTGATGGATTGATGTGGTAGCCAACAAGGCTCAATATGATTGTGGGCTGCACTGGAAGGCATGGCTTACAGAAATAATAGCCTCATTGTGGTTTGCCCTAACCAGACTACAACTGGAGTGGTATATTCAGTTCTGAGTGCAAGAATTTAGAAAGGACTTTATGAACTGGAGAGTAACTCAAATGGTGAAGGGCTCTGTGTACATGACAGATGAAGACCAGCTTAAAAAAAAAAAAGAGAGAATGTTTACAGTGGAGAAAATTCAAGGGTGAAGCATGTGAGCTATCCCATGAAGGAAAGATTAGATTTATTCTGTTTGGGTCAAAGGGATACAACTAGGAGCAATAAGTACAAGTTGCAAAGAGGCAAATGTAAGCTTGAGATAAGGAAAAATGTCCTTATAATTAGAGTCACCCAAAAATGGAACGGTCTGTTTTGGGAAGGCGACATTAGAAGTCTTTAAACTGAAGTTGGATTTCAGTTTGTTGCCCATGTGGTAATGATTCCTTTTTGGGTACGAGTTTGCCTAAGCCACCTAAAAGGTCCCTTCCACTTCTGAAATTCTGTGATCCTTTGGATCCACTAAAGTATTAGAATATAAGAGAAAAGAAACCCACTGAATCAGTAGGAAAGAAAAACTTGCAAAACTTATTTATATTTTAAATTCTGAGCTCTTAATTAATTTTCAGACTTTGGTTAAATTCTTTTTCTCCTAATGTTAACAATAATCAGTGAATTTCTATGGACAAATCAGAATGTTATTTTGATGGATAAAAATGAAGAATCCAGAGTATATTTCTATACTTGCCTTATTAAATGTTCAGCAAGTTCTGTCACAAATTCTTCAGGGCCATCCTGAATGTGCTTCTTTAAAACATCTTCAACTTCCTCCAATGCCATGAACGTGACTTCAGGCTTTTTCCTACCTGTGACAGACAGTGACAGCTTTTAAAAACAATATAACCCAGTAAAACATGAAAATTCATTTTATCTGCTGAGAACAAAGACAACAACACAAAATCTTATGTCAACAAAATTTACTAATAGTTACTAAAGAAAACAAATACATATTAAACATCATTTGAATGATTAACTCTCCTAAAAATTTTCTTCTACAAATTAGTGACAAGACAGTCATCAATGTGGAGGGAATAGCATATTTATAGCTTTCTCTCTAACCAGTTGCGAGTACAATATACATTTATTTTGTATGGTCATAAAGTTTCGTAAGTGTTTTGAATTCCTGGGGGAGAGGAAGGAATTTGTGTTTGGGGATTTCTAATACCTTCTACATTTCAAGGTCTTTGAAATCAAAAGGTTATATGACTTCTTTAGGACATCACAATTCAATATGTGTGAGAGGCAGACCTTAACCTAATCATCCTAATTGTTAATCAGATACTTATCCATTACCTTATTTTAGCATTCATATTTAGAAATAAAAATGCAAAGAATTAGAGTAATGTAAGAACTAACAGCAATGATGAAGCTTTTAATCTGCAATAACAGCTAACATCTACATAATAGCTATTAGCATGAACCTTTCCAATGGCTGAAATGACAACATATTTTGATGTTTAAAACCATTCACATTTTACTAAAAATGTGGGTGCTAGAAATATATAATTTTTAAAGTCTTTTCTAAAATTTTATGCTCTCCTAGATTTTCGCTCATATAATGTTTGTCATGAAGCTAGATTTTACTGAATGAATTACTATTTTAAAGTACTCAAGAACAGAGAGGCAAGACAGCACAGTTACCTAACTGTCTCCGATACATACTCCTATGTGTCCCTGGGCTAGTCACTTAATAGTGAAAGAGAGGAATTCTTCTCGTTGGCCAGAGTTCCTCAAAACAATTAAATGAAATCATAGGTCCAGGTCCTAGCCAGTAGTGGTTAATTTTTACTTCATTCAGTAGTATTATTGTATTTGACATTGCGTTAATAGGTTGAAAATGGAGCCATTTAACCTTTTCTATCCCAGTTTTCTTGACAGATAAGGCTGAGTCATATCAGTAACAACCTTGCCTGGTTTCCACTAAAAATTTAGCTTAAACACCATCTACTGCACTTTAAGACCTTTGCTGATCTTCCCAGCTGCTAGTGTCTCCTCTACCTTCCAAACTATTTTGTGAATATTGTCTTTCCTGTATAAAATGAAGTTTTTATGAGGACAGGGTCTATTTCATTTTTGGCTTTGTATCCACAGTACCTTGGCCATAGTGGACACAATGTTTACGGACTGATTAATTTCGGATATGTTCTCCTATGCCTTAATAATTCAACTTCTCTTAAAACATGAATCTAGTTAAGGGCTTAATATTATTATTATTATTTTTTTATTTATTTAATTTTTAACATTCATTTTCACAAAACTTTGGGTTACAAATTTTCTCCCCTTTTATCCCCCCCCCCCCCAAACCCAAGCATTCTAATTGCCCCTGTGACCAATCTGCTCTCTCTTCTATCCTCCCTCTCTGCCCTTGTCTCCGTCTTCTCTTTTGTCCTGTAGGGCCAGATAGCTTTCTTTACCCCTTTACCTGTATTTCTTATTTCCTAGTGGTAAGAACATTACAGTTGATCCTAACACTTTGAGTTCCAACTTCTTTAGCTCCCTCCCTCTCCACCCCTTCCCTTTGGAAAGCAAGCAATTCAATATAGGCCAAATCTGTGTAGTTTTGCAAATGACTTCCATAATAGTTGTGTTGTATAGGACTAACTATATTTCCCTCCATCCTATCCTGTCCCCCATTACTTCTATTCTCTTTCAATCCTATCCCTCCCCATGAGTGTCGACCTCGAATTGCACTCTCCTCCCCATGCCCTCCCTTCTATCATCCCCCCCACCCTGCTTGTCCCCTTATCCCCCACTTTCCTGTATTGTGAGATAGGTTTTCCTACCAAAATGAGTGTGCATTTTATTCTTTCCTTTAGTGGAATGTGATGAGAGTAGACTTCATGTTTTTCTCTCACCTCCCCTCTTTATCCCTCCACTAATGAGTCTTTTGCTTGCCTCTTTTATGAGAGATAATTTGCCCCATTCAATTTCTCCCTTTCTCCTCCCAATATATTTCTCTCTCACTGCTTGATTTCATTTTTTTTTTTTTAAGATATGATCCCATCCTCTTCAATTCACTCTGTCTCTATGTATGTGTGTGTGTGGGCGTGTGTATGTGTGTACTCCCACCCAGTTCCCAGATACTGAAATGTTTCAAGAGTTACAAATATTGTCTTTCCATGTAGGAATGTAAACAGTTCAACTTTAGTAAGTCCCTTATGACCTCTCTTTGCTGTTCACCTTTTCATGGTCTCTTCATTCTTGTGTTTGAAAGTCAAATTTTCTTTTCAGCTCTGGTCTTTTCATCAAGAAAATTTGAAAATCCTCTATTTCAATGAAAGACCATTTTTTCCCCTCAAGTATTATACTCAGTTTTGCTGGGTAGGTGATTCTTGGTTTTAGTCCTAGTTCCTTTGACTTCTGGAATATCCTATTCCATGCCCTTCGATCCCTTAATGTAGAGGCTGCTAGATCTTGTGTTATCCTGATTGTATTTCCACAATACTTGAATTGTTTCTTTCTAGCTGCTTGCAATATTTTCTCCTTGACCTGGGAACTCTGGAATTTGGCCACAATGTTCCTAGGAGTTTCTCTTTTTGGATCTCTTTCAGGAGGTGTTCTGTGGATTCCTTGAATATTTATTTTGCCCTCTGGTTCTAGAATCTCAGGGCAGTTTTCCTTGATAATTTCATGGAAGATGATGTCTAGGCTCTTCTTTTGATCATGGCTTTCAGGTAGTCCCAAAATTTTTAAATTGTCTCTCCTGAATCTATTTTCCAGGTCAGTTGTTTTTCCAATGAGATATTTCACATTATCTTCCATTTTTCCATTCTTCTCTCTTTGTTCTGTGATATCATACTTTCTCGCAAAGTCCTTAGCCTCCATCTGTGCCATTCTAGTTTTGAAAGAACTCTTTTCTTCAGTGAGCTTTTGAGTCTCCTTTTCCATTTGGCTAATTCTGCTTTTGAAAGCATTCTTCTCCTCATTGGCTTTTTGAACCTCTTTTGCCAATTGAGTTAGGCTAGTTTTCAAGGTGTTAATTTCTTCAACATTTTTTTGGTTCTCCTTTAGCAGGGAGCTGATCTGCTTTTCATGCTTTTCTTTCATCTCTCTCATTTCTCTTCCCAGTTTTTCCTCCACCTCTCTAACTTGATTTTCAAAATTCCTTTTGAGCTCTTCCATGGCCTGAGCCCATTGCGTGGGCTGGGACACAGAAGCCTTGATTTCTGTGTCTTTGCCTGATGGTAAGTATTGTTCTTCCTCATCAGAAAGGAAGGGAGGAAATGTCTGTTCTCCAAGAAAGTAACCTTCTATAGTCTTATTTCTTTTCCCTTTTCTGGGCATTTTCCCAGCCAGTGACTTGACCTCTGAATATTCTCCTCACACCCACCTCGCCTCCTGATCCTCCCAGCCAGCGTTTGGGGTCTGAGATTCAAATGCTGCTTCCAGCCTTAGGGCTTTTGGCGGGGGCAGGGCTGCTATTCAGTGTGAGAATTAAGTTCAGGTGGTCAGGTCGGGGCAGGGCCGCCTCTCAGGCTCAGTTCCCTCAGGGGGTTTATGCACAGACCTTCCACAATGGATCCAGGCTCCCGCCAGCTTGGGGAGCTGTCTGCAGCCGCCTCTCAGTTTCTACCTGCGGGGGGGGGGGGGCCTGAATCATGGGGGCACCCCACTCCCCTCTCGACCCGCCAAAGAGACTCTCTCAACGACCCCCGTCACCTGTGGGCGGAGGGACTTGTGCGGCCGCTGGAGATCCCGTCCCTGAAGCCTGCTCGGGTCTGTTTCTCTTGGTGCCGTGGCTGCAGCAGGTCTGGGCTGGGCTGGGCTCCGCGTCTGCAGCGCGACGGATCTTTTGCGAGAGGTTTGCAGGTCCCTCAGTGGGTGGAGGGACCCGTGTGGCCGCTGGAGATCCCGTCCCCGAAGCCCGCTCGGATCTTTTCCTCTCGGTGCCGCGGCCGCTGCAGGGCTGCCCTCAGCTCCCAGTCCCGGCACCCATTCCGCAGCGCGAAGGACCCCCCGCGAGAGGTTTGCAGGTCTCTCTGGAACAGAAATCTCCCTCTCTCCAATGTTCCGTGGCCTCTGGGTGCAGAATTCGCCGTGAGTTACTCCCCTGTAGCCGTTCTGTGGGTTGTGGGTTCGGAGCTATGTGTATGTGCGTCTTTCTACTCTGCCATCTTGGCTCCGCCCCCCAGGGCTTAATATTATTAACTAGCGAAGAGGAACGTAACAATTTTTATGAATGTTACAGTTTCCTACCATTTACCAACATTTTACATTTTGTTAGTGAAACAAGAAATTGTAGATACTTCTACCTGCTCCAATAAGAAAAAGCATGCAATAACTAAAAACTACTATGGAAAAAAAGCAGTGGGTGCTAAAAGGCTACAGCAAATCCAAAGCTGGTATGATTTTATGTGTATTCCTTATTGTTTGTCACTAGTATCTCTGTAAGACTCATCAGTCTAATCAGTCCACTACAGTGAAATAACATTTGGAATTTACATGTAATTCTGTTGAAATACAAATTAAAATAATAATTATCTTACACTTTCCTCCATTAAGGGGGATACCAAGTTTCAGTAGCTTGATTAACTTAAAATTAACTTAAATTCAAAAGCAGAAAATTCTTATTTAAAATTGCATTCCAAAACCAGTTCTTTTGTAGAGTTCAAAGCCAAGAACTAATCAGCCATAAAACCAAACAGACATTTAATTGTCACACTTAGACACAGAATGAAGTACTTCAATAAAAATACTGAAGTATATTGTATTTCTCTTTTATGTTTTTCAAGAATCCAAATCTTAACATTTTACAATTTCATGGTACGTAAACATACACTCAAAGAAAAACCTACAGACTAGAATATTTAATAAAATAAAAATGCCACAAACCAGTATGTGCTGACTGAGTCTCATCATCACTGTCATCATCTTTCCTTCCTTTCTTCTTGGTCTTTTTAATTTTGATCTCTCTGGCATTTCCACAGCCACCTCCTCGCACACTTCCACTGCCCTCTGGTGGAAAATGACATTATTTAGTACAGCCCATCCAAAGTACCTTACAAAGGATATTGTTACATGGCCCAGGTGTATGTCACATTAAATCAAAAAGCAATGTTCATCTGTCTTCTTTGCCTTTTTCAAACTACTTGGGATTTTCTTAAAAAGATTGTAAACATGAAATCTCTCAACCAGAAGTAGAGATTTTGTTAGATATATTTAAAAGAAAAAATAATTTCTTATACAAAGTGATTTTAGCTCCTATCTCAGAAATAAACTAAACTTTATAAAAATGTGAAATTGAGAAAATCTGAAAAACAGACTTATGTACAAGATTTCTCAGCTAGGTAGCAAAGGAATCAATGTCAACTTTTCCAACTAAACAAAAATTTGGCAAATGTAGCTCACTAAAGACTTAGCATTTAAAGTACTGGAAGTAAAAGCAACATAGTGAAGATCTGATGCCTGTATTTAATGTTACTTGGAAATGATGCTTAATTTTATAAGTTTTTAGAAAAAGTCCTTAAAAAACAAAAAACTAGAGCATTTCTTTGAATCCAGTACCTAATTATGTTTAAAACATAGCCATCTTTATATCACAATGTTCGTCTTTTAAAATGTAATAATTAACATAAAAACTAAGTTCTCTATTTTCAAAGTTCTAAGAATTCTATTAATTCTAACTGTATTTAAGGAACTACTACTTTATCTTCTCTCTCCTGACTTTTAGGATCAAAAAAGACTTTATCTTCCAAAGCACAGTACTAAAAAGAATGTGATTTTAAATTTGTTAATAATTGGGCCCTTATTTAGGATGGCATTTTTGCCTGAAGTCTTCTTCAATTTGAGGGATGTTAAGGAATGTTAGTTGATGTTAGTCAACTGCATAAAACTGTATGACAGCATTGTCACTGAAAGCAACCATACCCAAAAGGTTCCTTTAATTCTTGGAAAGGAATATAATAGATTAGTTAAATTGATATACCAGAGAACAAATTTATGATGTTCAATTTACAAGAGTATCATCCCTTTAAAATAGAACAGAAGAAAGGCATGACTTTTGAATACTGTGATGCTTTACTACTTTGAGTAGTATATCCTTGGTGCAAATTTCCCCAAAGTAGCAGAGAGATTTAAAAGTACTGTGATGCTTGGCAGAACAAAGGAGAAAAATATAGTTGGATAGCAAAAATGGAAGTGGTACACAAACAACTTAAAAAAATTTTTTTTATATGTCTATGTCCAAATACCACAGCTATGAATGTCTTGAAATCCTGATTGTTCTAACTTGAGACTACATTTAAAGGTTTCGAATATTTTACTTTTAGCTACTAATAAAACATTTACAGGTCTGTTATTTTTACTTTTCTTTTTTTGTTGCTGTTTCAACTTTTCCAGTGATAATTAGCAGCATTACCAACAAAAGATAATTTCCACTAATTCTAAAGCAAAAACATTCTTTAAAAGAGGCCTTATCTATCTTACTGGGAAACCACTAGACTTTCAAGTAAGAGGTGCTTTAAAATTAATAGAATGCATTTACATATTAGCAGTAAAAATTTAAGCCATCCTGTTGTACCGTTTACTAATTCAAACTCTGATTATCAACCATGTCCTAGAAACATGAGTTCTTAATTCTCATCCTAAGTGCCTTAATTCCCATGTTAACATGACCCTAGTATTTTCAGAGTGTAAGCTGGAGATTTGAAAACTCAAGTGAAACATGTATCAGTACCCAAAGTGGTTAATGTTGACAATCAAAATTAAAACTAAAGAAATGTAAATCTTCTAACTTGTTTAACTTCCAGTGGGCGTAAAATGAAAGTTCAACCTTTACAAAGCAGATTTCATAAAACTTTAATTCAAAAATATCTGGATTAAAAACACCTCTAAGCTGTCAATAAGCTACCTGTTGCTTTTCGTCGTCGTTCATCTTTTTTATCCTTTTTACTTGAACTAATACTTTCCAGGACAGAAGACTGTTTCAAATCTTCTTCAGTGATTAAATGAACAGGATTATTCTTCATTTCCTGAGGGAAAAAAGTGAGCTTACTTTCACTACATCATTACATGTCTGCTACATAATACAAAACAAAATGATCTTTAGTTACATAATAAGGTCATACTTATTTGTTAATTTAAGATCTATTTTCCAATGCCAGGAGAAACAGAGAACTGCTCTGGACTGCAGGTGTGATCTCATTTTCTTCTCAGAGTTCTTTGCTATTGCACATCCCTACCACTGCTTCTAATGTCTAAAACCATTCCACCCTTCCTTGTATCTCCTTTTTACTTTTATTTTTTATTGCTGTTTTTGGCTTCTATACCAATAAGCTTGGCTTTTCTTGCCATCATCATATAATATGAAAATTCTTTACTTCTGGGCAGTGAAACAATCAATCACATTACATTAGACATAATTTGAAAGTTTCCTAACTGTTTTCATCAGTGCTTTAAAGGTTGTTTATTTACAATGAGGCACTCTTTTTCACTTGTTCACTATTTTGGATACCTGAGGTTTCCAGAAGGCTGACTCCAAACAACCACAGCACTAATGTATCTGTATCCATTAAAATAAATAATCTTGCAGCTCATATTACTAATTTTTTTGTCAATTTCCTTAGAAACATTTTTGGGTGATTAATAGTTAAGTATATTAGAAAGAATTAATCCAAGTTCTATAACAATTATTGTCCTTACAGTAACAAAGGATGGGCAAGTTTTCTACAAGGAATAGATTTTTCATTCATTTGCTTCTCATCCCTTAGTGCTCTAAGGATGCATGTCTGAAATATTAAGACATAGGCAAGTAGTATAATTAATATATGTTTTTTTCTAATCTTATTACTAGAAAAGTCAATGGTTATGTCAAATGTATAGAACTATTACTGTAACTCCAATAAAAAAAGATGAAGAAGCTCCAATCTGGGAAGAAGTGTTAAATTCACAAAAAACAAAATAAAACAACCAGCTTCATTTATGGTACCTAGGATAACTATATAAGTATGGCTACTCTTGTTAAGAAAACAAACTTTAAGGCTTCTACTACATTCAATGCTATCAAAATTTTTACTAGCGGATATTATCCAGGCATCCTAAATAATACAAATATTTCTTAAAGTTCTAATAATATAAGTAGAAAGGGTGCCAACCTGAAATGGCAAGGGGAGTTTCCCATAGCAATGAAATGACAAACCCCATCCTTATTTGTTAAAGCAGAACTAGATGATGTATACTTGGAAGAAAAATTGATAGCAGTATTTCAGATATAATATTAACAACAACAATAAACAAATGTACATAATGTATTAAAGTGCTTTATGTATCATCTGTTAAAATATACGTGTGCACATATATAATCTGTTCCATACAATTCTGTGAGGCAGCACTTCAGTTATTTTAACTGTCCTACTGATAAAGAAACTGAAGAACTGGGAAAAGTAATTTGCCCATAGTTACAAGCTGAAGAGCAGCAGTGTAATGTGAGACCAGGTTTCTCCTTAATTCTAGTCCAACATTTTTCCCCCAATATGTTCCTGATAATAACAAAATTGTATTTTAATCAATCAATAAACTTTTATGAAATGCCTACTATGTGCCATATATAGTACTAATGGGATACAGGGACAAAACAGTCCCTATTCTAAAGGAGCTATTTTAAAAGAAACTTTCATAATTCTGTCTTCTCAATAATTTAGAATTGCCTTCCCTACACTTAAATTCAATTAACAACACTTTATTATAGA
This sequence comes from Notamacropus eugenii, assembly GCF_028372415.1. Lineage (NCBI taxonomy): Eukaryota > Metazoa > Chordata > Mammalia > Diprotodontia > Macropodidae > Notamacropus > Notamacropus eugenii. Next base: position 172,697,827 of record NC_092873.1, on the reverse strand, counting down.
AAATATTTAATGTGCACATAAAATACAGAGAATATGCTGCAGAGAAATTATGTATCATATGGAGATTCTTATTCAAATCCAAACTGCTTTAAATACATGGAATAATTTTTGTGCATTTAAATTGTTAAAATTTATATCTGTACCTTAAGGGGAACCAACTGAGATTATGATTTTCTAAACTGTCAAACACTGAGAAGGAGAGGATAGACATTTAAAGAGAAACAGATTGAGAGACAAATACAAAGGAATAAACTAAAGGGAAATGTGCATTTAAATATCATGCAAATACTCTAATATTCATCTCTTTGGCTACATTGTCAGTTTTCTCTCAAAATACAAAAACAAAACCAGAATCAAAAGTTTAAAACATTTCAATGTTTGGTATATGACAGAAAAAATGGCATACCTTTTCAGCTTTCTGGTGCATCAAATCACTGAACAATTCTGTACAGTTATTTATAAACTTTTCACTAACCACGACAGTATCATTAAAGACCATGGCTGATGGCTGTTTGTTGAATGTTCTCATCACTTGCTGAAGCAACATTCCAGCATCTTCTACTGATAAAGAACTGGGCAGTAGTGGCTAAAATAACACACAAAACTAATATTACATATGTAGACATATACTTCCAGTTCAAACATTTAAGCACCTACTATATGCAAATTGCTGTACTAGGAGTGGAAGGAAAAAGTGACAAAAAGCAAACTGTCTCCGCCCTCTGAGAACTTCCTAATTCTACCTAGGGTGATACAATAGGTATAATACATATAACTAAATACAAATAATTTCACAAAGGAAAGGGTACTAATAACTAGATGCGTGAGGTGTACCAATGAAGGAAGGTTTTGAATTGGAGATAGCACTAAGTGTTAAAGGAAGCTAGAGAATTCAGAAGAGTGTACATTTTAGGTATGGGAGATAGACTAAACACAAAAGAATAAAGACAGAGATGGTATGTGAGTTTGGGGAACAACCACTCAGCCAAATGGACCAGAAAAAAAATTGCATGAGGAGGAGTAATGTGAAATGTCCAGATTGTGGAGTGCTTTAAATGATGAGTTTATATTTTGTCCTGGGAGGCCCTGAAGGTTTTCGAGTCTGGGAGTGATATGATCAAACCTTTGTTTCAGGAATTACCATAGCAACTATGTGGAGGATGGATTAGAGAAAGAACAATCAGGCAAGCCATTACAGAAGTACAAGAAAGAAGTGATGTAGTCTGAAATGGAGATGTGGCACAGTGAGTGTAAAGAAAGAAATGTATGGGAGACACATGAAATAATTATGTGTAAGTAAAAAACTCTAGGTTTGACAAGTGAACAAATTTGAAGGGGAGAAGAGTTGAGTATTATTCTGAGGTTAGGAACCTATAAGATTAGAAGAATGGTGTTACCTTCAATAGCAAAAAGAAGTAAGGCAAAGAAGTATGTTTTTGAGATGCTGATGGGGCATCCATATGGCTATGAATAGCAGGAGGTTACCTGGAGTTCAAAAGAGATATGTATATGTCCATGCATAGATACAAATATGAATATAAATATAGATACTATCTGTATAGAGATAATCACTGAAACCACGGAAGCTGAGCTCACCAGGAGAAATGTAGAAAGAAAGGAGGGTCCAAGAAAAAGCTCTGGGGAATACCTATGTTTAACAAATGGGAGAGGATGAAAATAATGATGGTGCAGCAAAGGAGACTGAAAAGCAACAGTCAGAACAGCAGGAGAACCAAAATAGGCTATCAGGAAAACAAACAGAGGATAGAAAATCCAGGAAGAAGGAATAGTCAACAGTGCTTCAGAGAGGTAAAGAAGAATGAGATTTGTAAAATGGTTTTAGCAATATTTGTTGGCAACTGAAGAGAATAGAGAGAGTAGGAGATGAAGGAGTGGGAAATGCGAAAGCAGAAGCAGAGAGAGAGCCAAGACTGAGAAGAGAGAACAGACTGGTCAGAGCATGGGTGGCTGACTGGGAGAATAGGATAGTGTGGAAAAACTGGGTTTCAAATCCATGACGCAAAAGGACCGACCCAGGGATCAAAACTTACCCAACATCATACTTCAAAAACTAAAAGACAAGATAAAATTGTTTCTTAGAGCAGTAATCTTAGCAGAAAAAACTCTCACAATTGCTCAAGTACGCTTTTCTTCTTATTTCCCCTCCCTTTTTTTTGCATCATTGATTTTATCAGTGTGGGAAACTCTCTGGTACATCAACTCTTGCTACTGACTGGCAACTTGCTTATGACTTAGTTTTAAAGAGTTGCCCAGGACATTGAGGTTAAATGACTTGCCTGGGCATATGTTCTTGATCATGTGAATTAATTTTTAGGCATATAAAAGGGTTAAACATTAAAGAGAAAAAACAGAAAACATACCAAAATATCCACCCAGGAACCAGAGCTGATGGCTTCCTCCACTGAAGCTTCGACCTGGTCTACAATTCCTTGACCAACACAAGCAGCTTTCAAAAACAAGAGCTGTGCAGTTTTGTATCTTTTCTTTATGTAGCTCACAGCATCTGGGATCCCAAGTCTGGATAAAGCATCAAATTCTAGATATCCATCACAAAAAATTGTGTGAGTTATATCTTCTTTGGATGCTCAAAGCATTCAAGTTTTCAAGCATAACACATGCTTTTCTTACTACTTCCTACATTTAGAATATATTCTATCATTGTAATGTGTGCATAATGTATTTTGTTCATTCATTCAACAAGAATTATTGTTCATGCCCACACTGTATTACTAACCACCTATGTGCCAGGCACTGGGATGCAAATACAAAGTTCAAGTGTCCCCCATCTCAAGGACCTTTCTTCCTATTGAGTATCTCTGACTCTGACATTTTTCAGTAGCTTGATGGGTAATTTATCAATCTCAGACTTATAAACTGTTCAGATACTTTAGGTGGTACAGAAAATAAGAAAATTATCAACTATGAAATCCTCAATATTAGAGGTACCCTTAGTATTAGAAAAAACCAGAGGAAGGACTCCAACAAGTGAGAGGAATACTCTATTGAAGACTTTTGGAAAAATATGGATGATAGAATGAAAACATGGGAAGCTGCAATCTGTCATCAGTAGAAGGTATATCTACACCATTGAGAAGATCCAAATAAACTAGGAAAAATCATTTGGAAACAGCATTTCAGTTACATTCAGGAAACCAGAACTCAAATTCTGGCTCAGTACCTACTTATTCTGTAACACTGAAATAATCCCTCTCTCTCTCGGTATTAACTACCATAAAATGATTAGTCTTCTTTACGGGTATTGCCCAGTGATGTGTCATTCATTTTTAGCCAACTTAAGTGCTTCTGTAACAAAAGTAACAGAATATAGTTTATGTGTCACTAATGTATACCTATGTAACTTGAACTAGAACAAAACTGTACAATGAAAACACTGGAAAAAAACAGAAGTTTAATCTGTAATAGTACTTAGTACTAACAAAAAATTAATTATCATACACAAATAAACCTTAGTTAAAATAACATAATTAACAAACATTTCATTAAATGTCCACCATGTACTAGAATAATAGGATCACACAGATTCTGAACTAGGCATCTTAGGTGAACTAGTTCAATCCTCTCATTTTACATATGAGAAAACTGAGGTCGGAAACAGCTAAATTTTACAGAGGTCAATGCTAGACTCAAATCCATGTTCTCAGACTCCAAGTCCATCATTCTTCCTCTATACAATACAACATCTCAAAAATGTAATTCTAATCTAAAGTTCATGGTTGCAGAGCAAGAAACTGAAAAGAGATCTGTAATCTCCATAACCCAAAGTCTAGGGGAAAAAAAAACTGAAGAGTAGTTTGCTTTTGAGTAGGGCAGGGGTTTGTTAATCTAGGTCTGTGATCTTGTGTTTAAAATATTCTGGTGACTATATTTCAATATAAGTGGCTTCCTTTGTAATATTTTATGTATGTAAAACTATTACTCTCAGAAGAGGTCCATGGCACAAAAAAGATGTTAAGAACCTCCAGTTTTAGGATATATTTTAAAATATGGTACAGAATTATGATCAACTACCCAGCAAGCAACGAAACTGAGATGACTGTGATATAATAGGCAGCTAATAAAATGCCTATTGATTGTTACATGGTCAACTTTATTTGGTTGACAAGAAGACTAAAATAAATAGACCTCACTTTTTTTATCTTAATAATAATAGGTAACATTTATATAGTCGCTTAAAATATGCAAAGTGCTTACAAGTTTTATTTGCTCCTCTCAACAACCCTTATAAGATAAATTCAAATGAGATAATCATTCTCAATGAGTAGAATCAATCAAGCACTATCTAAAAGACAAGATTGCTCTTGCAGTAAGCATCATCTTAACTTTACTAACATTTTGAAACCTCTCTTTAGTAATAAAAATCAGTAATATAAAAAAGGTAAGATACTAATAAAGTTATGGAACTTATATACATACTGAAAATAACCTATTGATGAAAAACATAATTTTATAAGAATGAGAAAAAAATAAGTACTTTTCCAATGCTACCTTCAAGGAAAAAAAAATAGGTGTTTATTCAGTAAAAAAAAAAACCAAACTATGCTGTGCATTTTAAACTTGATAAACTTTTGATATGGTAGTGATGGGATTAAGACCAAGATAAGCATGTGCATTTATTGTGACTATTTTCACAGTAAGAGGGAAATCAATGAAATCTGTGTATTTAACAGCTCAGTTCATTTGTTTATGTAACTATTTGGATCCTTTAAAATGTATGATCAAGTTTTAGAAAGAAATCAGAAAGTGGAAGTTTAGAAAAAAGCTAAAAATAAATAAGTAGTTACCTAGATAGCCATTTTGCCTGAAAAAGGAATCCACCCAGTTGCTCTGTGTTCTTGAATATATATCAGGAACAAATACGGCTTTATCTTGTCTCCCTCCAACTACTGCACCTTTTAAACGTCCACTATTAACAAGTTCCTCAAGCACAGCTTTAGGAGGAAAAAGTACACAAAAATCAATAGGGATATAAGATTACTAAAAATCAAACAATTCTGATGAGCTTAGAATACTTTGCATACTTCTTAAAGGTATTATCAGATGAGTGAAAGCATCACTTAAAATTCCCCACCAGCAAAGGAAATTCTGAGAAATCAATGCACCCAAGCACCTTACTTCGTGGGAAAGACAATACATAAAACAAAGTTCAGGTGCAGAGCAGATAGAGTCCCAGAAATCTCAAGGGCACAATGGTGGACAAATGTTAAGGCTTTGTATTCTCTATCTCATAGATGTCAAAACACACTGTCCACAGGGCACATGTAGCCCACAACACTCCCAAGTATGTTCTGAATCAGATTAAAATGTAATATGAAAATATTTAGCAAAATAAATAAAAATACAATAAAACATAGAGGATGTTAATATGTGGCTACCTAAAATGTTACTTCTTATACTATTTGAACTTAAGATATTAATTTTCCTCAAATTCTCAAAATGAGTATCATACTATTCAATAATTTTTTTTTTCAAAAGTAGGTAGTTGCATGATATCAAATTTGTTCCTTCACTAGTGTTATAAAGATCAAAGTTCTGGCATTTAGAATGCCAATTACATGCTAAAAAGTTTGCAAAATTCATACAAAATTGAGTTCTTTGCAATGAAGTCGTAAACATTTAGGTTGTTCTTATAATTGCTATTTTTCAAAACAAAATGACAGGTTACAATAAGTATAATTTTCATGCCAACTTGACTGATTCACAAGTTGCACTACTTCTATTATTATGATTTTAAATTCAATGTTACCCACTATCCAGATGTCTTGTTATATAAACTCAATTGCACATTAAAGCCGAATTATTGAAAAGAATTTTCTTAAATGCAATATAACCATGCCCTAAAACACTCAACAGGTTTTGTTTTTTTTTTTTAATTACCATAAAGTTTCTAATTAGAAATCCAGCAGCTCAAAACACATAATCCAAATTCCTGGTGGTCTTAGGCTTTATCATTTTTGATTCAACTGGAATATTCTCTGCTTTAAGGTGATTTTTTAATTATATCAAGAATATTGGCAAAAATCCAAATACATCGTAGACTCAGATTAAAGTGACCAGAGTTACCATTACTATGACTTTACTGTACTTTAAGTACAGATTTAAGTTTTTAGAATTTTTAATATCCTTTGAGTTCTCAGAATATAATTACATTTGTGTGCTTTCAGAAATAATTTTAGTGCTGGGAAATATGTGTTTTAAAATCCTTTTTCTTTATTAGGCAATTATGTTGGCTAAAATAAGCTTTATAAATAAAGCAAGAAAGACAATATTAAAATTTTAAATTTAAGAATCACAAATCCATAGAAAAGCTATTTAACAAATGAAACACAATCTGAACCAAACTTACAATAAAGCAACTGCTCCTGAAATCCATAACGGGAAATCAAAGAAATTACTGGGGTAGGCCTATTAAGAGAGAAAAATTTAACAACACTGACAAGTATAGTTCAAAATAAATAAATTTATTTTAAAGTAGATAAGCACAAGGAAATTTCAATAAATTTTCTAGTAAAAATGAAAATGTGAAAAACCATTGGTTAATTTACATCAAAAAGTGGCACTCAAAATTTTTTCCTACACTGGCATACTTACAACTACCTATTAAGACACACACAGAAAAAGAAAAAAGTCAATCATTGCTCTGCATGATGTGTAACTTTTTCTGGAAAAATATTAAATGTGAAACTATTTTAACAATGAAATATATTCTTAGCTTCTCATATAGGCTTGGTCCTAAGTCCTCTTCTCTTTCTACTCTATTATCTCACAGGTTCAACTGCCATTGCTATACAGATGATTTCCAGACCTACATATCCAGCCCTAGCTTCTCTCTACACAATAGTCATAAATCACCAACTGCCTTTTTTGAACCTCTTGAACTATATATACCAAGGCATCCTGAATTTGACATATTCAACACAGAACTTATAACTTTCTCCCCAAACTTTCTGCGCTACCAAATTTCCCTTTTACTGCCAAGAACACCTCCATCCTCCTAGTTATTACCCTGGACTTCTTTTCTCACTCATCCTCAAAAGGAATGAACAATGAATAAAAAAGCATTTATAGATGTTATTCTCCCAAGCACTGTATTAAGTGGGGAAGACAATGCATAAAACAAAGTTCAGGTGCAGAGCAGATAGAATCCCAGAATTCTTAAGGGCGCAATGGTGGACAAATGTTAAGGCATTGCATTCTCCATCTCATAGATGTCAAAACACACTGTCCACAGGGCACATGTAGCCCACAATATTCCAAATATATTCTGAACCAGATTAAAATGTAATTTGGAAATATTTAACAAAATAAAAAAAATAAAATAAAACATAGATGACGTTAATATGTGGCTACCTAACTCAATATGCAGTTCACAGGTTGCATTTTAGCCTCATGTAAGTATCCAAGCCTATGTACAGTTTAGTGGCCCCCATTTCTATTTGAGTCTGACACTATTTCTCTATCTCATCAGAAGGAATGGGGTTAATTTCCACCTCATTCAATCCCCAAAAGGAATCAGGCAGACCAGCAAGAAGGAAAGTTTGGAGTAGAATGTCCCTGTGGAAGCATTCTCACTGTTTGCCCACTCTGGGTGGGTTGTAGGACAGCCTAGGCTGAGGAGGGAAGAAGACCAAAGGATAGGGAACCCTTAAGTAGGCCATCCTGGATGGGTCCTAGGATAGACTGGAGCCAAAGCTTGTCATTTCTACATTCGTAACTCTCTTTTTTTCACTCACACAGGTAAAACTCTAGTTCAGGCTATTACCTGGACTACAGAAATGGTTTTTTAACTAGTCACCCTCACTCAAGTCCCTCTCCACTCCAATCCAGCCTCCATTCAGCTGCCAAGGTGATTTTACTAAAGTGTAAGTCTGACCATGTTAATCTCCTCTCATTTCCATTATATATCAAATATAAATTCCTCTGTTCAGAATTTAAAGCTCTTAATAAAAGGACCTCTACCTTTCTCATGTTCTTATACTTGACTCTCCATGGCATATTCTATAATCCAGTTATAGTGACCAACTCTGTAGTGCCAGAACAGGACATTCTTATTTCTCATTTCCCTGCCTTTCCACTGACTAGTTGGGACTCTGTCCACTGTTATACTCTGCCTCCTCTTCTCAACTTCTTATTTTCCTGGACTTCTTTCAAGACCCAGCTTAAGTCCTACCTTTGGCAGAAGGCCTTTCCTAGTCTCCCTTTTTTCTAATGCTAATGTTCTCCCTTTTCTCAGCAAATCTAGTCTACTCTGTATATATCTTGTTTGTGCTTATTTATAACTTGTCTCCTCCATTAGAACATAAGTTCCTTAAGGTTAAGTGCTGCTTTTGCTTTTCTTTGTATAAAGACAACCTAGCATAGTCCTTGTTACATAGTAAGCCACATATAAGTAATATATGCTTGTTAACTAATCATTCCTTACAAGATATTTTAAAAGACTGAGTGTAGACTTTCAGGACATCCTGAAATTCTGGCTACCTGAGTCAGAAATCTAAAAATCCCTCATGAGTCAGAAGAAAGAATATCTGTATCCAGACATTATCTCTAGGGTATACTGAATTGCCCTGGAAGCCAAACTCAATACTGTCGAGACGGTTCCACCGATGCTTCCTATATGATAGTACATGCTCTCTCTCTCATATACGTTAGCAGCAGCCACAGTGATTACAACTTGTCTCCCAACTTGTCTATAAAAAGTTGTCAGCTACAGAAACTGAAGGTGAGAATGGGTCACTAAATCATTTTGCTTAATAGTGGTCAAAATAATATCCTTCATAGCACCTAGTATGGTGCCTTGTACCTGGCATATGCTCAATAAATATTTCTTGACTAAGTGAAAAGTCAAATAGAAACATATGAAGAACAAGGGGGTGGGGGTGGAGGAAGGTGTCTGTAAAACAAGCAGCCAAATAATAGTTATTATTAAAAAATAACAACAATAACTAAAAACCTTTAAAGTGATTTTGCCAAAACAGAAAAAAATCAAAATGTAATGCAATTTTATTTTTATAAGACTACATAGAGGTTGACTCACTATAATAATTCCTGCCATATGGGCACTGAGTTATATACTTAGATACAAGATGACCAAATTTTGAAAGTAATCTTTTAGAAAAAAGAATTTTAAGGTATCAGGGACTGGAACATTTGGCCTCAGTAAATGCTACTTTATACTACCTCCACAGGGTTAAATTGAAGCTGGTCAAAGTAAACAAAAAGGATTCTGATATCCTCTGACTAAAAAGAAAGCTTAGTGCAATATATATAAAAATATATGTACTTTTTATTGTGTATTTCTTACCGGGTAATAGCACTAAAAAGTCCACGTATGCGTGCCTTATGTCGAGCCACAAATGCCTCAGTAAAAATCACTCCCCTGTTGTCAAGATCTATTTGCCCATTGATAATTTTACCCAGACGCTCGGACAGTGCCTAAATATAAATATAAACAGTAAATGCAAGGATAGGTTACTATATACAGATACACTAAAATCCATTTAATTTTGTATTTGTGATGAGAACCAGAAATATCACAAATGAGTAAGCTGAAGGAGACCAATGATTACGAGACTGACTAGCTTAGTGACCTGGTGGCAGGACTACAATAAGAATTATACTAAAACATCTACAACTCATTTTCAGACTAGAATTTTTTTATGATGGACTTATTTTAACTGGACATATCAAAAATACATCTTTTCCTCTCATATGACCAATTGCTTTTGGTAAGTAGAAAGTAAAGTGATGAAATGTTAATACCTCTGAAGACAAAGATAAAATGTCCTTTTTTTTTTTAGTGAAGTGCTTCCTGTGTACTACTTTTCATTCAAAAATATATTTTTATTATTGTGTTTGTTGAAATACTAACAGATACTTGAAATATAATGTTTGTAAGAGTTCTTATTCTTTCAGTTATTGAACTGAGAGTTGGCTGATACAGAACCAAAAGTTCAAAATGAAATTACAGCCTACATTGGAAAATATTTAAAATATCACAAATATCAGATTAAGAATGCTAATTTGATGTGTTTTTATGAAATGTATACTAAGTGATTAAAAGCATTAAATTAACTAAACCCACTTCACTGTGATAAAACATTTAGTCTCCAGTCATTAAATTTTAAAGTTTCGTTATATTTTATTCTACTTACACTACCACTAAAATGTTGAGAATTAATATTTTTTAAAAATATTCCCTTCCCCCAATCAATTAGCGATTTACATGTGAAAAGACAATTTATGGTACCTATTAGCTGGGAAACGGCAGAAAAAAAAACCTCATGGTATTTGAATTTATAGTAAATGAATTACTGTACCAAAGGAAATGATAAATACAAGGAAATCAAAGAAATATGGAAAGACTTGTGTGAACTGATGAAGAGTGAAATGAAGACCAAGACAACAATATACACAATGAATATAATTTAGACAAAAAGATTAGTAAGAGGAAGTTGCAGTGTAATGATGGTTAAAAAAAAAAAAAAAAGCAATGAAGAAGAAATTACAAAACATACCTCCTACCTTACAGTAGAGAGGTAGGAAGCTACAAGGACAAAATATGGTATTGTCTGACAAGGTATTTGAATCACATGATTTTGCTTAATTGTTTTCACTGTCACAAGAGAGGGTTCAATGGAGAGAGGGGAGATGAACTGTGAAAGACAAAAGATATAAAAATATTTTTAAAAAAGAAAAACAATTTATATTAATAACAAAATTACCTGTGTCAAAAAGTTTCCTGGAAGATCATAGGTTTTACAAAGTTCTGATATAGGCACTTGTCCTGTTTCTTGTAATTTGTCATTTACTTCTTCAGCTAAGTGATCCAAATAGTTCCTAATATGAAATTAATAAAAATGAATGCTCAAATTGATTTTTGTACTTACTTAAGTTTTCAGGTAAAAGTATTATTGACAAAAAGGACACATATATTTCCCAAACCTTACAATATAAATCAAAGCCATTTTGGAAAGCACAAATTTCTACCAATAATCCAAAAAATGTATTGCCATTTTTTTTTTTACTACTACTTTTCTAACCATAATGATATTCAAACAAGCTGTTTTATTTTTTGTTATAGACAGACAGATGGGAAAAATGAAGCAATATTTTTTCATTAGCAAATAACTCCTATTTCTCCCAAAGTAGAGGAAAACTGCATGACAAGTGTGATCATTAGAATGGACTACTGAAGAAAATCATGTTTTCCATTTCTTTGGTTAACAGCAGTAAAAGAAAAGTCATGGTCTATAAAATTTCACAGCAGATTCACAGCACTGCCAATATGTGGGGAATTAACAACATTTTAAAATCACTTTTTTAAATAAGATACTCAATTCAAATACTAAGTTACATATACCAATCTAAATGCAAATCACGATTATAGATTTAAAACTGGAAAGCAGCTCAGAAGTAATCCAGTCCAACTTCTTCATGTTACAAAGGAGGAAACAGTGGACCAGGGAGGTTAAATGACTTGCCCAAGGTCACACAGATAGCAATAACAGAGGTGAAATTTCATGTCACCAAAATGCTATTTAAATATCAGAATGAACAGAAAAAAAGCTCACAGTAGACAGCAACACAAGAACAGTGTTAGGTACCAAATATCAAAATAACCACAAATAATCACATCAAATTTTAGTAGAAATTCTATCATAAAAACAACGCACTGCTCTAAAATGTTGTACTTACTCATCTATCAGCTGTCCTAAGACTACTTGAACATTTTTCTCTGACTTAATAATGTCACTAATTCTGTTTTCAATATGAGTCAGATCCACATTAATTACCTGAAAAACATACAGACATTCCATTATTATTAAATCTGCATTACTTCTTAGATTCTAAAACGCATGCCAACATACAGTATTTACAGAATTACATATTTTGATTTGTTTTATGTTTTAATCTCAAATATCTAACTTGAAATAATATTTCTTTAAAACCTAGAGCTGAATTGGAAGTTTGTCACATTATTTTATACATTCCAACTTCTAGAAAGAAAAAAAAAAACCTTTTATTTCTAAATTTAAAAAAAGAGTACTGTACAAATTAGTACTCACCAAATCAAGCGGAAAACCAGTGATCTCTCCATATATGATAATACACCGTGGCTATCATACCCCATTTTACTATGGCTTCCAGTTTACTTTGTTAGTATCACAGTAAAGGATAATGTGGGAAGACCAGACCAAAATAATTTGGAGATACTCAATCCGATGAGTGACTTGCTCTCTCAAATATTTATTTCTCTTTCCTTTTTGGCCATATTCCTTCTATTAATGAATACAATTTAATTTTTCAAAATGATATAAAATACTCAACTTGTATTTTGTGATTTAGCTGAAAAAGCACGGTCAAGGGATTTTAAAAATATCTAAGTATTTATCTCAGGCCTGTTACTAATTTTATGACTGTGTAAGTTACAAAACTCCTCTGTACCTCATGCCAATTTCCCCATATGTTAAACAGAAATGGTAATATCACCAGAAAGAAATGGTGTGAAATCTCTTATAAACAAAAGATTTATAAAAACAAACACTGATTTATTTTAGAAAGACATAAATTTAAGATAGTGTTTATTTTAATAGTACTTTTTTCCTTAAGTATAGAGAATTTCATACCATGCACATTCAATCATTTTCAAAATGTTTCAAAACAGATCTCACATCTACAGTTAGGCTTTAACTATTCAACTTTCAAGCAGGTAGAAATGAAATCCTGTTACCTTTGCAGAAGCAATTATATAAAATTTATGGGAAAGGGAAACTAAACTTGCATGCACTAGTCAACTTAAATATAATTATTAAATATAATTTGCACAGCTGTGCATTTAAATACATTATACAAAATTATTTGCCTCTTAGTATTAAAGACCATTTAAAAAAATTAAGATAATGGCACCTACAATATCTACAATAATAAAAAAGATTAACTGTCAAAATAAAATATTTTAGAAATTGTAATGTTACCTGCTGAAGGTCAACAATGTTTACTCGACCTTTAAAAAAAAGCACAAAGTTTAAATGTCACTTTTAAATCCGTGTTCTAAAATAGAAGAAAAAATTGATAGCAAAATAAGAAACATTGTTTCCCAACTTGTGTAATTTTAGCACTATCTTATTTCTACAGAGGCAGTATCAATAATTATCTGTTTAACTATAAATCAACTATTTCAATAAATCCTCTTACTCAAGGCACAAGAAAAATTAAATACGTATACATACAATCACATATACATATATATACACGTAGATACAAGTTTATTTTATGTTTCTGTCACATTTTTTAAAATCACATTTATTTCCCTATATTTCTCCCCCATAATGTCCCCCAGGTAAGCCATCCTTTGTAACAAAGATTTTAAAAGAAGGGGAGAAAACTCTCAAAGTTCAGCAAAACCAACCAACATAACAATTATTTCTGACACTATGAGATATTCTTATACCCTTTGTCCCACTCCTCTGCAATGAAGCCAGGGAGACAAACAGTAATATATTTTTAAGATTTCAATTAAGCTATATGGCCAATTCATGAGATCAAATAGTATATACTAGGTCATTGAGGAAGTACATTCTAACTTTTCAAAATCTCACCAGATAATTCATGGTAGTAAGTCAAGAAATTATCCAAAGTATCATAGTATTCAAACTATCATATCAAATTATTAAAGAACCATAGAATCTCAGGGTAAAGTTATTTGATCCATCCCTTACCCTTAAAAAAGATAATATATAGCAATATCCTCTGCAAACAATCATCTACCACTAAGGGAGAACCCACAACAGCTCCTAAGGCAATATACTCCACTTGTGGAGAGTTCTATTAGCCAGTCTTTCCCTACATGGCACAGCAGATAAAGTGTTTTGCCTGGAGTTAGAAGATCTGAAGTGAAATCTGGTTTCATACAGTTACTAGTTATATGACCTGTGGGCAAGTCACTTTGCCTCTTTGTCTCCGTTTCAAGTATAATGGGGATAATAACAGCATCTACCACCCAGGGTTGTTGTGATGATCAAATAAGATAATATTTGTAAAGTATTTAGCACAGTACCCGGTACACAGTAAGTGCTATATAAATGCTATCATTATTATTATTACATAGAACCTAAATTTGCCTCTGGAATTTCTATCCATTACTCCTAGGTATACAACCCTTGGGGCCTCTTCCACAAGAAGCATTCATGTAAAGTCAGCTATAACATTCCTTTCTGGTTTTCTTTTCCTTTCCCTGTTCCTCCAACCAATCCCTCATATGGCATGATTTTAAAGCTCTCCTCTGGATCTTCTCAAGTATATCAAGATCCTTCCTAAAATGTGGCATCCAGAATTGGACACAACACTCCACATATGGTCTGCCCAAAGGAAAGATCAGGGGGACTATATTCCTGTACACTATGCCTTTCTTAATGTAACCTAAAATGGAATTTACATTCTGGACTGCCATACCAGGGCTGAATTCTACTGAACTTTAAGTCCATTAAAATTTTCAGATACTTTCAGATGAACTATCTAGCCCAAATCACTAGCCATTTCACATTTGTAAAAAAAATTTTTTTTAAACAAAGGATAAGACATTTAATTTCACTTCACTAAATTTCATTTTATTAAATCTGGCCTGATGCTTTCACTTACCAAGATTTTTTAGATCCAGAATCTGTCATGTAAAGGGTTGTATCATCCACATATGTGATAAACATATTTTGATAACCCAAAAATCTGTTTTCCAGGGATAACTTCTCTTATGACAGGCTACCTCTGCTCCAGAAAAACCTTTCTATCTTCCTTTTTCAAAAAGGTTCTAAGAACTTTCATTCTACATACAAGAAATATTCATTGCTTTTGTAGGAGTTGAGGGGAGGGCTTCCTCTGGATAATGAATATCTAGTATCTCCTAAGTTATATTAGAGAGGAGAAATAAATTAAGAGTGCATCTACTTGAATGAGACTCAACTTGTCCCTATGAAACCAATGGCCTAATTTATTAGCCTTTGTCATCAAGGGTCCCAGTTGTAACCTTTCCTGGTCTTGATGAAGAGGGGATAAAGAATCCAGGCATTACATTCACTGATTGTAAGGAATGGTGAAAGTGTGACCTAACTTGAGTGAGTCAAATCTAAGGGCAGCCTATTTCAATGCTAAACCCCTTTTTCCTCTAGCTGTAACCTCAAAACCATTGTACTTGAGGTGAAGCCCAACTCCAGCAAAACGAGAGCTGGCTGCAATACATCCATCCCCCTCTGGCAACTGAGACCCAGTTGTATCCTTCCCTTAAATTGACTGAGACTCCTTTGTATTCTCTATGCCGAACCCCAGTTTCTTTGCCCGAGTGTCAGCTATTTTGAACTGAAATTCACCTAATAAGGGCCTTGTGCTTTAAGCATTAGCTGGTCTGATACTTTTGTAAAAGGTCTCTTAAGGTCCCTAAACTGGTGAAATGGACATCACATGCCAACTGTGTCTTTATCTGAGTCACTGATACAAATGATAAACAGCCCAGGGTTAAGTGTAGACACCTGGGGCACTCACTAGAGACCACATTCTAATCTAATATTAAATCATTAATTTGAGTTACCTCTCTGAATAAAATGCAGAACTGTTAAAAGAAAGAAAAGTAGCAATTATTTTGTAAATGGGACACTTAGAAAAGTCAATCAATTATTCATTTCATAGCACTTTCATTTGTTACAACCTCTGCAGATGGCACGGATAAATTAGTACCAATAATATAAAAATTATTCTCAAAAACTGAAAAAGCCATCTACCAAAATCCTTTTATGAAACAAATTTAATCCTGATACCAAAACCAGGAGAGGGCAACACCTAGATGGAAAACTACAGACCAATATCATTAGTGAATACTGATTCAAAAATTTTAACAAAATCCTGACAAAACTGACTACAATGACTTATGTAAGAAATCCTTCTTTACAACCAACTTGGACTTATACCAGAAAAACAACTAACATAATTAATCATATTAAAAACCAAAACATCCCAAATCACTTGATTATCTCAATAGACACAGAAAAAGTTTTTGACAATGTACAACAATCTTATTTGCTATAAATTCTACAAAGTGTAGACATATGTAATGAGGATACACTAGAACCTTTTCCCAAAAAATACAAGAGTTAAAACAAGGATACTAACTCTTCCCACTACTATCCAATATACTTCTGGGAATACTAACAACACAGCAATAGAACAGGGGAAAAAAATTAAAGGCATAAAGACAGACAAAGAGGAAATAAAACCTTCCCTAGTTGCTGATTATATGATGGTATATTTAGGAAATTCTCAGGAATCAAAGATACTATTTGAGACAATAGCTTCAGCAAAGTGGCATTCTACAAAATAAACACTCAAAAATCAACTGCATTTCTAATATCTATATTATTACACATACAATCCAAAAAGCTAAATAGAAAGGAAAATCCCATTCCAAAACACTACAAAGTGCAAAAAGTATCCTGAGGACCAATCTGCCAAAGCATACAAAGCCCTGGCATAATGCAATTACAAAGTTCTCCATAAGGAAATAGAGAACAACTTAAATAGTTGAAGGAATATGTGGTGCTCATGGCTGGGCCACACTAACATCATAAAAATAACAGTACTACTGATGGGGTGCTCCAGGACCTGCCCTAAAGATCATGTCTCTGGAAGCCTCCCAGTTTCTCAGTAGGCCCTTGTCCCGTGAGAAAATTTTCTCTTGTTGCAAAACACATTCTCTTATCAGAACAGACAGAGGGGTGCCAGGCCCAAGGACTCCCTCAAGTCAGACCCCCAAGGTCCATGCCTCTCTGACAACTCCCTCAATGTATGGTACACTCTATACTTTCCCATCATAGCTCCCCAAGACACCTGGACCCTTAAATTACCTAATTAGCATTCCTGGCATTCCTTTCCCATATAAACCCCAGCACCATTCTCAGTCTCTTGAAGGTTCCCTAAGGACCCTTGCCCACTTTTGGTAAAGTGTTACAATAAACTTTATGCCACTTGACTAAGAGAAGGCTTGAGTGTGAGAATTCATTCCAGACAACTCTACCTTAGCATTTTTCAGGTCCTAGCACCCCCAAACTTCTTCACTACCAAAGCTAATTTACATTTTTAATGCTATACCAACCAAATAACCAAGGGGATACTTCATAAAACTTGATAAAATAACAAAATCATTTGGAAAATCAAAAGATCTTGAATATCATAGTAAATAATGAAAAGAAACAGGGATGAAGGGAGAATAGTAATTCCAGACCTCAAGCTATAAAGCTGTAGTCATCAAAACCACCTAGTTTCAGTAGATCAAAGTGTTAGACGAGATGCGGGAGAAATCAGAAACAATGGAATACAATAATCTAATGTCTGATAAAGCAGAAAACATAAATTACCCAGCAAAGAATTTCCTATTTGATAAAAAAAAACATTTCTGGGAAAACTGGATAGTGTTTTGGCAGAAATTTGGCTTCGACTGATACCTTACACTATATTCCAAAATACATTCTGAATGGATAAGGGACCTTAATATTAAAGACCGTACTATTAAAAAAAAAAAATTAGAAGAGATTATCTCCCTTCTCAAAGCTATGGGGAGGAGTTGTATTCTTAAACAAAATAGACAAAGAGGCAATTATGAAGGATAAAATAGATTGCTTTTTAGTTGTTTCAGTAGGGTCCAAATCTTCATAACCTTTTTTAGGGTTTTCTTTGCAAAGATACTGAAGTGGTTTGCTATTTCCTTCTCCAGCTCATTTTACAGATGAGGAACTCGGGCAAACAGGGTTAAGTGACTTGCCCAGGGTCACCCACCTAGTAAGTGTCTGAGGCCAGATTTGAACTCAGGTTTTCTTGACTCCAAGCATGGCACTCCACCCACTACACCACCTAGCTGCTCTTATAAAACAGGTAACTATGATTACATAAAGCTGAAAAGTTTTTGCACTGATAATATTAATGCACCTAATATGAAAAGAAGTAATTGGATGGAACGGATAAAACAATAAAATCAGGACAAACTGTTTTAGTTTGGCATTCACAGAATCATGTTGAAGGCAAATGAACCTCAGAGCTCATCTAGGCATGAGGAGTGAAACTTGTGGCGTAACTGGAAAATGTTAAACAAGATAAATAAAAATACAATATAGGTAATGTTAATTTGTGATTTTTTAAGTCAATATGCAGTTAGTAGTAGTGTTTCTAACTGAATTTAACACCACTGATCTACACCAACTTCCTCATTTTATAGATAAATTAAGGTCTAAATAATGAAGTGACTACACAACTAGAAGCGTCAGCTAGAATTTGACTCCAGAGATTCTGACTCTAAGACCAGTTCATTTTTACTAGGCAATGAAGCTCTATTGAAGGTTTTTCCACTTTTTTTCCATTTTAACTTCTTGGGTGACAGTAGGAAATTCAGTTTTTTGGGAAGGAGAGAAAGGTCTGCCTACCACTACTAATATAAATAAATAAATGGGCAATAAAAATCCCAAGGGCACACTTTGACCACTTCTCAGACTTGTCACTTAAAAAGTGTCCCAGGCTAGGAAGTAACTGAGAAAAGGTTTTCTTCTTTAAAATTTTACTTCTGTGTGGCTGAAATTAAAATGAAAAGCAAAGGGAAAAGGAAGCATTATTTTACCCTTAAAATTTAAGTTCTTTATGCCCAGATATTGTGATATTCTTAGTAAAATAAAATAATTCACATTAAACTTATAAAGAAACAAAGTTTGGAGATGCAAAGAACATTAGAGATCATCCATCATTTTCAACCTCCTTGTTTTACAAATGAAGCTAAATGAGGTTCTGGGAGGCCATGACTTGTCTGAACTCATATAGCACATAGCAAAACCAGGATATAAACTTTGGACTCCAAAATTCAATGTTCCTTCCGGTGTATTACCTCCCAGTCCCTTTATTTGCAGACATATATTTCACAGGAGAAAAAATCATTATCGTGTTCTTGACCTGCTTAGTAGCCAATTTTTCCAAAATTATTTAAATCATTGGTTCTCTCAAAATTATCAAGTCTTATAGATAATGTAGTCATACAATGCAGTTGAATGCTTTCAGCTACAAATCAGTGAATTAAGAAAAATAAGCAAAGTAAATTAAAACTTGGCATTTAAAATATACCACTATATTTACCAAACAGATGTTATTTTGCACCTGTGTAATGATCGTTTAAAATAATTTCAATTATTTTTACATTTTTATTTCTACCAATAAGGTTTTTTCAATCATGTAACTATCATAGTAGCAAATAATGTTAAGGAAAATTTATTATAAGCTTTACATGACTATCTCACAATTACTGTTGAAATAATTTTAAAAGAGAGAAGAAAGTAAAATTTAAGAACACTTACCACCACGAACATGAAGCTCATCCCTCATTTCTCTAGTTATCTGAGCAGGAGTAATATATTCTTTACCATCAAGTGTGTGAACCACATCTAACTGCTTCTGAGCAATCAATTTAGTTACAATTTCAATGCAGTTCCGTTCTGATAACCTGTGAAAAATAAGGAGGGATGTCCATTTAAAAAAGATATTTTGATGGACCCATAATCTCACTGGTGTTGGTACTATATCCTCCTATGCAAATCAGAGGCTATCCATATATTCTCATCCGGTAGGATTCTTGTCCATGACCTTCCATAAATTTTCTTTAGAGGCTCTACACCCAATATACTAGGAAGCCTTCCTCTAAGTTGTTAACATTTCACTGACTCAAGTAAAACATTTGGAGTTTTCATCATTGGGCCCTTCCTCTATCCTAGTATTTGCATACTTGTCCTCAATAATAACTCTGATACCACTTTGCAAACAGAAATTATTTTTGGTAAAATGCACTTTACTTATAGTAACATAAATACTAACAATCTTATTCTAGATAATAGCTGCTTGTCTAATTTTACAATTTGAATATCTAACTAGTACTCCTCAAAATAGCTAATTTAAAATTTTTAATTCTTTAAGCTAGTTGAAATGTTTTATCATTTACTTGACTCATTCTACCTGTGAATTCTACCATATATTTCAAATTAATTTTCTCCATAGCCTGATGTTTACCTTTGGTTCTCTTCATTCAAAGAAGAAGGTCAAATCAAGATCAAACAATTCAAAAATAAAAAAAGATATTCTTATTTTTCTAAATATTTTGGATAATTATGGGAGAAAAAATAATTTCTGTTTGGGCTATCTGAAAATACAAGTTGTCCCCAAAGTCACAGTGTAAATAAATGTTAAGCTATTAAAGCTTTAAGTTAAATGTGTACATTGTGTAATGTTTTACTTCACCCAATATGTAGAAAATTCAGTCTAATAATACTGCTAATGTTTTAATGACCTAAGCAATTTCTGAGCCTAGGGTATTTACAGTATTACCAAGTAGATTATCTTGGGGCTGTAGGCTTTCCACCTTCAATATTACTACTAACTAGCTATGTGAGCTTGGGCAAATTATTCAATCATTTGTTATTTCCTGAGTCCATAAAAGCAGAATATTTTGATGATTTCCTCTCAGCTCTAAAATGTGATTCTACTAAGTCAATGGTTCTTAACTTAGGAGTATTAAACTTTTGTTTTAAAAATATTTTGCTAAGTACATTTCAGTAAATTTATTTCCTTGGTAATCTCATATATATACATACATATATATGGATACATATTAATATATTCTACATTAGGATATTTAGATATCTATATCAATAACAATACAACCTATATTCATCAATACATTTATCAATAATAAAATGTATTTAAAATAAATGTATTTATTAAATATATTTAACAAAAGATATATTTCAAGAGGCTCACAACCCATGACACAACTGTCACAAGCAGTCGCCCCACCTCTGGTTGAAGACCTCCACTGTGGCACGTGTGGGCCAAGCCCCTCTAAATCTCCCCTTCACGTCAAACCTCAATCTGCCTCTGCCGGTTCCACCAGCACCGCGCCTGCTTCTGCAGTCAAAAGTCATTCCTTTCCCCTTAAGGGCTTCTCTGGGCCTCAGTTTCCTGATCTGTCCCATTAAAGGAGCCCACCCAAAGGCCAGGGGAAGGTCTTAGAGACGAAGGCTCTGGAGTCTGGGCTTGGATCCTCTCCCGCCTTTCACAGGACTGCTTTAAGTAAAGGACTTGTTGAGTCGTGGGGTTTACTTGGTAAAGATCCTAGAAAGATGTCATCTTCCTTTCCGGCTCAGTTTACAGATGAGGAAACAGGCCAGCAGAGGGAAGTGACTGGGCCAGGGTCACACAGCTCGTGAGCGTCTGAGGCCGTTTCTGAACCCAGGGATATGCCCTGTACCCGCTGCACCACCCAGCTGCCCCGATGCCCAAGAATTGTTACTATCGTTATCGCGGCGGTTTATCGTGGCGTCGTTTTGTCCCTGACACCCACACAGGTGTGGGAGGAACCTTGTACAACGCACCTCAGTGCAGAGACAGGTCAAGATGCCACTCGACCCTCCCCCCAGCCCGGGGGAAATGACAGGTGGGAACGTGGCGGGGCAGGGGGTAACGAGGAGGGAGAGGCCCAGACGCGGCCCCCAGACCGGCGAGGGGGCCGCCCGAAGCCAGCGGGGTCCCAGGGGCAAGGCCTCGGGGAACGGGGGAGGGGCGGCCTGGCCTCCCAGAGGCCACCGCGAGCCGAGGTCCTAAGGGGGGCTTCCTCTAAAAGGAGGGCGGGGTCAGAGTGTGCACCTCTGCGTGGTCTCTGCGAACTGCGCCCTCTGGAAATCGGCTGCCAGCCGCCGGATTTCGTCCCACGCCTCCGCCATAGCGGCCGCGGCGCTGGTGCGGCCCGGTTCGGCTCTTCCCGACCCACCGCAGCAACGGCGGACACGTCAGCCCAATTCTACCGCCGCCGAGCAGGACGGACTGCGCCGAGGGACAAACGCTTCCGCTCTAACCCGAACGCTTAGTCTTGTGGGGAAGAGAGAAGGGAAGGGGAGGGGCGGGGAAGGTCGGGAGGCGGGGCCGAGAAGACCCCACGTGGGCACGGCCCCGCCCCTCCCCTGATCGCCCCGCCCCCCAGGCCCTGGGAAGGAGGCTGGCGCCCCCCGCTGAGTTTTTGTGTGTTTCTCTGCCAAGAAGTAGTGAATTTTTTTTTTGAAAGAAGCTCTCTGAATTAAACTCATTTTAATGCTGTGCGGTAGGCTTTTCAAACTCGAAATGTCCAAAACAGAAGTTATCTCTCCTTACCCCGCCAAACCCTAGCTTCTTTCCCAACTTTGTTATTTCCTGATGAATACCTGGTCGCTGGACCAGATGGCTCAGGAGGAGAGGTGAGGCTGGTGACCTGCACAGCCCTCCCTCACTCAAAGCAAAGCCAAGTGCCAGTCATGTCCTCATGTCTCGGATCTGAACACAACAATTTCTGTTAAGAAAAACCACTTGTCTCCCAGTCACCCATGTGGGCAACCTAGGAGTCATCCTTGGAGCTTTTTTCTTTCAATGTAATTTTTTTGTGAACTTATGAAAAAACAAACGTTCAAGAATGAAAAACATTTTAATTTTTTGTGGATAATTACAAGGGGGTGGAATTTGTTCAAACTATCGGAAAAAAATATAATTAATAATAATAAACATGTATATCATGTTTACTGTGTGCCTATCTCATGTGATCCTCACAACAACCCAAGGAGGGAGGTGCTGTTGTTATCCCCATTTTACAGATCAGAAACAGGCAAACAGGTTAAGTGACTTGTCCAGGGTCACGTAGCTAGTAAATGTCTGAGTCGGAGATTTTGAACTCAGATCTTCCTGACTCCAGGCCCAGCTTTCTGTCCACTGCACTATCCAGCTTTGTGTGTCCTAAAAGCCTTAATTCTTATATAAAGAACAAGAAGATGGTTTCAGAAACAGGAAGGAAGGGAGGGAGCATTCTCAAGTCTTCATTCTCTCTCAGAGCCCTCCCATGTAATCAGTTAAGTCTTGTCAATTTGACCTCCTATCTGTCTGCCTTTTCTCCACAGACAAGGCCACTAGTCTAGTTTAGGTTCTGTTTGCTAGGATTATTGTAATAACCTCCTACTTGGTTACCCTGGCTTAAGATTCTTCCACATTTCAATTATTCTTGATAGAGATGGCAAATGGTATTCTTAAAGCACAGAACTGACCATGGCTTCCCAAAATTATTTTATTTTGTATTATATATATGTACATATATGGAATTGGTTTTATATACATATATAATATATATATGGAATTGGTTTATATGTTTGACATGCTTCTCCAGCAAAATGAATATTGAGTCTTCAGAAATTGTTTTCTTTGTATCCAAAGTGTCTAACATGGTGCCTGAAACATAGTGCTTTCTAGATTGTTACCCTCAGAAATGAAAAGCTGCAAAAATTATTCAACAGCTACCCTTTCAGTGTCTCAGAATGTGCAAGATATTATTACAAGAATTTAAGACACTAACCCATTCCTAAAATATCTGTGAAACTACAAGAGGTGTTCAGTTCAAAACAGAAGAAATTTTATAAGTATAGGAATAATTGCCAAGAAAGTATCACAGATCCCTCTTTTTGGACTGCAGCGCAATTCACATATACTGCCTACCAATAATGGTAGCGTACCAATTTAGTGTTGAATCTCAGAGTTAGTACAGTCTTTTGGTCAAATGGATCATTGTCAACAAAGATAGAAATTACCTAAGACTGTCTTTCTGCTAAATTATTTACACTTAGTTGAATAATCTGGATTCAAGTACAAACTAGAATTTGTGGAAAAGTTTTCTCATATTATCTACCATCTCTTTTTTGATCTCTATGAAAAATAGCCTTTTTCATTTAATGCTAATAATATTGAAGGTTTACACTGATAAGATTTGAGCAGCCTTTCGCCCCTCCCGTCATGTTTAAAAGGAAAGGATAAAGGCTGATGCATGCTCAGAAGGAGAAAGAAGTTTCTTGTGTGTTGCAAGAGTAAAAGATGTACATCAACAAAATTTCAAATGAAAAAGGAAAAACCATTAAGGATACCAGATGTGGTACATGTAGACTCTGGGCCTATTCTGTCAACCTGACCATGGAACTACTAAGTTCTCAGAATGTAGCTGACTACATTCTCTCCCTGGATTTCTGGGGGTATCCCTCAAGAGTGGAAGCAATCTTCTAATGCTTTTAGCTCGAGTCCCCATTTTAGTATCTCCCCAACCCAATAGCAATCACCACTTAGTATCTTCACAATTTCACTGATAATACTGATTACCATACTACTACTAATTTAACTAATTCACATCAATATCGAATAGCCAATGAAAATCAATTATTGTGGATATTTGTCCTTTGGTCTCAAAAAGGACCTGCCTGAAAATCAATTCTATTTTACAAAAGGGATATCTCCCCAGAAGACAGTGCAAGAACTGAAGTTACAAACACACTTCCTTAAACTTGGGTGGGGATGACATAGGGGGAGTACACTCGCCACAAAACCATTTGAAAATTGGGCTCAAATTTAAAACATTTGCTACAAATCATTTTTCCACAAAATTCACTTACAGGAACACAATAGCTGTTGGATAACTTGTCCCCTTGCTTGTAGGACAAGGCATCTTGGCTTCCAGGTCTAACGACTGCTCGGCTGGGTCCAGCAGGTTGCCCGTCAGGAATGCAATAGCTAAAGCTTCTGGCAAGCCATCTTAGCTCTTTCAACCTTTTGAAGCTCACAAAGTCCCCATTATACTTATATTCATCCTTCTAACAACAGGAAAAACAGACACAACAGGAAAAGAACCAACATAGTCACTGTATATTTCAGCTCACATTGTGCTTGGGTAAGGAGAGCCAGAGACTTCTATCCCACCAGGAGGCCCACAGAAGTTCTTGCCTTGCTTGGCACTAGGTTTCAATTTCACCACTTAGTGCCTTTTTTATGCACAATCGCTTCCAGCTCAGAAGCCCATCAAAAGACTGTCTTCATGAAAACCCAATGGGAAATAGAGAATACCTGCTCTGAAGTGAAGATTATTTCTTTACATATTGTAGAGATTGGGTTTTAGGGAATAGAGTGATGCCCCTCCATTCCATATTATTAAACATTTCCAGGAGAAAGTCAACAAACATCAATATGGGTCCTTTGTCCATATACCCAGGACTGAGACTTCTATTTCCAGTCACCTATCACATAGGGAATAGTATGGACAGGTATATGCTAATATTATAGCATTTATAGATTATATTATGTTATATAGACTATAGAACTTAAAACAAATAGATGACTGACTGCAAAAAAAATTACTAAAAGAAACTAAACTAACAATTTAAATAGATCAGTCTTAGATGAGTAAATAAGACAAGTGATCAAGGAAGAACTTCATGAAACAAAACAGACAACAAAAATGAAGCCAGCTCAAATGCTGCCCAAAAGTGGAATGGGCAGCCTCCAGAGGTTATGGGTTCCCACTCCCTGAAAGTCTACAAGAAGAGACTGAAGGACCACTTGACAAGTGTGTTATTGTAGGGAGTCCTTTCTACTATGGGTTGTATGAGAAGACTGGTGAAACTCTTTTCAACTCTCATGTTCTGTGATTCAGTAATTCTGTAACAAAGATTTAAAAAGAAAGAGAAAAAAGTTCAACAAATGCCTCACCTGTGTAATTCTATACTCACATGCCCCACCTTTTCAAAGAGAGGAGGGAAGTTATTTTTCTAAACTCTCCTCTGGCAATGTTCTTTTTTGCTTTTCTGATGTTTCATAGTTAGTGTGTCCCAGTCACTCTCTTTCCTGAAACCCAATCTCTACAATATATATAATGAAATAATCTTGCCCTTTCTATATCTGTTGCCACCATTGTAGTACAGACCTTCATTGTCATTCACTTGGACTATTGCAGTGACCTCCTACTTGGCTACCCCAGCTTAATCTGACTCTCTTTCTTTTATCTGGTATATTTATTCAATTCCTACCATTTGTGTTTAATATTCCTTAAACACAAATATGATCATATAATATACTGTTCAAAAACCTTCCATAGCTCTCTATTTCCTACTAAAATAAACTCCAAATTCCTAAGTCCTGCACTTCAGGGGAATGTAATATATGTTTTTTGGCCACCAAATCGTTCTACCAGCCAAACGACTCCATCGAGGTGGTAGGTGTAAATTTGCTGTGGGTGTCACAGGGTATATTTCAAGTCAAGGTGAGAGAAAAGGGCTCTAATTGCTGCATTAGAGAAAAACAATTGTAATAGCTGACATTTATACAGCTTTAAAGTTTGCAAAGTGCTGTCCTCATAACCACTTATAAAAGTAAGCACCCCAGCATACACAAGAGGGCCTGCTATCACAGGTTCTTTGATATGCTTTTCTAAAAGGAAAGGCAACTTTTGAGGGGGTCAACAATCATTTTATTTTATTTTATTTATTTAATTTTTAACATTCATTTTCAGAAAATTTTGGGTTCCAAATTTTCTCCCCATTTCTCCCCTCCCCCAACCCCAGACCACCGAGCATTCTAATTGCGCCTATCACCAATCTGCCCTCTCTTCTAACATCCCTCCCTTCCTTTGTCCCCATCTTCTCTTTTGACCTGTAGGGCAAGATAACTTTCTATACCCCATTATGTGTATTTCTTATTTCCTAGTAGCAAGACTAATACTCAACAGTTGTTCCTAAAACTTTGAGTTCCAACTTCTCTTCATCCCTCCCTCCCCACCTGTTCCCTTTGGGAAGCAAACAATTCAATATAGGCCATATCTGTGTAGTTTTGCAAATGACTTCCATAATAGTTGTGTTGTGTAAGATTAACTATATTTCCCTCCATCCTATCCTGCCCCCCATTGCTTCTGTTCTCTGTTTTGATCCTGTCCCTCCCCAAGAGTGTTGACTTCAAATTGCTCCCTCCTCCCACTGCCCTCCCTTCCATCATCCCCCCAACCCCGCTTATCCCCTTGTCCCCCACTTTCCTGTATTGTAAGATAGGTTTTCATACCAAAATAAGTGTGCATTTTATTCCTTCCTTTAGTGGAATGTGATGAGAGTAAGCTTCATGTTTTTCTCTCACCTCCTCTCTTTTTCCCTCCACTAAAAAGTCTTCTGCTTGCCTCTTTTATGAGAGACAATTTGCCCCATTCCATCACTCCCTTTCTTCTCCCAATATATTTCTCTCTCACAGCTTAATTTCACTTTTTTAAGATATGATCCCATCCTATTCAATTCACTTTGTGCTCTCTGTGTGTGTGTGTGTGTGTGTGTGTGTGCAATCCCACCAACTACCCAGATACTGAAAAGTTTCAAGAGTTACAAATATTTTCTTTCCATGTAGGAATGTAAACAGTTCAACTTTAGTAAAGTCCCTTATGACCTGTCTTTGCTGTTTACCTTTTCATGCTTCTCTTCATTCTTGTGTTTGAAAGTCAAATTTTCTTTTCAGCTCTGGTCTTTTCATCAAAAATGCTTGAAAGTCCCCAATTTCACTGAAAGACCATTTTTTCCCCTGAAGTATTATACTCACTTTTGCTGGGTAGGTGATTCTTGGTTTTAGTCCTAGTTCCTTTGACTTCTGGAATATCCTATTCCATGCCCTTCGATCCGTTAATGTAGAAGCTGCTAGATCTTGTGTTATCCTGATTGTGTTTCCACAATACTTGAATTGTTTCTTTCTAGCTACTTGCAATATTTTCTCGACCAGGAAACTCTGGAATTTGGCCACAATGTTCCTCGGAGTTTCTCTTCTAGGATCTCTTTCAGGAGGGGATAGGTGGATTCTTTCAATATTTATTTTTCCCCCTGGTTCTAGAATATCAGGGCAGTTTTCTTTGATAATGTCATGAAAGATGATGTCTAGGCTCTTTTTTTGATCATGGCTTTCAGGTAGGCCCATAATTTTTAAATTGTCTCTCCTGGATCTATTTTCCAGGTCAGTTGTTTTTCCAATGAGATATTTCACATTATCTTCCATTTTTTTCATTCTTTTGGTTTTGTTTTGTGATTTCTTGGTTTCTCATGAAGTCATTAGCCTCCATCTGTTCCATTCTAATTTTGAAAGAACTATTTTCTTCAGTGAACTTTTGAACCTCCTTTTCCATTTGGCTAATTCTGCTTTTGAAAGCATTCTTCTCCTCACTGGCTTTTTGAACCTCTTTTGCCAATTGAGTTAGCCTATTTTTCAAGGTGTTCTTTTCTTCAGCATATTTTTGGGGTCTCCTTTAGCAAGGTGTTGACCTGCTTTTGATGCTTTTCTTGTATCTCTCTCATTTCTCTTCCCAGTTTTTCCTCCACCTCTCTTACTTGATTTTCAAAATCCTTTTTGAGCTCTTCCATGGCCTGAGTCCGTTGAATATTTATTTTGGATGTTGGGGATACAGAAGCCTTGACTTTTATGTCTTTCCCTGATGGTAAGCATTGTTCTTCCTCATCTGAAAGGATGGAAAAAGATATCTGTTTACCAAGAAAGTCACCTTCTATAGTCTTATTTTTTTTCCCCTTTTTTGCGCATTTTCCCAATCAGTTACTTGACTTTTGGGTCCTTTGTCAAGAGTAGGATATACTCTGGGAATCTGTGAGATCTCAGTTCCTCCAAGGTGGCACAATCAAGCGTGTACTGGTCTGGATGCAGAGAGGGATTTTTGTGCCCAGAATTTTAGCAGTTACCTCTCCACAGCCACCTGGCCTCCAGTTCCACCAAGTCAGCACTGGGGGCTGATTTTCAAATAAGCTGGATGAGCAGGGCCACCATTCAGTATGAGACAAAGACCAGCTTGCCCAGGGCCTCCACACAGGGTTGAGGTAAGACTTAGCTCTTCAGTGCCCCCAGGTATTTTTACGCTCCAACAATGGAGCAGTCCCTACAGGCAGCTGTGCAGCCTCTGTGGCTGCTGCCTGCTGCTGGAGCTATGGGAAGGCCTTTCTCCCTTCCTGGCCAGCTGAGAAAACCCCATCACTGACCTTTGCGGCCTGTGGGTTGAGGGATCTGAGGACCTGCTGCTGTGACTGGAGATTCTGCCCCCGAGGTGTCCTCCTCCCAGAGTCTCATCGTGCCTTGTGGCCAAGGCTGGGCTGGGCCAAGCTCTGCTCCACATCTGGTGCATTTCCCGTAGGCCTTTCAGGTCACCGTGGGCTGGAAATTTTCTCCACTCTGTTGTTCTCCACTTCTGCTGCTCCAGAATTTGTTGAGAGTCCCTCTCTACAGGTATTTTGTGGGTTGTGTGGGGAGACCCTGCGTAAGTGTGTCTTTCTAGTCCGCCATCTTGGCTCTGCCCCCCCAACAATCATTTTAATCAAGCACATGTATCATTCACTTAGTTCAGGGGGAAAAGTCAGTACTCTGAACTTCAGAGAAAATACAGAGAAATCAATGTCAACAAATATGGCTTCCAACTGCCTGACATATTCAATACGTACATCATAGATCAACAGACAGATCTGACTGTCTGACCATTACATACATACGTAGTTACCAGAGAGAGAAGCACCAACATCTGGGTTTTCAAAGCCAGGGGGCTACTTAGTTTCATCTGGCACATAAAGCTTCTTTCAAAAACTAAGCCCCAAAGTAAAACCACTCCTCAGTCTTTATACACTTTTTAGAGCCAGAGGGCATCCCAACCCTTGAGAACCAGTGCCTCATTAACATAAGTTGTGGGCCTTCCCACAAATTTTCCCAGGCCAATTAATGGGTGGGGAAGATCTTTAATTACATTATTCAACCAGAGGCACTTGATTATACTAAAACAAAAACAGCAAAATATCCTACTTTGCTAGCCATTATACCACTCTGTGAGGTAGGTTTCTACTACAAAGGGACATAAGAGATTACAGGATTTGAGAATATATTAAAAGATTGTCTAGATATACCTTCAACTGAACCCCAAACCAGGATGTTTGGGAAAATGAAATTAATGAAACTGTGTAAGTTGGCCAGGCATTACTAAGACTCGAGATCATGATGGTCAGTTTGCCCTTGTGAGATTAGAAGACACTCTTCCATTAGTTACCTCTGTGAAGGGGCTCAAGTTGTATACCTCCTAGAGTTTTAGTTTTGTACCCTGGTCTCCCACAACTAGTTTAAGACAACTGTCCTATAGAGTTACCATCTTAAGAGCCTGATAACCCAGATCCAGAGCTCTCTCTTTTGTTTTTCTCCCTAATGAAAACCACTAGTGTCCTTCCAGGGAAAGCATATAATTCGATGAAGTACTTCAGCAGAAAAGCCAGATTTCTGGTCTACCCAGCAGTACAGGTGGCAGGCTAGAATGGGAAGCCTCTTGGACCATGTCTATTATATAGTCATGAGCAGAAAACTCAGAATTCACTGTATTTTCTGGAGTGCTAGTCTGGTAACCAGTGACCCTCTAGTAAAGAGTGATCCAAAGCATTTCCAGAAACAGTAGAGAAAACCTGACATAATTTCCCAAATGCTGTAGGCAATATAGGAGATGTTGATACCAATGAGAATGAGAAAGAGCTAGTGTTCCTGTTTCTTACCTGGATCTACAATGACTATGCTTTCCTTATATTTAGCTGTATCAAGAAGGGCTGTCATCAGTGATGATCCAATGAACTTCACCACTGTTACTGAGTATAGTGATAAACTCTTCATAGGATATTGCCAAATGTTGATTGGACCTTATAGAAGAAACCCTCAAGGTCTTCCTGGAGTAGGCTATTTTGTGTCATGTATGGGGTGGCCTATTGACTCAACTGCCCAGAAAACCATGAGAAAACATGCTACTTTGAGCTGGTTTTTGGGATCTGACTTCCAGGAAAAATTAGATTCAGGTTTGAATGGTATTTGTTTCTGATTATGTGCTCCTGGACATAACCATGCACTAATTTTTTGGCATGCCAAGCAAATTTCTCATATGATCTGATGAGACAGACTGAGGAAAAGGAGTGTCTTGTGGCTCCTGTAGTTAGATTTTTTTCTGAGCATTGTTAAGTAACTTTGCAGGGTTACAAGCTTGTGGTGTAGTTGGAAAAGATGAGCCTGCAGGTTTGAGTGCCCCTTTCTGGAGATTCTTGGAATCTGTTTCAACTTCCATTGCATGTACTTAAAGCCACTGCATGCTCTGTAGCCATTGGCTACAGGAATAAAGCAAGATGTCTGATCCAGAGGTAGGTTTATGCATTCAATTCATTGTGCCAGAAATCAGCAGGAGGAATTCTGGGAAATGTAGTTCTAAGGCAAACCGAGTTGGAAATCATCAAAAGCAGCAGCACACAAGGTAATGAAACACTCTAATGAAAACAGAGATTGAAGAACAGCATGAGTAAACAATCCCACTAGAAAAATCCCCAATGTAATTTCCTTTTAGAAATTATAATACTTTAAATAGGATGGTAACATAAACTTCATTCAAAAAAGCCATCACAGCCACAAAAACTCGACAGGATTTTTTGTAGTTGTGGTCATTTAAAATTCTAACCATGGTAAGAGTAATTTAACAAATGATTCCTAATAAGGAGAATACTTCCCAAATAATCTGGTTGCCTCATTTGCATAGTTAAGTATTTTTCTCTCTTGCTTTGTTTTAATAAAATTTCTTTTGAAATCATGGCAGCAGGGAAGGATAATATTGGAAATGGCAAAGACTTTGATGCTATAAAAGCAACAGAAAACTGGGGCTAAATTCAAGGTAAGACATTTGGGACACAGATAGTATAGATAGATGATTGCATATTGTAGTGACTAAATAAAACATCCCCCCTCCCCCAACATACTAACTCCATCATCCCTGGAGAGAGTGTAATGAACTAGCTGATTGAAGTCTTGTTCAGTGAATTCATCTTGCTTTACAATTCCTAAGCCCATGCTTTTTCCTCTTATCCACAAGGAAAACTGTGTCAAATATCTTGCCAAATCAATGAAATAACAATTCCTATGGGATTCCTTGATCTAATCTTAATCCTATAAAATATGCTAACCTGTATTGGCTCCTAGTAATGCCTTTCTTTTCCTAAGTATTCAGTGATCATCTGTTTAATAATCAGCTATAGAATTTTGGTAGGGATCCATGCTAAATTGACTGATCTTTAATTTCTGGAATCTATCTTTCCTGATATTTTGGAAATCAGGATAATGTTTACCCATTTCCCATATTCTGGCATCTTTCTCAAATGTCAGTATTCCTCAAAGATTAATGACACCTGAAAGTTTTTTCTGTACCTTGGTATGAAATTCACTTGGTCTGAGATTTAAATAAATTCTTAATTATGTGGCAAGAGTGAGGGATAACCACAGTAGATTGCCCATGTGCTCCATTGGCATCTTCATGCTATTGAGAGAAAACAAAGAAGACCTCCAGCATGTGTTTGTTTTGTTCCCTCATCCCCCACATCCATAATGAACTTATGGAAGGATGTGGACAGTAGCTGTCCAGGATGGTCATTTGTCTGTGGGTCGTTTCTTTCATTGATAGAAGAGACATCCACTAATAAGGTCATAAATCCATTAATGTCAACAAATTAGAGCTCTTCTCTGAATGTGAACAGTTTGTTGCTGACTTGGAGGGAAAGTTGAGCCAACAGCAGAGCAGAAAAGGAGTGGGCAGCTCTCAGAGATTTGGTGTATAGCACTGCGTTTGCTCATCTGGATCAGAACACTGGCAAACACCAAGAGTGGTTTGATGAAAATGATGGGGAAATTCAGAAGCTGCTAAATGAAAAACATGAACTCCATAGGATTTACCAGCAGGATAGTTCATTCAACTCTAAGAAGGCAGAATTTAATTCCATCAAAAGCAAAGTACGAGCAAAGCTTAGAGAGATGCAGGATTCCTGGCTCAGTAAGAAGGCAGATGAAATTCAGTTTTATGCTGAAAGTAACAATCCAAAGCACTTTTATGATTCCCTGAAAGCTATTTATGGACCAAAAACTTATGATGCATTACAACCACTCAGTGCTGATGGAGTCACGTTGATTAGTGATAAGGACATGATCCTAGAGAGATGGGCTGAACACTTCCGTAGTGTTCTCAACAGACCATCGTCAATCAATGCTGAGGCCATTGGCTGTTTACATCAGGTTGAAGTCAATCCCTCCTTAGCTGAATTTCCAACTGAAGAAGAGAATTTGAGGGCCATTAGGCTCCTTGCATGTGGCAAAGCACCTGGTGATGACTCTATTCCAGCTGAGATTTACAAGGTAGGGGGCCCATTACTCATACAAAAGCTGACTGAAATTTTCCAGGTTATATGGCAAGAGGAGGTTATTCCCTAGGAGCTCAATGATGCCTCCATTGTCCATCTCTATAAGGGTAAAGGGAATAGATTGTCCTGCAACAATCACAGAGGGATCTCTCTTTTAATCATTGCTGGCAAAATTCTTGCTAGAGTCCTCCTTACTAGGCTGATCCTTCACCTGAAAGCTGGGCATATACCTGAGAGCCAGCGTGGCCTCAGAAAGAGCCGAGGAACAGATGATATGGTGGTCGCAGCCCAACAACTCCAGGAGAAATGTAAGGAGCACAACAGAGGTCTGTACACAACGTTTGTGAATCCGACCAAGGACTTTGACACTGTTAGTTGTGAGGGCTTATGGAAAATTATGTCAAAATTTGTTGTCCAGAGAATTTCATGAATATGGTACATCAATTTCATGATGGCATGTTTGCCCAGGCTCTGGATAATGGACAAAGCTCTTGTGCCTTCCCAGTCACCAATGGAGTGAAACAGGGCTGTGTGCTTGCTCCCATGCTTTTTAGCATGATGTTTTCAGCCATGTTGACAAATGCCTTCAATGAGAATGAACACAGCATCAAGGACAATTACCATACCAATGGTAAGTTCTTCAATTTGAAAAGGTTACAAGCCAAGACCAAAGTGGAGGGAGTGTTGGTGCATGATTTTCTGTTTGCAGATGATTGTGCACTCAATGCAGCCTCTGAAGTGGAGATTCAACAGAGTATGGATCAATTCTCTGCTGCCTGTGCTAATTTTGGCCTAATAATTAACACCAAAAAACCACAGGTGCTCCATCAGCCACCATCACACCATCTATATGTGGAACCATTGGTTATAACAAATGGAGTAGTTTTGAATGCTGTGGATGAGTTCGCTTACCTTGGTAGTGTACTTTCCAGGGATATACATGTTGACAATGAAGTTGATGCAGACATTGCCAGAGCTAGCTCAGTGTTTGCAAGGCTCTGAAGAAAGATTTGGGAGAGAAGGGGTATTAGACTGACTACAAAACTGAAGGTCTGCAGAGCTGTTGTGCTGACCTCATTGTTATATGCTTGTGAAACATGGACAGTCTACTAGTGCCATGCCAGGAAATTGAATTGCCTCCACTTGAACTGTCTTAGGAAGATTCTGAGGATCACCTGGCAGGATAAGGTACCAGACACTGAAGTCCTTGCTTGAGCTGAACTGCCAAGTATTCAAACTATGCTTCAGAGAGTGCAACTCCAATGAACTGGCCACGTTGTTCAAATGCAAAATGTACGCTTGCCAAAAAGACTATTTTATGGAGAACTTGCATGGGGCAGGTGATCACATGGTAGTCAGAAGAAACGATACAAGGACACTTCCAAGGTCTCTTGCAGGAACTTTGGATTTGACTGCGTAACATGGGAGACACTGGCACAGGACTGCTCAGCATGTTGTGCCCACATAAGAAAAGGTGCTGTGCTCTTTGAGCAAAGCAGAATTGAGACAGTACAAAGTAAATGCAGGATGCGCAAATTTGAAATATCCACCCCAAATACTCAAATGGGCTATCTGTGCCCAACCTCTGGTGGAGCATTCTGAGCTCATATTGGTCTGACCAGCCACAGTCAGACAGACTGAAATTTCACTTTACAATGGTGATGTCATTTTGGTCCTCTTTGAAGACAAAGGACAACAACCAACCAAATCCATTTGTCCATTTGAGTTAGTGCTCTTTTTACCATCTCTATACCTAACCTGAGTTTC
This sequence comes from Notamacropus eugenii, assembly GCF_028372415.1. Classification (NCBI taxonomy): domain Eukaryota; kingdom Metazoa; phylum Chordata; class Mammalia; order Diprotodontia; family Macropodidae; genus Notamacropus; species Notamacropus eugenii. The sequence continues at coordinate 172,662,920 of NC_092873.1, read as the reverse complement.
AATTAAATCTTTTTTTAAAAATTCAGTTTTATTTTCAGTTCCATATTCTCTCTCTTCTTCTCCCCATCCATCTTAATGGTGCTGTTTTTATTTACCTTTTCTATTTTGAAGATCATGTGTCATGATAGAAAAGACTGAAACAGAATAGGAGTTGTGTATTTCTGCTTTGACTCCTTTATCTGGTGGAATTATACTATATGCCCAAGGAATGATCAATCCTTTCTTTATTCTTCTTCCGACCTCTCTTTCTGTTGTTTTTTTACATATGTTGGCTGATTCTAGGCTTAGACCTTTCTGTTGCTTTTCTTACAAGTTTAGAGCATTCTTTTGCCTTTGTTTCAGGTTAAGTGCTGCTGTTTTCATCTTTCATTCCTGTCTTTTTTTCAATCTGAGCTTATTAGAGAACTGTTATTTGAATTTCTTCAGCTACCATTCTCTTTTCTATCACTCCCAGATCTCTTATGATTTAGTTCATTTTGTGGTGTGTGTGTGTGTATGTGTGTGTGTTCGTGTGTGTGTGAGCAACACAGTGTCTGAGAATCAGGTTGCAAATAAATTTAGCATTCTTTGTTCCTGAAGCTTCCTAAGTATTCTTGTGTTTCCAAGGGAGCAAAATCCTCTGCCATTGGTTTTATTTTTTCTCCAGCTCTTCATAGTGTTGCAACAAGAGCCAGACCTATTTAGCTCCAGGCACCACTTGTATTCCTGTGTATCCTTCTCCTCCTCTCAGGCAAAATGACAAAAAGCAGCATCACAAAAGAACAAGTTAATGCTCTTAGTCACTGCTCTGGGTCTGTTCCCACAGGACCTCAAGTTCTTCTATTTCATCAACCAAATGTGATTTAAGGGAAAGTGCTGCCAACTCATATCACTGCTAGAGCAATGGTGTGTTGCTGAGGTCCTCTTCATCACTGGAATACATTCTCAAGAAATATACTACCTGCCATATCAAGGGGAAGAAACCAAAATGATCAAAATCTTTAGGACCAGCTTGCCTCTTACTTTCTTTACTAAATTTACTATTAAACACACCATTGAGATTATCTGTCTTAAAGGAATGCAGAGCTTGCCACAGATCTTATATTAAGAGCAGTAGCCATGATAGCATCTGGGAGTTGTCAGGGGCCACAGCTGGCACCCCAAATCTATCCTGATTTCATTCTGAGGAGACTTTTTCTGAAAGAAATGCTTGGTTAGCCTTTTGGAAATGTTAGAATTGAGGGTAGTTGGCATCTTCTCTAGTCTATTTGAAAGGCAAAAGTATCTTTGGAAGTTAACAGATTTAGAAGTTAAGTCAACAAGCATTTTTAAGCATTTATCATGTCCCAGGCACAATGCTAATTTCTGGGGATACAAAAAAAGACAAAAAAAGAGTCTGTGCTCTCAAGTGGTTCAGAGTCTAATGTAGGGTACATTGTACTTGTCCACAGCTGGATTCCTTATGGACTTAGCTTAGGATACTTGATTGTATTCTAAAATGTATGTCCAGATTTTTACTTGACTCATTTGTTTAGATATTTCATATCTGCCTCATTCCTCCTGCCTGATAATTGTTTGTGAGGGCAGGAAGAGTGAAGGGCCTGAGAGCTCTTTTGGATGCTAGGCTATTTGATCTTGAAAATTTTAAGATTCTATGACTTGTAATGTTTTAGTTACAATGGATCACAGTCAATCAATAAACTTCTATTAAGTGAATACTATAGACCAGGCTTTGTGCTAAGCTCTGAGCGTCCGAAGAAAGATAAAAAATAGTGCCTGCATCAAGTTTAATCTAGGAAGACAGTTTGCTTGTTTGAGCACGCAAAGCTATTCAACTGTCATCACTGTCATTATGAGCCATGACACAGAAAAGGAGACACTGAGCATAGCACAGTTTGAGATGTCTATCTTAGCACAGTCCAGTTTGAGTTGATAGAGGAGTTCTCAGGCATGTTTTATCTTTGAAAAAGTTTTATTGATGCCCTTTGTCATTTTGCCACAGTAATTTATGGATTTAATCCTTCCTTCCTAATAGAACTTGTCCTTATAGCAAAGAAATGCAGTTAAACAAAAGTGACGGTCACCAAAACTGTTTTGGACAACATGTACAATATTTCATACCCATAGCCCTCAGTCTCTGTACTGACTGGAGGGACGTGTGTATCATCATTTGTTCTCTAGGACCAAGACTAGCTGCATGTCTAATCTGAATTATCCTGCCTTTTAGGGTTTTCATTCACATTATTTTTAAGTATTTGTGTTTATCATTTTCCATTTCTGCTTTCTTTACACTGCATCAGTTCACACGAGTTGCCTCATCTCTCTCTGAACGTTTCATACTTGTTTCTTATGGTACAATAGTATTTTTTTACATCTTTGTTCACATTTTGTCCACCATTCCCCCAACATGTTTAATTTCAGTTGTTACCAGGATATCTAGTTTGAAATATCTCATAGATATTTTAATTCAGATGTAAGTAAAGGGCAAAGTTCAGAGGATGAATAATTATGTGAGTCTGACCTTCTCCACCCCAGTTCCACACACGGTGGGGGCATAGAAGACTTAAGAAATCCCTATTTTATAATGTTCATATCTAAAAGAGAGAAACCTAATATTGGTATCTGGTATTAGGAATGGTGGGTTATCTTGATGTCAAATATGGAAATGTATTACATATTTGGTCATAATAGTTGTTATTAAAGATATAAACAGGATTTTTAGCTTTTCCTTAGATTGCACCAGTAATTGCTTTTGATCTTTCAAAGCATTATTGCATCTATTAGTTCATCTGATCATGGCAACACCCTACTTCCCCCCCTCAATATATAGAATAGGTACTATCACCTCCGTTTTATAAAATAAAATTGGCACAAAGATATTACATAACTTGGTTTAGGTGATTTAGCTACTTAATGGCAGAACCAGGAAGCATGGTGGCAATACCAAGGGATTTAGAGTCAAAGGCTTGAATTTTAGTTCTGCTACTACAAGTCATTTAACATTTGGTCCTCAGTTTCCTCATCTGCAAAATGAGGGAGTTGAACTAGAGTCAATTCAATAAACACTAAGTGTTGCTTTGACCTGTTCAATAAACTTCAGTGGCTCCCTATTGTTTCTAGGGTAAAATGTAAACTTCTTTCTTTGGCTTTTAAAGTCTTTATATCTTGACCCCAACCCACCTTTCCAGTATCATCATACATTACTCATCTTCCCATCACTTCCCATGTTTCATTGTCTAGCCAAACTGGGTTTCTCTGTTCACCACACTGAGCATTCCATCTTCTAAATCTGTGCATCTACACTGGCCATGCCCCCATGCCTTGGAATTCTTTTCCTTATTAGGACATCCACACAAAGACTGCTCCTCTCTTTTCTAACTATTAGGAGACATCTTGTTTTCAGTGCTCTGGCCCAACAAGCAAGCTGTGTGCCCTCAGTTTGGCATAACAATAATCCTTTGCATTCGCTCTCTGGATGAACTCAGTTACAGCCAAGTCACAGATTGGTTCTGTTAGATGTGAGCCAGTTTAACAAGTCCCCAACAGTGAGAAACATGCTCACCTTAAATAAAGAACAATACCTATTGTAAAATCAGGAAAACCTTTATTAATCTTTCTGTCCATTCCCCCTGAATGGATGGGTAGCCTCCCCAGTAAGGTTACTGGAAGATTACAGGAAGACTACAACACGTGCAGGCAGATGGGGCTTCTTACACTGTTTTCTGAACTTTGAATCTCCCTTGACACTGTCCCCTGGCCATGTGACTCCATGTTTTCCTCTCTGATAGGCCCTTACTCACATAGCTCCTTGGGCCTGCACATCAGTCCCTGACCTCCAACCTATCCATGCTGGGTCACAACTCTCTACCACCCAAGAATATGGACAACAGAACTTTACTTGCCATAGTTTAAACCAGCTCCAGGTGGTCCCTGAACTTGGACAAGCACCTACAAGAACCATATTCTGATCATGAAACCCTATTATGAATAGACTTATTGTCACTAGAAAAACTTGCCTCATTGTTTGCCATTACATCTCATTTTGCACCTCTGCTTGGTTCTTTGTCTAATCACAACTACATGTATCAAGGCTTAGCCTTGCAGCTTTCAGTCTCTTAGGTTTTAGAGGAAACCCCAGCAAGTATATCTCCTCCAACAGAATAAAGAAGGTGTTTTTTTGCCTATAACCTCTGTGAACTCTTTTGTTTTGTTTTATTTTATTTTTCAGAGTTGATGTACAACTGCTATGGCTCTTTGGTCCTTAATTTTCAGAGTTTGACAACCTCCACCTCTTAGAATCCCCTACTTCCTTTCAAACTTACCTCAAGCACTATCTTCCACATGAACTCTTTCTATGCATAATACCAAATTCAACCATGTCTTTCCCTACTCAACCTACTCTAGTGGCTTCCTATTACTTCCAAGATAAAATATAAACTCCTTTGTTTAGCTTTTAAAGCCCTACATAAACTGGGTCCAACTGCCTTTCTAGATTCATTGGATATTATTCCCTCTCCCCATATTGTAATCTAACCAAACAGGACTTTTTTAGTCTTTTTCTGTCCCTGGGCATTTACACTGGCTGTCCTCCTTGCCTGAAAAGCTCTTCTCCCTTACTTCCATCTCAAAGGTCCTTCTCTTCTTTTAAGAATGATCTCAGGCACCATCTTCTTCATGAGTCCTTTCCTGATTCCCCCAACTACTTAGTGTTCTCTCTTGAAAACTACCTTACATTCAACTAATTCATTTAACTATTGTACTTATTAACTTTGGGGGAAGCTAGGCTGTATAGTAGATAGAGCTTCAGGCCTGGAGTCAGGAGTCTGAATTCCAGTGTGGTCTCAGTCACTTACTAGCTGTGTGACCCCAGGCAAGTTACTTAACCCTGTCTGGCTCAGTTTCCTTATATATAAAATGAGCTGGAGAAGGAAATGGCAAACCACTCCAATATTTTTGCCAAGAAAACCCCAAAAGGGGTCGTGAAGAGTTGGATACAACTGAAAATGACTAAACTTTATTAACTTTAGATTTGTGCTTGATACATGCCTGTTGAATGACAAAATTATATAAAAAGACGATAGGATGTTAAGATTTCGAGATGTAAGAGAACTTAGAGACCATTGAGCCTAAGTATTAAAAAAAAAGTAAACACAAGGTAATGTAAGTGAATAGATAATAGAAGCATAAAAATCTGTATTCATCGGGAAGTTCTGTGTAAGATTCTTTCTATCCCAAATCTCATAATCCTTTGACTCCTATCCCTTCTGCTATTTCAAAGCAAAGAATCATTTCTTTGTTGAGGCTTTTGAAAACTAATTGATGTCAATATGTCTAGAGTAGATCCCCTCCCTCAATTGTATTTGTATTACAGCAAGATGCTTCTTGCTATAGTCAAGAAACATGTTATGTATTTATTTGGAAAAGGAGATAGTTATAAATGCTAATTTGTTATAAATCAGAGAGGGACTAACAAGAAACAGAAAGAGAAAGATAGGCAAGTTGTCAGTATAACTGGAGGAAGAGAATGTTCAAACAACAATAAAACTCAAAACATAGAAGAAAATGAACTGGTACTCAGCTCATTGAGCAAAGTATTTAATTCTTTAGCATAAGACCCAAAGGATAGTAGTTTGGAATGTTGATATAGATTATGACTTGTTATCACCTATGATCACAGTAGTCTTGGTCTGGAAGGAACCTTAAAATATGTATATCTATCTATCTATCTATCTATCTATCTATCTATCTATCTATCTATCTATCTATCTACCTGTCTACACACACACACACACACACACACTATATATATATATATCTATATATGTATATATAGATATATATATATATAGTGTGTGTGTATATGTATGTATGTATATAATATACACACACATGCACACACACACACGTATGTACATATAATCCAACATTCTCATTTTGCAGATGAGGAAAATGAGACCCAGAAAAACAAAGTGAGTCAAGGCAGGGCAATTGATCTCTGAGGTGGGAATGCAGCAACTTCTATCAAAAGCATTAATGAGATTACTCTCTCAAGTAAATGTAGATAGCTTATAAAAATCCACCTAGGGCTAGCATTCTTAAACTAACCTTGATGCTACAGACCCAAAAATGTTAGCAAGAGGAGGAACAAGAGAGCCAGATGAGACATTTTTATGGCTGAACAGTACAGAGTCTGCTTACTTAAGTGGCTTTTTGGGCAATTTTGTGTGTATCAGCATTTCCTTTTGTCAAAGGTCAAATGATGTCTAAAGAGACAACCAAGATGAAGAGAAGATGTGGGTAATTAGATTTAATTAAATTCTTGCTGAGAAGTAGCTTCGCATAGGCCTAGGAAAGAGTAGATAACAAGTAGGCCTTGGAGCTAGGAAGACATCAGTTTTAGTCTCCTTTTGATATATGGATTGGTATCCTGGAAAAGTCTCTTAACTTCTCGGTGCCCAGGATAACATTTCAAGACTTCAATTTGTGGAATCTGCATTGTATTAGTAAGAATTCCCTATACCAATTAAATAACAAGATTTACTTTAAAAAGTATTAAAAGCCTTGCTGGTAATTGTATTTCTTCTTGATACTAATACACAGAGGTTAGTTGGGGTAGTTTCTGTTTGCTTTACATCTTGGCAGGATTCTGCTAATTATTAATCAAAGGCGACTCATATCAAAGGAAAAGGTGATAAGCCTGTGATTTAAAAAAATTTAAGAAAGATCTCCTTCTTGAGCTCTCAGTGACTGAGAATCTCCATGATTGAGATCCTCAGTTTACCCAACAGGTTTGAAAACATACAATTTGTACTAGCAGTTTACTACAAGAGTAAGGCATGAGAGATCACCAAGAATGAGAGAGTAGCCAGAAAAATTAGTTGCCAAGAGGAATGATGTATTATATCTCAGTCATGACCAGGATGTCTGGAGAGCAAGGAGAATTTTGCAATGAAGTGAGCATATTATTTTTCTGTCTTTTCTTATGCCTAGTAATGTAATGTATGCACAGAAGGAAGGTTATTTTCCATTCTAGAGGAGATAAAAGGGTTGGAGAAATATTTGCTTCCTAAGCGGTTATTGCTGGGTCATTTTTCAATTGGTTTGCCATTTCTTTTTTCAGCTTATTTTACAAATGAAGAGCTGTGGCAAACAGGGTTAAGTGACTTGCCCAGGATCACACAGCTAGTAAGTATCTGAGAATAGATTTGAACTCAGAAAGCTCCATCTTCCTGACTCCAGGGTCAGCACTCTATATATTATACTATTTCCTAAGTTATCAAGAGGGGAATCAAGCATTCTATGGAGAATGGAAAAAAAAAATATTTCAAGGAGAAAAATGAAGAAGAAAATATATCCAGAGGGGCAAAAGGATAATCACATGCAATGTTTCTCAGGAGGCTAGAAAATAAGAGAATCTGACATGGAAAAAGAAGATAAGAAGGATCACTGAAAATATAGAGCTAAGAAAGAGTAGAGGACTCTTCCTTAGAGAGGGGGAAAGATGCTCCTAGAAGAAATAAGACTCTTGTGCTATATGAAATGATGTTATAACTTCCATAAGTATTATAAAAAGAAAGGTTTTCTAGCCATAGAAAGAATAGGAAAGTAGTGGAAAAAATTGCTAGTTTAGGAGGCAGAGAACCTGGGTTTATATCCCACCTCTGACGCTTATTATATGTGTTACCTTGAGGAGATCACAACCTTCCTGGGCCTCAGCTTCCTTATCTGTAAAATGTGTGTGTGTTTAGGGAAGGGGGTGGTTTGAATCAAATGACCCCTGAGGATCCTTCCAGATCTAGGCTCATGATCCTTTGGAGTGACGGTCGGCCACTACCTAGTGAAGAATCAACCCAGTTGCATCAAGCCTGATGACCATAACGGACTCACTACTGTTGAAGGCAAATGATACCTTCAGAAGGAATTTAGAAAGCAGTATTAGAGTTTAGGAAGTCCTAGGTGAGTAACTGAGGATCTGAGGAGTATAAATGGTGTTTGAATGATTAACATAGATTGGTCATGAAGGAGTAAGAAGAGAAAGGCAGGTTTAGGAAATGAACAACTGGTAAGAAGATGGTGTCTGAGAACAAGATTTTTGTTTGTATACGACAGGTTAAAATATAGCCTTGTCCAACACCTAAAAGGGATTGGTAAAAATAAAATTTTTGCTGAAGTTTTGTGAATCTTATCAAGAGGGCTTTAAAGTAAAAAGAGAGAGGGAGGGAGAAAACTTCCCACATAGATCTGCCAAGCCAGATACCATGGAGAATAGTAGGCACAAAGTATTAAGAAATATGGCAGTGGAGAAGACCAATAATTTATGGGATTCAATATCCAAAAAATAACAATAAACTCATGTCTTCAAATCTCTGTATGCAAAAACAGAACATGCTTCAGAACTTTGATGGATTTGTTATCTTATTGGTAGGAGTAGTTCTTCAATGACAGATTGCAATAAGGTCAATAATTTCCCAAATGCAATCCAGCCCAGTCTCTCCTTGCTGTTCGATTCTGGGTTTGCCTGTCCATCTATGTTCATGTCTATCTAAGATTAATGTACTTTTTTTTTTTATTACAACAGATGCCTTTTGTTTTTGTATCATATTCATCTCTGCATATATCCTTCCCTCTCTCCCTCCTGGGAGCCCTGTTTTGTAGAACAGATTAAAAATGAAAGAGAATGGGGAAAAAGCAGTTCAACAAACAAACATAAATTTGACCACATCTAACACTATGTGAAAAATTGAATGAAATATCCCTTCCTTCTGCAATGAAGGGAAGGAAGTGCTTTTTCATAATTCTTAGGTAAAAACTTAACCATTCTAAATGCAGTGCTCATTTTCCTTTCATTATTCTTTCTGTTTCAGCATATATGTTCTAATAGACCTGGTTTCTGTGCTTTTCATCCAGCATGTAAAAAACATGTAGGTTACAAGCTTAACTAGAGATTCTAAGGCAAGGAGGTACATTTGATCTCAAAGATATTATTGAGATTTGGTAGAATGAGACTCATTACTGGAAAAAATCTGTAGAAAGGGAATAATAATAATGGGTAACATTTACATAATGTCTTAAAGTCTTGAAATCACTGAACATATATTCTCTTTTAATCAATAATCAATAAGTATTTATTAAACATTTAAATTTACCTGGCAATGTGCTAAGTCTTAGGGATAAAAATATAAGGGAAAACCAATTACGAGCCTCAAGGAACTTAGAGCCTACTGAGGGAAGCAAAATTTCAAAATCAGAAGATCCAAGATAAATATAGAGTACATACAGGTTAGGTGCTAATACTACTCACACTGTGCAGTTAATAAAACTGAGCCTGACAGAGGCTGTGACTTACTCAGGGCCACATAGCTAGAGAATACTGTATTCAAAAAAAGTAGAAAAGAGAATAAAGTGCTAAGTAGATTAGTGTTGTATATTGAGAAGATTTGCTCATGTGAGAAAAATCCAGGAACTTGAGTTGGAGGAGATTTGAGTGAAAAATAATTGAAAGGAAAAAAAAATATTGCCATAGAAATATAGTACAGAACAAAAGATCAGAAGAAGGAATTCTTCAAGGAGTTGAGAAAACAGATGCCTGGCGTAGAACTGATGTGGCTCTTTAGTTCCTTGGCCACATTTTGGAGCTGTGTTTCACTGCCCAAAACCAAGCAACTGATAATTCCTTGTTTCATTTTTCAAAAAATGGATAAATTCTTATTCTGGACCTGATTGTGGCCAGCAAGTAGAGACTGGTTGTGAGAACCATGGGAGGGAATGACTGCTCCATCTTAGAATCCAAGACAGAGAAGAGGAAATCTGGGAATGATCTAATGTACATCCTGGATATAGAAAGAGCTGATTTCAAACTGTCCAGATAAAAGATAGATCCTGAAGGAGTCTGACTTAAAATTCCATAGGCAATTTCCCTCTGTCTTAGTTGTGGTATATGATTGTGATGGATACTGCTGTGGTTTAAGACATGATGAGCTCAGTGATTGTAGAAAAACATAGATTGACTTGCATGAAATAATGACAAGAGAACAAGCAGAACCAAGGGAATACAGCATACAGTAATAGCAATGTTATTTTGAGAACTTTGAGCGATTAAGTCATTTGAACTATTTAAAATACACAGATTAACTACAAAGGTCATATGAAGGAAGATGCCATCTGCACACAGAGAAAGAAATGATAAATTGATGCATAGAATTATACACATATTTCTGTCTAATAGTAGCCATCTTTAGGGTGTGAAGGGGGGAAAAGAAGGGAAGAAGAAAAGAAATTCTCATGATAACTTTATTATATATTTAAAAGGAATAGCAAGTATTTTTCATTATTAGACTATGCTATGGAAATGCCTGTTTCAGTATATAAATTTTAAAAATCCATAGGTAAAGTCAGCCCAAGATAAAGGGATGTTCTCAAGACTAAAATCTCGAAGCAGAAATTAAAAACTTTCCAGGAAATAGTTTATTTCATTATTTTAGGACAATAATAGAATTAGGAGTGTCATGCATTTTTACAGTAAATATAACTTTATACTATGTAAAGAAAGAATGAATTAAAAGCATTTATTAAGCACTTACCATGTGCATAGCACTATAAGCACTGAGGCTATAAATAGAACAATTTCAAGGAGCTCAGATTCTAATGGGGAATTAGTGTATATAGGGCTCACTTGCAAACGAGGTGGCACTTAGGGTGCAACAGCAAAGCAGATGGTACTATATTTTTTAATGTCATTTCCACTGATAAAACCATATTCCTTTCTAATGTTGAACCTTTGGTCAGTGCCATGGACTTTGGGGGTGAGAACTTTCTCTGCTGGTTCTTCAGTCACTGACAAAGTGGAAGGTTGTTGGAACTGGAGGATAGAAGTGCCACAGTTTTTGTTTTTTTCTGGATGTGGATACTATTGTCCATCATGAGTCATTTGGAGTTGTCTTAGATCCTTGCATTGCTAAGAAAAGGTAAGTCTATCAAAATTAGTCATTGTACACTGTTACTGTTACTGTGTACAGTGTTCTCCTGGTTCTGCTCACTTCACTCAGCACTGATTCATGTAAGTCTATAAAAGTAAACACCCTGATATACACAGGAGAGCCTCCTATCACAGATTCTTTGATCTGCTTTTCTAAAAGGAAAGGCAACTTTTGGGGTCAACAATAGCTTTCATCAAGCACATGTATCACTCACTTAGTTCAGGGGAAAAAGTTAGCACCCTAAACTTCAGAGAAAGTACACAGAAATCAAAATCAACAGACAGGGCTTTCTACTGCCTGACAGATCAACAGACAGATAACTATCTGACCATACATACATAGTTACCAGAGAGAGAAGCACCAGCATCTGGGTTTTCAAAGTTGGGAGAGGGCTCCTTAGTGGCTGCCCAGAGTCTCCCCTGGCCAAACAAACACTTCTAATCAATAAGCCCAAAGTAAAACTTCACCTCAGAGTATTTATACATTTTTTCAGAGCCAGAGGGCATCACAACCCTTGAAAATCAGTACCTCATTAGAAAATTAACAAGAGGTATGGGCCTCCCCTAATCAAGCTTTCCTTCATGGGCAGGCCCATTAATGGGTGAGGAAGATCTTTAAACTCTCATAGTTACCATTACAAAGTCTTTCCAGGTTTTTCCTGAAGTCTGCCTGTTCATCATTTCTTATGGAACAATAGTATTCCATTGCATTCATATACAACAGTTTGTTCAGCTATTCCCCAATTGATGGGCATCCCCTTGATTTCCAGTTCTTGGCCACCACAAAGAGAGCTGCTATAAATATTTTTGTACATGTGGATACTTTTTCCATTTTTATGATCTCTTGGGGATACAGACATAGAAATGGTATTACTGAGTCAAAGGGTATGCAAAGTCTATAGCTCAAGGCCTTTCTTAACCTGGAGTTATGGTACATTTCATTCCCATTCTTTAGACTGGCTAGAATTTTGAGGTTGGAGCAGTGGGGACTGGTTGGGCTCACTTTCAAGTTGGTAGTGCTTTCATAGAGTTTTCTCCTTCTGGTTTGCAGACACTGGCAGTGCAAAGCATTCCACTGGAGAGCCCAGAAGGGTTTACCTGGAAAAGCTCAGGAGCGTTGATCTGGAGGGTATCAGAGGTTCTGGTGGCAGGGGCCCTATGGAGATTGAGGCTCAAAGTAAGCCAGAGCAGTTTGGTACATTGAGCTTGGCAGAAGTGAGTACTATGAAGTGGATCCTTGGAGGTACATCTCCCTACATTCCATCAATGATTTTTTTATTCACATAGGACTTAGCCTGGAATCTGGAAACCATCAGTGACCTGGAAATCTTCAGGACCTGTGTGTTCTGCACTGTCCTGACTCAGGAAGAAAGGCAAAGACCCTGTGCTCGGGTGAGGGTTGGGGGGGTTGAGGAGAAGTCTTTTAATGAGGAAGTAAATGGAAAAAGCAGTCCAATAGGTGTACTTTGAATTCATCATATATGAAATCCCACAACTACAGTCTTATGAAGGGAGAGAAAGAGGTATATTTTATATCTTTTCTTTGGTGCTAAATTTGGCCATTAAACTACATTTAATTTCTATTTTTATCAATGCTATTCTTTCTGTTTACGTGGTTGTGGATGTATATATTGCACATACTATTGGACTTGTTTATTGTTAGTTAGCTTACTTGGGATGTCTGTAAATCTTTGTCATGATGGAAGGTTCCCAGTTTAAAGGAGGAGAGGAGGAACAACAGTGGGATGTTGGGAAATGAAGTTGGTTATAAGCAAAAAATTTTTTTTTAAAGATACTGAGGAAGGGGGAACCAAAGTATATAATGTAGGATAAATAAAATAAGCATCAGAGTTGTAAAACTAGTATCAGGATTGCTAAATCTCAGACTAAGTCTGGACTGGTGGGAAGAAGCATTTATTAAGTGTCGACTATGTGTCAGGCCTTGTGCTAAGCACTTTACAAATATTATCCCATTTGATCTTCATAATAGCTTTGGAAAATAAAGCATATCCCCCATTTTACAGTTCAAGAAACTGAGGCACAGAGAGTTTAAGTGACTTGCATAGGGTCACATAGTATCTGAAACTGGATTTGAACTTAGGTCTTCCTGACTCCAGGTCCAGTTCTCTAGCCTTAAATATAAGAATCTCAATTTCTGTCTTTAACAAAATGAGATTCTTTTTAGTTATTTAGGGGGTAAAAAGAACTTTAAAGGTGAAGTAGACCACTACTCTGAGTTAATGATAAAACACTATAGAAACAATGCAAAACTTTTCATCTTTTAATTTGCCTCCATTTTTTCTGACATGGAGAATCTGTTGTTTTGTCTTTCATTTTGAAGATGATCAATGACAACTTAGGGTGATATTTTGGTTTGAGGATGAGTTGGATTTAAGTAAGGCAGGGTTACACATTCTCTCTTCCAGAGTCACTAAAGTTCAGTGGCAAGTCAAAAGTCAGGATGACTGGTGATGGCCCAGGATACAGCAGATGACCTTGGTGTCTTCTATGTCTGACCAAGCTCTAAGTGCTCCATGGTACCTGCTTCAGCCTACTTCATGATCACTCGAATAAATTGCTCTCATATGCCCATGCTGCTGGGGGAAATCTTTACATGTTTTGGGTAGATATCTCCCTAAATCACCAATGGGGTTTGAGGCCCATTGGTTACCCTCAACCTGGTATAGCCAATCTACTGAGATCATTTTACTAGGGTGTGGCTGCTGCACATGCTACAGCTTCTTGGAGCCACAGGTGAGAGCTGCATGAAGATAGACACCAAAGGTTGATGAGCAGCTCTGGAAAGGGCTTGGCAAGTCCTTGCACCAGAGATGCAAATGCTCTTGGAAGACCTCATATACCCTTTGTGGAGAATACTCTTTAGATAGCAAGTAGGGGGCAAGGATAGTGGTTAAGGGGTGGAAATAAGTTTAAACTATAAGTCGTGCATGTACTCCCTCTCTTAATACAGAAAGATGTGCTGGATATGACTGCCAAATCTCCATCAATGACTTTTGAAAAATCACTAATAAAGAGAGAAGGTGCTGCAGGATTAGAGTCAAGCAAATTTGCTTGATTTTCTAGGATATAAAGAGTGAAATCATCAAATTATGGGTCAATGAGCTTGACTATACTTTGTGACATATTATTAAGCAGATGATTTGTAGCATTTGTGAATCACTGAGAGTCTGCATGGCTCCGTTAAGAAGGGATCACGCAGGACCAAGCTCTTTTTCATGTTGCTGTTTTGTTGTTGTAAGCATTAATAAAAACGTCAATAAATGGAATTCAGTGGATAGAGTTTATTTAGATATCCATACAGCACTTGACAAAGTTGTTCACCCTATGTTTGTGGATGAGATAGAGAGACATGATTTAAATGTTAATACTGTTAAGTAAGTAGATTTGGAACTTTTGGAATGACTAGACCAAAACATAATCATTAGTGAGTGTCAACTTGGAGTAAAATGTCTAGAACAGTGAACAACGGATGAGTCTGGTTCTGTGGTGCTAACCCTATATATCAAAATTGGATGGAACCATAGATTTTTATATGGCATGAAGTTGAGAAAGAACCAATTCATCATGGATTGACAAGTCTTTATCTCAAAAGATCTACATGACTCAGAGTTATTGTTGTTCAGTTGTTTTCAGTTGTGGCTGACTTTGTGACCTCATTTGGGAGTCTTGGCAAAGATATTGGAGTGGTTTGCCATTTCCTTCTCCAACTCATTTTATAAATGAGGAACTGAGGCACACAGGGTTAAGTGACTTACCTAGGGTCACACAGCTAATAAGCATCTGAGGTCACATTTGAACTCAGTTCTTCCTGACTCCAAGCCTGGTGCTCTATCCACTCTGCCACCAATTCCAAATTATAGGCCTAATCTAATAACATGAAAATTAATAGAAATAAATGTAAAGTCTTACCCCTGAATTCAAACAGTCATATTCATGATTTCTGCCTGGAATTCACAGTTACCGACTAAGGCAGTCTATGTAAACAAAATTTGGAGGTTTGTGTGGACTGAATGTCCATGTTAATCAGAAAAGTACAATGGACAACAAATAAACTAATGTGATTGATAATAAGCTGCATTAAAAGTGGTCTAGCATCCAGAATGAAGGAGGGCACTTAACTATGCCCTGATGAAAAATGAGGGATCAGATAGGCCCATTCTACTCTGTCCTGATCAGAGGCTCTGCCAAATGACTGTTTTACTGTGTTTGGTGTCTTCTCTGGTAGATGTTTTCCATGTAGATCTTGGTGTGAAAGTTACTCTTCTTTCTTTTTCTTAAGGAGCTGAGAGAAGGGGATGGGAGGGTGAGAAGAAGCTTAGAAAATCCCTTGACTCCAAATATATTCCTCGGTGATGCCAGAAACTCTATTAGTGTGTCTTTCTTTTAAATAAAGCATTTCCCTCTCCTTGAGGGGATCTACAAACTTAACTAATTCATAAGGGCTAAGTTGGTAGATCCTTAGTACCAGTGGTACAGTGGAAAAAGCACTGGGTCTAAAGATAGAAGACCAGAGTTCAAATCAACAGCACTCTTTCACTGGACAAATAATCCTATCTCTTTGAAACTCAGAAAAATACTAACACTATCTGCCTCTTGGGATTATGATCAATAAGTGTTTTGCCAACCTTATGATATAAATGTGAACTATAATTAGTAAATTTATCATGCTATTGTTTTGTTTCCTGAAAAAGAGAGAAGAGGCATGGAAAATGTGGACAGGAACACTGAAGACAAAATTTGCCTATACAGTATTGCAATCTTATAAGCCTTATTGGGGTAAGTATCAATGCCATGTAACAGATGGGAAAACTGAACTAGAGAGAGTGATTTACATAAAAGATATTGAAACTACCCACCATGCCACTTAGCTGCCAATACTCTTCACCATTTACAATGCTCTCCACCATTCTGCTTTCTATTTCTTCTCCTTGCCTCTTTTCTAGAAACTAATTACACACAGCTTCCTGAGTCTCACAATTTCTGCTCAATTATATTTAGTACTATTTATTTCTATTATTTATTACTGTAGATCATTACATATTATATATTTAGTTACATTTATTTCTAGTATAACTAAATAGCTATTATAATTAAAATCCTTTTATATAAATATGCATCTACATATAAAAGCTCTAGATAAACATTATGACTAAAATAACTATTATAACTAGAAGATGGATAATATTTTCCCCAAATCCTTCTACTTGAGGCTTCTCAAACATTTATTTTGAGGTTAATTAGCTAGAGTTTACTTATTTGCTTGTTTTCTTCCAAATACATGATTTCATAAATGTAGGGAACTTCTGGTGTGGAAACTGCCTGAAAGATCAACAATGGCCTCTATGAAAAAGGAATTACTTGGGGACGCTGAGTTAAGTGACTTGTCCATGGTTACACAAATACTTTTCTCAGGGGCAGGATTCAAACTTGGCTCTTCCTTATGCTAGGAACAGCTCTACCAAGCTGCAAACAGCTGGTTATTTGTATGATTTAGGCAGAGGCCTTGTTAAGAAGTGAAAAATGAAGTGAGTTTTTGTGCCTTGGCTTTCCTTGTAAGAGTACTTGTCTTAGTAACTTATAGCAAAAGTGTTCATCTCTTCATTCTGTCTCGGTTATTCAGACTTGCTTTGAAAAGTATGAACCCAATCTAGGCCTTTAAGAGCAACTGAAAGAAATACAACAATACTGCTTAATTCTAGCCTACTTTTTAAGAAATGCTTACTTTCCTTAAGCATATTCTTGATTCTCCTTACATCTCTAAGTTTGTGCTTTGCTTGCCAAATTTACATTTTTAGACTGAGGGAGTAGCGTCTCATTCTCTATGTGGTATGTTGTTGGCAATGAAAATGTGTTAGATAAGACAAAGCAACATATTTGTGGCTGTTGCATGCAACTAAGCGTAAACAAACAAAAAATGATCACATCTGTTGGGAAGGGAGGAAGGCTGGTGGTTGCCCTGACAGGAGGGCTGAATCATTTAATCAAGAAAGCTACAAGTGTTTATTGAGCTACTACTCTGGACAAGGCATTCAAAAATAAGAAGCAAGGTCTTTATTATCAAGGAGTTTGTCGTCTAGTTGAGGAAATAAAATATCCATGTTTTTGTGCGTGCTTGTATGTGTGTATGTTATCTAGGTACATTCTCACATATGACAAGTTAACCAAATTTCAGGGCAGCATATGTTCATTTACTAAGTGAATGGTAGAGACAATAAAATACTGTCAGAGTTCAGAAGACAGAAACATCAGTGTGGGTTAGGGTGGACAAAAAAGGCTGTATAAAACAGCTAGGTCTTGAGCTGTCCTGACATAGACCTCATTCAGTAAACATAGAGGAACAAGGAAGGCACACCAAGCAGGAGAACTTTACAAGCCAAGCCAAGGCTGAGAATATACAAAGTATGTACACAGTAGAGTAGGAGTGATTAGTGAAGAGATCAACCTGGCTAGAATAAAAAAATTTATATAGGGGAGTTAGCATAAATAAATAATGACCAAATTACAGAGGAACTTGACCGGTAGGCTAAGAAGTTTGCAGGGGAACTACTGAAAGCTTTTGAGCTGAGGAATCCCATAACCAAATGGTATTTTAGGACCATTTATTTGGGAGTATTGACTAGGACTGATTGGGGTGAGGGGGAGGGAACCTATAGATAGAAGACAATACATAGTTGAATGTGAGATGATTGTAGCTTGAATTGGATGGTACGAGTGAAAATAAGGCCGTGGGGGAGGGGAGGGGGGGTGGAGTCAAGATTGCAGAGAAAAGGTAGAGATTTGTCTGAGCTCTCCCTGAAGTCCCTCATTTAAATAATGACCTAAAACAAATTCTGGAGTAGCAGAACCCACAAAAAGATAGGGTGAAAGAAATTTCCAGCCCAAGGCAACTTACAAGGTTGGCAGAAAAGGTCTGTTGTACCATGGTGAGAGTGGAGCACAGTTCAGGGCAGGCAACACCAGCACAGGTCAGGCACCTCGAAAACCAGGAGCAGGTTGTAGGAGTGACTGAATTGGCATCAGCTGCTTCCAGAGCTCTCAACCCACAGAAGGTATGGGGGTCTAATAAATGGTCAGAAAGAGATTACAGGGATCTCTTTGCTGGCACTGGGAGCAAGACTGTTGCTTTGCCCATACTCAGATCCAGGCCACAGTCTTGGGTAGCAGTCCCAGGGGGAGATGGAGGGGAAGTTGGGGGTTGGGGAGAGATGGTGGGGAATGCTTGAATCTTATTTCCAAAGGAATTGACTCAAAGAGGGAATAACATATGGTGTGTTAGAGCTTCATTGCTGAAGAAGACATATATATTCAATTGGGCATAGAAATCTATCTTACTGTATCAATAAGCACCCCAACATACACAGGTAGGCCCTGCTACCACAGGTTCTTAGATCTGCATTCATAAAAGGAAAGCAACTTTTAAGGGGTTACCTATCACTTTAATCAAGCACAGTAAAGCAATGTGAGGGGAAAATGATTACATAGACATAACACTCATCTTTGTTAATATGGAAAAAAAATCAATACATGAGGGTTACTTTTCTCTAAATAATTAGCAAGGCTTTAAATACTCCAGAAGCCAGGTTTTAAAAATATTTTTCTTCACCTAAATAATCAAAGGAATTTTTTAAAATTAAGTACATTTTATTGATATTATTTGTTTTTATTTCACCTACATTTCCCACTATATAGCTTCCTTTCTCTCCCCATCATCTATTATAAAGTATTTTTAAAAAGATGAAAAAATTCAACAAAAAGAAGTAGCCTATCAGAAATGTCTGATATTGCATGTGGTATTTAAAACCTATGGTTTCCTACCTCTTCAAAGAAGCAGTAGGAGATATCTTCACATATTTATTTTTTGGTACAAAGTTTTAACCTTATGAATATTAAAACAAACAGAAGATTTCATTACCGGGGAGTATATGTTCTTCATATGGTTCATATGGTAGAATTATGGTTTTTTATATAGCTAACTTACAATTCTGTATCCAACCTCTGGGTTTGCAGGGACTTTTCAAGCATGATTGCTATGTTCTTTTTCATCGTTATCTACAAATCTTTCCTGGTATGTATCATTTTCTTGAAAGATGAGTGCCTTGCCTTGTAGAACACACAGATGTAGCTTCTTATTCTGAGCTGCAGTGATGAAAACCTCCAGTAAGTAATTATTTTGTGAATGAATTTTATGGAAATGCCAACTCATGCTGAGAAACTAATTTATCCTTCTGTTAATAACAAATATTCACCCAAATGTCCCTCCACCTGCCAAAACAAGTATGTTGACAAATATTGGATTTGAGAAAACAATGTATTTACCAAGTGTTGAAGTGTATTTGATCACACATTTCAGATTCTTTGTGGGAGAAATCCATTAGACTTTAAGCTTCTGTAGTATATCACAATCTCAGAACACTATGCAATGTTACAATATTTTAGGAAAACAATCTTATTAGCTTTATAGAAGATGTTTGAACCTTAAAAAAAATGCATCCCGGAAGTTTTTTCATCCTTGCTGGCTTTATTTGTGTGTTCCTGCTCTCATTTCTTTTTTGAGGCATGATTAACCCTTCAATTCATTTCAATTCAACAAGACTTTGTTAATTACCTACTATGTGTAAGACTCTCTGCTAGATACTAGGTTTAAAAATACAAATGTATAACAGATCTTGCCCTCAAGGAGCTCCCATTTGACAAGACTTACTTTCCCACTTAACTGATTTTCCAATAAAAATGAATTCTAAATAGCTCAAGAGAAAACACTTCTATTAAATTAAATTAAAACTCTGAATGAAAATAAATTCAAATTTAGAAACTGAGGCTTTCTAGGATCAGGCTAAATTCTGGGCTTGCAGAAAAATTTCAGGGAGAATCTTGAACTGTTGTTAATTGCAAAGTGACTAGATTTTCAGTTACCTGGCCTTTCTGAGTTCTAGTTTAATCATCTATATAATCAGGATGTCTGAATAGATAATTACTAAGATGGCTTCCAACTCTAAAATATTCCTTTGCTCTACTACTTGGTTTCTTTCTTTTCCCATTTTTCTTCTCTTCTTTCTTCTTCTCTTCAGAGTACCTTATATTGTTGAAGGAGTTCAGAGTTTTGCCTCCTCTCTTGTCCTACAGTCTTAGAGAGTTGCCTGGAAGCTTTGAGACTTTAAATGACTTACCCAAGGTCTCACAGCCAGGATGTATCAAATATGGGTGTTGAACTCAGGTATTTTTAACTCTCTATTTACTACACCATCATGCTCTCTTTTTTCCCCCCTTACCTGTGGGTTAAACAGAGCCGTCTGAGTAGCTCAGAGAATTGGGTATCCTGTAGAAGTTTAAAGGAGCTTAGTCGAAGTCCTTTTCTTAAATAACTTTCTACAAGCCACCTTCCTGACTTAGCAGAATCTGTTTAGTGGAGATTGCACTGCCATTCTGCTACTCATTCAGGTGGTCTCTTGAGTGCCTTTAACTTCTCCATCCCTCAAGCCTTGCTTCAGTGGTAAGTACTCCAGCATCTGGAATTTATGTTATAATAGCATTTTAGCTTATCAGTTAGAAGTTTTACTTTTAATTTAAATTTTAAAGGTTACATACTTTTAACCTCTACTTGGGACACATATTCATCAAATGTAATGAATGTTGTTCTTTGTCATGCAGAAATGGACTTCTGCAGGCAAATTTGGTTCAAGACTTCTGATTTGGGAGCAATAGAGCAGAAACACTTATGTGATGTCATGATATACAATCTTGAGAGACATTTTCTATTAATTCAGTCCAAAAGTGGAAAAAAAATCATTCAGAAGAATATAAAGCATAGAAGAACGAGGAGGAGCTGATGTATATCTGTCCTTAAGATGAAGTTGAATGGCTTGAACACAGCCATAAAATCAGATCACTTCTAAGCTCTACTGTAGTTATTTTTTGGGGAAAAACCAGGTATTTAACCCACCATTATTTTCACTAGTTTTAAAGGTTGGAATACTTGGCTATAATTGGCTATTTCTAAATTTTTTTTTTATTAAATTAATGAGGATTAACTAGGTAACACTAAATGAATGTACAGGTGCTGACTTTTAGGAGCTACGCAGCAAAGAAGCCTAAATTTTGTCATATCAACTTTGAAATAAGAGCAAAAAAGGGTGAAATTTCCTGCTTCAACTACAGTATATTGTGCCTGATTTCCTTTTGTTCATAGTTAAGGGAAAAAAAGGATCTGCAGCGTTTCTAACCATGTTGCATTTTGTAATTTGTAAGAGGATCACAGTATTAGAGTATACTTAAGGAGAGCTCTTAGCATAATTTGGGCACTCCATGTATAGAGGGCGTTTCTATGGGTGTTTGCATGAGTGTGGGGAAAGGTGTTGGGTTACTTTTTAAAGTTATTTCCCTCTTTTTTCTTAAGGTTGCATAAGGTTCTCTTTATAATAACTTACTCCTTGCATATTCCTTACATATGACAGTGGAAAATTTTTAAAAAATAATACTTTATTTAAAAGATGTATGTTTTGTTTAAAACTGAAGTCCACGCAACTGAAGAAGGTCTTTTCTCGCCTTCCTTTTTATTTCTGCTGGGTTTTACATTATGCAAATTCAGAATAATATAAACTACTTGAAAGAAGGAATTTTTTTATTTTTTTTTAATCTCTAGGATTTAGAAGAATGCCTTGCACATACTATAATAGGAACTTAATATTTATTGAATTAAATCTCAACTGAGGAATAAGACTATTCCACACATACCCTTGAAACTAACTACTTATATTGAAAGAAGTCCCCCTTGTCCATCAGACTATTTTGTTTACTATGGGCTAGGTACTGTGCTAAGCGCTTGGGATACAAAGAAAGGTAAAAGGAGTTCACCATCTAATAGGGTAGACAACACGAAAACAACAATTATGTACAAACAAGATATATACAGGGTAAATAGGAGATAATCAACAGAAGGAAGGCACTAGCATTAAGAGGAATCAGTAAAGGCTTTTAAAGAAGATGAGCTTTTAGCCTGGACTCAAAAAAAAGCCAGGGAAAAGATGGAGTGAGGTATAGAGAATAGTCATTGAAAAAGGTTGGAATTAGGAGATGTCACTGAAAATTACATGGAGGAGAGGGTAAAATGTAAAAAGATTGGAAAAGTAGGAAGAAGCCAAATTACAGAAAGGCTTCATAAGACAAACAAGATTTTAAATTTAATCTTGGAGGCATTAGGAAGCCACAGGAGTTGAATGAATATAAGATAAGACTTGCACTTTAGGAAGATCACCTTGACAGCTGAGTGGATGGACTGAATAAGTGAGAGACTTGAGACAGGGAGACCAACCAGCAAGCTATTATAATAGTCAAGACATAAGGAAATGAAGGCTTATACCAGGAGGTGAAACATCAGAGGAAAGATGGGAGAATACACAATTAATATCAAAAAGGTAGACGCAAGAAATTTAAAGGAGGTAGAAACAAAACTTAGCAACTGACTGGATATGGGTGTGGGTGAGAGAGACTGAGGAGTCAAAGGTGACACCTAAGTAGTAAGTCTGGGAGACTGGGAGGATAGTGCTACCCTTGACAGTAATAGGGAAGTTAGGAAGAAGTGAAGATTTTGGGAAAAGGAAAATGAGTTAATTTCTGGACATGTTGCATTTAAGATATACATATATATATACATATATATATATATACATATGGGTTGTGTTGTTTGAGTAGTCTTAAAGATAATTGGAGATGGAAGACAAGAAGTTAGGGCTGAGATTCATTTTTATAATCATTGAAACTATGGGAACTAATGAGATCAGTAAATGAAATGGTATAGAGGGAGATGAGAAGAGGGTCCATGATAGAGACTTGGGGGACACTGACAGTTAGCAGGAGTGACTTGGATGAACATCTAGCAAAGGAGACCAAGGAGTAGTCACATAGGTAGGAAAACCAAGAGAATAATGTCATGAAAACACAGAGAGAAAAAAGTATCAAAGAAAGTCGATGGATGGACATTACCAAACACTAGAGAAAGGTCAAGAAGGGTAAAAATTAAGAAAGGGTCATTAGATTTGGCATTTAAGAGATCATTGGTAATTTTAGAAAGAGTAATTTCCTTTAAAAGATGAGCCTACCCCAGAGTAAGAGTGAGCCAGCCAGTCCCAATTTTACTCTGCAGTTTATATTTTCTTCTAAAATGTCATAGATGTAGTTATTCTCGGCACTCTTGCTTTTACTTGACGGGAGTTTACATGATGTGTTCTTTTGTTGTGTCATTCATTTCTCTCTCTGCTCCTACTTGACTTGGCAAATATTTGCTTCTTTTCTATACAAGCAAAATAGTTAACTACACAAATGTTAATTCAAGAGCCAAGCCACATTGGGACACATGACAAGTAAAAAAGGCCTAGAGGAAGCCTCCCAGGATGCTGAGTAGCTACTCTGTTAAAGATCTGTGGGAGAACAAGGGCAAGAACCACACAGGATAAGAAGGTCTGGATTGTTTACCATCTGTACTCATCTGCGGAGAACCCACATTGATGTGCTCGTAGATCCACTTAAGTATTGAGATACACATCTTATTCAAATAGTAGAACTTAACTCTTGAAAGGAGGAAGGCACATCTTGTGCAAACACCTTAGATAATGCTCTCTGCTAGATTTTGGCCTATTATGTTCAGACCAAATTCATGTAGATAATAAAAATTATTATTAATAGTAACCATTAATAAGTTTATTTTTAGACTCATGATAGAAAATGCCATTCATATCCAGAGAAAGAACTATGGAATCCGAATATAGAGCGAAGCCGACTATTTTCTTTTCTGTTGTTTTGGCTTTCATTCTCATGGTTCCTCCCATTTGTTCTAATTTTTCTATACAACATGACTAATGTGAAAATATGTTTAATAGGAATGTATATGTATAGCCTATATCAGATTTCATGCCATCATGAGAAGGGGGTAGGGGAGAGAAGAGGAGAAAACTTAAAACTTATGCAAGTGAATGCTGAAAACAAAAATTAAGTAAATTAACTAATAAAAAAGTTTATTTTTACTTATTATTTATACTATTATTAATAATAACTAGCATTTACACAATACCTTAAGATTTGCAAAGCACTTTACATTATTAACCCATTTAATCCTTACAATAACCTGGTGAGGTTGGTGCTATTGTTATCCCTATTTTACAGATGAAGAAACTGAAACTGACAGAGATCAAGTGCCTCATCAAGGTCACATAGCTCCTTAAAGCAGAGATCGATTCATTTCTTTGTCTTTGACACTCTTCAACTTAGCATGGTGGTTGACTGATTAATTATTGAGGGATTCAAACGTAGCTCTTCCTGACCTGTCCATAGAATATTTACTATACTACATTGTCTTCTTGCATGGACCTGCTCTTTAAAAAGAAAAGAAAATGATCAAATATAATCCCAGTACCTTCAACTCATCCTATATTTCTCAATATTCACAAGTTTATTGCCTTCTGTATTATTATTATTTTTTGTCTTCTCAACTAATGTAATAGTGAAACATACGGAGAATCTAGTGTGGGGGGTGGTGGTAACCCACTTGAGAAACGAAGCCAGCAGTCTTAAAGAAATCCATTTATCATGTCTATGAGATTTCTTCTCCAATCCTTCCCACAGTTTCTAGGTATCTTTTGGGGAATGATACACACACACACACACACCTTTGTATGTATAACACGTATACACATAAAAACACTTTAAAGTTAGAAAAGTACTTTGCATATATTATTTCATTAAAAATTCATAACAACTCTTTAAGGTAGGAACTATAAGTACTATCTTTATCATTTTACAGATGAGGAAACAGAAGCTTAGAAAGGTTAACATACCTAGCAAGTGTTAAGAGGCAAGCTTTGATCTCAGGTGCTGCTATGCTATGCAAATTCTACAAATAATTGAATTCCATTAAGTATACCATATTTAAGGAGGCATGAAAATGTGTGATATGTTTCATGATGTCTTCCATCATAGAGGATTAAAATATTTTTCAAAACTTTGGTGACTAAAGGAGTGTCAATTTTATAGCAAATTAATTAATGGGGAGTACTTCATTTTCTGACAATACTAGATTAATGAAGCATGTCTGTACTTCTTGGTATTTTACTTGATTACATTTATTACTAGGTAAATTGATTTTATTTTTTAGCAGTCTTATTTAATATAACTTGGGAGTAAAATATTAACCTCAAAGAATGATAAATGATATATTTAGAAACATATAATGTATTGTACACATTAGAATTGAGAAATTGACAGCAGAACTACAAACACATGGATGAATTTGGGTGGTTTCTTTTGTCATTGATTTCAGTGCCACTGCAACCACTCATTCTATTATGTCTTCCAATCATTTATTCTATATGTATTGATCTACCGGCAACCAGAATGGTGGCTAGAGGGAAAAAAGAGTACTACTTCTCTATACAAATGCGCTCTGTACTGTAGCACCTGATGTTAATAAAACTGAGTTGGAGTGAAGGAGCCATGTTGATTTATAGCCATGGAACATCAGACCTGGAAGGGGTCATGTTCTAGATGTCTTTTGGTTACTTATGGCAAGTGCGGGAATGGGGTGGGGGAACAAATACTTTGGTTGTAATGATTTGCTACTGTCCTCCTCTGGAGTGGGGGAGAGAGACAGAATCATAGAAAGACACAAAGAGAGAGACAGGAATGGAGAAGAAGAGAAAAAGAGAAAGAGAGACAGAGACAGAGAAAGATAAAAAAGAACAATTAAAAGGAAAAACAGAATTAAGCCAAAATGAAAGAAATAAAGGAAGGAAGGAAGGAAGGAAGGAAGGAAGGAAGGAAGGAAGAGAGGGAAAGAAAGAAAGAGAAAGAGAAGGAAAGAAAGAAAAAAGATAGAGAGAGAGAGAGAGAGAGAGAGAGAGAGAGAGAGAGAGAGAAAGAGAAATTAGGTCAGATACAAAATATTCAAAAAAGAATCTATTGCACAAAAAGTGATTTAAAGACAGAGGAGGAAGAGCATAGATTTGATTTAAATATACTTTGTACTTTCCATCTCTGGCATACAAGGCTCCCCTTGGAGCTAATAGCTGCTCAGTACTCCTAAGTGGGATGTTGGGAGACTCAAATGAGATAATGGATATAAGGTACTTTGTAAACCTTAAAGCCTATAGCAATGCCAGCTCTTGCTATTATTATTAGGTTCTAGTCACCAGGCCTCCAGTCTAGTGATGACTTCATTCCCTGAGCTTTCTACTGCACCTCTGCCGAGTTCAGGCATTGTTTATAGGCCAATATAGGTTCTGATAAATGTTTAATAGCTGGGTTCTCCAGAAAAATAAAGAATGCATGCACATATACTCTTTTAAGTTTAATCTGCATTATTAATACTTTCTTATGTCAGCCAATTAACAAAACAATAAATTCACTCCTGATTTGTAGTAACCGTGATTTCTGAGGTATAAAGGCTCAAACTGAAAAAAATGGACAATCAGAGCAGTTAGAGCTGATTCCAGAATATCATTGTCTCTTAGAACAGTTTCTGAAGAACATTCAGTCCTTGTACATGGTAGGAGCACAACAAATATTTCTTAAATTGAAATAGAGATAAAATGTCATTTTCTTTTCCATTATAATTTTTGTTTTACCATTTAGAGAATAATGAAAGTGGAAAATATCTTAGGAGTCATCTAGTTCAACTACCACTTTATGGATGAGGAAGCTGGGAGCCAGTGAATAAAAGTGACTTATCAGTGGTCACACAGCTAAATAGCAAAGCTGAGTTTCAAACCCAATAGGTGTTTCACTATTATAACCCATGCTAACTAAGAGCTACAAGGGTCAAATACCATTTAGTTTAACCTACAAATAAGAATCCCATCTAAAACATCCTTGATAAATGTCAATCAACCCTCTGCTTGAAGACCCCTCCCCTCCTTCCCTAACTTCCAGAGTTAGGCTATTTTACTTTTGAGTAACTCTCTTTAAGAAGCTTTTCCTTATATTGAGATGATGTCTGCCTCCCTGAACCTTCTACTCATGTTCCCCCTAAGGTCTAGAAGGACAGA
Source organism: Notamacropus eugenii (assembly GCF_028372415.1). Taxonomy (NCBI): domain Eukaryota; kingdom Metazoa; phylum Chordata; class Mammalia; order Diprotodontia; family Macropodidae; genus Notamacropus; species Notamacropus eugenii. The sequence continues at coordinate 172,635,914 of NC_092873.1, read as the reverse complement.
TGTAGTTCCTTTTCACCAGTCCTTAAAAAATTTGAAAAAAGCCATTGTTCCTCATACTTATCTCTGCTCCACAGTATTCTCTTCTCTAGACCTAACATTCTTGTTTCCTTGAACAAATTCTTATGTGAAATAATCTCTAGGCTTTTCACCATTCTGGTTGGCCTTTCTGGATATCTTCTAGTTTGTCTAAGTCTTTCCTAAAATGTGGTGCCTAAAACTGACCGCAATACTTCAGACGTAGCCTCACTAGAGTAGAGCCTAGTCAAGATATTACCTCCTTTGTTTTGGATTCTATACTTCTTTTAATATGGCTTAATGCAGATTTCTTTCTTTCTTTCTTTCCTTCTTTCCTTCTTTCTTTCTTTCTTTCTTTCTTTCTTTCTTTCTTTCTTTCTTTCTTCCTTTCTCTTTCTTTCCTTCTTTCTTTCTCTTTCTTTCTCTCTCCCTTCCTTCCTTCCTTCCTTCCTTCCTTCCTTCCTTCCTTCCTTCCTTCCTTCCTTCCTTCCTTCCTTCCTTCTCTCTCTTTTCTCCCTTCCTTCCTTTCCTTCTTCTTTTTTTCTCTTTCTCTTTCTTTCTTTCTTTCTCTCTTTCTTTCTCTCTTTCTTTCTTTCTTTCTTTCTCTCTCTTTCTTTCTTTCTTTCTTTCTTTCTTTCTTTCTCTCTCTCTCTCTTTCTTTCTTTCTTTCTTTCTTTCTTTCTTTCTTTCTTTCTTTCTTTCTTTCTTTCTTTCTTTCTTTCTTTCTTTCTTTCTTTCTTTCTTTCTTTCTTTCTTTCTTTCTTTCTTTCTTTCTTTCTTTCTTTCTTGCCATGTAACAGCTTTTGGTACAGTAAATCTCCTAAATCATTTTCCTACACAAACTCCTTAAATAAGTTTCCCTCATCCTATATTTGTGAAGGTGTTTTTTGAACCTCTGCTCTGATCTTTCTTTTCTCCCTGCCCAATAGTTAAGTAGTTGAAATTTCCCCTCCTCTGTTCTCAAATCCCAGTTCTATCACACTGTTCATACCTTTTCAGCCCTGAGTTACCCTCACTATCCACTTTCATTGATCTGCGTGTGTGGTCCTGAAGACTGCTGAAGAAAGTTAACCTGTTGATAGGATCCACTGCACATTTGTATTACCTAACATAAACTGGGTCCTTATTGTTACTTGCAGTTCCTGATTGACTTTGTCTTACACTCCTACAAATCTTCACTTATATGCATAAGCAAGCTAAACTACGAGCTTCCTTTCTCCCTCTCAGCACAGAACTTTGACTCATACTTGAGTGAAGAAATAGAGACCATCTATTATCAGCTCTTTCTTTAACCCAATTCTGTATCTCAAACCTCCTCCAGACATGTTCTGTATTTACTCTAGGTCCTAAGAGTTACAACTTCTTGCTAATTCCACTCCCCTTTGATCTCCTCCATTGCCCTCTTCTTTAGGAAACTTCCTCTTCTCTTTCTCCCTTTCTCTCCTTTCCTTCCTCCCTAATCCCATCCTTTGTATTCTCTCTTGGGTCTCTCTCCCCACCCCTCTCTCTCATCTTCAATTCCCAGATCTCCCATTCTAAAAAACCTTGAACTTACTATCCATTCAAGCTGTCTTCCTGCAGCTCTCCTTTCTCAGCCATACTCTCAGGAAAAACAGCCTCCTACAACTCCTTTGCTCTACTTTCTCACCTCCCACTCACTTAGAATTGCTCACTTCAAGGTTATCAGTGATCACTTAATTGACAAATCTAATGGCTTTTTCTCAGTTATCATCTTTCTAGACCACTCTGCAGCCTTTGATATGATAGACTTCTTTCTCATGGTACTGTTCTCTCCTCATTTCCCTCCCCCTAGAATTTTCATCACTTTTCTGCCCATGAGAAGGCCATGGAGGCTGTGTCTATCGAAGATGAAGAGAAGTGCTATTGTATCCTTGTTGAACATCCTTTCTTTTTTAGAGTAGAGTAAATCTCCTTTCTGACAATTGTTCAATGATTTACTAGTGCCTTGTTTCATCTCAAACCTGAGAATGTCCTCGTGTTAGAATTTCTCCTTATCAGCCTTAATTTGGCTCAGTCTAACAGGTTCAAGGTTATTAAAAAATGTGAAAGTGCTTGTGAACCTAAAAAATCTAATTAAAAACCATATTAATGATTAAAGAGTAAATACACACAATTCAAGAATGAAAAATATATTAAAATACAACTCTTCTTTCATAGTGACCAGATCAAGAACTCAAGGAAGTGGTGGAAATTCAGGAAAAGACCTCTGATGACCTTACCTCCTCTTCCCCCTATCCCCCATCTTTTTAGTGTTCAGGTCACCAGAAGTTTAAAGACCCAGGCAGGACTGAGCAGGAAGATTAGCCTGATACTAAGCTTCAATAACCCTGGAACCCAAGTTCTTACTATACCACTATCTCTGTGAATATACTCTAGCACTCTGCCTTTTTCTTTTCCCCTCTGTACACTCTTTTGGTGATCTTATCAGCAACCATAGGTTTCATTATTCTCTCTTTGTAAATGTCTCCTGAATCTCTATATCCAACCATCATCTCTTTCCTCAGATCTACCTCTATATAACCAATTGCCTATTGGAGATATCAATCTAGATGTCTCATAGGCATTTAAAAATCAACATGTTCAAAATTGATAGTATTGTCTTCCCAGTGTAAACCCACCTGACTTTATAACTTCTTTATTCTTGTCAAGGGGACCACCATCCTTTCAGTCATATTGATTTACAACCTTGGATCCATCCTTGACTCCTCATTCTCCCTCATCTTCTATAATCAGTCACGAAGTCTTAATGATTCTATCTCCAACATTTCAGTCTGACACCATCTATTCATTTACATGGTCACTACTTTATCACAAAGTCACAGAACCACAGAAGTCTTAGAAGGGATGTCAGTATATATCTTGTCCAACATATACATGAAAGGAATTGGTACTATAACATTACCTCAACCAAGTTGCCATCCAGCCTCTGATTAGTTCATACCCTTATCACCTCTAAGACTAATATAATGACCTCCTAACAACTATCCCTGCTTCCAGTCTCTCCCCTCTCTAATCTATCTTCCTCACAGATGCCAAATTCATATTCCCAAAACTCAGGTCTAACCATGGCATTCCATTACTCAAGAATTTTCAGCTGTTCCCTTTTATCTCTATGAAAAAATAAAAATATCTTTATCTGGTATTTAAAGCTATTCACAACTAGGCTTCCATACGTCTTTCTAGCCTAGTTACATATTGGTCAGTTTTACACATTCTAAAATCCTGCCCAAATGGCCAGCTTGTTGCTTCCCCTATACATCCTTCCACATCTCCTAACTATATGCATTTGTATATCCTGTCCCCTATGTTTGTAATGCTCTGCTTTCTTGCTTTTCTCTAGTGGAATCCCAAGAAAACTTCAGGGCTCAGATCAGGTGACACCTTCTACAGGAGAACTTTCTTAATCCTCCAAGTAGTCAATGCTTTCTACCCACAAATTACTTAATCCTTATTTTATGTATCTTTTGAATTTATTTATTTGTGCATATGCTCTAGCTCCCAACTAGAATACATGGCCATCTATCATTCCAGGAATGTATTCCTTTCTTATTTTTGCCTCTTAGAATCCTTAATTTTCCTTAAAACTCAACTCAAGTGTCACCTCCCACATGATGGTTTTCCTGATCTGTCTCAGTTGCTAGTATCTCCCCTCTCCAAGAATGTACCAATCTGCCAATTAATCAGAGTGAAAAGAAAACCTGAAAGCAGCCTATGAATTGACCTTTGAGGCAGTTTATAAAGTATGAATAACAGAGCTATGGTTGCTAATAATGTCCTCTTTTAGAACTAATTGTTAATGGGGAGGGTTTTCTTTTCTTTTTCAGATGTGAATATCAGTTTCTCTGAAAGGCCTGAGATTTTAAATGTACTATCAAACAGATGGCAACAACATTAGAGTAAATAGATGGGGCCAAATTCAATGAATTGAACCTTCAGGTTGAAGATCATATCCTCTTACCAGGCCTCTAAGCCATGCAATACCCCAGGCTTATCCTTAGTGTAACATGAGCATTGCTAACTCTAACCTTTAGTTCATTGTGACCTACAACATGAAGAGCCTGACCTAAATACTGTCAGGAGCAAGAAAGTGCTGACCAGGCAATCTCTAGACTGTCCAACTTGCTTTGCTGCTACGGAGCTGTTTCTAAAATACACCTGTTAGGTCTAATCCTTGGATGGTACATTTCACTTCCTATTTATCTCCTCTGTGCATTGATTTCTTACTCAGTTAAAGGAAGCAAGGGAACTAAAAAAACAAGGACCTGCTCACATAAAGCATCATTTAGAATGAAATAACAATCATTTATTAAGTGCTTCATATGTGCCAAGCATTAGGATAAGCTTTAGTGTTATTCAAACAAACAAAAGTAGTCCCTGAATTAAAATATTTTACATTCTAATGGCAGAGACAACACGTAAAGAACTATATACATAGAAGATATATTGAGAGTAAATGGAAGGTAATCTTAAAATAGGGGTTCTTAACCTTTTTTATATCATGAACCCCTTTGGCAATAAGGTGAAACCCTTTACAAAATAATGTTTCCAAATGCATGAGATCAAATATTTAGAATTACAAAGAAACCCAATTATATTGAAAGACAGTTATAAAAATATTAAAAGTTCCAAGTCCAAAGATTCCCTCCCCCAATCTAGTCATAGATGATTGGTCTTTGATCCCCAAGTTAAGAACTCCTGCATTAGCAGGAGGAAGAGATTATTTTGAAAAATTTTATAATTAGTATGTTCTACAATTCATTGAGAATCAAACATCAAATCTCTCAACTTGCCTTTGAAAGAGTTGACAAGCATTCCAAAATCTGACTTATGTCTTCTGTTCTCTCTCATAAAGCAGCTTCACACTCCAATTATGCTCTCAAAGCAATTTAAGGTTGAAAGAGATGGAGATCGTCATCATCATCATCAACAGCAATATCATCAAATATTTAGTTAGTACCTACATATTTAGGACTACACTATATAACTAATGATGGCTTGCTTGTAAGAAAAAAGATATGAAGTTCATTCTCAAGATCAGAAATAGAGATAGGCCTGCCATTTAGCCAAAAAGAGAGATAGCAAGGGGACAGGCCTAAATATTTCGTTGGTATCTATGAACAACAAAAACAGCCATGCATCATATCTTTAAAATGTTTAGAGAAGCAAAGGAAGGCAGCAGCTTAGTGCAGTGGAACAAGCACTGGTTCTGCTTATATAGAGTTGGTAAAAACAAACCCCGTCTTCGATGTTTACTAACTGTAGATACTTGAGCAAATCCCTTCAATTCCCTGGCCTCGGTTTTTTCTGCTATAAAATGGGAGGCAATTGGATTAGTTGATCATTGAGATCCATTCTATTTAGTTCTATATGCTATATCTTTCAGTTTTGCTTTTAGTGATTTCACTGCATAATGAATGTTATCAGCATGGATTAATGATGGTCATTACAACCACTGGGGTAGAAACAGTCTAATTTTTCAAGTTATAGAAACCCAGAATTGAAAGGGAATTTCTTGGTGGCTATGTAGGCAGCTAGGTGGCAAGAGTATTGAACTGGTAATCAGGAAGACCTGAGTTCAAACTCTGCCTCAGCATTTACTAGTCCTGTGACTCTAAACAAGTGAGTACTTGAATAGGCCAAGATCTCCCCTTGCATTCTGGGTCATCTCCAGTCATCCTTATGAATATCTGGTCACTGGATTCTGATGGCTCTGGAGGAGAAGTGAGGCTGGTGACCTTGCACAGCCCTCCCTCACTCAAAACAAAGTCAAGTGCAAGTCATGCCATCATTTCTCTGATGGCATGGTCTTCTTCAGTAATGAAGGACGAACACAAACAGACTAAACAAATCACTTAACTTTTCTTAGCCTTAGTTTCCTCATCTCTAAAATGGTGATAATAATAAAATCTACCTCCCATGGTTGTTGTGAGGATTAAATGAGATAACCTATGTAGAGCACTTTGCAGACCTTAAAGTGCTGTCTTCTTGCTGTTCAGTCATTTTTCAGTCTTGTCAGACTCTTTGACCCCATTTAGGATTTACTTAGCAAAGCTACTGGAGTGGTTTGCCCTTTCCTTCTCCAACTATTTTACAGATGAGAAACTGAGGCAAACAGGGTTAAATAACTTTCGTGGAGTCACACAATTAGTAAGTGTCTGAGGCCAGATTTGAACTCAGGAAGACGAGACTTCCTGACTCCAAACCTGGCACTCAATTCATTGGACCACCTAGCTACTCCAAAGTGCTATGTGAGTGCTAGCCATTATTATTATCATTATTTAATCCAAAATGTAAAAGAAAAATTTCTCTGACAAGTGGTCATTAAACCTTTCCTTGAAAATCACTGGTAAGAGAGAACCTACTATCTGAACACGAGTATCACAATTTCATAATTGAAGGCACAAAATGATGTGAAAATAATCTGAATCTTAATCCTCTCCATTTATGTTACTTGTCTCTCCTCCAGGACTATCTATTAATATGAAACAATAAATGGCTTGGATTAGACTTCCAGAGTGTTACTGGATGTTGTTGACCATGGTGCCACAAGTAAGAATCAATTAAATGAAATAGTAATTGTCCTGAATATACTATTTTTCCTAGACTACATTGATGAATAGGCAATGAAAAAATCAAATAAGCAATTTAGTGACTCATTCATTCAAATTTTGGATAAAATACAAACTCTTTGACATGGCATTTAAAGTCCTTTATAACTTGATTCCAACCCCTATTTCCAGGCTTTTTGCATATTTCTTCTCTTTACAAGTGCTATATTCTAGTCTGATTGACCTCTTTGCTATTCCCTGGCCTTGGCATCCCATCCATCTCTGAATCTTTGCATAGTATATCCCAAAGGTCCAGAATGCTATCTTTCTTCACCACATCTTAGAATACCTAGCTTTTTTCCAAGGCTTAGCCCAGGTACCACTGTAATGGAAGTTTTCCTTGATTCCCCTAATGTTTAGTACAGTACCCCTCCTCAAATTAGCTTATATTTACTTATACATGTTGTGTCCACCAGTAGTATATAAAATCCTTTAGGAGAAGGGATCATCTTTTCTCTTTTTCATCTTTGTAAGCAAGCACTTAGTCTTGGGCAGGTGGGGGACCCAGTGATTGGAGTACCAGGCCTAGAGTCAGGAAGACCTGAATTCAAATCCAGCCTCAGACATTTATTAGCCATGTGACCCTAGGAGGGGTCATCTCCAGTCATCCTGATCTATATATTGCCACTAGACTCAGATAGCTCCGGAGGAGAAAGTGTTTCAGGTGACTTTATACAGCCCTCCCTCACTTCAATTCAATTCACTGGCAAGTCATGGTATTAGTTTCCTGATGTCATTGTCCTCTTTGAGAATGAAGGACAAACAGCAAGCAAGCAACCCTAGACAAGTCAAGTAACCCTGTTTGCCTTAGATTCCTCATCTATAAAATGAGCTGGAGAAGGAAATGCAAACCACTCCAGTATCTTCACCAAGAAAACCCCAAACGCAATCACGAAGAGTCAGACGTGACTGAAAATGACTGAACGACAACAAGCACTTAGCCTGGTGTGTAGTATATAGTAGGTGCTTAATAAATGCTTTTGACTAACTGACTGATTGTATTCCAGAGCTTAATGCTTAAAAAATTGTTGCTGAATTCTTTCTTCTTTATTGGCCATTTAGGGTTTAGAGGTTAGAAAAAGAATAGCTGAAGAACAATGCAACTGAAAAGCTAAACCAAATCCTTATTGGTTTCTAGATATTTAAAACCATCACAGAAAGGGGAAGTGTCTATTTATTCTTAGTGATTTCTAGCACAGGACATTCCATAAATCCTCTTGACAATATAGCCTATGTCTTTGGCGGGAAATTTCTTATATCAACCAAGAAACATTTATTAGGTGCTTATTAAATGCAAGGCAACATACAAATACCCAGGTGAGATCTTGTTCCTGACCTCAAGGAATTTTTATTTGTAATGGTAATTTGAGTCAGAAAATCTTTCCTATTGATTAATAGGCCCTTTAAGTCACATGGAGCCTGTGGTAAGAGGAGTTTTGGTGAATGGCTGGAGCAGGAAGAGGCAGAGCTGGAGCAGAGCTGAGAAGAAGCTAGTCTTGAGAGCAGTCAGAGTTAGGAAGGAAGCACACTTCTGGGTAGCCTGAGTGATTTTGTGATTGTGATTTTGTTTAAGAGAGCCTGCTTGTGATGGATGTAGTGGAGCTGGTTGGTGTGAAGCCTAGCAGGGGGAAGGCTTGGGGCTGGTGTCCTCTGTATTGTTATTGTGTATAGATTTTTGTTACTATGATGGATTTGGCTTTCTGGTGTCTGATTAAATGTTTTGGTTCTGTCTTCCATGTGGAGAGTCTGTGGTATTTCACGATTCTGAATTGTGCTGTGTGATATTTCTGGGTGCCATGTGCACTGTGAATATTGCATTGGTGCTACAATATTCTTTACTACTATTCTTTAACTGATCCCCAGGGTGATGCAGTTTATACCTATTTCTATCAACTGGCACACATTTTTTCAGAGCCTGTTATCCCAAAATTCCATGTTAGGTATCATGGAACATATAATGACCTATAAGACATAGCTCTTGGCTCTTAAGAGTCTTATGGTCTTGATCAGGGGTACTCAACCTTTTTTGGGTCGTGGACCCCTCTTGGCAGTCTGATGAAGCCTATGGACGCTATCTTGGAATATTATTTTTAAATGCATAAAATAAATGGGTTCACAAAAGAAATGAATTGTATTGAAATAGAAGAGTATTTAAAAAACAATTTAATGGAATTCCAGTTAAGTACCCCTGAATTAGGGGAAAAGTTAAGACACAAATCCATAAGAAGTTAATTAATTACCATTATATGTTCAAAACACATTTATCAAGTAGTTAAAACATGTAAGACATTCTGTAAGATGCTTTGAAACTTATACAGACAGGGGGAGATAGTAGGGGAGATAAAACACATATACAATAACTGTAAAATTAATGTGACAAATATATAAGAGAAATAGAGTACCATGAAAGTCTCCAAGGAGGAAAGATCTTTATGATTGGTATATAGGGAAATTTTCATAGAGGAGATGGCATCATGACATTTTGGTTGGATATTGAAGAATGGTTTCTTCAAGAAATAAAGATGAGAGAAAGGGAGAATATACCAGAAATAGAGATTAACTTGAACAGAAGTATAGGACCAGTGAGGCATTGGATGTATTTGTGGCACAGTGAGGCCTCTTTGGATTGGAGAATAGGGAGCAGGAAGAAGGGTTGTATATTATTAGACATACCAATGTAGATAAGGTTGTTTTATTAAGGAGATAAAAGAGGCTGTGGAGGCCAAGGAGTTATAACTGCATTCTTCAAGCAGTTAGGGACCATCAAAAAGTTTGATGTTAGAAGATTTGTGCATAAGGTACTAGTAGATTAGTGAAAGGTGAGACCAGAGTCAGGGAGCCTAGTTAGGAAGTATTTGAAACATTCCAGGTAAGAGGAAATCAGTGTTCCAACCAGGTTAAGAGAAAGATGCTTAATGGACACTATGAACATTGGCCTAATGGTGAGCATTGGAACCTAAGAAAACAATTAACTATATTATAGAAAGCCTCATTTATAAGGTTACAGAATTACAGAATCTCAGAGTTGAAAAGAACTGCTCATAGTTCACCCTGTAAATAAAAAGGAATATAATTTAAAACCTCTTTGACCAATGGTCATCCAGTCTTTGCTCGAAGACTCCTCTCTGCCTAGGAGAAGGTCACAACCAACTTCTGAGAGAGAAAAAGAAAGACAGACAGAGAGACAGAGAGATAGAGTGACAGAGAGAGAGAGAGAGAGAGAGAGAGAGAGAGAGAGAGAGAGAGAGAGAAAGAGAGAGATATTTTTGAGGGATATCTGTAGGATTTGACAATTGATTTGATAGAAGGGGTAAGAGGAGTTTAAAATGTTACTGAGCTTTGAAAACTGGGATCGAACTAGGAAAAACAAAAGAAAAGCAGAGTTTTTTTTTAAGTAACAGGAGAGATTTTGTTTCTGAAATGTTAATTTTGAGATACAGATTAGATATCCAGGTACAGGTGTCCAGTAGGGATTTTGAGATTTGAGTCACAGAATCATTGACACATGGAGGGTATAATTGGCCCTTTGGGATAAGGATTAGATCCTGAAAGAGAGAGTGGAAGAGAAAAAGAAGGGGTCTGATGGAAGAAACTTGAAGGAAGACTATGTTGAGGGACTAGGAGCAGGAAGAGAAATTTGGTGAAGGAAGAAAAAAGGAACAGTTTAGGGTGACCTGTGTATCACATAAATCAAAGGACTATAAAGAGTACCAAGGATGCAGACATAAAAAATGTCAAAGAAGTGGTGTCAAAGACAGAGGAAGGAGAGAATGAAATGACCAAGGAAAACTTCACAGATGAGTTGAAAATGACACTTGAATAATAAGTAGGATTCTGATTGGCAGAGAATAAAGGAAGGACATTTTAAGTAACTGGAATATCATGAGCAGAGGTATGTAAATGATCAATATGCTAGGTATATTTGAGAAATCTGAGTAAGCAAACTTGCCTGGAATAGAGGGTTTAGGTAGGGAAACAAATAGATTTGGAAGGGGAGGTCTTTGTCACATTGTAGAGGACCTTAACTGCTAAAGAGTTTGAATTTTATCCTGTTGGCACTTGAGAATCATGGAAGTTTTAGAATGTTTTGCGGGAGATGATGAAAGTGTTATAACATGATGGAAATGGTGTTTCAGAAAGATTAGTGTAAGTCTGGCATGAATCATGTATTTATGATTGCAGAAGTATTATATATGAAGTGAAGATTAACTTGGTTTTTCTTGTTTATTTGGCTCCATGATGAGAGGAGACTTGGAAATGCTGATGGTAATACTTGTGGGTGTTGCTTTAATGAGCTGCAGCAAATTGGACATGACCAAATATTTGTCACATTTGATTTTTGCTGCAGTCACATCTAAATGACCTTAGTCAACCTCTTCTAATGATTTTATTTGTTCCTTGAAATCAAACATGTCAGAATTTTAGGAATACATGGAAACACCATATTATAAAAGAGACAAATATGTCAGGCTAAAACATCAGGGAGATTTTAGCAGTATAATGACTGGTTGTACTATTATGTATAAAAGTACTGGGAAACCATTTAGCTCACACAACTACTCTAGTGATTATTCTCTGCTTTCAATTTAGCTGTCGGTCATATGATTGTCCTGTAGTGTTATCTATTCATTTGTAAGCTCTGTGAGACAGCATCAGTGTCTCATGTCATCTATATTCTATCTTTTAAAAAGCAGTAGTGAACACACATAAGTGACCAATAAGTGCTTAATAAGTAAGTTAATATTAATGGCTTATATTTACATAAAGCAAAATGCATCCCTCCCCCCCATCTGTAAGGGTAAATTGTGAAAGTATATTATGGCCATTGTACAACTGAAGAAAATTTAAAAGTTTAGAACTAGCACTCACAGAATTCCAGAGTCTTGGAGTCAGAAGATACCTCAGAAATCATATAGTTCAACCTTTTCTGGGGCAAGAATACCCTTTACATCATCTCTGAAAAGCGATTACCTAGCCTCCACTTGAAGTCCTCCAGCGAAGGGAGCCCATTACTTTGTAAGGCAATCCCTTCTATTTTTAGACAGCTTTAGTTATAAGGAAGCTTGTTCTTATATCAAGCTGAAATGTAACTCTTTGTAACTTCTATCCTTTTCTCTTATTTCTGATCTCTAGGGGCTAGCAGTACAAGTCTAATCCCTCTTTCACATGACAGCATCTAAATACTTAAAGATAGTTATCATGTCCTCCTGAGTCTGATCTAAGTTAAATGTCTTGAATTGTTTAAATTGATCCTTGTATTGTAAGGTTACTGGGCCACTTACCCCCTTGGTTACTGTCCTCTGAATACACTCCACCTTGCCTAAAATGTGATATCGATGACTAAAAAATATACTCCAAATATGATCTATGAACAGCTCTCTCATTTATTATTACAGTTTTCACTGCATCCTAGGATATCAATAGATATGTTTCAGTTGGCATGTCATACTTTGAACATATACTTAGCTTGCAGTGCATTCAAAACTCTAGATCTTTTTCAAATGAACTGTTGTCTAGCCATCCTGAGCAGGGATGGCACATATGTGTGTGTATGTGTATGTATATATACACACATGTAGTGTATTTTTAAACTCAAATGTAGGATTTTATATTTAGCTATGTTAAAATTAATTTTATGAGATTTGGTCCATTTTATAGTCTTATCAAGGGCTGTATATGCCTTTAATAATACATTCTCAAATTTTTCTAGGTATTAAAGTTCTCAGGTCTATAGTTGAGAGACTTCATTCTACCATTTCTGAAAATAGGGAAATTGAATTTATTTGGGTATCTAGTATTTCTTTTGTTTTCAATGATTTTTTTCCAACATTGGTGAGAGAGGCTCAGCAATTTGACATTTTTTTTTTTTTACTTTGAGTACCCTGGGATATAGCTCATGAGAGCCCAGTGACTTAAAATCACTAGGGTAGCTAGGTGCTCACTTAGTATCTCCAGTGATATTGACTTACAGTTCTCTACTAACCAATTTTGTTCTAGTCTTACTACTTTGAAGCTCATTCTATTTTGGTAGAGAAAACAGAAGCAAAATAATAGTTGACTAAAGTTGTTTTTTCTCATCATCTGTTATCATCATTCTGTCTACATCAAATGGTGATTCTGTCTCTTCTTTGATCTTCTTCCTACTTCCAATAGATCTCATCCCCTTTCCTCCCCACCAGAGTCCTAGATACTCTTTTCATTTGGCACTACCCTCAGCTCATTTTGAGCTTTAGTGATTCTGACACTAGTTTTACAGCTTAGTACCACTTCTTTGTATTCGTTCTCCATCACCTGCCTTGCTTCTGTATTCTATGCATACCTTTTTAAAAATCCAAATTGACTGATGAATTCTCTGCAAATCCAGAGTTTCTGATCCTAAGTCTAGAGTTCTTTTTCAATATTTCCATATGCCTTAGTGTATATGATTGAAGTTGGTGATTTCAAGATCCAATTTTTATTAGTGGTTCTCTGCTATTCACTCCAGCACTCCACATGTCATTATGAAGTACCTTAGAGACATTTCTCAGGCAAATTGTGTGCCATTTTCCTATTCCCACAGGCTAGCTGGAGTCCAGCCAAGCCACAGGGATGCAGATTCAGAAAGAAACAGTCTAGCATTTCTGCCCTGATTCAAGGTCATTGCCAATGTGAAGGAGCCTTAAAATTGGTCCTGTGCCTGGATCAGACTAACTGCCTGAAGTTGAAAGTGTGAAGTTTCTTCTCCTTAATCAAAACACCCAAATAAGGTTGATATCCTGTTAGAGTGTGTAGAATTTCAGGATTGCATATGTGTTGTTCAGACCACAAGAATGCTAACTCTCTGATGACAACAGATGTTTTGTTTTTGTCTTTGCACGCAAAGTTTCTGGAGCAGTGCCATGAGCATTATATAGGTTTAAAAATATTTGATCGAGTTGAAGTTGAATTGATGGAGTAGAACAGTTTAGTGAGAGAATAAGGTTAATTTAATTCTATAGCATTCATCTTATGCTAAGATTTTACATGATTTGATCCCTCTGAGACATTCCTAGTCTATATAATATAAATTAAATTGAATGTTTCCCCATGCATCTTTTTTATTATTAAGGAAGCATGCAGATCTATTGGAATGGTACTTTCTCAACCTGCCTTCAACTGTCCATGGTTGCAGGATGTTTTACATTCACTTGGCTTTGGTGGGATTAGTTTAAGAATATGAGAGCTGGTGCTTCCATCCACGTTCATCATTTTACTCTACTTTCTGGTAGATGAAGGCTAGGACTTTAAGATATTGTAGCTCAAAATGGAGTCTGAGGGATAAGGTGTAAGGCAACTTTCATACTAGGTCATTAACCTTCATCTACCAGAATAGTTTCTCAACTAACAGGACCAGTTCATCATTACTTCTTGACCTCTATGACACATGTATATTCTCTGGGACAAAAGAGACTTCTAAAAGTGTCTACAGATAACATGATGTGCTTATCTTGAGACAGTAGGAGAAACCTCAGTCCAAGAGTAGAATTCACAACACTGACAGTGAATGACTGAAGCAGCACATGTGTTTATGTGTAGGATTCCCTGAGGAACCAAATCCTGTAACAACTGACACTCAGTCAATAAGCCTGGAGACTTAGATCTCTGAAGTAACCCACAACACAGGGGGTCAAGGTAGTGTTATGGTATGATAAATGGCACTGGAGTAGGGATCCCCACCTTGCTAACTGACTATCAGGTTAAGGAGAACTGCTTGTTTTGGCTGAGCAACTGCTACTAGTAACTGTTGTCTCTCAGAGCTAGTTTGTTTTTCTGCAGCACCCTGGTATTTGAACACTTGAGGTCTAGACATGTCAGCACCATGGCCAGTGACTACTTACTTGACTGACAGAGAAATCTACTACTAAAATAATGTTTTATTACAACTTTTCTACATACCACACAAGAAGCCATTCCTTATATAATCACCTGTTTGAAACATAAATATTAGCAAGAAATTAACAAAAAGCAAATATACCTGTTAAGTTATAAAACAGCATCTGATATGTCATTCTTTCAAAATGGGTTTTACATAGAACTTGGAAAGCCTCAAATGTATAATAGTCTGACTGCACTAGAAGAGAGTATCTGTCTGCTTTTAACCATTCATACCACAACCATCATGGTTCAGGCAGACTCTCATCACCTCTTACCTAGACTACTTCAGTAACCTCCTAATTGATTTCTCTGTATCCATTCTTTCACCTCTCCAAACTATTTTCCACATAGTTGCCAAATTATTACAAAAACAGAGGGTTGACCATACTATTCCAAAAACTTCAGTGGTTTCCTACTGCTTCTGGGAGCAAGCAAATTATCTTCATATAGTATTTAAAGTGCTCTTTATTGGGATTCAGACTAATTTTATAAAAAATTCTTTTTTCGTTATGAACTCAATCTTCAGCAAATACAAATATTTCAATACATAAGAAAGAATAAAATAGAAAGTTGTATAAGAAACCATGATCTTCTGTTACATAACTCAATTTAAGTATAAATTAAATTTAACATGGTAGTAACATAATTGTCCTGTTTGTCCATGTCTCCTTCTGAACTTCCTTTTTTTCCTGTGTATTTAAAAGAAGGTTTTGTTGCTAGTTAGTCATTGTCAGTCAATAAACATTTATTAATAATTATATATACATTATATATTATATGTAATTATATATAATAATTAATATTATTAATTAAATAAATTATATTTATTATGTCTATTATGTGCCAGGCACTGTGCTAAGTATGTACAGCTACAAAAAGATGCAAAAGACAATCTCTGCTGCCATGAAGCTCGCCATCTAATGGAGGAGAGGGGAGACAATATGGAAGCAGATATGTATAAAAATTTATATATAGAATAGATGAGAAATAATTAAAGAAGGAAGGCAATAGAATTGAGAGGTATTAGAAAGGCTTCTTTCAGAAGACAGGGTTTCGATTGGGACTTGAAGGAAGCCAGAGAAGTTAAATAGACAGAAGTGAGGAGGGAGAGCATTTCAGACATGAAAGGCAACCAGAGAAAATGCTTGGATCCAAGATATAGAGTGTCTTATTTGTGGAACAGTGAGAAGGTCACTGTCACTCACTCAAAGAATATATGATAGGGAGTAAGGTATAAGAAGATTGGAAGGATGGGAGAGGGGTGCCTAGGTTATGAAGTGCTTTCAATGCCAAACAAGATTTTCTATTTAATCCTGAAAGTGAGGGGAAGGTACTAGAGTTTATTGAGTAGGGGAGTCACATGGTTGCAACTGCACTTTAGGACAAACATCTTGGCTAACTAGAGGATGGATTGGAGTGCCAAGAGACTTGTGGCACTAATGTGCTATTGCAATAGTCTAGGAGTGGGGTGATGAGGGCCTGTACCAGGGGGTGAAAGGATCACAGCAAAAAGGGGGAATGTTTGAAAGATATAGGAAGGATAAAATTAATAGGTCTTGGAAACAGATTGGATATAGAGGTAAGAGATTGTTGAGCAGTCAAGGATGACTTCCAGGTTGCAAGCCTGAGGAACTGAGAGAATGGTGTTACCTTCTATAAGTGACAGGGAAAGTAGGAGACAGACAAGGTTTAGAAAGAAAAATGTTGAGTTCAGTTTGGGACATATTGACTTTAAGATTTCTACTAGACATTCACCTTAGGATTTCTGAAAGATGTTTGGAGATTCAAGACTGGAGATCAACAGAGAGGTTAGGGCAGGATAGGTAGATTTGAGAATCATCAACGTAGAAATGATAATTAAATTCACTGAAGCTGATATGATCATCGAAGATAATAGTATAGAGATAAAAAAGAAAAGAGGACAAAATCCTGTGGTATGCCTATGATTAGAAGGCATAACTTGGACATGAATCTAGTAAAGGAGATTCAACAGATGGTCAGATAGATAGGAGGAGAACCAGGAGAGAATGGTGTTTCAAAAACCTATTAAGAGGAGAGAATCAAGGAGATTTCCTCAGGTGTTAGTGTCCTTCCCTGAAATAACTTTATTTATATGTTTAATAATCTTGTATTTACTTATCTGCATATGTGGTATATCCCAATAGAATATAAGACCCTTAAGGGCAGAGACTGCCTCACATTTGTATTTGTATCCCCAGTAACTAGTAGAACGTATGCCACGTAGTAGATGCTTGTTACTGATTGAGTGACTTATGTAACAGGAAAGGAGGAAAAGATGAGGGGAGAAGTTATCACATTAACATTTCTTGCCTTTGATCTACGCTCTCAGAGCAAGCTTGATAAAGTGCCACATGGTTGTGCTGCCTGTTCCTAATTGAAATCTATAATTCTATTACAGATGCATTTAGGCACATTTAATCAAACCACATCCTGTTGTGAAAATTGAGATCCAAGTTCATATCTCAATTCTAAACAAATTATACACAGGATGAAAGTCCAGCCAATGAATAGGTGTTTTGTAATACATGTACCATTTCTTTAGGACAACTGGGAAATTGAGTTGCCACTTTGTCTGATATCTAAAAAGTATGGCATCATGACTCATTTCCTAAACTGCCTTGCAGCTTTCCAAATATCTGTAGGAAATTGGAAAGAGGCAGCTTTGTATGATGGCTAGAATGTTGCTTTGTAAGTAGTATTTTTTGAGAAGGCAAACCCCTGACACTTTTCTAAAACCCAACACTTCTTTGAAGGCAAAGAGAGACAAAATAATGCAGTGGAGAGAGTAGGAGACTGGATCAGAGGACCTGAGTTCTAATTCTGCTTCTATTACTTGCTAATCACCCTTTTCTCTGAACTCCAGTTTCCTCATGATTAAATGGGGGGTAGAAAATCAGTTTTCACTTCCCTAGGCTGCTCTAGATAAGCATCTTGGTATGTTGCAATAGTGTCAAACTCAAATAGAAATGGGGATTCCCTGGACCAGATATTGACTTAGAAAACCACATTAACATTATCTATGTCCTATTGTATTTTTATTTTGGCAAACTTTTCCAGTTAAATTTTAATCTGATTCAGACCATACTTGAGCAGCGTGTTGGACACCTGTGGCATATTGGGTAGAGAGCTAGCATGAAGCCAGAAGACCTGAATTCAAGTCCCACTTTTAATACATAATATTTGTGATCTTGGCCCAGTCACTTACTCTCTACGCTCCAGACCAGCGTTACCAAATTCAGATAGAAACAGATCTCTGCTATATGAGTACCAACTTAGAGCATCAGAAATTAACATTATCCATGTTGTACTTTTATTTATTTTGTCAAAGATTTCCCAATTGCATTTTAATCTAGTTTGGGCCATTCTGAAAGTGTGCACCTGCGGGCTAATAGTTTGACACCTCTAGACTACAAATTGCAGAGAAGGTGCTGACCTGCATTGGTAGAGGGACTTTTCTCACTTGGGAGTTTGTCACTTGGGAGCTGAAATCAACAGATCCAGTCTCTCTTCTTAACCTACGGCAATCACCTCTATGGTACATAGACATAATAGTCTCATACTAGCTCCATGGAGGTAGGCATGATGATTTATCTAAGCTTTTTATATCCACTAGTGCCTAGCAAAGCAATCTGCACACAGAAGAAGTTTAACAATTTTTGAAGAATTCAATTGAATTGAAAGATATTTATGATTCTTTTTGCTCTAAAATTCCATGATTCTAAATTCTTGCCATGCATCAATTTCTCCTTCTCCGTGTGCAGAGTGAACATATGTAGTGATTATGTAGCCATTATGCAGTGATCCTTTAATATATTTGGTCTGAATTGTGGCACCATGTGAAAAATGCAAGGGGAGCATACGTAGCAAATTTTTCTCTAAATACAAACTTGCCATGATCATCAAAAGCATGATATCATAACAGGTACATTATAGAAAAGACATTTTTAGGATAAAGTTGAAAGAGGATAATTATATGACAATAATTAGAGGGTTTTTTATGAGTGCAGATAATTTGTAATTTGTCCTGGCAGGATTTTCTGTCCTTCTTATTTGGGATGAAAATAATATATTCCCTCTCTTGTCCTCAATATTATTCTCTTATATTTTTCTAAATTTTGGCTGGGTTCATACCTGATTGGGCATCAGAATGACTTTCATCATTTCATGCTCACATAAGAATATTTAATGAGCCACAGGAAGACTGCAGAGTGGGCACTGACAAAGGCTACTTGAATATGCAGTCTCTCTCTTTATCTCTCATAGGAGAAATGGAGGGTGTACTTAATAATTGGCAATGGAGAATTAAAGGAGATATAATATTTATCCCCTCATACAAACCCACTCTCCTCTAGGTGGACAGTTAGGCTGATTATTTTAGAGGGCAATGACTGAAGAGATACACTTTAAAATCCATACAAGAAATTTATTTAAAAATAAGAGAAAATTCCCAGGTTAACTAATTTTGGACCAGTTACTTCTTCTTTGAAATGTTTTCACTATATTTACTTATAATTATTTGCAAAACAGGCAAATGTGTACAGTTCCCTTTGTAGATCTCTTTATGTTCCTCTCTTGTTGTTTTCTGAAATAATTGACTCTAGGTGGCAGCATGCAAGAACTTATTTCAAGACTTTTAAAAAAAACCCAGGAGAGATAGTCTCATTTACACTATACAGATCTGAGTGTTCTGAGTCTGGTTGTTTATGATTTGGGGAAGCTTGATAAGATTACCTAATTCACTGACAAAAATCAAGGACCTATTTAATCTCTGGGACATATATTGGCATCAGCATAAATGAAATTGACATGGAGAAGACTCTATTTGCCCAAAATAAAATAAGGCTGTGTTTATGTTTATAGCTAGACTTTACAAGGACCGTTCATTGGAATTCTCTAGAGTCTTAAGAAATTCATCCTCTAGAAATATGTTAGGAAGAAAAATCTCCCTGCATGTCCTAATTTAATGTGACCACAGCATCACTCTTCAGCAATCAGAAGTCTGTCTGACTGTAAAGTAGCATATTAAAGTCTAAGAGTGGTACATGGTGGCATTTCCCATACACCCAGGAGAATATCCCATAGCACACACAAACATTTAAAAAAAATAAAGGTTTATGAATAGTGTGGCTACCTGTGAATAGTACTCCTCCACTTAGACATAGCTGAAGGAAATTTCTCTTTTTCTCTTCACTAACCTGTGGAGAGTCTGTCCTCTCTTAAAAAAACCCTACTCACTCACCCAGAATCACAGAAGCAGACTCTGTTTTGTAAAAATCCCACAGGTTACTCTTGTGGCATTCCTAAAAGCCGCAATGTGACCCAGCTAAAATACTAACATTTCTCTTTGAAGTTACTTTCCTTTTTTAAAATTCACTCAAGTCACTGTAGGAGATTTTTTCATCAGATGACTCCAATTTACTGTACTCTCCCTGGTTACCAGAGGCGAGTTATCATTTGATAGTTGGTGACTTCCTGTCCTGTTTTCTCTCACAGTTCATCTTTTCTGCTCTGACTTCACTTTCCTCCCATCATCGTCTTAATTTGTTAGTTGTTAGTTCATTTACATTGTCCTGTCCCTTTGAGTCATTTGCTCTCATCATCCTATTTGCTTCTTTTGCCTACCTCTTAGCTACCAGCTCCATGCCATGTTGCCTTTATTTCTCATTCTCATGACTCCCTTCTCCATAACCCTGGACTCTGAATTTCCCAGCTATGATATTGCCTTATCTTGCCTGGAACCAGGCTTTAATGCCCCTTTCCACATGCTGTTAGACACATAAGCTGCCCCACTCCCCTTTATAGTTTCTGTTTATAAATGGTCTTTCCCATTAGAATGTAAGCATTCTGAGGGCAGGAACTATCTTGCTTAATTGTATTTGTACAATGTATAATTTGTACTACGTAGCATGGTGCCTGGCAAATATTCAAATGTTCCCCACTCTTTTAAAGCTTCCTACACCACTTCTTTTCCTATCCTTTCTGGCCAAGGACCTTGACTCCTTTCCTAATAAGAAAATAGAGGTCATCTATTATAACTCCCCATTTTCTCCTCTATTCCATATTTGAATAATATCCTCTTTATCACCTCCTATTTTTTCCTCCTTTGCTTCATTCTATGATGAAGAGATGACTTTTTATTTGCCTATGCTAGTAATTTCATTTATATTATTAATCTTATCCCCTGCCATATCTTTTTGGAGCTTGCTCCCCATCTAATATTCCCTCTTTTCTCGTATTCAATTTCTTTATTTTCTATTGCGTTATTACCTACTATCTACAAATATTTCTATAACCCCTCTATCCTTAAAATTTTTTTCACAAAATTGTCATTTCCCAAACTTTTGTCCTTTAATACTTCACTTCATTTTACAACCAGATGTCTAGAAAGGGTCATCTATTCTCACTATTCAGTCATTGGTAAAGTAGCTTCTGACTGTACCACTTGACTAAAACTGCTTTATGGCTTCCAATTATCTCAACTGTAAAATCCAATAATTCTTTCTTATTCCTCATCCTTCTTAAACTATCTGCAGCTTATCACAGTTGACCATCCTTTTCCCCTGGATACCTTCTTTTCCTTTGTCTTTGATCACTTTACTCTCTATGGGTCTTTCATCTAAGTCCTTCTTAGAGTCCTTTGACAGAAGTTATTTCTTCTTCCAACCACAAAATGTGGGTATCCCCAAAGTTCTATCTTAGGCTCTGTCCTCTTTCTTTCTCTTCCCTTCCCATTTCATCCTCGACACTTCTCTCCCTTCTTCTGTTTTTTTCTTTTCTCTCCAACTTCTCTGTTAGTTATATCAACAGTTCCCTTGAGTTCACTTATCGTATATATGCTTGTGATTCCTAAATCTATATATTCAAGTTAACATCTGTCCCACACTCCAGTCTTTAATGGCCATCTGTCTGATGGATATATCCATTTGCACATACACACTACAGTCATATGAACGTCAACTTGTTCAAAATAGAGCTTATTATATTTTCCTTCAAAGCATTCTCCAGACTTTTCTATGTATGATGCCATTCTCCAAAGCACTTAGGTTCACAACCTTGGAGTAATCCTCAACCCACAGTCATATCTTATCAGTTGCCAAAGCTTATCCTTTCTCCTTCCACAACTTCTCCCACATGTAGCCCATCTTTCCACACATTTTGCCACTATTTTAGTTTAGGTGCTCATTCTACCCCATCTAGGCTATTGAAGTAGTCTTCTAGTTGGTCTTGTTTTTCCTGTGTCCCTTCTCTAATCCATTATTCCCATAGTTATACAATTAATATTAAATTAATATTAAAACATAAATCCGACCATGCGTTTCTCTACTCAGAAATTTTCCATGACTTTCTATGATCACTAAGATAACATACAAAATTTCAACAAGGAATTTAAAGCCCTCCACTATATGACTCTCACTTGTCTTTTTTATCCTATTTCATATTACTCTCCTTAAAGGAGAAAACCAAAATTACTACTATCAAAAATGAAAAAAAGTGAATTCACAACCAATGAAGAAATAAAAATTTTTATGAACTATTTCACACAATTATATGGCAGTTAAAAAAAAAAACCTGATAATCTAAATGAAATGGATGAACATTTACAAAAAATTAAATGCCCAGATTAACAGAACAAGAAATAGGTTATCCAAATAACCCAGTCTAAGAAGAAAGAAATTCAAAAAGTCACAATGATCACCCAAAAGTAAAAGAAGCAATACAGATGGATTTACAAGTGAATTCTATCAAACATTTAAAGAACAATTATCTCATATACCACCCAAATTCCTTCTGTGATATAAATATGGTAAAGTCAAAACAGAGAAAAAAAAACTATAGGCCAATATCACTAATAAATATGTATGCAATTTAAAAAAATTAAATTATTAGCAAGGAGGCTATATCAACATATCCCAAAGCTTATTACCAGACTGGATTTATACTAGTATGCATGGCTGGTTGAATATTAGGAAAATTATAAAAATAATTGACCATATCAATAAGAAGGAAAACAAAAATTCAATGACATTATACATCTCTCTCTTTATATATATATACATATATATAATATATATACACACACATGTACACACACACACACACATACATAGATCAATAGATTTAGGGAAAAAGATATAACACCCATTCCTGTTTTAAAAAGAAGCACTAGAATGCATAGGAATAAACTAATCTTTCCTTAATATGATAAGTAGTATCTAAAACCAAAGGTCAGCATTATTTGTAATTGCAATAAACTAGAAGCTCTTCCAATAAGACTGGGTTAAAAATAAAATTATTTCATTATTACCAACATTATTCAATATAGTGCTAGAATCACTAGGTACAGCAATAAGACAAGAAAAAGAAACTAAGGGAATAAGCACAGGCAAAGAGGAAATAAAATTATCACTCTTTCCAGATGATATGACAGTTTACTTAGTGAACCCTAGAGAGTCAACTAAAAAAACTAATTGAAACAATGAACAGCTTCAGTAAAGTTGCAGGATATAAAATAAACCCTTATAAATATTTAGCATTTCTGTATATTTACAAAAAAAAATCTAGCAGGGAAAGATACAAAAAAGAAATTACACTTAAAATAACTACAGCTAGCATAAAATACTTAGAAGTCTACCGGACAAGACACACACAAAAATAAAACTACAAAACTCTCTTTCCTTTTCCTGGACCTAATTTCACATAGCTGTTTTTCTTCCTTTGTCTGAACTTAGAATCAAACCATCTAAAGATTATTAGTTTTTTTAATCATATAGTAATCTTTTGTTAAATATTATTACTACTTGTCCTGGTGCACCTGTACTTGAAGGCACTGCTATACTGAAAAACAACATCAGCTACAGCCCAACAGCTCCCAAAATCTCAAAGCTCCAAGAATGAGTTGTAGAGGTACATCCTTGGGGATAGTTATTTAGGGCAGGCCAGTAATTATAATTGCTAGTGCTCTCTACTTTATTTGAATGTCACTCACAAGACATGGAATACCATTTCCCATTCATTTATTTTTACCAAAAGGCTCTTGGTTGACCATGACCTAGGGATGCAGCCATGCTGGTTGACTGGCTAATACAACAACCCCAAGATCCTCATTTCATATTAAGGAATTAGAGGCTGAGATGTGTCAAGTGACTTGTTCAGGGTTGCATTAGCAAGTGTCTGAGGTAGGGTTTGAACTCAGTTTTTTTCTATCTACAAGTCACAATCTCTAACCAACACGACATTTAGCTGCCTGCTACTACTACTACTCGTAGTACTTACTTCACAGAGTTTTTTGCCAAAATTAAATGAAATAAAGTATAGAAAATAGTTTATAAATCTTAAAGAACTATATGATTTCGCAGTCCCAGTTCATTCCTACAACAAACCATCTCCACTTGACTATCATCCTTACATCACCTCATCACATTCCAAATCACTTCCTACCCTTCCAACTCCCTATTATGTGTTTTCTTCCTCTGTGAGAATGAACACTCCTTGAGGGCATAATTGTATTTGTATCCCTAGTGTTTGGTACAACGCCTGGAATATAGTATTTAATAAATGCTACATCTGTGTATGTGTCTATCTCTCATCTGTCTCATCTACTATCTCTAATAATAACTTATTTTATATTTATATGGTGTTTTAGGATTTATAAAGTACTTTGCAAATATTAGTTCATTTTTTATCCTGGGAGATAGGTGCCATTATTATCTATTTTTTCACATAATAAAACAGGCACGCAAAGGTTAAATGACTTGCCCAGGGTGACACAATTAGCAAGTATCTGAGAGCAGATCTGGACTCAGGACTTAACTGACTGACCCCTTCTGTCATTACAAATAACTTTACATGTTAAGGCACAGATGAAGGGATGGGTATATAGAAAGACAAAATGTGAACATTTTGAAGACCTCAAAGCAGTGGAGAGAATGCTATTAGATGTACAGTTAGGATGAAAAAAATCCCTATGAACATATATAAAATACAAAGTTCAGTCATAAAGTGAGAACTCCTAATTTTTATCTTCTTGGTTGGTTGGCTGGCAGTTAACATCCATCTGTGGCCCACAGCAAAAATCTTACAGAAGTAACTGAATTTTCCATCTCTATTCCTGAAGTTATATTGAAATTTGACAGATGGAAGCACAACAGCAGTTATGCAGGTTATCTGGTAAATATGATCCATGTGAGAATAGAGTGAGGTTCCTCGTTACAGAATGCCCATGACTTATTTGTATTTGCAAATGACAGAAGAAAGTCTGAGGTGAATCTGATGTCATTAACTGCATCATTAGAGACTGTGAACTGAATTAAAGATCCTGAGAAAGTCATTGAAAGAAAGTGCTAACCTTGAAGAAAAATAGACTCTATATATACCAGAAATGAAAAAAAAATCTTGCCACCACTATCATTCCTGATTGCTGAAACTCTTTCTGTTCTATCCCCACCCACAGAAATCACACTGTGCTATCCAGCAAGGTGTCACTAGAGAAGAAAATAGCGAGAGCCCTTTCCTCTTTATTAACTCAGATTGAGTTTAAGCCAAAAAGGAGGTTGGGTCTCATTGAATAGGCATCTAGTGGGAACATTTTATTACCTTCAAAAGGACCAGAAAGAAGTGACCCAGGAGCTAGGGCACTGTCTTGAGGTTTCAGTAAACAAAGGGAGTCAGTAAATGCACAACAGGAGTTTTTGTTTAACTTTAAAGACAGTAGAAAACCACTGAAGCTTTGTGGGCAGGAGGATGACTTGGCTATGCAGAATGTGATCAGAGAAGGAAATTCTGAAGGCCAAGATTTTGGAAATGAAGTTTCAGATGTTCAAAATGTAAATGAATAGCTCTACCTCTCTATTAATTTCTGTCTCCCTCCCTCTGTCTCTCATCTATCTATCTAACCACCTACCTATATAATCAATAAGTATATGTCTATCTTCTCTATCCTGTATCTCTCTAGATATCACCTATCTATAAGAATGTGTATATTAATCTAGCTAGCTAGCTAATCACCTATCTATATAATCAACAAATATCTACTCTTATCTATTGTGTATCGATCTAGATATCATCTATCTATAAGAATATAGGCATACATCTATCTACCTAATCACCTATATAATCAAGAAGTATGTATCTTTCCTATGTCTATCATGTATCTGTCTAGATATCAACACCTATTTATATATATGTATCTATCTATCTATTCATATCTTGGACAGATATTGCAAATGAACAATGAACTGGTATTAGAATAGAACAGAAGGCAAATGGGGTAGATTGCTTTTGAGAAATTGGAAAGTTCTTTTAATGACCCAAGCTCCTCTGTAAAACAAAGATACCATGTTTTGCTACTAATTCTTTGATGATCAATAGCTGTGAGTCATGAAGTTCAAGCTCCAGTCTTGAACACTACAGAATTATAGAGGATTGCCTAAAGGACAATGAGAAGTGCATGGTAAATTTGAGTAGGTTGGCACATGATATCAAAAAAGGAGAAAAGTTGCAAAGAATGTTATCAAAGAAGGATATGATGCAAGAAGATGGGTAAGCGTGTGTAACCTGGATGCTTGGTTGGTATCCTCACATCAAAAAAGCTCATGAAAGGCCCTTAGGTAGCTAGGATACCCCTTTAGATAAATTTATGGGAGAACATGGACAAGAATTTCACAGGATGGAAATGCATGGATGGATTTCCCAACCTGAATTTGTAAGATATATCCACATAGATGAGATCATTGAACCGTTGGAGTAATCTCCTGCATTATGACAAGAACTCTGTCCTGCTGTCTTGCTATTGAATTTGGTAATATATTCCAAACTCCCAGAAATGAAACCCCTCATAACAATTTTGTGTATCATTTCCATACACTTCCTATGCTATAACATCCTGTATCACTGTATATTGTATGACATTGTATACCTTGTAGAATTTTCAGCCAGGAGAGACGACCTTTAGAAATTGTTATTGTTCTTGTTTTTCAGTCATGTCTAAATTTTTGTGACTCCTTATGGGGTTTTCTGGGCAAAAATACTGGAGTGGATTGCCATTTCCTTCTCCACCTAATTTTACAGAAGAGAAAACTGAGGCAAACAGGGTTAAGTGACTCGCCCAGGGTCAAAAGGGCTAGTAAATGTCTGAGGTTAGATTTGAACTCATGAAGATGAGTCTTCCTGATTCCAAGTTTAATGCTTTATCCACTGCAAATATAGGAAATTTCTGTATCAAAATTGGACATTTCAAAACCAATATCATTATTTTTAAAAGGTTTTAAATTTAAAAATCAACCCTGATTTTTAGGGCACAGGATATTTTTCAACAAATATCTAGGGGAAAAATCCTTACAAAGTAAGATTTTCCCTGAGAAGTATATCACAGTGAAAAGAGTTCCGGCTCTGGAATCAGAGGACCTGGTTCCTCTTATGCTACCTCTTATGCTTAGTAGTTGTTTATTTGTTTTAATTTCCGGCATTACTTATTCTCCATGGACCTTAGTTTCCTCATCTTTCAAAAGAAAGTATTATGCTAGATAGCCTCTAAAGACCCCTATACTCTTGATCTATGATTCTTTGCTCTATGATCTTATACATGGAAATATTTTGATTATTTACTGACAAGAGATGTGTGTCCTTTGAAAATGAGTATATGGTACTTATATTGACCATTATATTGGATCAGGATTTTTTTTCTGAGTGTATCTGTTGACTTTATTTCCGTTGTTAAAATCTTTTATTGTATACATTGTGTACAGTTTGCTTCCCCCCACCCCAGCAGCAGAGTGGTACATTGGGTAGAGCACTGAATCCGGAGTCAGGAAGAGACAAGTTCAAATTCCATGTGATTCTAGGCAAGCAACTTATGAAAAAACTTTATTTTAGTTTTAATTTTTGAAATGAAACAAGCACCTCT
This sequence comes from Notamacropus eugenii, assembly GCF_028372415.1. Classification (NCBI taxonomy): domain Eukaryota; kingdom Metazoa; phylum Chordata; class Mammalia; order Diprotodontia; family Macropodidae; genus Notamacropus; species Notamacropus eugenii. Next base: position 172,608,455 of record NC_092873.1, on the reverse strand, counting down.
ATAACATAGTGTAATAAAAAGATGATTGCCCTTGAACTGCAAGTCTCATAGGTACAACTTGCTATTGCTTTTAAATATATAATAAAGTTATCATATACATTTCTTTTTTCCCTTCCCTCCCCCATGACCTAGAGATGGCTACTATTAGACACAAATATGTATATGTATGTATGTGTGTGTATATGTGTGTGTGTGTATGTGTAAAATTATTCTATACATACTTCTTTTCATCAGTTCTTTCTCTGGATGCAGATAACTTTATCTGGGCAAATACCATAATCTCTGCCTGAGTTTCCTTATCCATAACATGAGCACAATAATAGCACCTAGTTCACAGGGTTTTATAAGGCTCAAATGAGGTAATGTTCATATAGTGCTTTGCAAACCTTAAAATACTAGGTAATTTCTAGTTATTACTAGCTATCATTATTTCCTTCCAATTGTGTCACTTCATACAAGTCTTCCCATGCTTCCTTTCAATTCTTCATCCTAACCATTCCATATGGCACATTAATATTGTATTACCTCTATATACTGCATTTTTTCATTCCTCTCCCAATTGTACATAAAATCTATTCCTAGTTCACTGCTATCATGGACAATGTTGCTAGCAATATCTTTTAAAACATAGATTTTTAACTTGCTACCAATAACCTCTTTGAGTTTTAGATCCAGTGGTGAGATGTCTGAGTCAAATTGTATAAATAATTTAGTACTTTTTTTTTTTACACAATTCCAGTTTTCCCCCACAGAATGGTTGAGTCAGTTCATGGTTCCATCAAAAGTCAATTAGTACGTCTGTCTTCCTCTATCCCCTCCAACAATAAATTGTCCCATGCTTTAGACTTTCAGACAGTGTGATAGGTGGGGTATGATGGATTTATTTTATTTTGCCTTTGTCTGAAGATTAGTGGATTTAATCATTTTAAGTGGTTATTGATAGTATGCATATCATCCTTAGAAAACTGTTCCCTCCACAAAATGCTATTCCAATACCTCTTTATGGCATGGAAGTGATCTTGAGTTCCCAACGCCTAAGTCAGCAAAAAAAAACAAAAACAAAAAACCTGGCAAGTTCTATCATACAGGAAAGGCTTCAAATATGGCCCAAACAATAGACAATGTTTACTTTCTGAAAACCATGCCAGCTAAATATGGAAAGGTTCATCAGGTACTTGGTCAATGACTGATTTGGCTATGGTAAGTCATGTAATGAAGGGCTTACATGGCTCCTTTTTACTTCTCTGATGGTGGCAGAATTGTATAAAAGGGAATAGAGGTTGCTAAGAATCACACAGTGTTTAGACTAGCAATAAACATTAATTTATTTGTTGACACTCTAAACGTGAGATATTTGCAAAGAAAACAGAATTGTATTAATTTGGATATTTTTCAGTATGAATGAAACCAAAAGAAGACAAAAGAAAGTTGCATCTAAATAAAAGAATGTCTCACATGTTCTTAACGAGTCAAATAAAAGAACTGGTGAACTTGATTTTTATCATTTATCCAGAGGCAATATTTCATGGGACATTTGTTCATCTCCTATTATAGGACTGACTTTAAACATTTACAAAAATATCATCATGAAAATAATTGCTGCTTATGTGCCGACATCTATGGAAGAAGATGAAGAGTTTGGGGATTTTGATGATGAACTTGATAAAATTCTCAGTATTAAATCAACATAAAACTTGATTCTTGGTGATTTCAAAGCAGAGGATGGCAAAAACATGTTCAGAAATATGATTCAAGGATAGGAAGCAAAAGGAGCCAAAGGCTTTTTAGAATGCACAGAACTCTCATGCCTACATATAGAGAATGATGTCTTCTAGAAAAGACTCAAGAAGTATTTGGTATGCTAATGAATAAATAACATTTATAGAAAATGAACTGATTATATTTCAAAAGGCAAGAAATGACTCACTCCTAATGTGGAAGTCATTCCTGAGTCAACTGATTATATAGACAGACCCCTGATTTGTTAATACAAAGATCAGAATTTAAACAAACTTAGAAGACTGAAAAAGAAAAAATGACCTGACACATAATTAAAACAACTTCAGCCTGCTCTATTTAAATAAGCTGTTGACAAAAAAACTGGGAAATGAGTGGAGTTATAGACTTTGACTCCTATGCATCCATTTCCTAAAGAAGCATTTTACTGTTGTTCGGTTGTTTACAGATGTGTCCAACTCTTCATGACCCCATTTGGGTTTTCCCTTTTTTTTTTTTTTTGAGGACAATCTTTTTTATTTTTTGAAATACTTTTTTTTAATTCTTTTTTTATTATTATTTTATTTATTTAACTTTTAACATTCATTTTCACAAAATTTTGGGTTCCAGATTTTCTCCCTATTTGTCCCCTCCCCCCACCCCAAAACACCAAGCATTCTGATTGCCCCTATCACCAATCTGCCCTCTCTTCTATCATCCCTCCCTTCCCTTGTCCCCATCTTCTCTTTTGTCCTGTAGGACCAGATAACTTTCTATACCCCTTTACCTATATTTCTTATTTCCTAGTAGCAAGAACAGTCCTCAACAGTTGTTCCTAAAAGTTTGAGTTCCAACTTCTCTTCATCCCTCCCTCCCCACCCCTTCCCTTTGGAAGGCAAGCAATTCAATATAGGCCATATCTGTGTAGTTTTGCAAATGACTTCCATAATAGTCGTGTTGTGTAAGACTAACTATATTTCCCTTCATCCTATCCTGTCCTTGCTTCTATTCTCTCTTTTGATCCTGTCCTTTCCCAAGAGTGTTGACTTCAAATTGCTCCCTCCTCCCATTGCCCTCTCTTCCATCATCCCCCCCCACCCTGCTTATCCCCTTGTCCCCCACTTTCCTGTATTGTAAGATAGGTTTTCATACCAAAATGAGTGTGTATTTTATTCCTTCCTTTAGTGGAATGTGATGAGAGTAAACTTCATATTTTTCTCTCACCTCCCTTCTTTTTCCCTCCACTAAAAAGTCTTTTGCTTGCCTCTTTTATGAGAAATAATTTGCCCCATTCCATCTCTCCCTTTCTCCTCCTGATATATTTCTCTCTCACCCCTTAATTTCATTTTTTTAAGATATGATCTCATCCTATTCAATTCACTCTGTGCTCTGTCTCTGTGTGTGTGTGTGTGTGTGTGTGTGTGTGTAATCCCACCCACTACCCAGATACTGAAAAGTTTCAAGAGTTACAAATATTGTCTTTCCATGTAGGAATGTAAACACATCGACTTTAGTAAGTCCCTTATGACTTCTCTTTCCTGTTTACTTATCATACTTCTTTTCATTCTTGTGTTTGAAAGTCAACTTTTCTTTTCAGTTCTGGTCTTTTCATCAAGAATGCTTGAAAGTCCCCAATTTCATTGAAAGATTATTTTTTCCCCTGAAGTATTATATTCAGTTTTGTTGGGTAGATGATTCTTGGTTTTAGTCCTTGTTCCTTTGACTTCTGGAATATCCTATTCCACGCCCTTTGATCCCTTAATATAGAAGCTGCTAGATCTTGTGTTCTCCTGATTGTGTTTCCACAATACTCGAACTGTTTCTTTCTAGCTGCTTGCAATATTTTCTCCTTGACCAGGGAACTGTGGAATTTGGCCACAATGTTCCTAGGAATTTCTCTTTTTGGATCTCTTTCAGGTGGTGATCAGTGGATTCCCTGAATACTTATTTTGCCCTCTGGTTCTAGAATGTCAGGGCAGTTTTCCTTGATAATTTCATGAAGGATGATGTCTAGGCTCTTTTTTTGATCATGGCTTTCAGGTAGTCCCAGAATTTTTAAATTGTCTCTCCTGGATCTATTTTCCAGGTCAGTTGTTTTTCCCATGAGATATTTCACATTATCTTCCATTTTTTCATTCTTTTGGTTTTGTTTTGTGATTTCTTGGTTTCTCATAAAGTCATTAGCCTCCATCTGTTCCATTCTAATTTTGAAAGAACTATTTTCTTCAGTGAGCTTTTGAACCTCCTTTTCCATTTGGCTAATTCTGCTTTTGAAAGCATTCTTCTCCTCATTGGCTTTTTGAACCTCTTTTGACAGTTGAGTTAGCCTATTTTTCAAGGTGTTATTTTCTTCAGCATTTTTTGGGGTCTCCTTTAGCAAGGTGTTGACCTGCTTTTATTTCATCTCTCTCATTTCTCTTCCCAGTTTTTCCTCCACCTCTCTTACTTGATTTTCAAAATCCTTTTTGAGCTCTTCCATGGCCTGAGCCCATGGAATATTTATTTTGGATGTGTGGGATACAGAAGCCTTGACTTCTGTGTCTTTCTCTGAAGGTAAGCATTGTTCTTCCTCATCAGAAAGGAAGGGAGGAAATATCTGTTCACCAAGAAAGTAACCTTCTATCCTCTTATTTTTTTCCCCTTTTCTGGGCATTTTCCCAGCCAGTGACTTGACTTCTGAGTATCCTCTCCACAGCCTCCTCTCCTCCAGATCTGCCCAGCCAGAGCTTGAGGTCTGAGATTCAAATGCTGCTTCCCAGCCTCAGGACTTTCAGTGGGGCAGGGCTGCTATTAAGTGTGAGATTAAGTTCAGGTGCTTGGGTGGAGGCAGGGCCGCCACATGGGCTCAGTTCCCTCAGGGGGTTTATGTGGAGACCTTCAGCAATGGATCTGAGCTCCTGCCTGCTTTGGGAGCCCTTGTCTGCTGCTGCCTGCACTGCTACCTCCTGAGGGGTCCTGAGTTATGGAGATCCCCACTCCCCTCTCCACGAGCCAAGAAGACTCTTTCACTCACCCTTGGTGCCTGTGGGTGGAGGGACCTGCACAGCCACTGGAGATTCTGTCCCTGAAGCCTGCTCGGATCTGCTCCTTTTGGTGCCACGTGGCCAAGGCAGGGCTGGGCTCTGCTCTGGGTCTGGTGCACGACAGACCTTTTGCATCAGGTTTTCAGGTCTCTTTGGAACAGAAATCTCGCCTGCTCTGTTGTTCTATGGCTTCTGCTGCTCCAGAATTTGTTGGGAGTTCTTTTTTACAAGTAATTTATTGTCTGTGGATTTGGAGCTAGCATATGTGTGTCTTTCTACTCTGCCATCTTGGCTCCTCCCCCTGGGTTTTTCTTGATAAAGATACTGGAGTGGCTTTGCCAGTTCATTTTACAGATGAGGAAACTGGAACAAACAGCATTAAGTGACTTGCCTAGTTCATACAGTGTCTGAGGCCATATTTAAACTCAGGAAGTTGAGTCTTTCTGACTTCAGGCCCCAGCATATCCACTATGCCACTATAAAGAAACATAATGAATGTAAATCAATTACCATGACAAAGAGACATTTAGAACTATCTCTACATAATATTTGATCTCTTTCCTAAGTAAGGAGATATGACAGCCAATGCAACAGTGAATAAGGATGATATTTAAATTCTAATGAAGGATAATGGAAAATCATGAGCATTATTACCTAAAAACAACTGAGAAATAGTGTTTAGGGTGCTTACATTCAGCTAGTCACCCAGGTTCAAAACCTACGGATCATCCCCAATTCTTCACTCTCATTTACTATGCCCCTTCCTGTCCCATCAGCTGAATTTATCAGTCAATTGATCAACAGGTACTTATTAAAATTTTCTATATGCTAGGCACTATGCTAAGTGCTAGTGATACAAAGATAAAGCTTAACTGCCACTGACCTCAAGACATTTTCTAATAAGGAAAGTAACATGCATACATTTAAGTTTATACAAAATATATGAATACAGCTAGTATTTTTTGGAGAGTACCCTAGCAGCTGGAGATGAGGAGAGGATTCACATAGCAGGTGGTACTTGAGCTGAGTCTTGAAGGAAAACCAGGGAATCTAAGAGTCAAAGGTGAGGAAGCAGTGTGTAGAATAACGAGTAAGCCAATATGGCTGAAATGCAGAGTACAAAGAGGGACATTGTATATAAGATGACAGGAATCTTCTTATACACTATTTTTGTACAAGTAAACAAGCATTTGCTATGTGTGTGGCACAGGAATTTTTATTCAATCCTATTTTTGCTGTTCATCCTTCGTTCTTGAAGGGGACCAGTATTTAATCCTAGCAGTGATACTGGGCTACTGCAATTTGTTGCAGAGTGTGTGACATAACTGAACCTTTGTTTCCTCAAGATCACTGATAGCTGTGCAGATTGTGGTTTGGGTGAGTAGAGACTTGAGGCAGGGAAACAATTTAGGAAACTATTGTAGTAGTCTAGATTAAGAAATGATGAACCCTGAACAAAGGTGATGTCCATGTTAGTGGATAGAAACGAACTTACTCTAGAGATGTAAAAATTTAAGTGAGATTTGGCAAATGACTAGATTTGTCTGATGAGTGAGAGTTGGGAATTGAGGACGACATTCAAGTTGTGAATGTGGGTGACTAGGAGGGAGGCTAAGTATCTTGCCCAAAGTCAGATGGGTAGCAAGTGTCAGCGGTAAGATCTGAATCCAGGTCCTCAGACTCCCAAATCTGTGCTCCTTTCACTGCACCATGTAGTACTCTATGGCTACTTGAGGATGGCTATATTTCTATATTTCTATGCCATATAAATATATCAAGCCAGGAAAGTGGACTTTTTTCATTAGAAAGTAAATTAAAATATCTTCTGATCAGTCACATGTTTTTTCTATGATCTAATAGGTCTTGAAATACACAGCTCATAATTTGTTAGAACATGGTAGGAGAGTCATCTTGCTTGAATGGCATAACTGTACTTACACTGACCATATCAGGTCTGAAAGATTGTCTTCCCATATTCTTGTTCCCATATTTTTACCAGGTTGTAGGTCCCCTACAGGTTCACTTTGGGAAATCAAATAATACAACAGAGCTGGTTCAGGAGATCAGGGATAATTAGTGGGGGTACTTATCATGAACATAAATGGTATTTACCTATTGTAAGCAGGAAATAGAAGGCAGATCAACAAGAGGAGAGAGATGTGAGAGGTCAGAGCTGTGAGGTCACCATGAGAAGAAGATAAAAGATGTTGAATGAATCAGAGTTTAGGCAAAGTGGAGATAAAATTACTACTTTGCTGGAATCCTATGTTGATATAAAGACATTTTTTATATATATGCCAGAGAAGGTACACTGCCTATTGGTTCTTCAGTACCTAGAGACCATCTGTAGCTGTTATTCATGGCTTAAAAAATATTTTTATAGTGGTTTAAGGTTTACACACTACTTAACATGCTATCTCATATTTCCTCACAACAATCCTGCAAGGCAGATATTATTATCACCCCCATTTTACAGATGAAGAAACTGAGATTGAAAAAGGTTAAATGATTTGCCCAGGGTCTCATAGCTAGGATTTGAACTTGAAACTTTCTGATCCAGAAACCAATAGTATAAATCATTACTGCCAAACTGTCTCTGTCCATAACTCTATATGTGACTATACATATATATATACACACACACATACATATGAACACATATATACATATGCATATGCATACATATATACACATGTACATACACACATACACACACACACACACACACACACACACACACTGCCCTGGCTCTACAAGGTAGTAAGACTAGATAGGAATAGCTCTCAAAACATTGGCATATTGACTAGGGCTTTTCTTTTTTTCAGTGTTTCCCTGCCTCTAAGAGCTTAATGACCTCATTAGCCTCTGAATCATAAACTAATTAATGTGTGACCTCTCCAGATAGCTTAAAATCTTGCATTCTCTTCCTAATACCTGTGATATGATTGATGTGGGGAATTCAGTAAATACACATTTATTAATTATGTAATACATGCCAAGAACAGTGCTGAGTCCTGGAGATACAATGAAATGTAAAAGACAGTCCCTGTCCTCAAGGAACTCACATTCTAATGGTTGGAAATTCATTCTAATAACACAGATTGACAATTTAATATTATCTTATAGTCTTAGAGAGCCATCTGTAGAAACTGGAAGATTAACTGACTTACCCAATGTCACACAGCTAATATTTGTCCAAGGCAGTATTTGAACCAAGGTCTTCCTGTCTCCAAGGCTTATCCTTTATCAATGGAGACATTCTATTTGACCCTAGTTAAATAATTGCCTATATTTACAGAGTACAACTTTAAAGATGAGAAATATGAGCTTCAAAGTGGTCAGTAGACAAATGAGCTGCCTCCTAGTCCAATACACTTTCTTCTACACAGTGCTATCCTTAAAAATAACATGAATTTTGGGCATTTTAGGCACAGAATTAAGGGGACAATGTTTTTTGTTAAGGGGGACATTTTTAGTCTAAGTCATATATTTTGCTTACCCTATCATATGGCAGGCAGCCATTTCCCTACCTGTGGCATAGTTGTTGCTACCTACTTCAGAGGCAGAACTGCAACTAGAGGGGTGTCATCAGAACTTTGCATCAAGATTACCATATGACAGGCTAGAAAGTTTACAGGGTGGTAATAGCACCATCTGAGAGTTGTTCTTCTTCTTGAGGCATTCTTCCTTTTTAGCTCCTGTCCTTACCATACTGTACTCCTGCCACCATTGCCCTACCCTCTGAAGCCAAGACAAGAAGTAGAATCATTTTTCAATGAAGAAACCTTTCAAATACTTGAAAAGAATCCTCATGGTATACTGAAACAGTCACATCCCAAGTAAACCTTCATATCTCAATAGTATAGAAATCTTGTGACTAACTGATTGAGTTTCATACCCTACTAGGGCCACACTATATCCCTGCCAACATTCTGTCAATAACACAGAAACCTTGTGGTTTTCTGGAGTACTCTCTTTTCTCTCAGAACCTCAGGTGATCTTCCTTTACCCCAGTAGCAGAGAAACCTCAGGGAAGCCTATTTTGACTATCCTTTCAACTCCCAAGTGCATGGCATAAAAATTGCTAGTTCCATGTTTTCCAAGTGGAATCTTTCTTATGCTTTGAAATTCTCCTTGCATTGGTTGCATTGGTCACTCATTCTCACCTTTGACCAGATAGTGGTCCTACTAAAGCCATAAGAAAGAAAAAGGGCAAGCTATTTTCTCCACCACAGACTTACCGGGGTGAGTATGTTTTAAGTATCCTCTTGGAAATGCAGGGAAAAATCAAGGTGGAAGTATTAAATTAAAAGAAAACTTTAGCCAAATGGTTTATTGAGTTTTCTTGCATGTCTTTTTAGAGAGGATGAAGGCAGACAAGGTCATTGGAGGAAGGGGGAGCAGAAAGAAAGTCCTACCAATCTGAGGGAATCATTAGAAACTTTAAAGATTTCTGGGAGGAAGGGAAGGGGAGCCCAGGGATCAAATCATGCCTTTAAGCTGTGTGTGGCACTCCTACGAGAGTCAATCAAAATCATGGACAAAAATCAATGGCAGGAGTTTGCCCTGAAACTATAAATGAGAAAAACTGAAAATCTGAAATATTCCTTGATAAATGTCTGGGAGCACAGCAGTCTTCTGGGAGGTCAGGTGTTTGAAGAAATGAAGGTGCCCGACATTCTTCTGTTCCTGGATAAATTAGCATCATGAAGTAGAGAATCCCATTTACTGACTTTCTCTTCAAAAATGATTTGTTATTTTTGCTAAAGCCCTTCAGCACTGTTTTAATTATTTTTTCCAGGCTGTTGAGCATTTTAATGAGTAATATTCATTTTTTGAAGAGATGATATGAAATTAGACTCCTTTCCCCCTTTACCTCTCTCTTCCCTCTTCCCAAAAGACTTTGGAAAACTCTAAAGCCTTTCGGATTTGACCCAAAGAAGCTTTGGGTCAGAGGTTGGGGTTCTGTACTTTAACCCTTGAGGTAAGAACAATTTGACTACTGCTCATTTTATGATAAGATCCTTGATGTACTGAGGTAAAATTAGGGAGTAGTTGAAACAGAGAAGGTAGAAAATTTAAATTTAACTGCTGACCTAAATAAAAATGAATGGTTTTATTCATCAATACCTGTCTTTTAAATAATTTTCATGAGGATTCCTGGGATTCATGGGGATATAAAGTGCAGGGCAGGGAATGGAAAAAAGTATGGTTCATAAAAATATTGAAAGTAGGTATTTTTTTACTGGAGGCATAACTATCTAGTCATCTCGGATATTGTATTCATTTTTAAAAGAGGTTCAGGCTAGCTAAGATATAAAGATGAAGTAAGCTGAAACTTGATTAAGCCGTATTTGATTGTGAACTTTTCTTATAGTTATGATAACGGAGGGGGGAAACTCTGACTTTTAATTTAAATTTAGGAAACTTTTTCTGAAGTTCATTCACACCAAAATTTAATAACTACATTCATAGAAGTAAGCTACAATTGTATCTTTCTTAATTACTTAAAAAATTTCCAGGAATATAGTTGGAAAGGACTTCTAGTAGATGATTTAGTACAATTGGTACCCGAACAAGAATCTTCTTCCAAAGCAGCCCATTCCACTTTTGAAAAATTCTGCTTGCCTGGAAGTTTTTTCTTGACATTATTAAGCTTAAATTTGTCTCTTTGCAACTTCAACTCATTGTTCCTGGTTTTGCCCTTTTGAGGAAAAGCATAAGAAGTTTGATCACTTTTCAATGAAGCAACCTTTCAAATACTTGAAGATAGCTATTATGTACCTTCCATCTCCACTATCATTTCCCAAACTGAACAACTCCCATTTTCTTCAATTTAAATCATATGGCCTGACCTAAAGTCCCCTTGCCATGCTGGCCACCCTCTTTTAGAGAGTCTTCAGTTAATCAATATCTTCTTTAAAGTGTGGCACCTAATTTTGAACAGAGATTTTCAGATGTTGTGTGACTAGGTCAGAGTGCCAGGGGACTTTCACTTCCTTACTCAATTCAATCCAATTGAACAAACATTCATTAGGATCTTACTATGGTAAAGTGATTCTCTTAAGCGCTGGAAATACTAAAAAAAAAACCAAAAAAAAAAAACCTCCTGCCCTCAAGGATCTTATATTCTGACAAAATAACAACAACAGAGAAGGTAATTGCCACTGGTGATAATTAAATACTTACATGAGTAAAATAACCAACTTGTCCCCAGTAGTGGTCACCATCCTGCTCCTGTGGACACTACCACTAGTTTTATTGTGAACTAAACTCGACTGAAATAGTTCTAAAACAAAAGGGATACATATTCCAAAAACCTTTCCTTTGACTAGTACACAGAGAATCCACCAACATGAAAGCCAAAGCACACCAGTCATCTGTGAAAACAAACCCTCCATGCATCCAGTATAAAGCCAACCACCACCATTATTCACAACCCTTCCAAAACAACAACATGAGAACACATATCATATTGTTTTAAGCAGTGATTTAAATATTTTCAAAACTAAAAGTTTTCATACCTTGCATTAGAAATTTGTTCTTCTGAGGGAAGTTTAACTATTGCAGTCCTCAATAGCATACCTATTTTAATGCAGACTCAAATCACATTGGTATTTTATACTGTTTCATAGTGTTAATCTATTGAACTCATAGCTCACTAAAGTCATTATTTTTCTTATCAAACTGTCATCCTCTCCAAAGTTTACTTTAAAGTTGACTTTTGGAACCCAAGTATAAGAATTTTCACCTATCCTTATTACATTTCCTCTTAGTTTCCTCCCAATGTTCTTTCCTTGTTGAATCTTAATTCTGTCACTCAATGTCTTGGTCTTAACTTTTGTCATCTTAAAATTTGATACGTATGCCACCTCTGAGTTAATCTAAATCATTGATTGAAGAAATTAAAAAACCAATTGAAAAAGCTACTCACAAGACCTCCTTCCAAGATGGCATGAAACCATTAATTACTGACTTTGGGGGAGGTCCTTCCATTGAATTAGTTCCTAATTTTCCTGTCATTTAGCCCATGTCTCAGTGTTTTCTGTGAAAAATAATGAGAAACAAATACTTTCCTAAAATCCAAATAAACTACATCAAGAATATTCCTTTGCTTTAACAATCAGGAAACCTTCAGGATACTGACACAATCTATGCTTGAATAAGCTATACTGGCTTTTTATGAATATTGTTTACTTTTCTTGGTGTTCAGTAACTATCTCTTTAGTAAAATATTCTAGAATTTTCCAGGAATAGATGTCAACCTCATTAATGTATAAGTTTCATACTCCATTAAAAATGAGGAATTTGCCCATTCCCAGTGCTTCAATAATTACCCTTATTGAAGGATTCTGGGAAGATAGTAGAGTAGGTCAGAAAATTCCAAGTTCTCAAGATTTCTCCCCACAAAAAGAGTTAAAATAGCACCTTAGGGTGAACAAAGTGTGGGTAAAGTTAAATAATAATATGGGCACCACAGGGGTCTTCCTGGAACAATTCAAGAATATCTGAAGGAAAATCTCAGGACAAGTTTTGGTCCCCATGAAGAGTAAACACCTCCAGGCTAGGTTCCATTTTAGCAACAAACTGTAAGCCCTGGGGTAAGTTGGTTTGAGGCTGCCTTGGCCCCAGCCAAAAGTACTTTCACTCCTGGGATAGTGGGGGAGCTTGGTATTTGAACCTGGGAAGATCAAGGGAAACTCTGCTGATAAGGAACGCTAGACCCAGGTGTGATGTAAAGAGCAGTGGATGAGAAGGATCCAGTATACGCCTGGTGAATGCATTGGGGCAGAAAGTCTCTGGCTGCGGGCATTTACAGGAGGCTGGAGGTTTGGCTTTGACTCCAAGCTAGATGGGAGAACTGAAGATTTGGGGCAAGAGGCACCATTTCCTATACTCTGGGACTAGAGGTGATTACAAAAATTAAGCTATTACCAAAAAAAAAAATGCACAGGCAAAAGATAAAGAATCTAACCATAGAAAGCTATTTTGGGAATAGAGATGACCGAGGTTCATATTCAGAGGGGATATTGAAGTAAAGAAACCCCCAAAGAGTAAGGTCAGATGGTCACCTGCCCAAAAAGAATTTATAGAAGATCTTTAAAAAAATTTTAAAAATCAAATGAAAGAGATGGAGAAAAAATAAGAATAATCCAAGAAAAGTAAGAAGATTATGAAAGGAAAGCCAACCAATTAGAAAAGGAAATCCAGAATCTTAAGGAAGAAAATGACACTTTGAAAATTAGAATTGGACAAAATGAAGTCAGAGAAATTATAAGAGGTCAAGAAATCATTAAAGAAAATATAAATAATGAAAGATAGAAGAGTAAGTCAAACATCTCATAAGAAAAACAACAGATTTGGAGAAAAGATCAAGAAGAGAAAACATAAAAAATTGAACAAAAAGTTATGATAAAAAAAGAATCTTGATACAAAAATACAAGAAATAATTAAAGAAAATTATCCTGAAACCTTAGAACAAGGGGGTTTTGGGGGGGAGTAGAAATAGAAAAAAAATCCATTGATCACCATTTAACAGAGATCCCATGACAAAAACTCAGGAATATCATAGTCAAATTTTGAAACTCCCAGTTTAAGGATAAAAAACAAAAGCATCAAGATTGAAACAATTTAAATATGATGGAGTCACAATTAAAATTACACAAGACATAGCAGCAGAGACATTAAAGAACTGCAGATCTTGGAACACAATATATTGAATAGCAGAAGAACTGAGGCTCTGGTCAAAAATAACATACCCTGCAAAATTAAGTATTATTCAGAATGAAAAAAATGGACATTTAATAAACTCTCAGACTTTTAAGACTTTGGTAACAAAAACCCTGAACTTAATAGAAGATTCAACATAGAAGAGAAATATATATATGCAAAAGTCTAATTATAAGGGATTCATAAAGACATACTCTTTACCTTTTATATATGTAAAATGTATGTCCAAGACTTTTATTAATAATCAGGTACCTCATAACAAAGACTGGGGTAAACTCAACTATGATATTAATTTTAAAAGTTAAAGCCATTTAGGAATAGCTAAGAAGAGTAATTATTTTATACTAATGAAGTGCAAGAGGAAGAATTGATACAGAGGAATTAGATGGGAGAGGAAGGTTGGTAGTTCTGGTAACCTACTTTCATCAGGAATGAATTCAAGAGGGAACAATATGTATATATTTAGAAGAATATAAAAATCTTCTAAATTCAGAGGAAATAAAATGTTAGGGGCATAAAGAAGGGAGAGAGGAAAAGGGAGGGAACAGGTAAAAGGGGCTTATGGAAGGGTTTTTAGATTTATAGAAATGGGAGAATAGGGGAGGGATTCCTGGAGGGGGTAGGCAAGTAATAGGAGGGCAGGATAGCGGGTACAAGTAGAGGAGGCAGGAGGGTTAGGAAACAAGAGATATGCACAAGCATAAAAACCAAAGATCAGGTCTAGAATTGGTCTGGGAAAATACATGTCTATATATGTATGCATATATTTATATGTGTATGTATATATCTATAGCTATAGAGAAACATATCTAAACTTCATTGTAGCCTTCTGAGGGGGGTTTGGGGAGGGGAAAAAGAACAAAGTAAAGCAGCACACAGCAGGGAACAAAAGAACTCACAAGGAAGCAAAGAAAAGATGGACAATTTTCAACAAAATAACTATTATTTAACAGAGATTTTCTTGAAAGTATATTGTTACATAATCTGAATCCTCTCTTATGTTCTGCTATGCACATGATAGGTTTTTTCTTTTAACTCAGTATTTTAAGTTCCAATATTTAAGTTTATGTTTTTCTTTGTTTTCTCTATTCTATATTTGTGTTCTGGCATTTGAATCGAAAATAAAATTTACATGAATTAAAAAAGGGAGCTAGGTGAGAGTACCATCCCTGGTGTCAGGAGGACCTGAGTTCAAATCAGAAATCAGATACTTGACACATTTGCTAACTGTGGGGCAAGTCACTTAACATCAATTGCCTTGCCTTCCCCCTCCAAAAAAAAATTATTATCATCATCATATCTACTATTTATATAGAACTTTAATGTTTGCAAAATGTTTTACGTATTTTATCTCTTTGATCTGCATGAAAAGTCATTATTTATTAGCTTTCAGAACTCAATGATAATCATGTAAATGAATTCCTTTAGTAACGTGATATGTTCATCTGGGACTGGTACCTTGAATTCATCACTATTTCTTTTCTTATACTAGTATCAAATATGTATAAATTATTTTGGTCCTATATTTTCAAAAGCCACAATTATCCTATAGCTGTTTTATTGTTCTGCTGTGTTTAAGTTGATGACATTCATGTATGCATGCATTCATTTGTTCACTGCTTAAATGTCTGCTATGGTCCAGATCCTGTGCTAGATACTACATTAGAAAAATTGGAAATGACCTCTGCCCTCAAGAAGATGAAAATGCATTGAACTGAACTAAGATGGCAAATTTTATTTCATTGACTCATAAAACTTAGCATTAGAAGAAACATCAAATGTCAGACTCTACCCTCATTTTATTTACAATTTCCTTGACAAGTTTTAATTCAGTTTCTGTAGGAACTATTATTGTAAAGGTTAAATTCACTACCTCATGAGGCAGTATATTCCATTTTTTGATAGCACTATTAAAATTTTCTTTTTTTTTTTTTTTGGAGCCAAGTCAGTGGATTAGAGGCATTAACCCAGCCAAACCCTTCCAATATTCCCCTCCAAATAACTTTAAAATAGCACCTCAAATTGAGTTTTGGAATAGTGTGGTCAACAAAATATCAGAATAAGACTTTTTCCAACCTTAAACAACTTAGGAGGTTGGCAGTAGAGATGCTAGGGCTGGGGTTGCACCAGCAGTGGACATTGGAGATGGCTGTAATAGTGGCAGCAGCAGTTTAAGGAGCTCTCAACCTAGAGATGATAAGGGGGTTGGACAACTGGTAAGAAAGATATTGCAGGGGATCTTTGCTGGCACTGGGTGCAACTGGCATTGACTGGCAACCATTTCCCACATGCTGTTCTGGGTCACAGTTCTAAGAAAGAGAAGTATATTTGTTGTTACTCACAAGGGAGCAGAGGTCCTGGGCATAGTTTCAGGGCCAAGAACAGTGTTAGGCTTGCAGCTGCAAAGAAACAGGGACCCTTCCTAGGTAACACCAGAGAGCAGAACAGAACAGGGACCACACCTCTTCCTGTATCACACCACTTTGGAAGCATCAAAATTTTTCAGACATCCAGAACTAACTTGGAAAACATCAGCAGAAAAAATCCTGAAACATGGAATGATGCCTCCCCAACCCTAGGTGAGCAGAGCCCAACTATAAAATAAAGTTCAAAGTCAAGAAATAGGTAAGGAAAATGAACAAACTACCAAAGAAAAAACTTCATCATAAAAAGCTACTGTGGTGGCACGGAAGACCAACATACAAACTCAGAAGATGACAACAATGTGAAAACAGCTAAAACCAAAGCATCAAAGAAAAAATGCTAATTGAATGCAAGCTCAATTACTGGAAGAGTTAAGAAAAAGAGAAGAGAGGAAAAATTGAGAAAAGAGATGAGTGTGATGCAAGAAAATTATGAAAAACAAATTAACAGCTTCGTAAAAGGCACAAAAAATACTGGAGAAATAATACCTTAAAAGCAGAATTGACCAAATAGAAAAAGAGGTACTTACTGAAGAAAATAATTTCCTTAAAAATTAGGATTGAGCAAGTGGAAGCTGATGATGCCATGAGACATTAGGAAACAATAAAGTTGAAAGAATGAAAAAAATAGAAGAAAATGTGAAATATCTCCTCTGGGAGACAACTGACTTGGAAAATAGATTAAAGAGAAATAATTTAAGAATTATCGAACTACTTGAAAAACATTAATCAAATAAAAAGCCTAGATATTATATTTCAAGAAATTATAAAGGAAAACTGGTGTTATATCTTAGATCCAAAGGGTAAAATAAAAATTAAAAGAATTCACCAGTCACCTACTGGAAAAGATCCCAAAATGAAAACTCCCAGGAATAGTACAGTCAAATTCCAGAGATCCCAAGTTAAAGAGAAAATATTGAAAGCAACCAGAAAGAAATAATTCAAGTATCATGGTGCGACAGTTGGAATCACACAAGTTTTAGTAACTTCCACATTAAAGGAATGGAAGGCTTGAAATATGATATTCTTGAAGGTAAAGGAGCTAGAATTACAACTAACAATAACCTACCCAGCAAAACTGAGCAAAATCCTTCAAGGAAAAAAATAGATATTTAATAAAATAGAGGACTTTCAAGCATTCCTGATAAAAAAGAACAGAGCTGAATAGAAAATTTGATATTTAAATAGACTCAAGAGGAACATAAAAAGGTAAACATGAAAGAGAAATCATAAGTGCTCAATAAAGTTAAACCATTTACATTCCAACATGGAAAGATGATACGTGTAATTCCCAAGAACTTTATCATCATTAGGGCAGTTAAATGCAATCTGATGGCATGGGTGTGAGTCAATTGTGTTGTGATGATCTCAAAAAAATAAAGGGGTGAGAATTGTTTCTTTCTGGCTGCTTGCAACATTTTCTTCCTGACCTGGGAACTCTGGAATTTGGCTACAATATTCCTAGGAGCTTTTCTTTTCAGATCTCTTTCAGCAGGTGATCTGTGGATTCTTTCAATATTTATTTTACCCTCTGGTTCTAGAACATCAGGACAGTTTTCCTTGATAATTTCATGAAAGATGATGTCTAGTCTTTCTTGTTTTTTGATCATAGTTTTCAGGTGGTAGTCCCATAATTTTTAAATTGTCTGTCCTGGATCTATTTTCTAGGTCAGTTGTTTTTCCAGTGAAATATTTCACATTATCTTCTATTTTTTCATTCTTTTGGTTTTGTTTTGTGATGTCTTGGTTTCTCATAAAGTCATTAGCCTCCATCTGCTCCATTCTTATTTTTAAAGAGCTATTTTCTTCAGTGAGCTTTTCAACCTCCTTTTGGCTAATTTTGCCAAATTTTAAAGCATTCTTCTTTTCATTGGCTTTTTGGACCTCTTTTGCCATTTGTGTTAGTCTACTTTTAAAGGTGTTATTTTCTTTAGCATATTTTGGGTCTCCTTTAGCAAGCTGTGGACTCACTTTTCATAATTTTGTTGCATCACTCTCATTTCTCTTTCCAATTTTTCATCCACCTCTCTTACTTGATTTTTCAATACGCTTTTTGAGCTCTTCCATGACCTGAAACCACTGCATATTATTTTTGTAGGTTTTGGATGCAGAAGCCTTGACTTTTAAGTCTTCCTCTGATGATGTGCTTTGTTCTTCCTCATCTGAAAGGATAGAAGAAAACACCTGTTCACCAAGAAAGTAGCCTTCTATAGTCTTATTTTTTCTCCCTTTTTGGGCATTTTCCCAGCCTGCTACTTGACTTTTGAGTTCTTTGTCAAGAGGAAGGTATACTTTAGGGACCTGTACATTCTCACTTTCTCCAAGGTGGTACCATCAAGGGAGAGGAGTTTACTCCTCTCCTGGCCTGTGCTCTGGTCTGGGAGCAACCACAAGTGTTCTTCTGCCCAGGATCTGCAAATAGGATTGCTTCTCCAGGGCCTCCACCAGCTCTACCAGGTCAGTGCTCTTCCTCACTCCAGGACCACCACTCGGG
The DNA here is from genome assembly GCF_028372415.1 of Notamacropus eugenii. NCBI lineage: Eukaryota > Metazoa > Chordata > Mammalia > Diprotodontia > Macropodidae > Notamacropus > Notamacropus eugenii. The sequence goes on along the minus strand of NC_092873.1, from coordinate 172,590,069 downwards.
GCTGAGACCCAAATCAGTCACTTGACTCCCCTTTCATTCCAAAAGAATGAATCAGTTCCTGATTCCCCCAGGGCCTTTAGGGGAGGGCTCCAAAAATGTACCACACTGGTTGCCACAGCCCTGGGCCCAAGACTAGAGCCAGACCATGCTCCTTTCTCACCCAGGTGAAAGAGCTTTCTCACTGTCCTTTGAAGTTGTCTTTGGTGTTTGTGGGTTGAGAAATCTGGGAACTGCACCTCCTACCCATGATTCCACATCCTGAAGCCTGCTCTAGTCTTGTCCATGAAGTTCCATGTGGCCAAGGCTGGACTGCACTTCACCCTGGGCCTGGTGCGGGAGACCTTTCCTGTTGATGTTCTAGGCTGCCTTGGACTGGGAATCTCTTTCACTCTATCATTTTGTGTCTTCTGCTTCTCTAGAATTTGTTTAGAGTCAATTTTTACAGGTATTTTATGGGTTATAGAGGGAGAACTAGAGCAGGTATATAGATACACACACACATATTAGAAAATATTTTCTTTTATTGACCTCAAATCTGTCTTTCTGTCACTTCCATGCAATAGCCCTATGCTTTTCTTCTGAAGTCAAGCAGAGAGCTAGCTTAACTGTCAGGAAGCCCTGAGTTCAAGTCCCATATCTGCTACATAACAGACTGAGAAAATCTGAGTCATTTAACTTCTTGGTGCACTAGACACTCCTTTAAGACTTTATGTTGCATAGACTAGTTGATGACCCGCATTGGCAGAGGAAGTTTTCTCATCATGAGTTGTTGCAACAATCACATAAATGAAATTGCAAGTCTAGTATAGACATCCCCTACCCTGTACAAAACCCAAACTTAGTAAGTTTATTTATTTAATTATTTTGTCTCTTAAAATGTGGTGATTATTTTAACTTTGTTTTAATTGATAATAAGGTGTGAATGATTTAGATATTTGGCTAGATCTTTGACGCACAGGCATGAGTACTCCTGCCAGTATAGCTCTAATATCTTCTCATTCTGTTTGATTCTTGTTTGTGTCTTTCCCCAAATCCGGGATAAATGATTTGCCCAATGTTCTGAAGTCCTAACATATTAAAACAATATGTTAGAGGTAGCAGTATAATGTTTAGACTTTACATTTATTTTCTCTTATTCATGCTACATTACCTCTCTTCCTATGGTGTGTTTGTGATAGTATCTTTTATCCCACTTATAATGTATGTCATAACTGATAATACAGTCTAAACTACTTAGCTCCACCATTTACATCTTCCCCTTTGTACTTTGGATTGTTTGTAATTTAATTTCTTATGATATCATGGAGTTACATGATTTATGGTAATATAATATCACCGGGCAAATATCAGTAGTAAAAAATGGGTTTTTACAACCACAAGAACCTTGGAAGGCAACACATATATACAGAGAATATGTATACGTAATTGTGAACACATTAGCACACATGCTTATTTACTAATTCAGTGGTCTGCCCATCTAGCTGCATAGTCTGAGCAAACTGACATTTTAATCTACTGAAAGACTAAGTTTAACTTTCCTAGGAACACAGCCCCCACTAAAATGCACACCTCCTTGACTACTCTGTACTTACTCTTGTACAGCTTTTATTTGTTCACACAAATATAGATAAACAGGATTGGTTTAAGGTAAAATTGTGAAACTAATATTGTTTTCTTAAGTGTCTTTGGCTTTGATTCCCCTTTGTTCTTTAGTGGAATCTTACCACTGGTGCATTGACCAATGCTTAGCTCAACTGATTCTCCAGATATGCATGACACACTTTTAAGCTCAATATGCATTAAGATTTTCTTCATCATTTTTAAGTCTAGACATTCAACAAAATAATGATTTTTATTCTTTGCTGATTTCAGAGATGTAAGTACTCACACTAAAATGTTTTAAAACTTTATTTTTTGTTATACTTTAAGTTCCTGTCTCCCTTCTTCCTTCCCTTGCCATCCCACACTATAGAAGGCTGCCATTTTACACACACAGACACACACACATATATATACACACATATAGACATATATATGCAAAGCCACACACTTCTAGTTATCATTTCTTTCTGTGTAGATGTTAGCATCTTCCTTCATAGGTTCTTTTTAGTTGGCTTGAATACTTATAGTACTCAGAATAACCTAGTTGTTCACAATTATTCTTTGATTATGGTTATTGCATGCATTGCTCTCTTGGTTCTGATAATTTTACCCTTCATTTCCTGCAGGTTTTTCCATGTTTTTCTAAAATCAACCTGGTTATTGTTTCTTACACTATTCCATCATAATCATATGCCACAACTTATTTAGCCTTTTCCCAGTTGTTGGACATCCCCTCAATTTCCAGTTCTTTGTCACCCCAAAAAGAGCTGCCATAAATATGTTAGAACATATAGGTTCTTTTCTTTTTTTTCCAGATTACCTTGAGAAACAGATCTAATCATGGCTATTTATGGGTCAAAAAGTATTCACACTTTTGTAACTCTCTTGGCATAATTCCAGATTGCATTCCAAAATTGTTAAACAAATTCACAGTTCCCCAAGAATGTATCAATGTCTCCATTTTCCCCTTCTATCATTTTAGGCAATCTTATAGGAGTGAGATAATATCTCAGAGTTGTTTGAATTTGTGTTCCTCTAAACAATAATGATTTAGAGCATTTTTCTATGGCTCTAGATAGCTTTGATTTCTCTATCTGAAAACTGCCTGTTCATATCCTTTGGCTATTTATCAATTGGGGAATGACTAATAAGCACGTAAATTTGACAAAGTTCTCTATATATTTGAGATTACAGACCATTATTTAAGAAACTGTCTATAAAATTTACCTCTCTCCAATTTTTAGCTTTTCTTCTAATGTTGGCCATGTTAATTTTATTTGTATAAAACCTTTTTAATTTAATATAATCAAAATTATCCATTTTACATTTCACAGTGCTCTCCATCTCTTGTTTATTCACATATTCTCCTATTCATAAGTCTGATAGGTAATATGTTCCATGTTCTTCTAAGTCATCTATGATATCTCCTTTTATATAGAGGTCATGTATCCATTTTGACCTTATGTTGGTAAATGATGTCAGATATTGATCTTTGCCTTGTTTCTGCCAGACTGCTTTCTAGTTTTCCCAACAATTTTTACCAAATAGTGAATCATTATCCTCAAAGCTTAAATCTTTATATTTGTCAAACACAAGGTTACTACAATCGTTTGCTGCTGTGTATTGTATGTCTACTCTGTTCCACTGATCTACCTATTTCTTAGTACCAGATATTTTGATAATTATTGTCTTATAATACAGTTTAAGATCTGTTTCTGATGAACCTCCTTTCTTTACATTTACATTTTTCCCATTAAGTACTTTTGATCTTTTATTCTTCCAAATTAATTTTTTTTACTATTTTTTCTAGCTCAATAAAATAAATTTTTGGTAATTTAATTAAGATGGTATTGAAGAAGTAGATCTATAGAATTGTCATTTTACTATATTGGATCTGCCCACCCACGAACAATTAATATTTCTCCAATTATTTAAATCTGATTTTATTTGAATAGTAAGTTTCTATAATTATATTCATATAGTTCCTCAATTTGTCTTGGCAGGTATACTCCCAGGTATTTTATGCTGTCTATGGCTATTTTAAATGAGACATCTCTTACTACCTTTTCTTGCAGGTTTTTGTTGGTAGTATATAGAAATGCTGATGATTTACATGGATTTATTTTATATCCTGCTACTTTTCTCAAATTATTGATTGCTTTAACTAACTTTTTAGTTGAATCTCTAATATTTTCCAGGTATATCATCATATCATCTTCAAAAAAAGTTTTATTACCTCATTGCCTATTCTCAATCCTTCAATTTCTTTTTCTTCTCTTATTGCTATTGCTAGAATTTCTAGCACAACATTGAATAATATTGGTGATAATGGGCATCCTTGTTTCATTCCTGATCTTATCGAGAAGACTTCTAGACTTATGCTGTTTATAAATAATGTTTGCTGATGACTTTAGGTAGATGCTTCCATTTTTAAGGAAAAATCCATTTGTACTTATGCTTTCAAGAATTTTTAATAGGAATGAGTATTGCATTTGTCAAAAACTTTTTGTGCATCTATTGATACAATCACATGATTTTTATTATTGATATGATCAATTATGTTAATTGTTTTCCTTATGTTAAATGATCCCTGTACTCCTGGTATAAATCTCACTTGGTCACAATGTATAATCTTTGTGATGTATTGTTGTAGTCTCCTAGTTAGTATTTTATTTAGCATTTTTGAATCCATATTTATTAATGAAATTGGTCTATAATTTTCTTTCTCTGTTTTTGTCTTTCTGGTTTAGGTACAAGCATCATATTTGTTAAATAAAAGGAGTTTGGGAGGACCTTTTCTTTGCCTATTATTCCAGAAAATTTATTTAATATTGGAATAAGTTGATCTTTAAATGTTTGGTAGAATTCACTTGCAAATTCATCTGACTGGGATTTTTCCTCTCAGGACACTCATTTATGGCCTATTCAGTTCATTTTTCTAAAATAGGTTTATTGAAGATGACAGAGTAGAAGCAGGGACCCACAAGAGCTCCTCCCCCAAACCTCTTAAAAACCTGTAGCAAATGACTCGAAACAAATTCTAGAGCAGCAGAAGCCACAAAATGACAGACCGAAGCAAATTGCCAGCCTAAGATAATCTAGAAGGTTAATGGGAAGGGTCTATTGCACAGGGCTGGGAGCAGAGCACAGTTAGATGTGGGTTGTTTCAGTTTGGACGGAGCAGGAGCAGACCTTAAGGGATTGAATCACAGGTAGTTGCTATGGATTACAGATTTCTCAACCCACAAATGCTAAAAACATCTTCAAAGGTCAGTGGGAAGGGCCTCTCACCTGGATGAGAAAGGACCATGGTCTTCCCCAGCCCAAGGGCACTGCAGCCACTGCTAATGTGGAGGCTGCTTCTGGAGACCTTCACTTAACAAAGCTCAAAAGTCAAGTAATTGGCTGAGAAATGAGCAAATGGGAAAAAGAAACAGACTACAGATTCTTACTTTCTCAGTAAAGAGGTATTTTCTTATGTCATTGTTGATGAGGAAGATCAAAATATACAACCAAAAGAAGACAACAAAACCAAAGCTCCTGCATGCAAAGCCTGTAAGAAAAATATGAATTGGTCTCAGGTCATGGAGGAGCTCAAAAAAAATTTTGAAAATCACGTAAGAGAAACGGAGGAAAAATTGGCAGGAGAAATGAGAGTGATGCAAAAAAATCATGAAAAACGAGTCAACAGCTTGCTAAAGGAGACCCAAAAAATGCTGAAGAAAATAACACCTTTAAAATTAGACTAACATAAAAGGCAAAAGAGGTCCAAAAATTCAATGAGGAGAGGAATGCCTTAAAAAGCAGAATGGGCCAAATAGAAAAAGAGGATCAAAAGCTTACTGAAGAAAATAATTCTTTAAAAATGAGAATGGAGCAAAGGGAAACTATTGTCTTTATGAGAAATCAAGAAATTATAAAACAAAACCAAAAGAATGAAAAAAATTAAAGACAATGTGAAGTATGTCATTGAAAATACAACTGACCTAGAAAATGGATCCAGGACAGACAATTTTAAAATTACTGGACTACCTGAAAGCCATGATCAAAAAAGATCTTAGACATCATCTTTCAAGAAATTATCAATGAAAACTCTCCTGATATTTGAGAAACAGAGAGTAAAATAGAAATGGAAATAATCCACCAATCACCTCCTGAAAGAGATCCCAAAAGGAATATTATAGCCAATTCCAGAGTTATGAGTCCAGAAGAAAATATTACAAGCAGCCAGAAAGGAACAATTCAAGCATGGTGGAAACACAATCAGAATAACACAGGATTTGGCAGCTTCTATACTAAGGGATCAGAGGGCTTGGAATAAATATGATATTTCAGAGATCAAGGAGATAGGATTAAAACCAAGAATCACCTACCCAGCAAAACTGAGTATAATACTTCAGGGGAAAAAAATGGAACTTCAGTGAAATAGAGGACTTCCAAGCATTCTTGTTGAAAAGACCAGAGCTGAATAGAAAATTTGATTTTTAAATACAAGACTCAAGAGAGCATGAGGAAAGAGAAACCATAAGGGACTTATTTAAAATGGAACTGTTTACATTTCTACATGGAAAAATGATATTTCTAACCCACGAGACCTTTCTCAGTAATAGGATAGTTGGAAGAAATATGTGTGTGTGTGTATGTGTATGCATATATATGTATATGTGTATGTGTATATGTGTATGTCTGTCTATCTATCAGAGACAGACAGACAGACAAAGGGCACAGGCTGAGCTGAATATGAAGGGATGATATCTAAAAAAAGAAAATTAAGGGTTGAGAGGAATGTACTGGAAGAAAGAGAAAAGGAGAGGTAGAATGTAATTAATCATCTTACATAAAAGAGGCAAGAAAGAGCTTTTACAATGGAGGGGAAAGAAGGAGAAGGTGAAAGGGAATAAGTGAGCCTTCATTTCATTGGATTTGGCTTTAGGAGGGAATAATGCATATACTCAATTGGGTATGGAAGTTTACCTTACCATACAGGAAAGCAAGGAGGAAGGGGAAAAGAGAGAGGAGAAAATAGACAGGTCAACAGATTGGGAAAGGGATCATCAGAAGCAAACACTTTTGCAGAGGGACAAGTCAAAGGAGAGAATAGAGTAAATGGAGGGTGGAACAGGATAGAGGGAAATACAGTTAGTCTTTCACAATATGACTGTTATGGAGGTCTTTTGCATGACCACACATTTATAACCTATATGAAATTTCTTGCCTTATCAATGAGGGTGAGGGGGATGGGAAAGAATGTGGAACTAAAACCTTTAAGATGAACATTAGAGGCTGCTTTTACATGCAAGTAAGAAATAAGATATACAAACAATGGGGTATAGAAATCTATCTTATCCTACAGAAAAATAGAAGGGAAGGGGATAAAAGGGGGTGGGCAGTAGAAGGGAGGGCAGATTAGAGGAAAGGGCAATCAGAATGCACCTTGTCCTGTGGTAGAGGAAGGGGGAGAAGGCGAGAAAATTTGAAATTCAAAATTTTGTGGAAGTGAATGTTCAAAACTGAAAATAAATAAATTTATTTAAAAAATAAAATAGGTTTATTTAGGTACTTTCTTTTTTCTTCTGTTTATCTAGGCAGTTTATATTTTTGTAAGTGCTCTCCCATTTCACTTAAATTATTAAATTTATTACACATCATTGGGAAAAATAACTCCTAATAATTACTTTTATTTCATTTTCATTAGTGGTATGTTTACCTTTTCATTTTTGTTACTAAGTGATTTGATTTACTTTTATCTTTTTTTCAAATCATATTAATCAATGGTTTGTTTTATTTTTAAAAAATAAAATCAATTAGTTTTTATTAGTCCAGTTATTTTCTTATGTTCAATTTTATTAATCTCATTTTTAATTTTTAAGATTTCTGACTTGGTGTTTGATTGGGAATTTTTAATTTGTTCTTTTTCTAGTTTTTAAAATTGCATAGTAGTGTCTAAAGCTGGATTTGAACTTATCTTCCTGATTCTAGACCCATCCATCTATTCATTGCACCTTCTAGCTGCCTAGAGAAAAGGAACCCAGATCAGGAGCTAGGAGGTATGGTTATGGTTTTATCTCTATCACTAATTTTCTGTGTTACCTTGGTTTATATCACCTCTCTGGGCCTTCTCTTAGTTTTGTTAGCTGTAAAATGAGGATGTTAGATTAGATGATCTTCAAGTTCCCTTCTAGCTTTAATTTTCTATGAAACTACAGAAAAATTATAATTTCTACTTTGACTGAACCTTAACATTAATAATGTTTTCACTCTGCCAGCTATTTATATTTTAAAGGTATTTTTAATTCTAACTGGGAGAATGAAGAACTTTGTGACCTATTCAAATAATTACAGGAAATAATAAGTATTATAGTGTGTGTGTGTGTTTGTGTATATGTGTGTGTGCATGTATGCATGCATTTAAGAGGCCAAGGAGATCTACATTTTTCCTTGTCTCTAAAATTAGCCACTAAGGTTGTCTAAGATTGGTCCTGAAGGTAATCTTGCTTTAGTTCTTTTAGGGTTCCTGGGCAGATGGGTCAAAACAGAGAACAGGGTTGATTGTCAGCCTCTTTCTTTCCTTTCCTCACTCTTCCTGTTCCATTCTTCTGCTCCAAGATCTCTAGCTTCTATAGGTTCAATTATCTTATCTTTCTGCTGTCATTCAGTCGTTTTCAGTAGTATTACTCTTCATGACACCATTTGGGGTTTTCTTGGCAAAGATACTAGTGTGGTTTGCCATTTCCTTCTCCAGCTCATTTTACAGAAGAGGAAACTGAGGTAAACAGGGTTAAGTGACTTGCCCAGTGTAATATAGCCAATAAGTGTCTGAGGCTGGATTTGAACTCAGATCAATCTTCCTAAGTCCAAATGCAGTACTCTACGTAGTGAGCCACCTAGCTGCCTTTATCTCTCTCTGGAATTCCAATTCTACATTGCCAGCTACCTGGTAGCCATCTCTTCTGGATGTCCTACAGGTTTTTCAAATTCATCAAGAACTATAGGACAAAGTTCATTGAGAAAATCAGAAAATTATTGATCTCCAATAATTTAAAAAGTGACCAGAATTTGAAGGTATTTTTCCAGCAAATTATATGAGAAAATTGTCCAGAAATTTTGGGAAGGATTTAGAATGGGAAATGCTAAAATTCACAGGAGACCAAAAAAGAGTAACACTAACTTTAACCCAAAAGGTACTTTCTAATTTCCAAATCTTCAGCATCACTATTTGCATTCTATGACCAATGTATACATGAATGCCCACATATATGTATATATGAATAGATATGCATACCCACATTTTTATATGGACTTATTCAATGAACTACTTATTGCCTATATTTCATAGTTTGGTCAATACGACCTTTTCATTCACTGGATTTAACTTTTCCAATGGGTATAGTCCTCATTAAGATATCTTCACCCCTAAAACCACTTCCATCCTTTATTCCCTCAATTTCATAATCTGAGTCACTCTTCACTCTCCCTCATCTTCCATAGCTAATTACTTGTCAATATTATGCCCACAATTTCTCTGGTAACTGTTCCGTTTTCTCTTCTCACATGGCCGCTGTACCCAGTTTGGGCTGTCATTACATCTGACTTTTACTATTACAATACCATTTGAATCAGTCTCTTTGCTTCATCTCTTCTAATTCATTCTCCACACACAGGGCAAATTGTTGTTATTAAAACACAGATTTGACCACACCAGTCCCCTACTCAAAAACCTTTAGTGGATCCTTGTTGCATCTAGCATAGAACACAAACTTTTTAGCTTGACATTAGAAGTAGTTCACAATTTGGTTCCTATTTGCTTTTGCAGTCTTATTTCATATAATTCCCTTCAAATACTCCATGCTCCATTTAAACTAGTCTACTAGTTGATGCTTGTCTATGACATTCTATCTAACTTCTATGCTTTTGCATGAAATCCCATGTTTGCATTGTATGTCCTCTTCAATTCTACCTCTTAGAATTCCTAGCTTCTTTCAGTAATGATCTGAAGTACTATCTCCTACTGAAAACTCTCCTCATTCTACCCCTCTTCTTGAAGTCTCTTTATATTTATTTTGTGCCTTCTTTGTATTTACTTATCTGTGTACATGTCACACCCACCTAGTAGAATGCAAGTGATCGTGAAAATAAGAATCGTTTCATTTTTTTCTTTGTACCCCAGTGTCTACTTAACATAGTGCTCTACATATAGTAGGCATTGAATAAGTTTGTTGTATTTAATGCAGTGAATCTAATATTCATTCTTGTTTTCTATAGCACCTGTATGTTTTAAGGTTTCTTACTATAATATGGGAATTTTCCCATTTTTAGAAATGGCATATGAATATATTTTCTTCTGGAGGATGAAAATTTTAACAGTAAAAAGGAAACTGAATAATACAGAAAAAGGTCGTTAATCAAAATTGAAGCAAATTTTTTTTTGAGGGTGGAGGGAAAGAGGAAGACAGGGAAAAGATGTGAAGAATTTTGAATGATTTTGAATTTGAATGAATAACACATTTTGAACAAATCATTCCACACTGGCCTGTCTTACTTAAAGAAAAAAATAGTAGAAATAAATGTGTGTTGCCCATATAAATAACTGATAAATAAATAAATGTATAACATTTAAATGTTATACATGCAAAACAAAATGTCCCTTTATAGATTGCCCTCAGGAAAGATACTCTATCTCACAACTCCATGCATTTTCTCTGGTTGTCCCCTATGTTAGAATGCTCTCTCTCCTCATTTCCTTCTCCTAGCTTCTTTGGATCTTCAAGTTCTACCTAAAAAATCTATCTTACCTTCTATAAGAAGTCTTTCTAGATCACTGTACATGCCTTCTCTTGAATGTGCATAATTTATCATGTCTGTATCTTGTTTGTACATAATTGTTTTCTTGTTACACTTCATGAGAGCACATACTATCTTTTGCCTTTCTTGGTATTTCCAGCACTTATCACAGTGCTAGGCAGATAGTAGGTGCTTAATAAATGTCTCTTCACTTGATTTGACTTGACTTGCTTGAATTACAGGCTATTAGTTAATGACCAAAACAAGGAGTGACAGATTTTCACAGTCCTTGGGAGAGAAAGGCATTTGACCTGAATAAACTGACCAGACTAGGCAGACAGATTGCAGTGTCCACATATTGCATTCTGAAAGAAAGACTGTAGTACCTTCAAATATTAGGCAATAGTCAGGGGCATCTTATCTTATCTTTATAAGTCTGGAATTCTGAATGTCATAAAATGAGATGAGAGGAGAGGGGGAAAAAGCAAAAGGAAATTTCAAACTTTTCATCATGATAGAAATTCAGTTGCATTCAGAGTCATCTCTGATTTTATATTAATAAAAGTAGACTATTACCTCATTCTTTAATAATATACATTTTATATCTGATAAGATTTAGAGGATAAGGAATATCTATAATGTGTGATTGTATCTCCTTATAGATGATGTATTTTTTGAATTTTAAACCTGTTTTGATATGGAACCTCTACCAGGATTAACCTTTCTTACTCATAGGACAAGCCATTACACTAATTATTATCATCATCTTGTTTCAAAGAGGAGAGGTGAGGGGTGGGCAGGAAACAACCCTGACTGCATGACACTAGAGGCATCCCTGTGGAAAAGAACTGAAAAATACTGTAGAAGTAAGGTAAGAAAGGTTGCCCCCAAATAGTTATTATTCATGCTTTCACAAGTCTCTAGATAAAGAGGTATTTATTGCCCTCTGCTACCAATTTGGCATTCTCTATGATGCAGTCACTTTGAACTGTAAAACAAAGAGACTTTTTAAAGTATAAATTATAAGGTGATGATAATTTCCAAAGGAGTGACCAACAGGATGAGTGAAATGTTGTCAATCATCGTACCAGTATGCATTTTACCCTATGAGTTTAAGAGAAAAACATTCTAACTAGGAATCATTTCAAAAAATCTCAGTAATAAACCAAATAAAATTTTATAATACACTCCCATATTTAAAAAAAATGACAATGACAGGAAAATAACTTGCAAGTAATGTGAGTCAAATATTTAAGGATATTGAAAAATTTGACACATCCAGGCACTTGTGTGGATAATTTCAAATGAGACCAAACTTACCTATTTCAGGCATTGTTGTTGTTCAATTGTTTCAGTCCTGTCTGAGTCTTTGTGAAAGTTTTGTTGGCAAAGGTTACTGGAATGGTTTTCTATTTCCTTCTCCAGCTCATTTTACAGATGAGGTTGCTAAGGCAAATGGAGTTAAGTGACTTGCCCAGGGTCATACAGCTAGTATCTGTATTCAGATTTGAACTCAGGTCTTCTGGAATGCAGGTGTGGCATTCTATCTCCTTTGCTGCCTAGCTGCCCACTTCAAGCATTAGCAGTAGAATATCAGCTCCTTGAAGAAAAGGACTCCCCCTCCACCTCGTTTTTGTCTTCTTGGGATTTAACACCTAGCATTATATGTAGGGGTCTTTAATTAACATTTGTTGAATGAATGAAAGGTACTGAATGAAAGGGGCAGTGAGATCACTGGGAGTAGAGTGGGAAAGACCTAAATTCAAATATGACCTCAGACACTTACTAGCTACATGACCCTAGGCAAGTCACTTAACCTCTGTCTGCCTCCATTTCCTCATTTGTAAAATGTACATAATAATAACACGTACATCCTAAGGTTGTGAGGATAAAGTGAGATTATTAAAAAATGTTTAGTATGTTGACTGGCACATAGTAAACCTTATAAAAATGTTAGTTATTGTTATTATTTTAACTTGGAGAAGACCTGGGTGGTGGTATTCTGAAAAATGAGGAATAAGAGGGGCAAACAGTTGTGATATTACTCAATGGTTACAAGTTTTCCTCTTCTTACTAGATACTTGCTACCAGGTAGTCACACAAATTATTCTTGAGGATTGTAGCATGGCTAGGGCCTAATTAGTCTGAATAATGAATCCTATGAAGTGGTCACATGTATTCAACCTCACACTATTTTAAGTTACAATTACATAAAATATGGCCATTGGTTCCAGCCCAACGGGAATATGCAGTGTGAACTGGAATAATATGACCGCTCACAGGATTCATTATTCATACTAATTGGGCTCTAGTTGTGGTTTTGGCAGTATTACTCCAAGCTTTAGGCATTAGTAATTATGCTAGTGATAAACACTCCTTCCATCAATGCACATTGCAATCCCTCTATGACTTAGTAGATGCATTTCAAGAGTTGTTGCAGTAATAGTCTATTGGTAGGCCTCTCTTAACTTAGATCAGCTGATCCTCTGATGACAGAAAAATGGCACCATTGGGTTCCTATTTACTCATTTGAGTTAATATCAAGTAATTTTAAATTCTGTGTTTGGACTTTTAAAGAGATAACCATTTAATCAGTTGCAACTATGTTGTTCAACAAAAAGAGAACTCTGGTATTAATGTTACAAAGGACGACTTTATTATCCTGAGCCGAAGTACATGGTATGGGTTTAGTAGATACCTGTTGATTGTTTGCCTTAATTATCTGAATCTTCAATGACCAACAGAGCCACCCCTACAGATAGACTTTCTTTATAGACTCTTTGAGCACGCATACTTTGATCTTCCTTGTGGTTAACAAGCTGAGTGGCTGGATGAGTTGAGTACCTTTAATCAAACTTCAATGACCAGTCTTTAAAGTATTCTAATTTCAGGCCAGGTATTTTGAAAGCTACCTCCAGCCATTCCATAAGGGATTCCAGCATATTTATCAGCCATTACCCACAGCTTCAAGATCTTTCTTTGAACATAGGAATAACAGCTTGAAAGCAAAAGAACGGACACAACAATCTCTCAAGGTCCCTTTCAACTCTTTAATTCTTTTGATATTTTATCTGCCTCCCAAAAGCAGGACTTGAAATAAACCAGTTATAGGAGACATTAGATGAAAGTTTCATTAGGCTACTTCAATGACATTTTACTGTTGTAATACATAATTGTCAAAATTCAATAGCTACAAGAGAAATAGCACTTAGGCAGGGAGAGCAGCTTTCAAGATGGTGTCTGAGGAAAGGAATGTATTTCAGGTAGAATACAATTATTTACTCAAAATATATTCATTGAGCACCAGTGTGCAAGGCTCTACCCTAGGCATGGAGGATACAACAATAACCCCTGTCTCTAGGAACTTATAACCAATTGAGGGAAAAACCTGTGTGCAAATACTTACCCATGATAAAAGGAAGAGTCAGGTAAGTGCAACAGACAGATCCAGGCAAAGTGCTAAATACTAGAATTAAGGGATTCCAAGTTCTCTAAAGTGTCTCTGAGCATTTGAACAACAGGTTCATTGGAGAGTTGCAATGGATAACTTGCAATGGCATTTGGAGAGTAAAAGTAGAAAAAGCATCCTTCATACTTATCTCAGACACAAAAGCTTAAGGAAGCAGAAGGCATGTTCACAAATGGATCACTGAGATGCATCATATCATCTAGTCCAAGTCTCTCATTTTATAGATGAGGAAATGGAGGCCCAGAAGGATGAGGTGATATGCCCAAAGTCACACAAATAGTAAGTGGTAGAATCCAGAATGGAGCCCAGGGGATTCTCTATCAATTCAACTCTTTTTCCACTGCAAACCATTGCTATATAATTCACGTTCAACGTTTTGCAATTCTTTGATTGTTTTTGAGTTTTTAAAAAATTTGTATGTGCTTAATCCTTCACAGTCACTTGTGCTTGTGTAGAACACATTGTATGCCATCTCTTTAGGATTCTTATGATCTTTGATTTTTCCACATTTCAATAGATTTAAGTGATGCATGTGAATTCATTCTGCAATTTCTATTTTTAATTAGCTCTCCAAAGATCTTCTTTTTGTTTGCTTGAACTGTCTGGAATTAGCAGAAGATTCCAGAATCTAGAAGTTGGAGCTATCAAGATCTGAGGTAGATATTGCTGTTGTTTCAAAAGTTAGTAGTGTCTGAGTGTTCAAGACACCATTTGGGTTTTTCTTGGCAAAGACACCAGAGTGACTTGACATTTCCTTCCCCAGGTCACTTTATTAGATGAGGAACTGAGGCAAACAAGGTTAAATGGCTTGCCCAGGGTCACACAGCTACTAAGTGTCTGAGGCTGCATTTGAACTCTGATTTTCTTGACTCCAAAGCCAGTGCTCTATCCACTGAGCCACCTAGCTGCCCCTTATATTTGACTTTTTGTGATCCCCACTTGGGGTTTTCTTGGCAAAGATACTGGAATAATTTGCCTTTTTTTTCTCTAGTTCATTTTACAGATGGGGAACTTAGGCAAATAGGGTTAAGTGACTTGTCCAGGGTCACACAGCAAGTGAGGGCAGTTTTGAATTCAGGAAGATGAATCCTCTTGATTCTAGGCTCAACACTCCGGCCACAGTGTTACCCAGGGTAGATACAGTATTTGCAAATTATATTTTTAATCTTTTTTCCTCTCTCTTGGTAAGTTAAAATTGGGAGTTTGGTATATTTCTTTATACTCTATTTGTACACATTGTATACCCTGGAAATTGCACATTTTGAATGGCAAAACATTGCTTTTATTTTATATATAACAATAAAAACTGAATTCATATCAGACTTCTCTTCTTATTAAGTTTAGACATAGTCAAATCATTTTCGTGATAATATGAGTGACTTATTTTGGTGGGCTTAAATAATTTACTACTCCCTTTAAAACAATTTTTAATGACATTCAATTAGGCAATGGTCAAATGCAAATGATTTATGTGCTCATTAGCTGAAGCATCTACAGTAGAGTGGCTATTAAGAATCCTGCGAATCATTCCTATGGACAGAATATCCAGTTCTTTAAGCTGATTACTATTAGCTGTTCATATTATTTTTTTTAAATTTATTTATTTAACTTTTAATATTCATTTTCACAAAATTTTGGGTTCCAAATTTTCTCCTCATTTCTCCCCTCCCCCCGCCCCCAAATGCCAAGCGTTCTAATTGCCCCTATCACCAATGTGCCCTCTCTTCTAACATCCCTCCCTTCCCTTATCCCCATCTTCTCTTTTGTCCTGTAGGGCAAGATAAATTTCTATACCCCATTACCTGTATTTCTTATTTCCTACTAGTAAGAACAATACTTGACAGTTGTTCCTAAAACTTTGAGTTCCAGCTTCTCTTTATCCCTCCCTCCCCACACAGTCCCTTTGGGAAGCAAGCAATTCAATATAGGCCATATCTGTGTAGTTTTGCAAATGATTTCCACAATAGTCATGTTGTGTAAGACTATATTTCCCTCCATCCTATCTTGCCCCCCATTACTTCTATTCTCTCTTTTGATCCTATCCCTCCCCAAGAGTGCTCCCTCCTCCCACTGCCCTCCCTTCCATCATCCCCCCCACCCTGCTTATCCCCTTCTCCCTCATTATCCTGTATTGTAAGATAGGTTTTCATACCAAAATGAGTGTGCATTTTATTCCTTCCTTTAGTTGAATGTGATGAGAGTAAGCTTCATGTTTTTCTCTTACCTCCCCTCTTTTTCCCTCCACTGAAAAGTCTTTTGCTTGCCTCTTTTATGAGAGATAATTTGCTCCATTCCATTTCTCCCTTTCTCCTCCCAAAATATTTCTCTCTCACCCCTAAATTTCATTTTTTAAAGATATGATCCCATCCTATTCAATTCACTCTGTTCTGTGTGTGTGTGTCTGTGTGTGTGTGTGTATGTGTGTGTAATCCCACCAACTACCCAGATACTGAAAAGTTTCAAGAGTTACAAATATTGTCTTTCCATGTAGGAATGTAAACAGTTCAACTTTAGTAAAGTCTCTTATGACTTCTCTTTGCTGTTTATCTTTTCATGCTTCTCTTCATTCTTGTGTTTGAAGGTCAAATTTTCTTTTCAGCTCTGGTCTTTTCTTCAAGAATGCTTGAAAGTCCTCGATTTCATTGAAAGATGATTTTTTTCCTCTGAAGTATTATACTCAATTTTGCTGTGTAGGTGATTCTTGGTTTTAGTTCTAGTTCTTTTCACTTCTGGAATATCCTATTCCACACCCTTTGATCCCTTAATGTAGAAGCTGCTAGATCTTGTGTTATCCTGATTGTATTTCCACAATACTTGAATTGTTTCTTTCTAGCTGCTTGCAATATTTTCTCCTTGACCAGGGAACTCTGGAATTTGGCCACAATGTTCCTAGGACTTTCTCTTTTTTGGATCTCTTTCTGGTGGTGATCTGTGGATTCTTTCAATATTTATTTTGCCCTCTGGTTCTAGAATCTCAGGGCAGTTTTCCTTGATAATTTCATGAAAGATGATGTGTAGGCTCTTTTTTTGATCATGGCTTTCAGGTAGTCCCAGAATTTTTAAATTGTCTCTCCTGGATCTGTTTTCCAGGTTAGTTGTTTTTCCAATGAGATATTTCACATTATCTTCCATTTTTTCATTCTTTTGGTTTTGTTTTGTGATTTCTTGGTTTCTCATAAAGTCATTAGCCTCCATCTGTTCCATTCTAATTTTTGGTTAATTCTGCTTTTTAAAGCATTCTTCTCCTCATTGGCTTTTTGAACCTCTTTTGCCAATTGAGTTAGCCTATTTTTCAAGGTGTTATTTTCTTCAGCATTTTTTGGGGTCTCCTTTAGCAAGGTGTTGACCTGCTTTTCATGCTTTTCTTACATCTCTCTCATTTCTCTTCCCAGTTTTTCCTCCACCTCTCTAACTTGATTTTCAAATTCCTTTTTGAGCTCTTCCATGGCCTGAGTCCACTGAATATTTATTTTGGATGTTTGGGATACAGAAACCTTGACTTCTATGTCTTTCCCTGATGGTAAGCATTGTTCTTCCTCATTAGAAAGGATGGGAGGAGATATCTGTTCACCAAGAAAGCAACCTTCTATGGTCTTATTTTTTTTCCCTTTTTTAGGCATTTTCCCAACCAGTTACTTGACTTTTGGGTCCTTTGTCAAGAGTAGGTTATACTCTGGGAACCTGTGAGATCTCAGTTCCTCCAAGGTGGCACAATCAAACGTGTACTGGTCTGGATGCAGAGAGGGATTTTTGTGCCCAGAATCTTAGCAGATACCTCTCCACAGCCGCTTGGCCTCCAGTTCCACTAAGTCAGCACTGGAGGCTGATTTTCAGATAGGCTGGATGGACAGGGCCACCATTCAGTTTGAGACAAAGACCAGCTCTGCCAGGACCTCCACCCAGGGCTGAGGTAAGACTCAGCTCTTCAATGCCCCCAGAGGTTTTTATACTCCAACAATGGAGCTTCCGTACAGGCTGCTGTGCTGACTACTGTGAACAGAGATTCTGCCCCTGAGGTGTCGTCCTCCCAGAGTCTCCTCACGCCCCACCACTAGGCCAGGACTGGGCTGGGCTCTGCACTCAACTCCGTGTCCAGCGCAACCAACATTTCTGTGGGCCTTTCAGGTCACCCTGGGCTAGAAATCTCCTCCACTCTTGTTCTGCACTTCTGCTGCTCCAAAATTTGTTGAGAGTCCCTCTCTACAGGTATTTTATGGGCTGTGGGGAGGACCCTGTGTAAGTGTGTGTTTCTAGGCCACCATCTTGGCTCTACCTCGTCATATTATTTTAATTAGAAGAAAACATGGCTGCTGAAAAATCAGCCAAGGGTTCTAAAAATAAAGGTATCCATCCTGTAGAGTCAAATTTCAAGTAACCTTTTAGCATGCCAACTTTTCTGCTATGTTTTTTTTTCCAAGAGCTCACAGTAATTCATTTTTTTTTTCCAAAAAAACATATGGGCCATTTTTTATCTCTATGCAATCCAAATCTAAAAGCAAGTGCTTATGGAATACTAACACTCTAAGTATTAGCTGTCATTTAAATTTCTGTCTACAAATAAAAATAAAACCACTATAACACACAAGTACCCAAAAGTAGGACTGTATGGTATGATGGCATATAAGTGGTGCCAGATAGAAAATAATATGTTTTCCCCCCAGTAATTTTGTATTTTATCTTGCCCTATTTTAGACATATTTGGCATGCTATTGATATACAGAGAGTGATTAAAGTGGTACCATGCTGTAATGAGAGAGGATCAGACAGCTAACTCTTCCCTTGTCATCATTATCTACAGAAGAAGTGTTTTCATAAGCAATCTGTTGGAAAATCCATATCTGACATAAATAAGCAATTCCTGTTGATTGATTTTATATGTTATGATGACTATAGCAGCTCGAGGAGGGCCAGATCATGTCATCTGAGGATCAGCAGAGAAATAAGTTTTCAGGACGATATTTCTAATTGTTATGCAATCAATGAAACCTATCATACACAGCCATAGCAACTGCTGCCTGGATCTGACCTCAATAAGAGTTCTGATATTAACTCAGTTTCTATGGTTATATACAAGAAATAAATGTAACCTCTTGTCATTGGAAATTTGCAATTCTCATAAATATCCTTCTGTTTATTACCATAGCCCAAACTCCCAGGTTTAATTTATACAGATAGCAATTGTTTTTTGATGTGACCTGTATGACTCTTCATTTATACTGGTTCATTTGTTAGCACTAGCGTTTGGCACTCAGGTAGCTTTCTGATGGCGAAAGACATAAGAAGTATGTTACATTGAACATCACCTATTAATGATAATATTTTAAGGAGGAAAGTCACTTAGAATATTTGGGGACTTTCCTGGTCAAATTATACTTGAAAAGAGTATTACCCATTAGCAAATATGGGTAGGAGATCTGAAATCTGAAACATATTTAAATTAAACCATTATATCTGCCTTATTTAACTATTCAAAGGTATTATGTACTATGGCCAAATAAATTCATGTGAGTTATGATAACAAGTTGACAAAAGTTGTCTTTCCATGATGTAAAACTCTAGATGAAAAAGATGAAAGTTCATGTCTATTTAACAAGCATTTTCTGACCACAGTGTACTTAGCAGTCAGTCTGGTGTATAAGATGTGGTAATAAGTGCAGTATCTGAATAGTCTCTGCCCTCAAGAACCTTCAGTCTAATTGGGACATTTCATACAGTTTTATAAAAGAGCATGTACCCTATCTTACATTTTTGTATTTGTGGTAACCAGTGAAGCAATGAATATCCAAAGTACAGTTGGGGCTGGCATAGATCATGCAGCATTTTTCTCCAAACCGTTTTAGTATCATCTAAAGAGAAAGAAACTTTGTTTCCTTACAGAAAAAATTTGGAGAGAAAGTGAGCATGTAAAATATCTGTATACACAGAAATATTCACAATAATTTTAAAGAGGTCAAATCGATCAGTCCATAAATAACAAGTGAATGACCATTTGCAGGGCATGTGAGAGTGGGTTTTCCTTTCATGCAGAAGTTGAACTAGATGTATACTGAGGTTCCTTCCAACTCTCAAATTCCTGATTGTTTAGTTCAGTAATTTATTAAACTCCTATTATGTATTCCGGCCTGTGGGGAACATACAAAGCTCTAAGAAATATTCCCCACCCTCAAGAGCTGACAATCTAATTCAATTAAATAAAAAATTTATTAAGCACTTTTTACGGGTAAAGTATAGCTTTAGGCACTTACATGTGTGTATATGCATATATATGTATAATACACATGTATACATATGTAAGTTTATATATTACACGCATAAACATGTTTACATATATATATCCCATATAATGATGGATCTATGATCTCATCAATGTGAATATTCCCTTTAATGGTGCTATAACCCATCCATGCTTGCTCATCCTATGTAACTCTAGTGTATGTCTTTATTGAAATCTGCCACAAGAGGTCTAACCAACATGTGGGGCTCCTAATGTTCTCTGACATTAAATGGAAATCAGTGGAACACCTGGGATGGGATGGGAACACCTAAGGATGGTTATCCTTATTTTCATTGCATGACCTGCCCATCTGCCTTTCTTGTCACACATTTGTCTGTTAGCATTCTTTACTATAAAGACAAACATGAAAGCAGCCTCTGCCGTTAGAAGGTGCTGTTCAGTCATGTCCAAACTCCATTTGGGGTTTTCTCAGCCAAGATACTGGAGCGGTTTACACTTCTCCAGTTCATGTTTTTAGATGAGAAACTGAGGCAATCAGGGTTAAGTGACTTACTCAGCTAATAAGTGTCTAAGGCCAAAAGAAGAGTTTTCCTGACTCCAGGCTGAATCCTCTGTCCACTGCACCACCTAGCCACCCTTCAAAGAGCATACAAGCAATCCATACTAATTATAGCTAACATTTCTATAATACTTTCAGTTTTACAAAGAGGTTTACAGATGTATTATCTCATTTGACCTTTGCAACAACCCTGAGTTAAGTGAACTTGTTTTCCTCGTTTACATCTGAGGAAATTGAGGCCAAAAGAAATTAAATGATTCACTCAGGTTCACATGGTTAGTAAGAATCTGAGGAATTATTTAAATTCAGGTCTCCCTCCTGCCATGTCTATCATTCTATCTCCTGCTCCATGGAGCTGGCTAGATAGGATGAAAGAATTAGGTGATGATGTGGAATAGATTTCCTTTAAATTTCTACTCTTATACCTCCTTGCTCACGGAGGTGCCTCTGGGTTGTACAGATGCCAAAAGTCCAACAAAGTGGACTGCATAGTAATCATTTGAGGACCAGCCTAACTATATTAGTAGAGGCTTAACCCTGGAAGGGTTCCCATCTGGAGATGCATTTTTACTGACCTTAGGAAAATGGTTTAAGGCACAGAGAGGTTGTAATATGAACTTGTGGAGGGCAGAGGGAGTCCCTGCCTAGATGAAATTATGCTTCTTGAAGGCCTGAAGTGATTAAAAAACAATTAGTGTAAAGCAGTGTGGTGGAGACTGGAAGTATAATAGAATGGGAAGTTGCTCCAGTACTTCATGCCTCGAAATTAATTAGTTTAAATGCAAATAGTTACTGAACAAGCTAATTTGGTTGTATTGAGATCCAATATTTCAGTACATTTAATAAAAATAAGTGGAAAATATAAAATGAATGATAACATTTGATGCTGTCAGGAAAAGTTCTATGGAGGTGTATTAGCAGGATTTAGATAGGAGAAATCTCTTCTCTCCTTCCTCCTCCAAAGAATGCAGGTTTTTATTTTTAATTACATTTTATTTTATTTCAGTTTTCAAGTATTTTCCTCTCCCATTGCACCCCCTTCCCCCAAAGAAAAACAAAACCCTTGTAACAAATACGTAAAACAAATTCCCCTATTAGTCATGTCTAAAAATGTCTCGTTCTCCATATTTACTGAGAGAGTATATTTCAGGTTTGGAAATTAATTTTTACTAAGGATCACGAGTTGGGAATTAGGATGATGGAGAGGGAATATGGGGAGAGAGGGTGAAGAGATCCCAGCCTAACTAGAGCAAGAATGGGAAATTATTTGGAGGAATGAATTTCAGTATCTCGAAGACTTATTAAGTACTTAATATTTGCTGTAAATGGAACTAGGTTCTGAGGTAGATCCAAAGGTAAAAAATTATTCAACCTCTGTCCACAAAGAATAGGAAAATAAGACATACACAAAAAGGAAAAATAAAAAGTTTGACTGCTTTAAGGGAAAAGAGGGTAAACAGAGAGGTATCTGATTCTACATCTTTCTAGAGTTTAATTCTAGCAGTGCTAGGGGCAGGAGTGAGGATAGTAGAGAGTGGTTATTCAAAGTGCATGTATGTAATTGTGTATGTATATATGTATGTATGTGTAGCTACTCTCCTTTCTCAGCTTTCCCAACTCCCAATTGTCTGTCAGTAAACATTTATTAAGTGCCCATCATATGTCAGACACTGTGATAAGAGCTGGAGATTCTAAGAAAGGCAAAACAAAAAAAAAAAAACCAGGATAAACAAATATTGCTTTCAGGGAGCCCACAATATAACATATTAATGGACTGAGTCACAAAAGGGTAGTTAATGACTACTCTTGCTCAAAGTATGCTTGATGAGCAATTACGAGCATAAAAGGATCTTACATAAATTTATTTAGACATCATGTAAAGATCCCCAAATGTGAAACTTTAGTATGTAGGGTTGTATTTGAATATGGAATGGTTGCCTGCCTATAACAAGTACAGGCCATGGGGGTTCAGGTGGGAATGTTTATACATGGAACAAAGGGGTGACTCACACCTCTATGTTATTAGACAATACTTTTCTTCCTTCTAGAAGTCTCAATCCAGTTTGCTTTAGGGATTGGTACTGGTGATGAATAAATCACTTCCCCAAGCTGTTTATTTCAAGATTCTGTGTCTCAGTAGACAATTTTATCCCCTGATGAACAGGGTCAAGCAGATTACTCAAATTCTTTACTGGTCTTTCATGGGTCTCTTGGTTGCTGCTGGCTCTGTTTTTTTTTTTTTTTTTTTTTTTTTTTTTACCTCTTACTAAGATGGGTGGGGTATATTTTGAACTTTCAAAGCTTACAAGGGCCTAATTGTTCTGTTCTGCCTCCATATAGTTTCTCACATAAGAAAAAAAAGAAACACAACAGACATATAAGTGCCAAGGACACATGATGACCTGATAGGAAATAGGGCAGTCCATAACTCCACTACTTGGTAGCTCACAGCAATCCTCTTCACCTGCAAGCCATGAAGGAAGAGAGCAAGGGATCATCCTTTTTAATCTCTTGAACTTTTTACTTTGAATCATCAGTATTTCTGGCTCCTCAGTCAACAAGAAGTCTTTCTATCATCACATAATACTAGCCCCTCAGTCACTGTTGGCCAGAAGAAGACTCGTCATACCTCCAATATGCAGAGAATATTACATGTGCTCCATATAAATCACCAGGCAGGGTTAATTCATTCTTATTTTAAGAACTGGGTCCACATCTGCATGCATGCCTACGTGTTTATGTAACAGAAGTTTGGTTATAGGACCAGGGAATCCAGTGAAAGAGGAGAGAAGGAAACAAGAGAAACCAAACAAGAGAGAGAATCTGAGCTCTAGGCTTCGGTTGAGGACCCTACCATTGCATCTGGATCTATCAGTGAAGGTGAATGGGGAGAGATTTGGATAGCCAAATGGCTTATAGGATGTAGAGAAGATCAGAAGGTATAATGATTCCAAAAAAAGTCCTTTTTAGGCAATTCTGCCTAAAAATCTGTCATATACCATCATAAAGTATGTTGTCTTTAGCACAAGTAGATACCATAAAGCATGGATGCCTTCAGTGAAGAATTCTAAGAAGAGTAATGGAGATGACTTCTTATTTCTCTAGTTAGAAGAGCCTTTGTCTGAAAGAAAAAGGACTTATGGTAGAGATGGACTTTTGGATCTGTATTGTTCATTTTGTGTTACTAAAAAGCAACAACAAAATTTCTTAATCACAATGATTAAATACTGCAATGAGTCCATGCAACCACATGTTTAAAATGCTTTTATTTTTGTGTAAAAGAGAACAAAAAGTAAAACCCTGAGAAAAGTGCCTTTTCCAAGCTACTTTAGAATTACTTTTTTTGGTCATTACATTTATTATTTTTTCAATGATCAAAAATCAAGTAGGAGAGCATTGATCTGATTTATGTTTTAGCATCTATTCATCTCCCTTTTCTTTTAATACATTTTTATTCTGAATTTAGCAATCACCAAAGAAGATGAATCTATCCATTTGTAAAGCAAAACAGAAAAAGAGATTTGCCTACAAAACCACCAATTCATAGCTTGTTTTTCCATTTCTAGTTTCTTGGCATCTCTGGCTCATTCACCTTACATGTCAGTCCTTACTTATTGATTCCTGTGAGGGTTAGGGTGCTATGTTCACTCCAATAAGCACATCCTTCCCCCAACCCCAGTTGCAGGAAGTTATTGTTTAATTCAGAGGTTCCACATGAAAGCATTATTTCAGAATTGAACAGACCTTATGTCAGTACATTTTCTTGAAGGATATGCTTAGTTCATGAATTTTTTAAAATCAGTAAGTTAAAAAGAGAGAGAGAAAGTAAAAACGAGGATCTTTTGGGAGAAATCTAACAAAAATAGGTTTTGCTCCAATGTGTTTTGGTTTACTTTTGAGTCAGCAATTTGAAAAAACAGATCTAATCGATGGAATAGTCTTTCCCAACTGCAAAAAGTACTAATGTAAGCTAGCATATGATCAGTCAGTCAATCAACATTTATTAAGCACCTACTATGTGTCAGGCTCTATGTGAAGCACTGGGGATATAAAGAAAGGCAAACGACCTCTGATCTCAAGGCGTTAATCTAATCAGGGGAGAAAAATATATAAAAAGAAACTGAAAAGGTGCAGATAGGAAAAGAAGGAGGGGGAGGATACTGGCCTGCATGATGCAATCGTGCTGCCAGGTGGGAAATGATGGCATTATAGAGGATCTGACAGGAGCTCTTCAATTTCTACCCTCTACCTTTTCCAATCAGAAGAAGGGAGGAGGGGTCCAAGGGACAGGGGAGGAATGAGTTGCAGAGTTGATTTGATCTTGTGGGAAGATGAGTTTCCAGAGATGACAGTGAGGTGCAGGTGAGAAATCATGTCAAGGTCAAAAGGTAGGATGGTGCAATGAAAACAGTCCTGGGTTTGGAGGCAAAGGACCCAAGTTTAAATCCTGGCTCTGAGGTATACTACCTATGTAATCATGGGCAAAAGAATTCACCTTTTTTGGGCCTCAGTTTCCCTGTGGTAAGTAAAGAGGTGGATCAGGATGACCTCTGAGATCTCTTCCAGCTCTAAATCTGTGATACTGTAATCCTCTGGCCCTATTATACATGTACCATTTCTGATGATCAGGCTGTAAGTTAGGATACCAACACCCAGCTGGGAGATGGAAAGGTCCTTTTTGTGCCTTTGAAATACTTGCCAGTTTGGAGGTGGACTTCTTTCTTACTGCACCATGATGACTTTCCTCAAATAACCACTAAAGGCTAAATCTGAAAGTGACATTTCATTTTCAGAGTGCCTTTGTCACAAACGTCACCTTCAAGGCTTGAATTCTAATGAACGCTTTTGGATAAGTGAAAAAAAAAAGCCACTCTAACTTCACATAAAGGCTAAGTACCTCATGAAACCTGTAAATAAAGGCAAAATTAAATAGGGAGGCAAGACCAGGGAAGGGAAGGGGAATGAAGGAATGCAAATATGCTGCAAATGCACCTTCAACAAACTCAAGCCCTTTTGTTCCCTGACAGTCCTGTTTTTACACAATGGGTTAAATACCTCTGTCCCAATGCCATCCCTATTTCCAGTATCTCTAGGCGTAGCTTAGATGTTCAGCTATATATGTTCTTTATCATTCAAATAAAACAAACATCAAAACTATTTCACAGAGAATAGAATATCCTCCCCCCTAGGCAAAAGAATAATGAGCTTCATTCTCCCTACCTCCAGCCTGATGAAGCCAGCCTTTGACAGGCAGGTGAAGAGAGCCCCTGGACAGGGAAAAGAGAGAATGCTCCTCTCCCTCTTAGATTCAGGAATTGTGTGAGTAGCACCCTGACTGTGTAACCTTTGGAAGGATTGTAGCTCGGCTGGAAAGGGATGGGGAAAGTCAGTGAGGAACTTCATCCTCCATAATTCTCTCTACTTCTTTTTCCACTGAATGTTGGAGCTGGAAGTGACCTTGAGATCATATAGTCCAACTCCCTCTTGTACCTTTCTTCATTATGACCAAGATGATAATTGTACTTACCTTTGCTTGAAACTTTTCAGCCTGGAACATTGTTAAAGGCAGCAGAGAGCTTATTTGTAAGCTACAAATAGGTATAAAAAAGTATCTGGTAGCAGGTAAGTATATCCAAATATATTCTAGTGTCTGGGCTAAAACTCCCCCTTCTTTACCTCTACTCTGTTTGATTTGCTTATTGAGGTACATAGCATTGGGATGGGCATAGGGACTCTACCTGGGGCAGCATGTCATGGTGGGTAGAATGGTATTGTAAAATGGATATGTTTCTAACAAGCCAGGTCAGGAGTTCAATTATTTTCAATTCAATAAACATTTATTAGGTGACTTTTTCGAACCAACAATAAAATAAGACACTTTCTCTGTGCTCAAGGAATTAAAATCTAGTAGGGATACTAATGTACATAATTTAAGTACATATTGTATAAGGCATATAATGGTCTTGTTAGCTATTATCATTATCATATTAACTCATTTTGGTAGTGCTTTTAAGGTTTACAAAAGACTGTTTATAGTATAATTCTTTGATCTTCATTACAGCTCTTTGAGGTAGCTAACACAGGGATTATCCCCATTTTGTAGTGGAATAAACTGAGTCAAAGGAAGGTTAAACTACTTATATTGGGTCATATAACCAGGAAGTGTCAGAGAAA
The DNA here is from genome assembly GCF_028372415.1 of Notamacropus eugenii. NCBI lineage: Eukaryota > Metazoa > Chordata > Mammalia > Diprotodontia > Macropodidae > Notamacropus > Notamacropus eugenii. Next base: position 172,563,249 of record NC_092873.1, on the reverse strand, counting down.
TGAATCATGCTAAATCTCTCCTGACTCCAAGTCCAGCCCCCTTTCTGATCTATCGTGATGCAAGGTAGAATGTGTTAAGCACAAGTCCAGACAAAGTATTAGGAGAAATTTGAGTAAGAAGTCATCACTTAAAGGCAGATTAGAAATTTCCTAGGTGACCTGGCATCTGAGCTAGGCTGTAAAGGAATAGGCAGAGTTAATTAGTCAGAGATGTTGGAGGAATCTATTCCAGACATGGTAGCAAGCATGAGCAAAGTCATGAAGAAGGCAGAAAGAAAAAATGGGAATGCAGAGTGGAACAACTTGGCTACATCATAAAGTGACATGAAGAGGAATATTGTGAGATAAGGCTGGAAGGTCAAGTAGGACCCAGTTTCTGGAGGCTCTTGAAATAGCAAATCAGGAATTCCTGCTTCATTTAGCAGGCAATGGTGTTGCTGCTAAAGGTTTTTGAACAGATGAGCTATATGAGTAGTATATTAAGAAGCTTATTGGGCTAAGAGTAGGAAGAATACATCAGAAAGAAGAGAGCCTCACTAATAATAGTAGAAATGCAAATCTAAACAAACCTTACACCTTGCAAATTGACAATGACAATAAAAAATTGCAATGCTCATTGTTAGAAAGTTTGTAGGACAATAGGCACACTAAGAGGCATTTTTGGTGGAGTTGTGAAATCTTACAACGATTTTGGAAAGTAACTTAGAATTATGCAAATAAAGAAACTCTGATGGCTATGTATTTTGAACCAGAAGCTCCATTACTAGGCTTATCCCCCAAGGAAGCTATTGATAAAAAGAAAATCACCTTCTACACCAAAATATTTGTAGAGGAATTTTTTATGATAGCAAAGAATTGGAAACGAAGTAGATGCTCATTGATTGGTAAATGGCTAAACAAATTGTGGTACGTAAATGTAATGGAATATTACTGCTATAAGAAATGAGTTAAGTGATGGATACAGAGAATCATGGAAACATTTACATGAACTGATGCAGAGTGAAGTAAGTGGAGACAAGAAAACAATACACACAAAAACGACAACAACTTAAATGGAAGGAACAACCACACATTAAAAAGTGATTTTAACAAAATCATAAAGATCCAAGCATGACTAGGATAAAGAGATATGAGAAGATACCTTTAACCTACCCCTTGGGCAGGTAGAAGGGCCACAGGTTTTACAAACTGCTTGTTTGCAGACTTTTTCAATGTATAGATTAGTTATTCTATAGATTTTCATCTTTAAAAAATTGTGTTAAATAGGATGGCTTTCTGGGAGGGAGAGAGGAGAATATTGAAGATAACTCTGATTATCTAAGAAATAAAAGACATCAGTAAAACTTATTTAAAAAGAAAGAAAAGAGCCTGGAGGCAGGAAAACCAATTAGGAGCCTGTTAAAATAACTACAACGGGGACATCAAGGGCCTGAACTAGAAGGCTTTTCAGGTGCTGTTGGATCAATTCGGTCTCATTTAAATTTTGGAGTAATGAGATCAGTAGGTTATTGTAAATTAGGTCTATGTTTTAAAATAAAAAAAACCATTCATATTAATTTAAAAATTTCCCTTAATATGACCTTCTACCTTTAGTTAACTTTGTTAGAGAGAAATAATTTTTAAAGCTGTAGATGGTGAAATTTCTTTTTTTCCTGGGAACAGCCAATATTATGAAAAATAGAGTACATGTATTAAGGATATACAAGAGAGGGAATGTGAATAGAGAGCTGGCCTCAGAGTCAGGAATATCTGGGTTTAATTTAGGAGGATCCTCTGACACCCAGTGGTTGTATGGCGCTGCTTAGGTAGCTCAACCTCTCAGTGGCCCAAGGCAACTGTCTAAGACTGATATGTGCAGAGCAACAGTAGACCTGCATTAATAAAGGGGTTTTCTTCCCTGGGACAAGCTATATTGATGAAATTACAGGTCTGGAGGAGGGTAGTGGGGGTGGTATTGGTACTGAGGGAAGGAAATATGTACATTTTCCAAAAATGTTAATGCTCATATACAAATTTTTAGCCTCTTCCCTCCTTGTCCAAAATTTGATTACTAAATTCATGTCTGAGAAATTTTAAACAAATTCCATTTCCACAATTGTAGCATAGCTATAAGAGGAGAAGGAGGGAGGGAGGGAGGGAGGGAGGGAGAGAGAGAGAGAGAGAGAGAGAGAGAGAGAGAGAGAGAGAGAGAGAGAGAGAGAGAGAGAGAGAGAGAATGTGCCAGCCTTTAACTAGTTCCTCAAAGAGAATACCAATGGATTTGAGGTGGTAGCAAGAGCAGATGTTTTTGAATAGTAGGATCTGGGTTTAAATCCTGACTTTACTACTTACTAACTAGCTCTGTGACCCTGGGAAAATAATTTCCTCTCAACTCAGTTTTATCATATGTAAATTGAGTTTTTTTGCATCGTGGCCACCTCGGGCAATTTGGTGAAGCTCAATTCCTTCTCAGAATAATGTTTTCTATGCACAAAATAAAATAAATTATCAAAATATTAAAAGTTCAAAGACCTGAAACCAATCCTCCAAAGTGGTCTGAGTGCCCCAGCTTAAGGATTCCTGAACTAAATGGACTTTGTTTTCTTTTAACTTTAAATAATTTTTCTTTTCCTCCTCCTCTTCCTCCTTCTTATCTTTCTCTTTCTCCTTCTTTCTCTCTTTCTTTGGCTCTAAGTCTCACTATTTTTCATTGTTTCAACAAAAGGTAGCATCCCTAAAATAATGTCTGATTATCTCTCTTTTCTCTTTTAGGGACCTGAAATGTCTTCATATTTAGCACTCAAAGTGGAAACAAGTGGAAATGGATACAGAATCAAAGTATTGAGGAAAAGCAGCTGAGTATACTTGAGAGTTTAAATTATGTTTTTGTTTTTCCTCCAACTCTTCAGTTCCTTTCCAAGGTCCCTAGTTTTACAAGACGATGGACTTCTTTTCGAGTCTTAATTTTTAAGAAACTGAATGTGATGCACAGATTCATCTTTCATTTTAACTTTAGGAGTGAAGTCTATCTAAAACCAAATAACTACCCATGTCATCATGCTGAGCTCTATAATTGGACTAGAATATGAACATTTCTCTTTGAAAAAAACCCAACCTGGCTGCTTGAGGATCACTGTTGCTAAATTTACATTTTCTTAGGAAAAAAAAATTTTGTCTTAAGGAGACAATTTTCTGTTAGGGGGCAAGGGTATGTGTAAGAGAAAGCTCAAGGACCTTTGCCCTTACAGGCTTTTCTGCAAGTAAATCCCAGAAACTCTAGAACAGATAGTTTCATCTTGGAATTCAGCTCCTCTCCCTGGAAGAGTCTTGAGTGATTGGTAAGAGCAGTTGAAGAGGTGTGAACAGTACTACAACACCATTCTTTTTTTTTTCAGCTACTTTCTTCTCAAAGCCTTTGAGTGTCTCTTACTGATATAACTGCTGCTAATCACAGCAGCCTACCATGGGGGAAAATTAAGTGGAGAAAGAAAATTACATATTAATTCCCCAAATTGTGGGTTGTATTTGTGGGAAGAGAATGCTGGTATTGATGAGGAAGAAGAAAATGAATTCAATTTGACCATCATTTAGAAAAGAATATAATCTATTATATAAGAGATGTAATTACATATAATAATGGGAAACAACTCTCTTCTCATCTTAATATTAAGAACTGAATTCCATTAAACATATAAAAAAATTGCACAAATTCTGCAATGGATGTGTGAAATTATCAAAGAGGATGCTACCTCTAACTCTAAGTCTACCCATCTATGCTTTGTTATCCCATATGGCTGTTCTAGAAATCTTTCACAGAAAGCCCATATAACACATTGGATGTTTGCCTTCTTTTAGATATCTTGATGTTATTGGGAAACCAATAGAAGTTGTGGACTGATCATTGATTTTCTCCTCATTTTTGTTACATAACCAACCTACCTCCTTATTAGTATTAAGGACTAGGTCTCCATATCTCACCCAGGCTGGAAGTTCAGAGGCTGGGATCACAAGCCTGATCCCAATGAGATCAGGGCTAGAGCTTTGACTTGCTTCAGTTCTGATATCAGTTAATTCACCTCTCCTTAGGCAACATAGTGACTCTGCTCCCAACAGTTCTCATATTAATGCTGAAATTAGCACCAATACTGGATCAGCTAACCCCCTTACAGCTCAGAACTCCTGAGCTTGTTAGATCTACCAGCCTCAATGTCCCTGGTAGCATGGATTACAAGAGTGTGCCACCACCTCAACCTATCTCCTTTTCCAGTCAGATATCATTCAGGTGACATCCTTATACCACTTCTCCAGTGCCATTGTAGTAAGTTACAGAATACTCAAGCCTACTTCTCCATTGATCTTTGGGTGACTCAACTTTAATTCTTTAGAAACTGTGGTCTTCTATGACATAGCCTCGCTGGAAGAATACCGATGTTAAAAAATATGAATCTTTGTTTCAGTGAGACTTTTGGGGATCATTAAAAGTATTATACAGTTTCTCAAAGGCAAAGCATCTTGCTCTCTTTTTTCTCTTCAGCTCTGGATCCATCATCCATGCTTGCCCAATAGAGAGTCAAACAATATTATCTCATGTTTCAAGGAATCTTGTATGATCTTCATATATGCATGGAAGATATCTTGCCAGAAGGGGTTCATTAGTGTCCTATTTTAGTGAATCAAAGGACCAGCTTTATGGCTTGATTGTTCATCTATCTGCATATCATTGTCCAGTTAATATACATTCTTCCTGAACTTGGATTTTCCTCTTTATATAGTTAAGCTAAAGTCTCTTGGCTGATGATGTTTCTCATTAAGGATGTTCTGCAACATCCCAGGAACTGATAAAATTAGAACAATATCATTTACAAAGCAGAGCATCTGAAGAGCTTCATCATCTGTAAGGAATCCCTTTTGCATTTTGACTCTCCATGACACTGATGAACATCTGCAAGCATAGTTGTCCCAGTTTTATGCCTTACTATATAATAATCAGGGTTGTCAAATAAAGTTATCTCTTGTTTTGTCTTTCAAGGAATCTTGTGTGATTTTCACATTTGTATAGGAGACATCTTGTTGGAGGGGATCTTTAAGACAGAGTCTTGCTTTACTTAATCAAACGTTTAGTCATGGTTAACAAAAAATAAGAATGGGAGATCTCAGTTGTACCACTGTAAAAAATGTGGTCTGCTACAGAATTCATGAAGGTTCTATGATCTTATCAGTGTAGAGAACTCTCAGGAAGGAAACTTCCTCCACCAATGTAGATAAAATCTCTCTGTGACTTAGATAAGTCCTAAATACTTACCCATGCCATATAGATAGGTTAAGTGACTTGTTCAGGGTCATACAATTGGTGATTTTCAGAGAGTGAAATCTGAACCCTTGTCTCTTTGACTCCAAGCCCTGCATTCTGTCCTCAATGCTGAACTGTTTACCTGCTATAGAATATTGTTTGTTGAAGCCTATCTATTCCCTTCTCATATATTCATTATGTATGCCTTTTATACATGCATAGATTATCCTCATAAAGATTTTGTAAAGATGAGAAAGGGGACAGATGAGTCAGTAGTTATTTTTCCTGGCTCTTTAAAAAAAATTCATGATTTATGTGCAAGCATTTGGTAAACTGACATCTTCCAGATATCTTTAAAAATGGGTCTCTTATAGCACAGGCCTTTGGGCATACTTGGTCTGGTCCACCTTCAATTTCCATCTTTTCTTTAGAGCCGTTTCTACTTTTTATGCAACCAGAAGTCAATTGTTAAATTTCTAGTGTGATCACCTACACCTGAGGAACTTATAGTGCTTACAAATCAGGGGTTGATTTATCGTTTTGTAGATTTGTCTAGACTTAAGAAAGCATTTATAATGAAGATTAAACTTAAAAGTGTGTGCATATATTTTATTTTCTAGAGAGCCTGGTTATTAAACATTTATCATCATGCCTCTGTACTGCATCTATAAAACTGAGATCAGCAGGAGTGAAGTAGAAACCCCCAGAAACTGTAATCACCAGACTAGAGACCTGATAATTATTGGCTAACTACATAAACACGACAATAACAATTTATGTAGCACTTTAAGATTTGCAAAGTACTTTACATTTGTAATCTCATTGAGCCTCACAACATCCCTGCAAGTAACCTAGAAAGAACTGCAGTATTAGAACCCAAATGTATTAGTGGCACTGTCATTGATGGAGAACATGGGACTCTCTGCAGATCTTTCTCATTTTGTTTTTGTTTGTTGACCTAAATTTTATCTAAAAATTGAGATTATTTGATTTATCTGGGTCTCTCTAAGAGTTCTATAGTTGTGTTTTACCTTCTGATGATTTTCAGAATTTTATGAGGAGATGGTACTAAAATCTTACCCCATCCTTTCTCCATAAGATTTTTAAAATGAGTATGTGTTCTCAATTGGTTCTGTCTTTGTGTACCTTTTCTCTCTTTGTGAATGTTAACCAAGTTAGTGTATTTCCTGGACATGCTGATTGAGTTAAACCAGTTAAACTGGCTTTAAAAACATTGATAACGTGGTGATATTTGTTCCTATATCCATTTTCTCATTTTTAATGCTGTAGTTGTTTTACATTGCCTCAGTTATACACCAGATCTTTTCCATGTTTATTCTTCTAGCTTCGTATTGATTTAGACACTTCGTCATACAAGTTGGTGGTAAGTTTTTCTCAGACAGATAGCAGGTTTAGAAATGACTGCCACTTTGGTAACTAGTCGTTTCATGTCCGTTAAATTATAACCACATTCATTTTTGGTATTCACCATGTCCAGTGCCTTTTTTCTCCCTAACCTCTAACTGAATTAAATATTTATACTGTAGAGGTATGAGTCTTCTCTATCAATCAGTCCCCATTTTTAAAGTATCTATTATTCACTGAGTATTGTACTATATCATCCATAAGCCTTTCAAACCACTCATTTCTTATTTCTGAATGATTTCCAATATAAATTTTGCCACCCCTCCCCACAATCACTTTGCATTAAGATTACCAGGCATTGTAGGGCATGTTGATTTAATTTGGAGAGTCTTATCAGTTTTGTCATAGGATTTCTCTACCTCATTCTCTAAACAATCATTGACTTATAATAGGCAACTATCTTTATGGTGGTCTTTCAAACAAATTACTATGTTGTGGGGTTTATCAGGAGACACTTTCTACCCTTTACTCAATTTTCTATGGCCCCTCCATCCACTTGATGGAAATTGTAGGTCATCCAAAATGGTTACATCCCATAGAACTAGATATGTTCATAGCTCTCTTTGATACACATACACCCTATTTTCTTGCTGAGTGGACCCAATGAACTCTTATTTGTCTCATTATTGGAAGTACCTCAAAGACGATTGGTGACTGATGATCAAGGGGGAGCAGAATATTGTCAGAGGCATTTCCTCTCCTCTGTATGGTTTTAAAAGCCTACAGAGAAAAGACTCTAATGTTGCTCTCTTATTTTTCACACTTTCCTTTAGACTTTTAGCAGTGTGGGTAGGAGAAAATTACTACCAAATACAGCAAAATCATATGCAGTGGGATAACAGATGCTTGTCCAGGAGAACCTGAGACTGGAGCTGCCTTCTTTTACCTTTCCATTTCATTTTCTGAGCATCAATCACTAGTATGTTTCTCATGAAATTAATCAGCCAGCTAGATTCCAGCAACTTTTTTTTGAGACTGGGTCTCCACCTATCTATTCTGGAGTGAAAACATCGTGTCCAATTATGGGACCTTCTCCAGGTCTGCTCCCATGCCTGACCCCTGAAGGGATTTCTTCAGTGAGAGATTATCATGGTGAGAAACCAAAGTGCTATCTGTATCCTAAGTAGGCAATATATGTTTATACTACCAGCATCACATAGTTGTTGGCTTCAAAGTTTCCCAGCTAAACCTTCATAGGGCTTATATTAGTCATATGAAATTTATATCTTAGGAAACAGGGCATCGGTGATTTTCACTCTGAGAAACTGCCTTTTCATTATGAGCCCACCTTTCTCACTGATTCTCTCACAACTGTCCCTAATTTTGCCCCTTCTCAACAGTCAAATTGTTCACAGCTGAAAGGGGGTACATTCTTACATATATATATATATATATATATATATATATATATATATATATATATATATATATATATATATATATATATATATATATATATTTGCAGCCTTTTCATCATAAAAGTATTTTCTTGTGAGTGAAATAAAGACTGTCTCATAACCAAAAACCATTTTGTATCCTGAAGAAATCATTGCCCACATTTGGGCAAAATTGTTTTAGAGACATCCCTGAATTTTATTCTAGGTCAGGGGTCTCTGGTCTCTTAAAAAGGACTCCTGGGTCATAGGGAAATATAATAAATAATAAAATAATCATTGCAATAAGAAATTATAAAAAGAAAAGAAAAAAAGTTTTTAAAAAGTTCTCTTTCTCAGAAGAATCCCATGACTTTTTGGGGGGGGTCTTTGAGTCCTGAATAAAAAAAAGATTGTACCAATGCCTTTATTTGCCTCTCCACAGGAGTCATGACTGGATTTTATCTTCTGGTTTTATTTATTGTCAAGACTGATATAATTTAATTTTTCCACTTGTGTTCCAAAAAAGTTAGTGAAACAAAAGTGAAAAAAGAGAAATAAAAGTCTAAAACATAATGATATATTCTACTAATGCTGAATACAGCAAGGGAAAGTTTAATAATCTGATAAGCTTTGATTTTTCCTTTCCTCTTCCTCAGAATTTTAGGGATCCAAAATGAAACTAGATGCCTATAGAGCTTCCATCTAAACAGTAAGCACTTAATAAATGCAAGTTGTTTGTAATGATTTGTCAATTCTAGTGTTCCAACACTCATATTTTAGAGTGAAAAAACTATATCTGTTTCTTCTCTAAGCAGAATGCTCCTCTCCTTGGGTTGTTGCCAAAGTTCCATCTTCATTTTACTTGTGTGACCTTGAAGGAGACAACACTGACTTTGAATTACTGATAAGCATGTGTCATGTGAAAGACTAAGGTTTTAACATGTACATGTACACACACAGGTTATCAGAGTATTGTATATTATACTTAGGAATGGGGCAATCTGAATTCATTAGAAAGTAACTCAGTCTTCTATGTACTAACCCAACACTGGAGAATTTATCATTACTACTAAAACGTTTAGTCATTTTTTTCAGTTGTATGTGGTTCTCTGTGACCCCATTTGGGATTTTCTTGGCAAAGATTCTGGAGTAGTTTGCTATTTCCTTCTGCATCTGATTTTACTGATGAGGAAACTGAGGTGAACAGGATTAAGTGACTTTCCAAGGGTCACATAGCTGTGTGAGGTAACATTTCAACTCATTCTATCCACTGTATCACCTACGTGTCCCCTGCACCAAAATAATTCACCAAGTTCCCAAAGTAACATGTAAAGATAAAAGATACAAAGAACAGAATTTATTTAACCTGCATTTTCACCATTCTCAACTTCCTTTTTCTTCATAGATACATTTTAATAATTTGTAATTTATGTGTCAGAGGGGAAAAAACCTGAGGAAAAAAAGTTTGGGAGATGTCTCTGAAATTATATCACTGAAATACTTCCAGCCAATTTTTCTGACTCAGAATTTCATTGTCAGACTAGAGGAGAGTAGTTTCCTTTCCACTCTATACAATATCAGAGAGCCAAGCTTGCCAGTCTGTTCCATTCAGCAGCTGGATATAACCCAAGGGGAAAAAAGGCTGAACTAATTATTGAGGCATTAGAAATGGAATAGCTACCTCTTTCCAAGTGGGTCCCCAAACAAACTCCACTGATAGGAGGGGTTTCTGGGTCTGTATTTCTCAGAGGGGTTCTTCAGCCCTGCCTAGGGAGGTCTTTTGCTTTAATTTCACTTTAACGAAGCAGGTGAAAGGCCATTTGGCACCAACCAATTCATTTACTCCAGCTGTCGGAGAAGAACACAGTTGCTAGGCAACCCAAGTCTGCCTTTCTCGCTGCCTACATCAAGCTATGAAATTGAGAGTTGTTGAGGCTGTTGTCTTAGTGCAGTCAACTTAAAGCTGAAATGCCTCCAGGTGTAGCTATTCAAATCCATAAATTTCATAATCCTTAACAAAAGTGCATTATCTCTCGTAATTTTTTTTTGCGTGAGTGAATATGTGCAACATATTTAGACAGTACAAGGCTATATTTTTCCCCATGAAAATAACAGGAATATGACTTTATAATCAGAACTAATTTACGTTTTAAAAGATGAACAGATTCATAGCTGTATTTCAGATATTTCTTCCTGTCAACTTATCTTCTTTTAATTTTATCCTTCTCCTTTTCTCTTCCTTTCCTTTTATATTTTGTGCTTTCCTTTCCTTCCTTTCCTGTCTTCCTTCTAGACCTCCTTTCTCCTCTTCCCTTTTTTCTCTATGAAAATTAATTCTGTCATATTTATACATCAATCTTCATCTTACTGCTTGCCCATTGTGACAGTGAATTTGAAATGAAACACTGATTTTTCTTTAAAGCTTATCCAGCTAATATTTGCTTCTAACTTCTTACCCCAATTTTGTTTTGGTTTTAACTCTTGATTTGAATGGATTATTAACAGTTCACTGCCCCAAACTTGCCAATTTTCCTCTTTCTAGTTCAATGTGTTCTGGGCAAGGAGATTTATTGCCTTTCTTCCTAAGACTTACCAGGCTGTCCCTCTACTTCTACAGTTCTCTTGGCACATCTCATTAGCCTTGAGGCCACAGAGATTTCTGAGTCTCTTTGTGTCTCTTTAGCTCTCAGTTTTTTAATGCAATCCCCTCTGTGTGACGTCCATGTAGGACATTCTTTTACATGCTCAATACCATGGAGATATTTCCATTGAGTGGCATTTAATTTGAATAGAGATGAAAAGAATATGTTTTTCTTTGTTCTTTCCTACCCACTCTGGAAATGGCTCATGCAGGAAATGAGAGCAAATTGGTTTGGGTGAGTAGGCTGTCATTAGGGGCAATGGATCCTGGTACTGCAAAATGGGTAATAGAGCTGGAAATGATCACAGGGAAAAGTTGGATTTTTCCTGGAGAAATGTCTACTGAAGGGAGTAATATATCCCAAAAAATGGGTACCCTATAGTGGACTAGGGAAGTATAGCATTAATTTGTCACTGTGAAGAAGCAGTTAGCAGAAAGAATGGGTAAATTTTCTTCTGCCCTCTAGGGATCTGGCCTACAGTAACCCTGATCTGAAAATTCTTTGTTGCAGACAAAACCATCTGACATAATTTTTAAAATGATTACAGGAATAATTAATGGTATATTTCTTCTTGTAATGTTGAGGAACAAGGGCCTAGTCACTTCTTTCCTCCCTTTTATTTGCAAACTGAAGTATGATCTTGTTAAATCAGCTAACTAATCAGTACAACTTGTCTCAAAGGGGGCTGTCATGAAGAAAGATACAGATATCCTTCAGAGTTGGAAAAGCACAAAAATCATTATGGCCTTGAGTAGTCTGAAAACAGCTGGCAAAACTTGCATGTAGTAAAATGTTTTTTTTTTTAATTTATTTATTTAACTTTTAACATTCGTTTTCACAATATTTTGGGTTCCAAATTTTCTCCCCATTTGTCCCCTACCCCTACCCCAAAACACCGAGCATTCTGATTGCCCCTATCACCAATTTGCCCTCTCTTCTAACATCCCTCCCTTCCCTTGTCCCCATCTTCTCTTTTGTCCTGTAGGGCCAGATAACTTTCTATACTCCATGACCTGTATTTCTTATTTACTAGTAGCAAGAAGAGTACTCCACAGTTATTCCTAAAACTTTGAGTTCCAACTTCTCTTCATCCCTCCCTCCCCACCCATTCCCTTTTGGAAGGCAAGCAATTCAATATAGGCCAGATCTGTGTAATTTTGCAGATGACTTCCATGATAATCGTGTTGTGTAAGACTAACTATATTTCCCTCCATCCTATCCTGCCCCCCATTGCTTCCATTCTCTCTTTGGATCCTGTCCCTCCCCAAGAGTGTTGACTTCAAATTGCTCCCTCCTCCCATTGCCCTCCCTTCCATCATCCCCCCCCCGTTTATCCCCTTCTCCCCCACTTTCCTGTATTGTAAGATAGGTTTTCATACCAAAATGAGTGTGCATTTTATTCCTTCCTTTAGTCAAATGTGATAAGAGTAAACTTCATGTTTTTCTCTCCCTTCCCCTCTTTTTCCCTCCACTAAAAAGTCTTTTACCTGCCTCTTTTATGAGAGATAATTTGGCCCATTCTATTTCTCCCTTTCTCCTCCCAATATATTTCTCTCTCACCCCTTAATTTCATTTTTTAAAGATACGATCCCATCCTATTCCATTCACTCTGTGATCTCTGTTTCTGTGCGTGCGTGCGTGCGTGTGTGTATGTAATCCCAGCAACTACCCAGATACTGAAAAGTTTCAAGACTTACAAATATTGTCTTTCCATGTAGGAATGGAAACAGTTCAACTTTAGTAAAGTCTCTTATGACTTCTCTTTGCTGTTTACCTTTTCATCCTTCTCCTCATTCTTGTGTTTGAAGGTCAAATTTTCTTTTCAGCTCTGGTCTTTTCTTCAAGAATGCTTGAAAGTCCTCTATTTCATTGAAAGACCATTTTTCCCCTGAAGTATTATACTCAGTTTTGCTGGGTAGGTGATTCATGGTTTTAATCCTAGTTCCTTTGACTCCTGGAATATCATATTCTAAGCCCTTTGATCCCTTAATGTAGAAGGTGCTAGATTTTGTGTTATCTTGATTGTATTTCCACAATACTTGAATTGTTTCTTTCTAGCTGCTTGCAATATTTTCTCCTTGACCAGGGAACTCTGGAATTTGGCCACAATGTTCCTAGGAGTTTCTCTTTTTGGATCTCTTTCAGGCAGTGATTGGTGGATTCCTTGAATACTTATTTTGCCCTCTGGTTCTAGAATCTCAGGGCAGTTTTCCTTGATAATGTCATGAAAGATGATGTCTAGACTCTTTTTTTGATCATGGCTTTCAGGTAGTCCCATAATTTTTAAATTGTCTCTCCTGGATCTATTTTCCAGGTTAGTTGTTTTTCCCATGAGATATTTCACATTATCTTCCATTTTTTCATTCTTTTGGTTTTGTTTTGTGATTTCTTGGTTTCTCATAAAGTCATTAGCCTCCATCTGTTCCATTCTAATTTTGAAAGAAATATTTTCTTCAGTGAGCTTTTGAACCTCCTTTTCCATTTGGCTGATTTTGCTTTTGAAAGCATTCTTCTCCTCATTCGCTTTTTGAACCTCTTTTGCCAATTGAGTTAGCCTATTTTTCAAGGTGTTATTTTCTTCAGCATTTTTTTGGGTCTCCTTTAGCAAGGTGTTGACCTGCTTTTCATGCTTTTCTTTCATCTCTCTCATTTCTCTTCTCAGTTTTTCCTCCACCTCTCTAACTTGATTTTCAAAATCCTTTTTGAGCTCTTCCATGGCCTGAGCCCATTGAATATTTATTTTCGATGTTTGGAATACAGCAGCTTTGATTTCTATGTCTTTCCCTGATGGTAAGCATTGTTCTTCCTCATCAGAAAGGATGGGAGGAAATACCTGTTCACCAAGAAAGTAACCTTCTATGGTCTTATTTTTTTTCCCTTTTCTGGGCATTTTCCCAGCCAGTTACTTGACTTCTGAGTTTCCTCTCCACACCCACCTTGCCTCCAGATCTGCCCAGCCAGTGCTTGGGGTCTGAGATTCAAATGTTGCTTCCCAGCCTCAGGGCTTTGGGGGGGATGGGGCTGCTATTCAATATGTGATTAAGTTCAAGTGCTCAGGTGGGGGCAGGGCCGCCTCTCGAGGGCTCAGTTCCCTCAGGGGGTTTATGCAGAGACCTTCAACAATGGATCCAAGCTCCTGCCTGCTTTGGGAGCCCTTGTCTGCTGCTGCTTCCACTGCTGCCTCCTGAGGGGACCTGAGTTATGGGGGACACCCCACGCCCCTCTTGGCCAGCCAAAGAGACTCTCTCACTGACCTTTGGCACTTGTGGGTAGAGGCACCTGAGCAGCAGCTGGAGATTCCATCCCTGAAGTCTGTTTGGATCTGCTCCTCTTGGTGCCATGCGGCCAAGGCAGGGCTGGGCTCTGCTCTGAGTCCGGGGCACAATGGACCTTTTGTGTCGGTTTTTTCAGTGCTCTCCGGAACAGAAATCTCCTCCACTCCATTGTTCTGTGGCTTCTGCTGCTCCCGAATTTGTTGGGAGTTCTTCTTTACAGGTATTTTATGGGCTGTGGGTTCGGAGCTAGCATATGTGTATCTTTCTACTCCACCATCTTGGCTCCTCCCACCAGTAAAACTTTCTAATGTGCTTAAAGCGCTTTTGAATCTTCTCTGTCTTGGCTATTGGTTCTCTCTTCTCCTTTTTCATGACCTTCAGTCATCTTCATAGCCTCTCCTGTCAGCTGTAGTACACATGAATTCTTCCATCAAGATGCATCTCTTTAAACCCCTTTCTTCTTCATTCCTGCTGGCATCACCTTAACCCAGAACCTAATCACCCTACTTACATCTGGCTTATTGTTCAGTTGATTAGCTACTCTCCCTGATTCTAAGATCACTGTTATACCAATTTTTCTGAAACAACATTTTTTATGTGGCACATTGGATAGAGCACTAGGTCTAGAGTCAGAAAGTCCTGGATTAAATCTGGTCTCAGATACAAAGTGCAGTGACTTTGGGTAAGTCAATTAAGCTCTATCTCAGCTTCCTCTCATATAAAATTAGGGTAATAATAGTGTCTACCTCCCAGGTTTGTTGTGAGCATTAAATGAGATAATATTTGTGTTAGCACAGTTCCCACTCATAGTGGAAGCTTAAGAAATGTAAGTTTCCTTCCTTGCTCCATTTGCAATCTGATCTCTGTTACTTGTAAACTGGGAGGCTTTGGGTAAGTCATTTAACCTTTGTAGGTTTCAGGATCCTCATTTCTACGACAAAGTGGCTGGATTAGATGACCTCTAACTTTATTTTCAACCCTAAATTTCTAATCCTTGCTCCCCCAACTAGATTGGAAATTCCTTGAGGGTAAGTCCCACATCTCATTCTCCTTCTATGTGCCCCACAGGGACTACCATGATTGTGTTCAATAAATACTAATTGATTGATTTGATCTGTCTTCAAGGATGATTTGGTTTAACTATTTTAAATGTATTTCATAATACATGGCACTCCAGCTTGATTGAGTTCGGTTCAGGTCTGTTTGCTTCTAAGGCACTATCACACATTATTGGTTTTCTCTAGGAAATTAGACACCTTGATTAATGATAGTGGATTAAGGGGCAGTTCTGTAGCTATGAATACCCAAGTTGACTTAACAATATGATATCAGGAAAATACTTTCAAATAGATATATTTAGTGGGCTAGAAATAATTTAGTGGGATAGAAAATGGGATTAAGTCTCTTTACTAAATTTTTACAATCACTGCTTTCTATACAAAACCTGAAAATCAGCTAGAAAATTTAATTAGACACAAGAAGATATGTATCATTATGGTTATGTTATCATACAGAATCAGAGATTCTCAAATGAAGCTGATACAACTTTGTTTGAATTAACATGGGATAGGGTTGAGTCAGAAATGAATGATAGAGAAATAATTTGTCTTCTTAAAAGTTTGATGGCCTCTAAATTAGTATTAAATTTAGACTATTGTTTTTCCATGAATTCCATCATGAACTGAATTTCTTCTACCAAAATTCCCTTTTATTTTGGGAGTCTGATCATACTAGAAAAAGCTTTTGATAGGTCAATTTTCTAAACTCTGCAGGTTGGAACTCAGATCCAAAGAGAATTTACTCAATTCTTTTTTCTTAATAGTTTTTAAAATTTATTTTTAGATTCATTTTCACAAAATTTTGAGTTTCAATTTTTCTCCCCATCTCTCCCCTACCCCTACCCCATAACACCTTGTATTCTGATTACCCCTTCCCTCAATGTGCCCTCCCTTCTATCACACCCCACCCTTCCCTTATCCCCATCTTCTCTCTTTTCTTGTAGGGCAAGATAAATTTCTATATCCCATTACCTGTACTTCTTATTTCCCAGTTATATGCAATAAAAATTCTCAACATTAGTTTCTAATACTTTGAATTCCATTTCTCTCCCTCCCTCCCTACCCATCCCCACTGAGAAGGCAAGCAATTCAATACAGGCTATATATGTGTCATTTTGCAAAAGCCTTCCATAATAGTCATGTTGTGTAAGACTAACTATATTGCCCTCCATCCTACCCTGTCCCCCCCCTTTTCTTCTATTCTCTCATTTGACCTTGTCCCTTCCCAAAAGTATTAACATCTAGTTACTCTCTTTTCCCATTTGCTCTCTCTTCTATCATCCCCCTCACCTTACTTGTCCCCTTCTCCCCTATTTTCCTGTAGTGTAAGATAGATTTTCATACCAAATTTAGTGAGCATGTTATTCCCTCCTTAAGCCATATGTGAAGAGAGTAAGCTGTACTTTCCCCCTCTTACCTCCTCCCTTTTCTCCTCCATTGAAAAAGATTTTTCTTCTCTCTTTTATGAATGACAGTCTGCCCCATTCCAATTCTCCCTTTCTCTTCCCAATATTTTCCTCTCTCACTCCTTAATTTAATTTTATTTTTTATGGATATAATCTCTTCTGATTCAACCCAACCTGTACTCTCTGTCTATATGTATATGTGTGTGTGTATGTGTGTATGTGTGTACGTGTGTATAATTCCTCCATCTACCCAAATACTGAGAAAAGTCTCAAGAGTTACAAATATCTTTCCATGTAGGAATATAAACAGTTCAGCTTTAGAATATCATTTATGATTTCTCATTCCTGTTTAACTTTTCATGCTTCTCTTGATTCTTATGTTTGAAGGTCAAATTTTCTATTTAGTTCTGGTTTTTTCATCAAGAATGCTTGAAAGTCCTCTATATCATTGAATTACCATTTTTTCCCTTAAAGTATTATTCTCAGTTTTGCTGGGTAGGTGATTCTTGGTTTTAATCCCAGTTCCTTTGACTTCTGGAATATCCTATTTCAAGCCTTTGATCCCTTAATGTAGAAGCTGCCAGATCCTGTTCTATCCTGATTGTATTTCCACAATACTCGAATTGTTTCTTTCTATCTGCTTGCAATATTTTCTCCTTGACCTGTGAACTCTGAAATTTGGCCACAATATTCCTAGGAGTTTCTCTCTTTGGGTCTTTTCCAGGACGTGATCTGTGGATTCTTTCAATATTTATTTTGCCCTCTGGTTCTAGAATATCAGGACAGTTTTCCTTGACAATTTCATGAAAGATAATATGTAGGCGCTTTTTTTTTTTTACCTTGACTTTCAGATAGTCCTATAATTTTTAAATTGTCTCTTCCAGATCTGTTTTCCAGGTCAGTTGTTTTTCCAATGAGATGTTTCATATTATCTTCTAATTTTTCAATCTTTTGGTTTCATTTTGTAATTTCTTGGTTTATTGTGTAGTCATTAGCTTCCCTGAAATCCACTCTCATTTTTAAAGAACTATTTTGTTTAGTGAGCTTTTGAAATTCCTTTTCTATTTGGCCAGTTCTTCTTTCTAAAGCCTTCTTCTCCTCATTGACTTTTTGAACCTCTTTTTCCAATTAAGTTAGCCTCTTTTTAAAGGTGCTATTTTCTTCAGCATTTTTCTGGTTCTCCTTTAGCAAGCTGCTGATTTGCTTTTCAAGCTCTTCTATGGCCTGAGCCCATTTCATATTCATTTTGGAAGTAGTGGAGGCAGAAGCCTCAACTTGCTCTGACAGTATGCATTGTTTTTCCTCATCTGAAAGGATGGAAGGAGATGTCTGTTCACCAAGAAAGTAACCTTCTATGGTCTTATTTTTTTCACCCCCTTTTTGGGCATTTTCCCAGCCAGTTACTTGACTTCTGAATCCTTTGTTAAGAGGAGGATCCTAGTGCTGCCCCCACCCAGGACCATATTTAGGGCTGAGATTCAGGTCAGCTGCTCAATTCCCCCAGAGGCTTTAAGTTGAGCTGCCTGGACCATGGACCCAGGCTGCTTCTGCAGCCACTGCTGCCACCCGCTGCCTGCTGTTGCTGCCACTGCTGTCACTGTCACCTCTGCCACCACCTCTGCTGCCACCTGGGGCTGGTGCTAGGGGGACCCCATTCCCCTCTCGCCTGGCTGGGAAAGCCCTTCCACACTGACCTTTCAAGCTTTCTTTGTTGCTTGTGGGTTGAGGGATCTGGGACCCTCCCTGCTGGGGATTCTGCCCTGGAGGTCTGTTCTGGTCCTGTTCCTCCCAGTGCTGCATGGCCAAGGCTGGGCTCTGCTCTGCTCAGGGTCCCATGGGATAGACCTTTCCTGTCAGCATTCCAGGTTACCTTTGGCTGGAAATCTCCTTCACTCTGTCGTTCTATGGCTTCTGCTGCTCTAGAATTTGTTGAGAGTCATTTTTTACAGGTATTTTGTGGGCTGTGGGGGAAGTGCTAGAGTATATGCATCTTTCTATTCTGCCATCTTGGCTCCACCCCCCCCAATTTAATTCTTAATCTTAACTCTTACTTCACCTGATTATTAGCATAGTGCTATTTCAGATATTATGAGAAGAAATATACTCTAAACTTTATAGATATACAGAATCGTAAGATCTCTAGACTTAAAGAGTGAAGAGGCCATGTAGTTCAACTTACACCTAAATGACTATTTATTTTATGACTAAAATAATCAACATTACTGAGTATTCATTGAACCCAGCCAATGTATAAAAACCTCCAGTGTGAGAGAACTCACTACCTCCATTGTCACCTAATTCCACCTTTTTGTCAGTTTTTATAGTTAGAAAGATTTTCATTAGAATCATAGAACCACAGAGTTAAAAGGTCCCTGGTGGCTCTTGTTCAATCCATATCTAAATAAGTATCCATACTAAAATATTCCTGACAAGTACTCACCAAGCCTTTGAAGACCTCCAGTAAGAATTGGCCTGAAACATTATGCCTAACTTTTGGAAAAAGTCCAGGTATTATTTTCCTTAGGTCAAACCTAAAATTTCCTCTTTGTAGCATTTACCCATTACTCCTGACTCTATCTTTTGGCACCATGCATGCTAAGTCTGATATCTCTTACATATCATAACCCTTCAGTTGCTTGAAGGCAACAATGATAGCATTGTTTAAATAATTCTAGTTCTTTCCACTGATTTTTGGATTATTTCAATTCTTCCCCATACTGGGCACTTCCTCGTTCCTGTGCCATCTAGTTTATCAGTATCCTGTATGAAAATGTGACTCCTAAGGCTGAATTTAATACTGTATATGTGATCTTATTCAGACAGAACACAAAAGGACTATAATCTTTCAAATCCTAGATATTAATCCTCTTTTAATGCAACCTAATAACATCACATTACTTTCTATGCCCACCATATCATGCTATTGACTCACATTGGGTTTGTGGTTCACTAAAACATCCAGATCTTTTTCAGACAACCTGCTATCTAGCCATATACCCAACATCCTGTACTTGTTGTACATCCTGTACTTACACTTGGAACCCAAGTGTAAGACATTGGTGACTCTTAAATTTTTGTTTCTCCTCAGTGTTCTTGCCTATTCAAATCTTGGATCTTGAATGTCTTATTCAATGTGTCAGTGATCCTTTTAAGTTTGTGACACTGGAAAATTTGATAAGCATGTTAATTATGTCTTTATTCAAGCCACTGATAAAAAATGTTAAGCAGAAGATGGGGGACTTTAATCAAGACTTCTACTGGAGTGCTCGCCAGAAGATGGAAAAGCACAAATCCCTGAACACACAACTGAAAACCTTAGATGTCTGCATCAAACAATGGCAATGTATTTATAGTAATCATTTAATCTGTAGTTAAATCATTGAATTATACTGTATTGTCTATTCTATCACTTGCAACAAGAATAGCATGAAAGACTTCCTCAAATGCTCCATTAAAATCTAGGTAGCTATTTCAATTATATTCTATTTACCTACTGTAATGTTAATGGGATTATGATCTTCCCGGCCCATTAATAGGTCTCATTTGGAGCCCATTATGGGAAGCTTGCATATGGGAGGCTTGCTTGTAGGAAGTCTTGCACACCTTTTGCTAATTTCTAATTAGGCATCAGGAAGGTTGTGATGCCTTCTAGCTCTGAAAAGTGCTACTCTGAGTTGGTATTTTGTTTTGGGGGACTTGCTTATGAGAAGGACCTTATGATTCCCTGGTTGAGACTCTGAATAGTCTTATGTTCAGGACTCCCCTCCACCCCCCACCCCACCATTGCTCAGATGTAAAGGCTCTCTCCATCCAGGGATGTATGTAAAGTGTATAGCAATATTGCTTTGATTCAGGCAGTAGAGCTCTGTCTGTTGGTCTGCTTATATTTTCTCTGAAGTTCAGGGTGCTGACTTTCCCCCTAAACTAGTGAATATAATTAAAAAAGATCGTTGACTCCTCAAGCAGCTATCTTTCCTAGTAAAGCAGATCTAAGAAGCTAGACATCTTGGGTGTCCTAGGGTGCTTGCTGTTACACCTACTCATCTTAGCATCCTAGAAAATAAAAGGAAAAGAGACTTCTGCCATCACCTTGCTTTTTGGGATCACTACTTCTTTTCCTAGATCTTTTAGAACCATGCATTTAATAATGCTTCAGCATGTCAGTGGATCTAGGATCTTACTGATGCAGGTACTCTTTCCAACAATGTATCTCACAACTCATCCACATTCTCCCATCCTGTGAGACTCTTGTCTCTGTCCTTCCATAAAACCTTCACAGGTGGGTCCACCCAACATACCAAGTGACTTTCTCTAGACTTATTAATACATTCTAGAATTTTGCCAAGAATTAACTTCAAGCTCACTGACCTTTACTATGCAGATTTCATCCCCTCTCTGTTTTAAAAAATGTGCAAATTTTGCCATTTTCTAAGTCAGGAGTTCTTAACCTGGGGGCAGGGAATCTTTTTTATTTTTTTTTAAATATTTTGATCTTCCTATTTCAGTACACTTGGTTTAGTTCATAATATGATGTACATCATTTTATGCTTTTAAAATATTATTCTTAGAAGGGGTTCATAGACTTCTACAGACTGCTAAAGAGGTCTGTGGGAAAAAGGGGTTAAGAACCCTTTCTCTTGATAGATTCCATTCTCCATTCTTCAAGATAGTTCAAAGACAATTAATAATGGCTCAACAGTACTATCTCTTTCAGTTCTTTCAGTAACCTGGGATATTGTTTATCAGGGTCTGGTGACTTGAACTCACTGAAGATATCCAAGTGTTCTTTTACCATATTCTCATTTATCTTGGGTTTCATTTCCTGTCAATCATTTTTGGTACAGTCATCCAAGGTAAAATATCACTCTTCTTTGGGAAGAGAAAACTCAAGCAAAATGAGAGCTGACTCATTCTGTATATTCCTTATGACTTCTTGTTGTTTTACATTATTATCTTTTCACCCAGTCTGAGCAATCACCCCATCTCTACTTTTGTCTTCCTGTTTTCCATGATAGCTATATTATGGAATACATATAAAAACAAATAACAAATAAAAATATTTTAGTCCTTACTCCTAATTGCCCATCTCAGCTCATTCTGCACTTCCATATTCCTGACTCCATAGGCCCACACCATGATTTTGTGTTTGTCCTCAATTACCTTCCTTAGTATTTTCTTTTTTAAGATATCTTTTTAAAATCTGAGTTCTTCCATGAGCTCTATGCACATACATTCATCTCTTTAAGTATCTCTCCTCTCTCTTCCTTATTGGAATCACTTTTTTCCTCCTTCTATTCAAATTTAATCCTTGAGAACTGTTTATCTCTCTTGTTCCAGTTTCCTCTGAAGAATTTTAGACCATTGGAGCCTACTTCTTCTAGGAAGCCTTTGAAATTCTCTGTATTAAAATCCATGATATACATAATGGAATCTAAATCAGACTAGTGACTTACCCCTAACACACCATCTCTACCCCAAAACCAGTTCCTCCTTATTAGAGTTTTGGCTGAAAATAACATTTCTCTTTATTTAAGTAAAATCAGGAAATTATTAACTAGGTTGCTTTGGTGAAATTGGGAGAGGGAGTAGAGAGAATGACAGACATAGACATAAACAGAAAGAAAAGAAAATACTCTAGCAGATGTCTAGATCAAAGCCCTCTATCATTACAATGTCATGCCTCCTTTTTTTGGTTTGTGATTTATTTTCTAAACTCTTCTGTTTTCTGTCCTATTAGAGTATGGTATACTCTAATGACAATGACAATATAATTTCTGTTGATATTTCCACAATGATTTCACCTCCTTAGACTCAGATTTGCTTATATGAATATATCCTTGGATTTGCTCACATGGGGATATCCTCTTCAAATACACTTTCACTGTCCCCTCCATCTCTTCTGTTCCTTTTAAATAAGATAAAGCCTTTCAAAGACATAGTCCAGTCATAAATACCATTTCACTAAGTTCATACCAAAGACAAATTTGCCTCTGCATTATGATCTCTAATTTGCTCCATTACTGACAATTTATACATTTGAATGTAGACATCTGGGATCATGAATTTTTTTGTTTGCTCTCTTTTTTGAAAGAGCCTGCCACATACTTGTCCTCTCCTGCAATTCTTCTTCCTGTTTTGTACTTGATAATCTCTGTGGTATCTGGCCTGGTTGTTTTCTCTCTTCCATTTTTAGTCTAAAAACCCTCCAATAGGATCTGAGAGATTCCAGGCAAATATATTCTTATTTTTGCAATTTTAATTTTACTGTTGTCAATTAACAGCCTTAATTCTCTTCCTTTCCACCATTGTAAAAAAAGGAAAAACAAAATTCTTGAAACATATATGCATATTTAAACAAAATAAATTCTTATATCGACCATGTCCAAAAAGAGAGATTGCATTCTAAATCAGTCACTTAGCTGTCAGCACATGGGTAGCATGTTCATTCCTGCTCCTTTGGAATCATGGTTTGTCATTAGATTGATTAGAGTTCTTAAGTGCAAGTATGTTTTCACCAGTCCTTGTTAGGTGTATTCCATCTTTGGTCAAGGATTCACCACCACTTATTTTGAGCCATTGTCCTTAAATCCAAATTCTATTCTGAGACAACATTTTCTTAGTTTACTTCCAAAATCTGTCTTTCTCTTCTGACACTCCTTTTAGCCAGAGATAGTGATTAAATACCTCCTAAGCTCCAGGAGTTTATAATCCTTTGTAATGCCTTCTAGCTTTCTTGCACCGGCATTATGAAGTACCAGGAAAGAATGTTGTTCTTTAAGTTTGACAAGTCTCTGGAGGTTCTTCCATGATCAGGAATTCCGAAATTTCTTTATAAGATCATGACTTATTCTGTCTTTCCTTCTGCCTCATTTCTCCTAAATCTTGTTTTTAACTTCACTATAACCTCTAGTTCTTTGACCCCTCAATATTCTCCCAGGTTTCAAGCCTGTTCTAACTTCACTTTCTTCTCTTCCCCATAATGACCCCATAATTGGTCAGTTCAATATTACACTATCTTCTACTTGTGAATCCCTTGCTCCCTTGTCCTACCACTGATCATGCTTGTCAAATCCCAAACGTGGATTACTCCCATAATTTGCCTTTAATTTACTTGTCTGTGCTAGAAGTCATTAAATCAAGATGGCAAGTTTAGGCAACCATTTTACTCTTCTCTAATTTATTCTCTACCAAACACTCTACAGTGGCTATTCCCAAACATTCTCCCATCTAGCTTTCAACAGAGCACCTTCACTGCCCCCCCTTTCACCAGAAGATCTCATCTCATACTTCAGAGAAAAACAAAGGCTATTGTTCATAAGTTCCCCTCTTCCCCTCTTCTACATACCTTCATCCTTTGATATTATCCCTCATTTCCTCTTTCTTTCTTCCAGTTCCCTAATGAAGACTATCCTTCCCCTTCTACCTATGATCCCATCCCCTTTGCTTCCTCCAGTACCTTGCCTTTACAATCATCCCCACTTCTTTTTAATCTCCAATCTCTCCTCTTCTATAAACTTTGCTGCCTAAAACATATCCCCCATTTGTAAAAAACCCCTTATATAAGCTGGCTAACCACTCAAGCTGACATCCTATATCTCTCCTCCCTTTCAGAGCAAGAATCTAAGAGAATGCTATGTATTCTTCGTTGTTCTTGTCATCTCCTTTTCTTTCTCTTCTTGGTTTCTTATAATCTGGTTTTTAAAATTAACTTAATAATTAAACTATCACCTGTAAAATCATCTAAAATCTTTTCACTGTCAATTTAATGTCTTTTTCTTAATTCTCCTCATTATTGATCTGTCTCTAGGCTTTGATACTGTTGACTATCTACTCTACTAATGATGAGCAAAGTTAGTGTCTCCATTAAGAAATTTCCATGATGGAGAAGTTATCAGAAAAAGTAAATTCCAAGGATGTTTCCTAACCACTTTTGGACACTGAGACTTGTCCCCAAAGCTAAATATAACAGAAAGTTATCAGTAACTAAATTTTACTTTAGTCAAAAGATAATGTAAAAATATATAAACAATTGTGATTTTTGTGAAAATGGTGAGAGAATAAATCTGAAATCATATTTGAAATGAGTAAAAAAATAGTATAGAATACATTTATTTTTATGGGAGTGGCTGAAATATATATATATATATATATATATATTTTTTTTTTTTGCTTAGTTAAATCAAAAGAATTGACCCTTATAACTTTCATTCCTAAGGCTATTTACTTCCTTTACTTATCCTCTTCCACCATCAATGAAAAATTGAGATGAAAAGTGTCAACAACATATACAAATCTGGTGAATATGATGTACATTTATTTTTATAGATCAACTTCATTTAGCTAATGCATAAGATAATAAATATACCTTGCTTTAGGAAAACCTGATACGCAAAAGTAAAGATTCACTCCAAAGATAGACACATGCACTTAGTATTTATTTACAAAATGACTTTGTAGTTTATAATCCCATCATGGGACTGAGGATAAAAAATAAATGAAAAGTCCATCTAGTTGTAAGGGACTGGCTCTTTCTTATGTGAGCATTTTGGTAATTGAAAGCAGCAGGAAAGGAACTTTAGGATCAGAAAATGAACTTTTGTGTAAATAAAAGGAATTAGCTCTACTTATAAAGGACATGAAGTACTGCTCCTTTTGAACATGAGCAATTTCTGACTGAAAAGCACAGAAAAATACCTTTTGTGCATGAAAAGCCAATAAAAATCCATGTGTGAAGAAACAGATTTTTCTTCAAAATGTGAGGAGAGGTAAAAGGGGACTCAATAAATAATTGAGAGAATCTCTTTGAGTAGAGAAATGACTAAGGCTGCAAAGGCATTGTGGGACCTCAGCTAATTTGCATAGAATTATTTGTTTTAGAGGTTGAGAGGTTAAAACAGAAAATGACAAATCTTGGATAAATAATATAAATGAGTAAATTTGGACATGATGGGAAGAACAACCAAAGACTTGATTTCATAATTGACAAAAACTTGGATTTCACGAATTTTACTTCTTTTTTACTAATTAATTAATTTTTAGTTTTCAACATTCATTTCCACAAGATTTTGAGTTCCAAATTTTCTCCCCATCTATCCCCTTGCCCGACCCCAAGACACCATGCATATTGATTACCCCTTCCCTCAATCTGCGCTCCCTTCTATCACATCACTCCCTTCCCTTATCCCCATCTTCTCTTTTCTTGTAGGGCAAGATAGATTTCTATATCCCATTACCTGTATTTCTTATTTCCCAGTTGCATGCAAAAACATTCTCAACATTTGTTTCTAAAATGTTCCTAAAACTTTGAGTTCCAACTTCTCCTGCTTCCACCCTCCCCACCCATCCCCGCTGAGAAGGCAAGCAATTCAATATAGGCTATACATGTGCAGTTATGTAAAAGATTTCCATCATGTTATAAAGGACTAACTATATTTCCTTCCATCCTATCCTCCCCCCCTTATTCTATTCTCTCTTTTGACCTTGACCCTCCCCAAAAGTATTTATTTCTAATTATTCCCTCCTCTCATTTGTCTTCCCTTCTGTCATCCCCTCATGCCCCACTTTTACCCTTCTCCCCTACTTTACTGTAGAGTGCATGTTATTCCCTCTTTAAGTCAAATGTGATGAGAGTAAGCTTTTCTTTCCCCCTCTTACCTCCCTGTTTCCGTCTCCATTGAAAGTTTTTTCTTGCCTCTTTTATGAGACATAATTTGTCTCATTGTGTTTCTCCCTTTCTCCCTCCAATATATTTTTCTCTCACCCCTTAATTTTATCTTTTTAGATGTTATTCCTTCCTATTCAACTCACCCTGTACCCTCGTCTATATATATGTATACAATCCCTCCAACTACCCAAATACTGAGAAAAGTTTCAAGAGTTACAAACGTTATCTTTTCATGCAGGAATATAAACAGTTCAACTTTAGTAAGTCCCTTATGATTTCTCTTTCCTGTTCACCTTTTTATGCTTCTCTTGATTCTTCTGTTTGAAAGTCAATCTTCTATTCAGCTCTGGTTTTTTCATCAAGAATTCTTGAAAGTCCTCTATTTCATTAAATGACAATTTTTCCCCTGAAGTATTACACTCAGTTTTTAATATTATATTTAATATTTTATTATATATAATATAATATATTATAATATTTTATATTATATTTATTTTCAGTGTTCTACAATCACTACTATATAACTTAGATTTTTCCCCCCTATCTCCCTGTACTTCCCCCCTCTCTCCCTGAGATATCAAACAATTTCATATAGGTTCTACACGTACATTCCTATTAAGTATATTTTCACTATAGTCATGCTGTGTTGAAGAATTATAATGAATGGGAGAAGTCATATAACAAATCAAAATATAATAAACAAAAAAAAATGATCTGGTATATTCTACGATTGAATTTCATAGTTCTTTCTCTGGATGTTGAAGGCATTTTGCCTTAAAAGACCACTGGGAATTTTTTTAAGTCCTTGCATTGCTATGAAGTTCCAAGTCTGCCAGAAAAAGCTCTCACACACTGTGGTCATTGCTGTGCACAAAGTTCTCCTGGCTCTGCTCCTTTCACTCAGCCTCAGATCATAAAAGTCTTTCCAGGTCTCTCTGAAGTCTTCCTGCTCATCATTTTATAGCACAATAGTATTCCATTACATTCATATCCCATATTTATTCAGCCATTCCCCAATTGATGGGCATTCCCTTGATTTCCAGGTTTTGGCCACCAAAAAGAGTGCTGCTATAAATATTTTTGTACATGTGGGACCCTTTCCCATTTTTATGGTCTCTTGGGGATACAGTCCTAGAAGTGATAGTGCTCAGTCAAAGGGTATGCATATTTTTGTAGCCCTTTGGATATAGTTCCAAATGGCTCTCCAGAATGGTTGGATCAGTACACTCAGTTTTGCTGGGTAGGTGATTCATGGTTTTAATCCTAGTTCCTTTGACTTCTGAAATATCATATTCTAAGCCCTTTGATCCCTTAATGTAGAAGCTGCTAGATCTTGTGTTATACTGATTGTATTTCCACAATACTCAAATTGTTTCTTTCTGGTTACTTGCAATATTTTTTCCTTGACCTGAAAACTCTGGAATTTGGCTACAATATTCCTAGGAGTTTTTCTTTTCAGATCTCTTTCAGGAGGGGATAGGTGAATTCTTTCAATATTTGTTTTACCCTCTGGTTCTAGAACATCAGGGAAGTTTTCCTTGATAATTTCATGAAAGATAATGTCTGGGCTCTTTTTTTTTTTATCATGGCTTTCAGGTAGTCCCATAATTTTTAAATTGTCTCTCCTGGATCTATTTTCTAGGTCAGTTGTTTTTCCAGTGAGATATTTCACATTATCTTCTATTTTTTCATTCTTTTGGTTTTGTTTTGTGATGTCTTGGTTTCTCATAACGTCATTAGCCTCCGTCTGCTCCATTCTTATTTTTAAAGAGCTATTTTCTTCAGTGAACTTTTCAACCTCCTTTTCCATTTGGCTAATTTTGCCAAATTTTAAAGCATTCTTCTCTTCATTAGCTTTTTGGACTTCCTTTGCCATTTGGATTAGTCTGTTTTTAAAGGTGTTATTTTCTTTAGCGCATTTTGGGTCTCCTTTCACAAGCTGTGGACTTACTTTTTATGATTTTCTTGCATTGTTCTCATTTCTCTTCCCAATTTTTCCTCCACCTCTCTTACTTGATTTTTAACATCCTTTTTGAGCTCTTCCATGGCCTGAGACTATTGCATATTTTTTTTAGAAGTTTTGGATGCAGAAACCTTGACTTTTATGTCTTCCTCTGATGGCATGCTTTGTCCTTCCTCATCTGAAAGGATGGAAGAAATTTCTTGTTCATCAAGAAAGTAACCTTCTGTAGTCTTATTTTCTCTCTTTTTTGAGCATTTTCCCAGCCAGTTACTTGACTTTTGAGTCCTTTGTCAAGTGGAGGGTATATTCTAGGGACCTGTAAATTCTCATTTCCTCCAAGGTGGCACAATCAAGGGAGAGGTGTTTACTCCTCTCCTGACCTGCACTCTGGTCTGTGCGCAACCACAAACTTTTCTGGCCAGGATCTGCAAGTAGAATTCCCTCTCCAGATCCTCCACCAGCTCCACCATACCAGAACTCTTTCTCATTCCAGGACCACCAATCAGGGCTGAAACCCAGATAAGCTGCTCAATACCCCCAGGGTCTTTAGGGAGAAGTGTCAAAAAATGGACACTACTGCCTCAGTGGCTGCTGCTGCCTGGGTCCAGGGCTAGGGCTGGACCCTGCTCCCATCTCACCTAGGTGAAAGAGCTTTCTCACTGACCTTTGAAGCTATCTTTGGTGTTTGTGGGTTGAGAAATCTGGGAAATGCAGCTGCTGCCCATGATTCTGAGCCCTGAAGCCTTTTCCAGTGCTGTTCATGCTGAGCTGTATGACCAAGGCTGGGCTGCATTCTGCTCCGAGCCCAGTGTGATAGACCTTTCTTGTTGGCCTTCCAGGCTGCTTTGCGTTGAAAATCTCTTTAACTCTGTTGTTTTGTGGTTTCTGCTGCTCTAGAATTTGTTTAGAGTCATTTTTTACAGGTACTTTATGGTATGTGAGAGTAGAGCTAGAGCAGGCCCATTCTACTCTGCCAGCTGGGCTCTGTCCCCTATGAATTTTACTTCTTAAGGGAGGGACAAATCATAACTACCAGGAGACTCCGATTTGTGCCATTAGAAGTAGTGAAAGACCTAGCAGAAGAGTTAAGATAATAAAAGGAGCCATTAAGAAGGCAACAAGTGCTGAGTGAGCAGTCAAATGACAAAGCTTCAGTTACTATATTTGGGAGGGTGCTGATGGAAAGAGAAGAATTGTCCATGGGTTACCTGAAGAAAAGCTTGGAATCCTGATTAGAGGAGAGCCTAACTCTGCTGAAGTTTCAGCTCTTCAGCACCATCTGTAGCTGGAGACAGGCAAAGCATCTCAAAGTTTGCTTTCGGCTTACATTCTCTAGTTTGAGAGGAAAAGAGGTTTTGTAATTGTCTTGCTATAAACTTATTTGATCAAAATATTAGAATGTAGAAAAAAAAGCTTTTGGCACAGTTACTAGCACATAGGGGCTATGTAAATATTTATTTCTTTTCTTATAATCATATCCTGTTGACAAAAGAACTGCCTATGCTTGTTTGTGTGACCCAGAAAGGCATCCTGAGGAGTTTTGCTATAATCTCTGTCTTACTGAAACAGGGTTATGAGAGTTAATTGAACAAAGCAGAATTAGTTGAGTCAGGAGGTGGCCGGATTTCTTGACATTGCCCCATCTGTCAACCTGATGACATTTGCTGTCATCTGTCTTTGGTGAATTGCTTGTCATTCTAACAAGGATGATATTTGCTCAGTTCCTTTTTAAGGAAATAAAAGAGCTTATCACTATTTCATCATTTCAAGTGTTGAAAGGGTAGAAAAGAAACTGATTTTCTCAACAGCAGGGCAATAAAGAACAGAAGAGGAGCAGTTAGTAGAGAATCAACTTTGTGTGAAGCATATTGTTACTTAAAAAACCATTGTCATTCAGCCTTACAGTATAGAAATATGAATTGTCCTTAACACATAGGTTTTCCTCATTCATATGCCTCTTAACTAGTTTTCCATTAATGTGTGCTCATTCTTCCCCATAGGGACTGCATGGATTTGTGGGAGAGTGTGACCCAGGTTTCTATGTATACTCTATTGTTTTGAGTAATCTTTCATTTGTTTTATATTAGCTGTGTTATCATTCTTGTTAATATTCTTGCTTTAACTTAGTCATTAAACAAGTTGTTTAAGAGTATGCAATAGTAACTGATTTGGTGTTAATTAAAAGCACACTACTGGAAGCTCAGAAGCTGCAATGGTAAGTAGTGGGTATATATTCCACCCCCACCCCCATATCAGTATTATCCCTAGGCCTCTGAGAAAGTTTTTGAGTTGTAGATGTGTAGTGGTAACCCTTCTCTGGAAACCCCAGACTAGCCAGCGTGAGGTTAGGTTGGATTGAGTGATTGAGAGGAGGTGGCTATACCTCATACCAGGGTGTACATAGTGTAGACGTCTAATTTTACAGGTGAAGAAACTGAGACCCAAAGCCTTGACCAAGACCACACAGGTAGCTAATAGGGGAACTATACTTAAATCCAGGTTCTCTGACTTCAAACTCAGTGTTTATGGAACCATATCAAGTGAAAAGACCTCTTTAAAAAGAACCAGTTCCCCTTCCCCCATGTACTTTCATTTGCTTCAATCTGCAAAATAAATTAAAATTGCATATAATTGTTTGCTAATGCTCTATTAGCTGAAAGTGAAGTAATATGTACCGATGATACACAGTATTGTGCTTCTTTCACCACTATCTCATATTAAGAGTTGACCCTTCCAAGTGATCCCTTTCTATTCCACCTCTGGCAGATTGCCTCCTTTATCATCCCTGCTTTCTCACTTATCTCCCTCCCTACCTCCATCACTGAGTAACTTCTCATCCTTTGAGGTTTGTGCTATTCACTCCTATAATCCAATCAAAATCCTGGTAGCTATAGATCTCAGATCATTCCCCTTCCTTCTCCAATAAATCTAGTACCTGGCTCAAAATTTTTCTCTCCTTAATTTGTGCCCTTATATTAGGGTACTTCAAAATGCATATTGACTCTTCCTTAAACATGATAACCACTCAGTACCTCAACCCACTTCCCACCCACCCGTAGCCACACAAAAAAATGGTCATAATCTCAATTCTGCCATCATCCACAGATTTACCACTTCCATGGTCATTAATTGTAAAATGCACTTATGCAACCACAATCTATTGGCTTTCCATTTCTTCCTCTGCCTTTCCATACTTAATTTTACTATTCATCTACACCATGACCTCTAATCCCTTGACCCCTCAATTGTCTCCCAGATCACCACTGTACTAGCCACTCTCTTCTCTTTTTCTTCATATTGATCTCTTGGTAAACTAGTTCAACTCTATATTGTCCTTTTCTTTTTAATTCCAAACTCCCTTACATTTCAATGATTATATCCTGCCAAGCCTCAACCTTGAAGCACTCCCACCATTTATTGACTTTGCTCTTTTCGTGTTGCTGAATGAAGGTGGAGAAGACTGTTCCATTGTTCTATTTGGGTTCATTACAACCTTATGTTATACAACCTCAATTGGTCCTTCATTATAAAGTACATAGTACTTTAAGATTTGAAAAGTACTTTATGTATTATCATCTCATTTGAGATCCACAAAAATTTTGTCAGCTGGGTATTATTATTTCATTTCCATTTTGCTGATAGAAAAATCTAGATTAAGAGGTTAAGTGATATCCATTGTTCCCCGGCTGATTAATTTCTCAGGTGAGATTTGATCTCAGGTATTTCTTGACTCCAAGTCCATTGGAGTATCACTAATGAACTTAATCTATTGTATAGAGGTTGTTGATTCAATTGTTTGTATAGCTTTACAGTAGAGACTCTTTAGAACAGAAATTATATCTTCTAATTTTTTTAAGCTATTTGTAATTTTTCACAAGGTAATATATTACCTGTAGGACCACGGGCAAGGGACTCTGACCTTCTGGACCTCAATTTCCTCATCTGTCAAATGATAGTATTAGGGTCAATTTCTCTGAGGTCAATTTCAGCTCTAAAGCTATGATCCTCTGTTATCTGGTCTGTCACATGGCTAAATGGGTAATGGGGCACTAAGCTCAATTTTTCTTCTGCTCTTCTATTTTTTTCTTAACCAAGATTTTATTTGGGCCATGAAGGCAGCTGAACACTGTAAATGAACATCTGGCAAAAAATCTGAGGAGTTCAAATAGTCCTTATTAGAAACATTCCTGAAATTATAAATTGACCTAATTAGGCACTTAAATTACCCAAGCTGGTCAATTCCCTGTATGGCTCTCCACTTTTCTCTACAATTATACCAGAGATATATTTTCAAATGTATACAATTTATCCCAGGAGGCATCTCCTAAGGAAAAAAATATTTTTGTAGCATTTAATTAGCTTTTATCCATAAATAGCAGACATAAACTTTACTTGCATGCATTTTTTTTAATTGTACAGATTATAAATATGTGAATTACCACTGGTGATAGCTAACTCTTTGTAGCATTACTGGAACACCTTTCTGCTCAGTTGGACTAATCAACAGAATACCTGAAATTTTACTAATTAGAGAGGGAGATGCCTGAGACAGAAGAATTTTCATTTCTTATCCAATTGATAAGAAATCCCTAGGTTATTTCTATATCACAAGATATTTTCTTTCCTGCTTTATTTGAACCTCCTTCCCGCCTTCCCCCAATACAATTTGCTGGAGGTAGACAATGTTTTGCCTAGGAGCTGAGGAGGTAGTATTCATCTCAGTACCAAGATGGCACAGGAACATTAATACTACTTCAGCCTTGAAAAGAGGAGTATACCTGCTTGACAAAATTAGTTGAATAAATCCTCATGATTGTGTTACCTTGCATTAAAGATAATTAGTCTGAGGTGAAAAATGTACTCTCCATTGTTAAACTTCATTGGCTGTGATCACAATTTATACAATTATTAACAAAGTGTGCTGGTGCCATTTATTTATCAACAATAATTACCTTATAAAAACTAACAAGATAATTTTTAGAGGCCTGTGAGATTACAGGACACAGCCACAATAATGTCTAGAGTTATTAACAATACCTCCCTGCAAAAATAGGTAAGACATGAATTCATTAAAATTGTTGATGATAGATAACTCAGACAACACAGACTGCAGAGGACAAATGAGAGCTAAGACAAATAGACCCAAAGAGGTTAGAAAAATGAATAGAATGTAATAAAATGCATGTAACCTAGAAAACCAAGAGCAAAACATCCAGGGAAATTAAACAAAGAGATTAAACATCAAGGAGAAATGGTATTTAGGGAGCATAATTCTGGAAATGAAGCTTGATAGTAAAGAGAAAATTAGAAAGGTGGTTGCAGGACGATAAAAGAGCAAGGAGAAAAAAATGTAATTTCAGCTTAGGTTCTGTGATGCATCAAACTATGAAAGAGCTAGGTGACAATTTCTCTTTCTACAGCAATGATGAAGGCATGGTAGGAGCCTCGTCTTCTCAATTTCTGTTAGTAGTTTCAGTAGGGGAAAATGAAAAAGTTAAGGGAAGATTTAGGCTAAATAAATCAATGAATGTATTATAAACATACCATTTTATGGCAATCTGAAAAACTAATGGCCTGATCAATTTTCCAACTCTATGGAAAAAAATGGAAGCATTATGATTCCTAAAGAACTACAATGGAATTGAATTTTGTTCTAGATAATTAGACAGGGTAGGATCCATTACTACTACAAATCTTTAAAGACTGTCAACACCAAGATCAGGGATAGAGGAAGTGAAAAATAGAAAGAGCATGAAATTGGGTAAAGAAAACTTTATCTTACCATGAGAAAATGCTATTCAACATCATTTACAGAACAGTGTCCCAAAGGAGTGGTGAAAGCTCTGTGAGGAGAAAGATTTGAACTGAAGAAACTGCCACCCATTCTATCCTCAAAAATTACTCTTTAAGAATATCACAAGGCTTACAACATGGGTGAAAAAGAAGAGAGAGCATATAGTAAGCATTCCCCCTTTGATATATTGCGTGAATTAGATCAGGTTCTAAATACATTAGCTAAAATTATGCCTTGAAAATTTGGGTAGGTATGGTATGAAGAAAACAGAGAAACTACTCAACTGTCCCATGTCCTTAGG
This sequence comes from Notamacropus eugenii, assembly GCF_028372415.1. Classification (NCBI taxonomy): domain Eukaryota; kingdom Metazoa; phylum Chordata; class Mammalia; order Diprotodontia; family Macropodidae; genus Notamacropus; species Notamacropus eugenii. The sequence continues at coordinate 172,529,076 of NC_092873.1, read as the reverse complement.
TCAGGCTCAGCTTCAGGGTCCTATTTTCACAGACTTGATCCTTGTAACAAGATATTTGGGACACCAAATGGATTAATGATATTTCAGAAATTTGAGCCCTCCCAAGGGAGAATTTTTGAACAGCAATGCAATATGTTGGTCTAGTAATACAGTGGTAAATTGTCTTGAACACAAATCATCATAGGATTTAGATATGGAATGAACCTCATAAGCCATCCAGTTCAATCTCCTTATTTTATAGATGAAGGAAGAAAGGACCAGAAGGATGGTGAGACTTTCCCAAGGCCACATAGATAATACATAGCCACGTCAGTATTTCTGCCCAGATCCTGTGATTCAAAATCCAGTTCTCTTTCTAGCCCAATACACCCCAGTCCTGCTATCCAAGTAAGATGGCTAAATTATATTCCAGCTCAGCTCAGTGGCTTCCTCTGGTTAGTTAGTTGTTTCTCCCACTAATCTCCAAAAGGGAAAGATTTTTAGAAGGAAGAATAAATAAAATATTGAAAATAACTTTCTCTTGGGAAAGAGCAAAGAAGGTTCTATTACAGGCAGAATGAACACAGGGAATCCTTCTTTCATGATTCAGGTGTTCATCAAATCTAGGAGGAACTCTAAGCTCTAGAAGGGACTAGATATGACTTTAGTTGAAATACTATTTTACAAATGAAGATCCAAGTCGATCTATAATGGCAATTGAGTGTCCTACCATTATGATTACATTGGGTTCTGAGCCTTATTAAAATACATACATGTTACGTTCTTGTGTTCTTCCTTCATTGCTGAAGAAGACCATGCCATCAGAGAATTGATGACATGACTTGCACTTGACTTTGTTTTGAGTGAGGGAGGGCTGTGCAGGTCACCAGCCTCACTTCTCCTCCAGAACCATCTGAATCCAGTGATCAGACATGTAACTTAGGAAGAGGGGAATATCCATTAATTCAAATTAAATCAACAAAGATTTATGAAGCATTTACTATTTGCCAGGCACTATACTAAGCACTGGGGATAAAAAAAAGAAAAAAAATCCCTCCCCTTAAGGAGTTTAAAAGTTAATAGAGAAGATCACATGCCACAAATAAGTATAAACAACACTGAATATATATGTGTATTCATTCATATATACACATACATGTATACATACACACACACACACACACACACACATATATATATATATATATATATATATGAAATTGGACATAATTTCAAAAGGAAGACACTACCGTTAAAGGAGGCTGGGAAAGACTTCTTGTAAAAGAAGAAATTTTACCTGAAATTTGAAGGAATCTAGGGAAGCTGGGAGACAGAGATGAAGTGGGAAAGCATTTTAGGCATGAGGGACAACTAGAGAAAATATGTCTCCTTGGGTAAAAGTGTCTTGTGTGACAAAGCACAAGGAGGCCAGAGTCACTGGATTGTGTAATAGGTAGACTAGAGTGAGGTACAAGAAGATATTTAAGATAAGAAGGTGCCAGGTTATGAAGGGCTTAGAAACCAGAGAATTTATATATGATCCTAGAGGTAATAAAGAGACACTGGAGTTGATTAAATAGGAAAATGGTCAGATTTGTGCTCTAGGAAAATCAGTTTAATAGCTGAGTGCAAGAGAGACTGTAGTAGGGAATAAGCTTGAGATGATGAAGGCATGCACCAAAGTGGTAGCCATTTTAGAGGAGAAAAAGTGGTATATATGAGTTTGAAAAGGAAGAATAAATAAGACTTCACAAAAGACTGGATCTAAGGAGGTGATGGTGGTGAAAGTGATGTCAAGGATGACATCTAGACTCCAAGCCTGGGTGAGTAGATAGATCATGGTCCTCAACAGTAATAAGGAAGTTCAGAAGAGGGTAGGGTATGGGGGAAAATATAATTAATTCAATTTTAGATGTATTGAGCATAAGATGTTGATGTGACATATAGTTTGAGACGTCTACTAGGCAGTTGGAGACATGACCGGATGTCAGGAGACTAGGGCTGGGTTAGTAGAAGTAAGAATCATTTACACAGAAGTGATAATTGAATCCATGGGAGGTGATGAAATCAACATGGTTTAACTTATAAAAACAGATTGCTATACTTTAGCAAATAGACACAGGATCCCAAGAGAAAGAAACATAGGGCAGACAGTTTCAATGGTGAGAACTTTGAAATCCAGAAAAATCCAAAACATGGGATCTAAAAAGCACATATCGGAAGGAGAATGTTAAGGTAGAGGAAAAATGTTAAGGGAGAACAGGACAACACCAGCAACCTTTTGTTGCTGAAATAACTACATCTATCCTAGAGATTCCAAGGACAGATATTTCCTTTTTGTCTCATCACATCCCAGTAAAAGGAGTGGTGGTCCTGAAGATATTTATTTTCTGAGGGAGGTGAGTGAGAGAAATAAAATATAGCTGGGGTAAGTTTAAAGAGTATTTGGGCTTGCTGCCAGTTATATAATTGACCTCAGATCATATTGTCTTTTGAGGGAAGTATCAAAAAAATCAAAGAATTGATCTTCTTCACTTATATTATTGACAAGAAAGAGAAGACAAATCAACCATACAACTAAAACAATCTAGAAAATCAACCCATTAATAGTGCTGAAACAAACACAAAAATGGAAAATTTGAAAGTCAAATACAACTTTTTAAAAAAATAAAAATCAACAAATAGATACATTACTATGTAACTTGAAGAAGAAAAAAAGCAAAAAATGTCGAATGATCAAAAAAGAAAAATGAACTGTGTAATTCAAATAAAAAAAATCACCAGAGACAGTTGGACCCAACTATATGCCAAGAAAACCAAAAATTTTAAAAAACATTTCAAATATTAACCAGTCAATCAGTGAATGAGAACCTATTGAGTGCCAAGCAAGGTACTAAGTCCTGGGGATAGAAAGAAAGGCAAAAGATAGTCCCTGCTCTTGTGAAGCTCATACTCTAAAGAGAAAACGCTTAAACTAGCAAAACAGAAGACAGAGAAACTGAATAGTGATAGCCCTTAATCTCTTTCATCTAGTTTCTTTACCTATAAAATGAAGGATTTAGATTAGATAACTTTTAAAGTTCTTTCCTCCTCTCAGTCTACAGAGACAATTTTTACAGATGAAAAGAATATTATGAATACAGAAAGTGCTCAAATATTTGCAGATTAGAGGAACAGGAGAGTGGGAGAATTATCCTTCCCCAGAGGCATCAGATGAGCAGTGAAGGTGTGTGCTGTCACAAATACGAGCTGAATCTTGAAGGTACTTTTACATGTGAAACCTTTCTCATGGTTCTGCATATGGAAGGCACCCCAGGAGTTATTATTATAATTATATTTATAGTTAATTATTGTTGACACTCAAGGGCAAGCAAATGTAGAAATCATTGGATCATAGATTTAGAGCTGGAAGTACTCTTGCATTTCAGTTGAGAAAACAGGCACAGGGAACTTCAGTGACTTGTCTAAGGTCACACAGTGAGTGTCCAAAACAACATTTGAATCTCAGTTTTCCAGACTTCTAATCCCTATCCACTACATAATTCTGCCTTTCTATTGATTCTCATGGAATGAATGAATAAATAAATAGATGAATGTAAAAAGCATTTATTAAGCACTCACTATGTGCCAGGTACTGTACTAAGCTCTGAGGATACAAATACAACCAAGACAGCTCTTGCTCTCAAGGACCTTACTTTCTAATAGGGGAAGATAGCACATAGAGCTGGAGTTTGAAGGGGAGAAAAAAGGGGATGAATGGGGACAGTCAGAAACTGGCAAGCTGAGCCTTGTATCAGGAATAAGTGAGGGAAAATCTCACCAATGACAGCCCAAGGTCACAGGGAGTTGGAATGAAGTTTCCAGATGCAGGAAGAGGAAGGTGGAGAGTCTGCACTTAAGAGCAGTTAGTTCTGGAATGATTATTGGCACTTAATAATAACATTTATATAGCACCTACTATGTGCCAGATGTTATGATAAATGTTTTCCAAATGTTATTTAATTTTATCCTCACAACAACCATGGGATATAGTTTGTTATGATGTTATGTTAAAAGGGGGACCCCTTTTAGAGATGAGGAGACTGAGGCAGACAGAAGCTAAGTGAAATCCCCAGTCATGTAGGTCATAAGTGTCTAAGGCTGGATTTGATTTCAAGTCTTTCTGACTACAGACTCAGGGCTCTCTCTACCATGCCACCTAGCCTACAAATAAATGTCTATTTCACTTCTTCCTTTCCTCCTTCCCTCTTTCCTTCTTTCCTTCCTTCCTTCCTTCCTTCCTTCCTTCCTTCCTTCCTTCCTTCCTTCCTTCCTTCCTTCCTTCTCTTCCTGCATTCTTAGTAGGGAAAATTAAAAGTTCATATCAATCAAGGCCTCTACTCTCATAGATCTTATAGTCTATTAAGATGATACAGCACACAAATACATAAGTACAATACACAATATGACATATTAATGTGGGAAGAGGTTATTATTAGTCAGGTGAATCAGGGCTGGTTTCCTAAAAGAAGTGAAAATTGAATTTTCCTTTAAAGGATGGGTAGAAATTCATTTAGTGAGTCAAAGATCATAGATCCAGAGCTAGAAGTAACTTTGGAGGCCAGGTAGCCCAAACTTCTCATTTTACAGATGACAAAACTGGGGTTCAGAGAGTTGACACAATTTGCCCTTAGTCATACAAGTGGTTAGTGACATAGGAAGGATTTGAAAACGGAAATTTGGAATTCTTGGACTCCAAATCCAGTGTACTTTCCTCTATTTTATAAAGAAATGTAGTGGAAATATTTTAGGCAAAAAGAATAATGTGAACAGTTTTCACAAAAGTGGGAAAACAGAGTGTCTTCATGGAAAAAAGTGTAGTCCAATTTGACAATAGTATAGATTATTTGTAAACAAGTGTTATGAAGCAAACCTGGAAAGGGGAATCAGTATCCTATTGTGAAGGGCTTTGAGCATCAGATTAAGGAATTGAAACATATGTGGCAATAGAGAGCTATGAAATGTTTCTAAGGAAAGGAGTTATATAAACATACATTTGCATGTGAAAGATTATTTGCATATGAAAGTATTATGGATAAGTTTATATTTCAACATTCAATATTCATTGAATAATGGAGAATTATTGTAGGTTCCTGACTGAAGGAGGCACATAATGAAAATATTCTCTTAAGAAAATTAGTTTGATATTGTTAAATAAGAAATGGTAAGCAGGTAGATTTCAGAAAAACCTGGAAAGACTTGTATAAACTAAAGCTCAGTGAAGTGAGTAGGACCAGGAGAACACTGTACACAGTAATAGCAATATTGTGTGATTACTGACTTTGTTAGACTTAGCCCTACAGAGCAACACGATGATCTAGAATAATTCCAAAAGACTCACGACAAAAAATGCTGTCCATATCCAGAGAAAGAACTATGGAGTCTGAATGCAGATCAAAGCATTCTATTTTTTCTTTTATTATTACTGACTTTTTGTTGTTTTTTCTTTCCTGTGGTTTTTCCCTTTTGTTCTGATTCCTTTTTCAAACCTTAACTAATATGGAAAATATGTTTAATATGAATACACATGTATAGCCTATATCAGATTGCAAGTCATCTTAGGGAGGGGGGAAATTTAGAAGTCAACATCTTATAAAAGTGAATGTTGAAAACTAAAAATTAACAAATTAATTTTTAACAAAAGGGAATTAGTTTGATATCCATGTCTAGAGGAAAGAGAAAATAAAGACAGTAAGATCATGGGCTGTGGGAGTAATTCAGAGAAGTGTTGATGAGGGCCTGGATTTGAGTGATGGCATGGGGAATGGAGAGGAAGGAACAAATTAATCAACTCTTGTGAAAGCTGAATACACAAGGTCTGGTGATGGATTTGATATAGGAAATGGAAAAATCAAAGGTGGCACAGAGGTTTCAAGCATGGTATACTATTAGTGTGGTAGTGCCAGTAACATAAATGTAGAAATCAGGAAGGAAATTTGATTTAAGAAAAAAGATGATGAGTCAGTTTTGATCAATTTAGCATTGGTTTGCTATGTTGGCAGACATGAGCCTTCATCAAGGAGGGAGAAAAATTATGACTATGTTGCTGAATATGATGGGATTCCTTAAACAGGGAAGCACAATTATCCCTTATCAAAATTGACGAACTCAAAAGAAATTGGGAAAAGGTATGATAAGTTTTTAAATATCACTAGTTTTATTATTACTATTAGAATTCAGTTATCGCAAATTTTAGGCTATGCCCCTTTGAGCTGATTCAAATTGAGCCAAAACCTGCTATGATACTGAATAAAGAGAGTAATATTTATTTCTAATACACAAACTAATGATTGAGAGCAGAGTTTCCTTTGTTTAGAAATTACCTAGTGAAACATAGCAATAATGCTTTATAGATGTAGAAAGCAATAAGTATGAAAGCATTGAAAATGAGATAACTTAGGGACAACCTACCACCAGTTTCTATTATCAAGGGTATAAAGAATTGTTATTTGTTTGAGGAAGATGTATTATATGTGGGACTGAAATCCCAGTCACAGAAGACAACCTGTGTTGATTTTCTTGAAAATGATTTATGATTTAGATCCTGGTGGAAATAATTTCTCCTTCCTTCATCTTACTTGAAATATGGCTTATTTTACTCATGTGTCTGTATAATATAGTAATACACACATACATAATATTATACACACACATACACATTTTGAAAACTCCATTTTGTTGACAGAAAAAAAATCTCTTGTTCAAATTCTACTTCTTCAGGTTGCATTAGAGTTCAAAAATTTTTTTTTAAATGACAGAGGTAAGTAATTTATATAATTGTTAAAAACTTAGATCTAAAATATTTGTATATTTATTGTGTCTAACATAGTACTTTACGCACAGTAGGTACTCATAAAATATTTGGTGAATGAATGAGATGTTTAACAGTGCTTAGACTATCAGTTAAGCAAATAGGCAGATTCTAGAAGTCGACTGCTTTAGCTTAGTTTCATTATCAGTGTGTCCTGCTAGGAAATTCTATTATAACTCTCATTTAATTACCCCAAATACAAATATTTCAAAGATTCACTTATCCTATAAGTTTAATTGATTATATATCAGACATATAATAAAGATTTTTTAAAAATACAGTGTACTAGCTTTTCTGAGTTCCTGCTTTTATCATTTAACAAATTACAAAAAAAGTAATCTTTCCAAATGCTTTATACCTGGGAAGAGAGAAAAGGAAGTTATGTTACCTAGAACTGTTTTATTAGGGATAGCCTAAATTTAAATAATAATGACATAGTTACTAGTATTATACTGAGATTGCTGTATAATTATACATATATGTATATATATATAGACCCACACATATATTACATGGTAGAGATTGGTGTTTGCAAGAGTCATTCAATTGTGAAAATTTCTGTAATAGTTATCTAATTTGGTATTTATCAAAAGGGCATATAAACATCTGCATAGGTCAAACGTCTAAACTAAAATTTTTGAAAAAGACATAAGAATTTGATATCTGGATGAATAATCGAGGTGAAACAACTAATCTATAATTCTGAATATTTTGACTATTTTGATGATGTAACTGAACCAGCCATGTGGCAATCATATTGTAAGCCTGTAAATGATCTGTAATGACTGATCAGCTGGCAATAACACTTCTGTTTAATAATTTACCTACTCCTTGGAATCTGAGGGACAATATTTTGGGGAAGATTTCATGAAACAGATTTCAACAAATGTTAATTAAGGACTTAATACATTTGAAGTATATAGTGAGGAAGATATAAAGATAAAAAAGACAAGTGCTTGCAACTTGGTTTGGGAGCTAAGACATGAAAATAAACTATTATATTACAAATAAGGAGGTAAGGTCATTAGAGAGGCACCAAACAGTACTCTGAACATTTTGAGGTTTAACTGAGGGCCTCAGGGAAGAGTTCATGGAAGAGGAGAGATTTAATTTTGGTCTTAAAGGATGTATTATGATTTCAACAGGTGGAGATGAGGAGGTAGAGATTATATTCCAGGTACTGGGAATGGTATAATCATAGACGTTACAGTGGTAAAGTATAACATGGAAACATACAGCATTGAGTAACCCAGTTTGACCAGAGCGTAGAGTACATAAACAGTGAAGAAAGTTGAAGTTGCAAGGCTATTTGGAATTAGATTGTGGAGGACCTTGAAATACTGTGCTAAAGAGTTTAGCATTTATTTTAGTAGGAATTAGGGAGCCATGGAATGTTTTTTGAGAAGTATAATTACATGACCATATTTATGCTTAAAGAATATTAAACTGCTAGCAATTTGATAAATGTTCCAGATAAAAGGAGGAGAGTCAGATTGAAGACAGGGAAGCCAACTAGGAGGTCATTGCAATAGTCCAAGTGAATGACAATACTAGGGTGCTGACAATAGGAATAGAAAGGGGAAGATTATTTCAATATATAGTGGGGATTATATTTTAGGGAAGAGGATGGCAGGACACTATATTTTAGGCAAACTGGAATCCTTACACTTCCTATGTACAATATTCCATGTCAGATTTGCACAGATTTGCACAATCTGTCTTCTGTGCCTGGATTGCTGTGTCTTCTCCCTTCCACAGCTTGAAATCCCTAGCTTCGTTCAAGACAGGTCAAATATTGTCTCCTACATAAGAACTTGACTGATTTCCCACTTATTATTTCCCAGTTACCTGAAATTAATTTGCATTTACTTTGCATATATTTTATATTTACTTATTTGTATACATGTTGTTTTCCTCTACTTACTTAAGCTTCTGAGGAACAGGGAATATTTTAGTGATTTAGGAAGATCTAGGGTCAAATCTGCTCTGACACTTGGTTGGTTGGTTGGTTGTTGTCCTTCGTTCTCAAAGAGGATCAAAATGACATCACCATGATTAAATGAAGTTTCAATGTGTATGACTGTGGCTGATCAGGCCAATACCAGCTCAGAATGCTCTACCACAGACTGGGCACAGATAGTCTGTGCGAACATTTGGGGTGGTAACTCTAAATTTGTGCATCCCACATTTCCTTTGTGCTGTTTCAGTTTTGCTTTGCTCATAAATATGGGCACTCCATGTTGAGCAGTCCAACGCCAGTGTCTCCCATGTTGCACAATCAAATCCAAAGTTCTTAAGAGACACCTTGAAAGTGTCCTTGTATCATTTCTTCTGACTACCATGGGATCTCCTGTCCCATGCTAGTTCTCCATAAAATACTCTTTTTGGCAAGCATACATTTTGCATTTGAACAATGTGGCCAGCCCATCAGAGTTGCGCTCTCTGAAGCATAGTTTGAATGCTTGGCAGTTTAGTTCAAGCAAGGACCTCAGTGTCTGGTACCTTATCTTGCTAGGTGACCTTCAGACTCTTCCTAAGACAGTTCAAATGGAAGCAATTCAGTTTCCTGGCTTGGCTCTGGTGGACTGTCCATGCTTCACAGACATACAACCATGAGGTCAGCACAATGGTTCTGTAGATCTTCAATTTGGTAGTTAGTCTAATACCTCTTCTCTCCCATACTTTTCATTGAAAGACCATTTTTTCCCCTGAAGTATTATACTCAGTTTTGCTGGGTAAGTGATTCTTGGTTTTAGTCCTAGTTCCTTTGAACTCTTGAATATCATATTCTACACCCTTCCATCCCTTAATGTAGAAGCTTCTAGATCTTGTGTTATCCTGACTGTATTTCCACAATACTTGAATTGTTTCTTTCTAGCTGCTTGCAATATTTTCTCCTTGTCCTGGGAACTCTGGAATTTGGCCACAATTTTCCCAGGAGTTTCTCTTTTTGGATCTTTTCTGGTGGTGATCAGTGGATTCCTTCAATATTTATTTTGCCCCCTGGTTCTAGAATATCAGGGCAGTTTTCCTTGATAATTTTATGAAAGATGATGTCTAGGCTCTTTTTTTTGATCATAGCTTTCAGGTAGTTCCATAATTTTTAAATTGTCTCTCCTGGATCTATTTTCTAGGTTAGTTGTTTTTCCAATGAGATATTTCACATTATCTTCCATTTTTTCATTCTTTTGGTTTTGTTTTGTGATTTCTTGGTTTCTCATAAAGTATTTAGCCTCCATCTGTTCCATTCTAATTTTGAAAGAACTATTTTCTTCAGTGAGCTTTTGAACCTCCTTTTCCATTTGGCTAATTCTGCTTTTGAAAGCATTCTTCTCCTCATTGGCTTTTTCAACCTCTTTTTTGCCAATTGAGTTAGTCTATTTTTCAAGGTGTTATTTTCTTCAGCATTTTTTGGGGTCTCCTTTAGCAAGGTGTTGACCTGCTTTACATGCTTTTCTTGCATCTCTCTCATTTCTCTTCCCAGTTTTTCCTCCACCTCTCTTACTTGATTTGTAAAATCCTTTTTGAGCTCTTCCATGGTCTGAGCCCATTGAATATTTATTTTGGATGTTCGGGATACAGAAGCCTTGACTTTTATGTCTTTCCCTGATGGTAAGCATTGTTCTTCCTCATCAGAAATGATGGAAGGAGATATCTGTTCACCAAGAAAGTAATCTTCTATGGTCTTATTTTTTTTTCTCTTTTTTTGGGCATTTTCCCAACCAGTTATTTGGCTTTTGGGTCCCTTGTCAAGAGTAGGGTATGCTCTGGGGACCTGTAAGATATCAGTTCCTCCAAGGTGGCACAATCAAGTATGTACAGGTATGGGTGCAGGGAAGGATTTTTGTGCCCAAAATCTTAGCAGAGCTTCCTCTCCACAGGCACCTGACCTCCAGTTCTACCAAGCTAGCACTGGAGGGGCTGGGGGGTGGGGGTGGGATTCAGCCAAGCTGTGGGAGCAGGGCCACCATTCATGTGAGACAAAGACTAGCTTGCTCAGTGCCCCCAGGGGTTTTTACAATCCAGCAATGGTCTCGGGCTGCTCTGCGGGCTGCCTTGAGATCTGCTGCCCCCTGTCCAATGTGGCCTCTGAGGACTGTTGCCTGAGGCCGGAGCTATGAGAAGGCCCTTCTCTCTTCTTGGCCAGCTGATAACACCCCATCACTGACCTTTGGCTCCTGTGGGTTGAGGGATCTGAGGATGCGCTGCTGCGACTGGAGATTCTGCCCCTGAGGTGTCCTCCTCCCAGAGTCTCATTGTGCAGCGTGCGCACGGCCAAGGATGAGCTGGGCTCCACGCTCGGCTCCAAGTCTGGTGCAACTGACCTTTCCCGTGGGCCTTTCAGGTCACCCTGGGCTAGAAATCTCCTCCACTCTGTTGTTCTCTACTTCTGCTGCTCCAAAATTTGTTGAGATTCCCTCTCTATAGGTATTTTATGGGCTGGGTGGGGAGAGCCTGCATTTTTTTTGTCTTTCTATTCTGCCATCTTGGCTCTACCCTCTCCCATACTTTTCTTCAGAGCCTCCCAAACACTGAGCTAGATCTGGCAATGGGTATGCCAACCTCATTGTCAATGTGTACGACATTCCTGGAAAGTGCATTACCAAGGTAAGTGAACTTATCCTCAACCTTCAAAACTTCTCCATTTGTTGTAACCAATGGTGTGGTGGTGGCTGATGGAGCACCCATGTTTTCTTGATGTTAATTATTAGGCCAAAATTAGCATAGGTAGCAAAGAATTGATTCATACTTTGTTGCATCTCCACTTCAGAGGCTGCACTGGGTGCACAATCATCTGCAAACAGAAAATCATACACCAGCACTCCCTCTACTTTGGTCTTGGCTTGTAGCCCTTTCAAATTGAAGATCTTACCATAAGTACACTAGTTGACCTTGATGCCATGTTCATCCTCATTGAAAGCATTTGACAACATGCCTGAAAACATCATGCTGAAAAGCATGGGAGCACGCACACAGCCCTGTTTCACTCCGTTGGTGACTGGGAAGCCACGAGAGCATCATCCACTATCCAGAACCTGGGAAACCATTCTATCATGAAATTGATGTACAATGCTGGTGAACTTTTCTGGGCAACCAAATATTAACATAATTTTCCATAAGCCCTCACAACTAACAGTGTCAAAGCCCCTTGGTCAGATCTATAAACATTGCGTACAGATTTCTGTTCTGTTCCTGGCATTTCTCCTGGAGTTGTTAGGCAGCAAACACCATTTTGACTGTTGTTCGACCCTTTCTGAAGCCACACTGGCTCTCAGGTAGATGACCATCTTCCAGGTGAAGGATCAGCCTATCTTGCCAGAATCTTGCCAGCAATGACTAAGAGAGATACCCCTCCAGCCCCCTGTGATTGTCACAGGACAATCTATTCCCTTTACCTTTATAGAGATGGACAATGGAGGCATCCTTGAACTCCTGAAGGATAACCTCCTCTTACCATATAACCTGAAAAATTTCAGTCAGCTTTTGGTCCATATATAACTTTCAGGGAATTATAAAAGCTCTGTGAATTGTTACTACAAGCATAAAACTGAATTTCATCTGCCTTCTTACTAAGCCAGGAATCCTGCATCTCTCTAAACTTTGCTTTTACTTTACTTTTGATGGAATTAAATGCTGCCTTCTTAGAGATGGATGAACTATCCTGATGGTAAATCCTGTGGAGTTCTCATTTTTCATTTAGCAGCTTCTGGATTTCCCCATCATTTTCATCAAACTGGTCTTGATGTTTGCAAGTGTTCTGACCCAGATGAGTATATGCAGTGCTGTACACCAAATCTATGTAAGCTGCCCACTCCTTTTCTGCTTCACTGCTGTCAACTGTGTGTTGGCTCAACTTTCCCTACAAGTTAGCAACAAACTGTTCACTCTCAGAGAAGAGCTCTAATTTGTTGACATTAATTCTTCTGGTAGTCATTTTGCCATGGGGGCAGGACTTTTGATGAATGCAAATATTTAACTTGGAAAGGATAAGTCTATGATTAGTCCAGCACTCTGCACCAACACATTGCGTTTGTTACAATCACATCTTGTCTGTCTCTTCTTCTTACAATCACATAGTCTATTAAATGCCAATGTTTGCTGTGAGGATGCAGCCATAAAGTTTTATTGCATTTAGGTAAATGGAAAACAGTGTTGGTGATGAGAAGGTCATGCAATGCACAAGTCTTCAGTAGTAAATGACCATTGTTGCTGCTGTTTCCAACTCCATTCTTCCCTAGGACTCCCTGCCAAGTCTGGTAGTCTGAGTCTACTCTAGCATTAAAGGAACCCAGAATATAAGTTTTTCCTCTTCTGGCACATTGATGATAAGGGTCTCTAGGTCTTTATAAAGTTTTTCTTTGACCTCATCAGGTTCATCATAGTGGTAGTATAGGCACTGATGATGGTGGCATGTCATTTTCCTGCAAGTGGCAATTGCATTGTCATCATTCATTCCTTTTGGCAGACAGACCAACTAGATTAGTTTTGATTGCAAAACCCATGCCAGCTTCACTGGGTTCCCCTTCACCGTGGCCACTACAGAAAAATGTGTATCCAGCTCTAACTTCAGTAAGCTGTCCTTTATTTGCTAGCCTTCTTTCACTCAGGGCTGCTCTTTGGATATGATAACTGTTGAGTTCTCTCGCAACAAGAGCAGTTTGTCTTTCAGGTCTACTGAATTTTGTGTTGTCTATAAACGTGCACACATTCCATGAGCTGATGGTGAGTGGAATCATCTTTGCAGATGTTTTCATATATTTTGTACCTTTTTTGTGTTTTGACCACATAGTGGGATTCCCCACCTGCTGCAGTAATCAGGCCAGGGCTGGGTAAGCAGACAATTTTTAGGGCACATTTTCTAGCTCCCTTCATCACATTAGGAGGTGAGCAGTGCGATCCTTAAAAGGCTGCTCAGACACAGGGGGCTGCTGAGTCCCACTGGTGCTTCCAGTGAGAAATGACCCTATGGCCTGGGTCACCTGCATGCAGGGTGGTGACTACACTCCCAGAGTATCCACACCTGCTGCTTCATCACTTGCCTGTTGCCACAGGATTTTGAGGTCTAATGGTAAAATTGTATGGGTGATATCTTTTGATTTGTGTGTAAATTGAATTTGAGTGAGGCAGAGTTGCAAGAAGTTGTCAGCCTCACTCTGTCCTCCAGAGTCATCATAGTCCAGTGGCAGGACAGAGTCAAGAGGACTGGTGATGGCCCAGGATGTAGTGGATGACCTTGGTGTCTTTGGTGTCTAATCAAACTGTAAGTGCTCCACATCGCCTGCTTCAGCTGCCTTCATGGCCACTGGAACAAATTGTTCTCATCCACCCATTCCACCAGAGGAAGTCTTCACATGCTTGGGGTAGACACCCCCTAACTCACCAATGGGTTTGAGACCCCTTGGTTGTTCTCAACCTGGTTTGGCCCGTCTGCCAAAATGGTTTGCCAGGGTGTGGCCACTGCACATACCGTAGCTTCTTTGAGCCATAGGTGAGAGTTGGGTGGAACAGGTTGGGTCGACACCAAAGAAAGAACCATGAAAAGGGCTTGGCAGCCATCACACCAAAGGTACTGGTTCTCCTTGAACATACCCTAGATCCCAAGCTCTGACACTTATCAGTCATATGACTATGGACAAGCCATTCAATTTCTCAAACCCTCAAACTCCTCATTTATCCAATAAAGGTATTATATACATATAACCTCTAAGATCCTTTCTAGTGAAAAATATATGATTTAGCAGCCCCATTGCTTGGTCAGTGCCTGACACATAGTTGAAGTTTGCTGTTGAAGTTAAGTGCATTGAGTCACAAAAGGATCAAGCATTGTAGTGCTATTAACAAAAATGTAAATATGATAATGAATTTGAAGTAGTGGCAAGAGATCTACTTGGATATCTCCAAAAAGCCATTTTAAATGGGGCTTGAGAACTAAGGACATAAATCAGACTAAGAGATTTCTATCTTATCATCTTCATATAGATTACAGTTGAAATCATGAGAGTAGAAGAGAACAGAAGAACACAGCTATGGCAATTGGTCAGATCACTAATAGAGACAGTGTAGGCAAAGCCAAGAGGACTAAGGGAAGAAATTCAAGGGAATACCTACATTAAAGAGGAGGAATTATTTAATTTCCCAATTCAATAGCCTCCTTTAAGTTCTCTATTCCTTGACTTTTCTGTTGCATTTGACATTGTTGATTTCCTCATTCCTTCTGGATAGACTTTGCTCCTTTGGCTTCCATGAAAGCATTTTCTACTAATTCTTCTCTTTAACCTTTATTTTCTTTCATTGCTCCAAGCTTATTCAGTTCAATAAACATGTATAAATTATGTGCAAGGGACCATGCTAAGGATGAAAACTAGATAAAACACAAGTCCTCTTAAAATGCTTTCATCTAATGGGAAGGGGGAAAGAAGTTTAAAATAATTATGATACAAGTGAGCATAACAGAAGTTCGAAGCAGAGATCTAAGCAAGATGCTGTGGGAAAGTTTGTAGAACACCCAGAAAGAGAAGAGGACAGAAGGAAGAAAATTAAGAGATGTATTATGGAAAGACATAAAGAGTATCAAGAAGGAGGTGGTGGTCAGTAGTGACAAATGTTATAGTGAGGTCAAAGAGCATGAAAATTTTAGGAGGCTATTGGATCTGATCATTGCTGACCTTTGAGAGAAGTGTTTCAGCTGAGCACTGGCATTCCAATTATAAGGGGGCAGGAATCTATGAGAATCAAAAGGTTGTCTGTGGGTGACATCCACATGAAGCTAATGCTTAGTGACTGATGCAGATTAGGGAAGCCACTGGTAGAAACTGTTAGCTGCAACACTTAGCACCATATGACCTGTTGGCTAGAATTCTACATCAGAAACCTGATATCTTTCAGGGACAAAGAAATGGTGAATCCTATACTACAAATATAGATTTCAGAATACCTTGGAAACCTCAACCAATAAATGGTCCTGGAACTGTAGCATTACCTGAAACTACACTATGTTCATAATTACTCGCATGTGACATTGATTTAAAAAGCTTTCAAAATACAGAAAAAAGAAATCAAAATCACAGGTAAAAGAATGAAGTCTATATCCCCATGATCCTGTCAATTAGAGTTATACTGAAGACACTTCCAACAAGTCTATGGAGGATGAGCTTGCCTCCTAATGTTTTTGATCAACAACAATCCGCCCATGCAATAGTCTACAGAACATTAAATATAAAAGAGTAACAGGTCCCAGAACTGTTTCTATTTGAATTCTACTGAAGAAAATTAAAGTAATGAAATGACAATAATAAAAAAAGAAATCAACAAGTCATTTATTTGGTATTTCAAGATTTGTGAAGTGCTTTACACGCATCATTTTACTTAAGTCTTATAAAATCCACACAAGGAAGTTGCTATAGGTTTTATTATTCCCATTTATCTGATGTAGAAAGTGAGGCCAGAGTCCCATGGTTAGAGTCAGAAGTAGCATATGATACAGGCTAGCCTTCCCTATTCCAAATCCAGCACTTCCTCTACTATATGACACAAGGTGTCTCAACAGGTACAAGGATTTCATCTTGTCAAGAAAATTATGTAGTTAGACTTCAATTGTCTATTTTGAATTCACTTGAAAAAGTATTCAAAATTCAATGTCCATAATTTAAACACTCCCTTCTGTTTGCTAGTGGCTTTGAGACCCTATGTCAAACAAATCCATTGCTTATATTAAAAAAACTTGACAAAATCTTATTAAGCAAAATAAATATCTATTTTTTTCTCTGGGTCTCCTGAGAACTGTCAAAAAATGATGGTGCCTCATTGGTCTCATAGACAATTCTATATTTCCTTTCAACAAAATCATATTGATTTTAGTTCATAATCTCTGTGCTTGCTGTGTGCCTTTTGAGCTATTGAATACTTTGTGATAAGAAGCTTGTGCTAGGAGCTACATGAATAGAATTATTCATCACCTCCTTTCAAGCAACTTATGAAGACAATTATTCATGCACATGTACAAAGTCGTAGTCTTTATTTTCAAAGCCTAGAAGGAATTTCTTATAGTCCTGCATAAGAAAACTAAATTCTATAAGAATTCATTTTTAGTGCAACCGAGATTAGGTGGGAAGCAGAAAACTGGGAAAGAATTTTTACAACCAGTGTCTCTGATAAAGGACTCATTTCTAAATTATAGAGAGAACCAAGTCAAATTTATAAGAAAATATAAGTCATTCCCCAACTGATAAATGGTCAAAGGATATGAAAAGGCAATTTTCAGAGGAAAAAAGTAAAACTATCTATGGTCTTATGAAAAAATGTTATAAATTACTATTGATTAGAGAAGTGCAAATCAAAACAACTCTTAGGTACCACATCACACTCATAAGATTAGCTAACATGACAAAAAAGGAAAATTATAAATGATGGAGAAGATATGGGAAAATTGGAAGACTACTGCATTGTTGGAATTGTGAACTGATGTAACCATTTTGGAGAATAATTTAGAACTATGCCCAAAGGGCTATAAAACTGTGCATACCCTTTTACCCTGTAATAATGCCACTTCTAAGGCTATATCCCAAGAAGATCATAAACATGAGAAAAGGATCCACATGTACAGAAATATTTATAACAGCTCTTTTAGTGGTGGCAAAGAATTGGAAATTGAGGAGATGCCCATCAATTGGGGACTAGCTGAACAAGCTGTGTTATATGAATGTAATAGAATATACTTGTGCTATAAGAAATGATGAGAAAGTGAACTTCAGAAAAATCTGGAAAGACTTTTATGAACTGATGCTGAGTGAGGGGAGAAGAACCGGGGGAATATTGTACACAGTAAAAGCCAAATTGTACAATGACTAACTTTGATAGACAGTTCTTCTCAGCAATGCACGGTTCTAAGACAATTCCAAAATCCTCATGATGGAAAATGCTGTCTACATTCAGAGAATGAACCATGGAGTCTGAATGAAGATCGAGGCATACTATTTGTTCTCTCTCTTTTTATTTTGCTTTGTTTCTTCTTTCTCTTGGTTCATCCCATTGGTTCTAATTCTTCTTTACAACATGACTAATATGAAAATATGTTTAATATGAATGTATATGTGGAGCCTATATCAGATTTCATACCATCTAGGGGAGGGGAGGGAGGTGGAGAAAATTTAGAACTCAAAAGTTAATGGAACTGAATGTTGAAAACTAGAAATAAATTAATTAATTTTAAAAAATAATCCATTGCTAGGAGAAGAAAAATGCTATGGGTTGTAGTACTATAGAATCATGTATACTACAGTTTGATACCATAGGATGGAATTACTTCCCCTACAAAATCAGGTTAACCTTTTATCTTCTCATGCCTTCACAAATAAGTATAATACTTAGAGGGGTCTATTTGCTTAGATGCTATACACCCAAACCAAATTCATAAGACAAGCTACAAAATAAACTGACTGAATTCTGTTCCATCTCTTGATTGTAAATTGAATGGGAAATTAACATCTTTCCCTGGAAACCAGAATTGCTGCACATTCATTAGTCTATGTCTACCATTAGGTTCCATAGAATATTCCAAATGACAGGGAAGAAAACAATCATTAACAATCAGACTGCGGGAGATGGTTAAGGAGAAAAAAATACATTAGATCAAGACCTGTTCCTTCAAGTGCAATCAATCATACCTTTTCAAATAACAAAAAATAGTTTTACTAAAAGGTAAATACAAACAACACTGAAAAGATTTGGTTGGTTTAATTTTTTTAACACAAATTTACTAAGAATGGTAGTAATAACAAGATCATAGCTTTAAAACTGGAAGTCCAACTCCTTTATTTTACAGATGAGGAAACTAAGGCACAGAAAAGTTAAGTGAATTGCCTAGAGTCACACAGCTAATAAGGTTTTGAACATAGGTTTTCCTGACTCTAAATCCAGTGCTCTATCCCTTGCAATAGGGCAAGTGGTTAAAATGCCAGTCTTGGAGTTAAGAAGATTCAACTTCCTGAGTTCCAGTCTGGACTTAATTACTAACTGTATGACCCTAGGCAAGTCACTTAACCCTTTTTACCTCAGATTCCTTAACTATAAAATGAGCTGGAGAAGGAAATGGCCAAATTTGAACTCAGGAAGATATTCTCCTGATTCCAGGCTGGGCACTTTATCCACTGAGCCACTTAGCTGCCCCAGATGTTTCAAAGACATCTTATACTCAACATGTTCTCAAGCAGCATATAATCTAACTGGGGAAGACAACACAAAAGGAAGCTAGAAAGGGGAGGGACAATGCAAGGTAAGATTCAGTAACCAAAATTGAGTCAGTCAGCATGGTGATGAGATTTGAAGTGATCAGTTTATCCTGGGAGGGGTATCTTGTTCCCTAGGGTGGAAACCAAACAGTTGCAGATTGAAAGTGGAATGAATGTTATCACAGCAAGAACAGATGCAACAGACAGGCAATAAGACTGAACAGGGAGGGACCACTGGGAAGAAGGAACTCACTTGGTATTGATTGGACTATGAAGATGAAATGTGCAGTTAATAAGTATCCACCTTGCAAATAAACTAGGTCCCAATGAAACCTGAATATTAGCCTTTCAACTGATTCTATTAATATGGATGTTAGTAGATTCTGTTTTAAATAGTCCATGATTATTCCTTAGAATTTTATTTTCTGCATGTAGTTGATGTATTTTTTCCTAAATCTAATCCATGTTTGTACTATAGGTACCTTTTAAAAATACTTCTGGATTCTGGGAAGATGACAGAGTGAATCAGAAAATTCCAAACTCTCCAGATTTCCCCCACAAACAAGACAAAATAGCATCTCAGGGCCAGCCTAGAGAGGTAAAAATAAACCAGAGTTGGGGCAGAACAGTAGTCCTTCAGGGACAACCAAGAAGATTGGAAGAAAACTGTGAAGCATAAATACCTCCAGGCTGAAACAGCAAGCAGAGAGCCTTGGGGCTAGTTGGTTTGGGAGGTAACCTGGGTTCCAGAAACAGGAATTTTCACCTCCCATACAGTGTGGGGAGTTGGGTGTCTGTGCAGGGGTAGATGGAGGAAATCTCTGCTGATAAAGGACTTCAGGCCCAAATGTGCTGCTGAGATGTAACCCTGGGTAAGAAGGAACCAGCGCATGCCCAGTAAGTTCAGAAGCAATGGGGCAGGGACACTGCTGTCTGTGGACACTTACAGGAGGGTGGAGTTCTTTCTTTAGGTTCCAGACCAGAGTGGAGAACTGAAGGAGGACCTGAGACCAGAGGCACCACCACCCCATACCCCAGGACTAGAGGTGATTACTACAATAATTTGCTACAAAATTAAAAAAATGAGTAGGCAAAGGAGAAAGAACCCAATCACAGAAAGTTACCAAGGGAATAGAGAATATTAGAGTTTATCTTCAGAGGTGGGTACTGAAGCAAAAAGAGCCTCTCCTAACCAAAAAGTAATGTCAAATGGTCACCTACCCAAAAGGAATTCATAGAACTTTAAAAAGACTTTAAAAATCAAATGAGATTGAGAAACAATTTTTAAAAAATAAGAACAATTCAAGAAAAACAAGATGATGGAAAGAAAGTTAACCAATTGGAAAAGGAGACCCAGAATCTTAAGGAAGAAAATGAGTCCTTGAAAGTTAGAATTGGGAAAAGGGAAGCCAGCAAAGTTATGAGACCAAAAAAATAATACAATAAAATAGAAAGAATGAAAAAATGGAGGGTGAAACATCTCAAAAGAAAAACAACTTATCTGGAGAACAGATCAAGGAGAGAAAACATAAGAACACTCAGACTAACTGAAAGCTATGATTAAAAAAAGAATCTTGATACAATAGTACAAGAAATATTACTATTAGAAATAACAGTACAAGAAAATTGTTCTGAAGTGTTAGAACAAGAGGGAAAAATGGAAATAGAAAAAAAATACACCAATCACCACCTGAAAAAGATCCTATGAGGAAAATTTCCAGGAATATCAGAGCTAGATATTGAAACCCCCAGCTCAACAAGAAAAGATTATAAGAAACAAGAAAAAGAAACACAATTCAAATATCACGGAGCTGCAGTTAGAATCATACAAGACCTAGCAGCACTTACACTAAAGAACTGTAGATCTTGGAACACTATATGTTGAAGAGCAAAAGAACTGCGGTTGTGACCAAAAATATCAAACCCAGAAAAACTGAACTTAATCCTGAACAAATAAAAAAAGGACTTTCAGGATTTTATTGCGATAGAAAATTTGACATACAGGACTCAAGAGAAATATAAGGTAAACCTCAAAGACTAATTACTAGGGACTCAATAAGGACAGACTGTTTACTTTTTATATGAGGAAATGTAAATGTAAGATTGTAATTAATAATTGGGTAGTTTAAGAGAAAGATTGCCTTAGAACAGAATGTAATGTGATTCTACAAAGGAATGCTGTCTAGGAAAAGGTAAGAAGAGTAAACATACAAATGAGGTGCAAGAGGAAAAATTGACACAGGAATTAGATGGGGAAGGAGGGCTTATAGTTCTGGACTGTAGTTCTCAACTGTCATTGGGAATGGGTTAAAGAGGGAACATATACATGCATACGTGTGTGTGTGTGTGTATGTGTGTGCAAAAGTCTTCTAAATTCAGAAATAAATAAAAGGCTTAGGGGATAGAGATGAAGGAGAAGAAAAGGGAGGGATTTTTAGAGGGAGCCTACTCATATCAAATCTGAGTTAAAGAGAGAACAATATATATATTTAGAAGGGAATAAAAGTCTTCTACATTTATAAAGAAATAAAAGGATGAGGGAATAGGATAGAGGGGGTATATAGAAGGGTACCTAGATTAATGAGAATCAGATAAAGAGGGAACAACACACACAAGGCTATAAAAGTCTTCTAAATTCAGATAGAAACAAGATGGCAAGGGAAAAGGGTGGGAGAGGATAAAGGAGGGATCTTTGGAGGGGAGATAGTTTAAGTAATCAGAGGCAAGGTAGCAGGCAGAAGTAAAATAGAGGAGTCACAAGGGATAGCAAATAAGAGATACACATTAACATAAAATTAAGATCAGGAGTAGAATTTATTAGGAAAAAACCAGGGGTAGGAATCATAATCTCAGACAAAATTAAAGCTAAAATAAATTTAATCAAAAGAGAAAAATAGGGAAACTATACTATATGACAGCCATATTAAATCAATATTATTTTAGACTATTTAAAAATAACTACCAGGGTTGGGGAATCTGCAGCCTTGAGACCATATGTGACCTTCTAGGTCCTTGGGTGTGGCCTCTTGACTGAATCCAAACTTTCATCCTAAATTTACAAGTTGAAGTGCCTCCTCTAGTTTGGAAACATTTAAATTCACACAAACATCAGTGATCTCTGGCACTAGGAGCTTTTATAGCTCTTATACTATATAGTAATTACAGAGCCTGGTACATACTAGGTGCTTAATAAGTGTTGACTGACTGACTAGTCAATAATGTATAATAAGTACATCATAGATGTATGCTCACCCATCCAACAAAGGGGAATGGGGAAGATTTCATTGATTTTAGAATGGATGTGAATTTAAAAGGTGAGTAGAGGGGCAGAGATAATTCCAGGTAGAATCAAAATAAATTTCTAACCTTTGGAAAATTTAAATATTCACCTTCCTTCAAACTCAAAAGTTGAGAAGTGACATTTTAATCTCATTTCAGAATTCAGAATCAATGTTGAGCATAGCAAAGCCTTTTATCCTCATCTAATTAGTTATGAAAGCTAGTTAACTTTCTAGAGTTAGATAGAATCATAAGGTATGCAAATATATTAATAAGAGGAACTCTTGATTCAGCAATTCACTTCATCATAGTTATAAACTATGTATGAATTCTTATGATAAAAATTAAGGAGTTGCCTGAGGTCCACTGAGGTTAAGTGACTTGTTTAAAGTCATGTAACTAGTAGATATCAAAGGAGAGTATGAATCCAAGTTTTCCAAAAAGCACTGTGTCTACTATACTATACAACCCCATATGATACAAAATGAAACAAAACACTAGGCACCAGCACAGCTACAACAAAAATACAGTTGGATATTTTCTTTTGTTATGTCTGATGCAAAGTGGGTGATTTGAATAGATTTCCTCCCCCAAATTTCCTCACTCTCACACATAGAATTTTCTGTTTAACTGCAATGATTGAATCACCTTTATTTTTGGCATCAAATAGACACAGTCACAGAATCCTTGGGCACATGCTTCCTGAGAAACTTTACCATAAATAATCAACTAGATGTATGACATGCAGAAGGAGAAATCTTAAAACATATATCCATTTGTAAAGTTAAACAATAAGATATATTTACATTTGTTTATTCAGTAAATGCTTACCAAGCACAATTTGTTCAGAGTTTCATGCCTGGTACTGTTGTAGGAGTGGGATTTAGATAACAAAGTTTATTTAAGATACAGTCCTTACCTTGATGAAGCCTGCATTCTAATAGCTTCCTTATGTAGAAATAAGGCCATGACCATACAATAAGCAGGTCTTATTTTAATAACCAAGACTTGAAAACTCCTGACTGAAGAATGACTTGTAGATTCATTTGGAGCTATTATCCTGCTACAGCTGAAACTCCTGAACCCTGTAGCACTGGACAGACTGTTTACTTTTTATATGAGGAAATGCAAATGTAAGACTATAATTAATAACTGGGTAGTTATAGTGCCTACAGCAGCCATGAATATCCTGGAGCAATTCTGAATCATGAAACGCAACAAACTCTCCACATGAAAGACAGAACCAAAACATTTATTCAGACACCAGAAAGCCAAATCCATCATAGTAACAAAAAGCTATACACAATAACAAGGCGGTGAATTGTTTCCCTTTTAATATTCACCTTATTGGGTTTATTTAGGCAAAAATTTTAAAGTTTTATATAACCAAAATTATCTATTTTATCTTAGATCATCTGTTCCATCTCTTGTTTAGGTATAATTTGTTGCCTAGATTTCTCTAATTTGCTTATGACATAACTTTTTATATTTAAGTCATATATACATTCGCAGCTTAGCTTTGAACAAGGTGTTAACGTATTCTAAATGTAATTTCTTCTATTTTGCTGTCCAATTTTCCAAGGAGTTTTTTGTTAAATATTGTATCTTTATCCCAGTAGCCAGGGTGTTTGTGTTTCTTGAATTCAAGACTACTAGATACATTTACTTCTATATTTTGCGTACCAACCAGGGATGGGGAATGGGCAGTCTTGGTATCTGTTACACTGATCAACCTCTCTATACTTTTATGTTCATCAAGAGATACTCATTAAATCTCTGCTATGTTCAAGGTCATGTGCTAAATAATGGGTCCATAAAGATAGATTCAGTATAGCTGCTACTTTCAAGAAATCTACTTAGGGGAAGAATGGTGGAATAATACTCCACTTTGAATTGATACAAAATGAAATATGTAGAATCAAGAAAACTTTACACAACATCTACAGCAGTATACACGGAGTGGAAAATCCCCAACAACTAGATGCCATATAATTATAATTTCTAGACCAAGAAATCTGACCCTGAAGAAAAGTTGAGAAAATGTATTTCTCTTCCTTCTTTGCAAAAGTTGAATCTGAGGAGAATATTGTACATAAAAGCTGGTTTTGCTGAAAAGTTCCCCACCCCTCTCTTTTTTTTTATTCTTTATTACCAAGCATTGCTGCCTGGCAGGGAAGTGGTTGTATATTCAGCACAAAGAGCCAAGCATTCCTCTGACCATGAACCTTTTGCCTTCTATCCCTTGCCAGACTTAGTGCATCCCCTGAGGGAAGGCAGCGGGTGGTCAGGTCAAGCATCTTTCGTCTGCCCCAAAGGACTTTCTCCTTTGCAGGGAATCTACCACTTTCTGCTACTGCCTCATTTCCAGCTTCCTCAGGGGTTCCTTTCATTTCCTGCTGGGCACAGCATGTCCCTTTAGGGAAGGTGACAAGAAGCTGAGCCAGGTGTCTTCTGTTTTCCCCAAAGCAACCACTTTTATCAGTGCCAGCACAAGACAACTCTTACCTCCCACTTTCAATCTGATCTTCCAACTTGCATTTGGAGAATTTCTAGGTCAAAGAGAAGGAGCCTTCCCTTTAACCTTAGACTTTTTATCTCCTGCTTGCCTAATTCCTGTGGGAAGAGGAAGAGGAAAGTTGATGGGAAATAGGATTTCTTTCTCCTGCCATGCAGGTTCAATTTCCAAGTCCTGTTATACCCCTTTGCTGCCTAATCTCCAGGCTTCAGAGGGAAGAGAAGTATTGAAATGGAGCCTCCCATTTTACTAGCTACCTTCTATCTCATACTGCATTTGCCTTCAGCCCATTCTCCAACCTCTTTTGTGCCCTGCATCCTTCCTAGATCTGATTGCTCTGTCACTCACTTGCTCTCAGCTCTGCTCTAACTCCTCCTCTTCCTGTTCCACCTGGAATACCTCTTACTCTCTATTGTCACTTCCAGGTTCTTCCCCCTTCCATCACTCAGTAACTTCTCCTCCTTTGAGGTTCATGAAATTAATTTTTACTACTCAATCAAAATCCTGATAGCTATTGCTTACAGATTATCCCCCCCACTCCTATTTTTTCCTTAATGAATTTTGTGCATGACCCACAATTTTTCTCTCCTCCTTAAGTCCTGCCCTCATACTAGGGGACTACAGCATACATGTTGACTCTCTCTCAAACTCTGTAACCATTCAGTTTATCACTTCCCATGAGCTTTTCCCCCAGCCTACCTCAGCCATACAAAAAGACGGTCATACCCTTGATTTTGCCATGACCCAGAAATGCTCAAGAATTCCAAATCCCCTTTTCTAACTATAATGTATTGGCTTTTCACCTCTCCCTCTGCCTTAACTTACAAAATCTTACTCTTTATCTACACAGAAACCTTCAATCACTTGACTACTCAATTCTCTTCCAGGTCATATCCTCTGCACTAGCCATTCTCTCCTCTTTTCCTTTTCTTGACCCCTTGGTGAATAAATTCAACTGTATTCTGTCCTTCTCTCTTGAATTTCTACCCTTATCATCCCCCCCCCCCCCCATTATGCCTTGCCAAATTCTAACCTTGGATCATTCCCACCATTCATTTCCTTTGCTTCTATACATGGGCCGCTGAACAAAGGTGGAGACAATTATGCAATGATTTTGACTGGGTCTACTACAAATTTATGCAATTTATTGATCCACTTGGGGCATACGGGGTGTTCAAGAGAACTAATGCCTCATATGTGAGATCTTGACAACCTCTTTTCAGGGCTGCTCAACCACCTTCGATGTCCAACCTCATTCAACTTCCACCTGTGGCTCCAAGAAACTGTAGCATTTACAGCATCCACACCCTGGTAAAACCATCTTGGCAGCCAGATTAAACCAGGTTGAGGGTAACCAACAGGCTTCAAACTCATTGGTGTGTTAGGGGAATGTCTACCCCAAGCATGTAAAGACTTCACCTGGTAGAATGGATGGATGAGAACAATTTGTTCCAATGATCATGAAGGCAGCTGAAGCAGGTGCTAGGGAGTACTTATAGCTTGGTCAGACATTGAAGATCCAAGAGCATCCTAGGCCATTGTCAGTCATCCTGACTTCTGTCTTGTCGCTGGACTTTGATAACTCTGGAAGAGAGAATGAGGCTGACAACTCTGTGCAACTCTGCTTCACTTAAATCCAATTCATGTGCAAGTCAAGACATCACCCCATGAGGTCATTAGTCTTCTTCAGAAAGAAAGGACAAGGCATAACTATTTTTATTTAGTCATTTCAGTCATGTCCAAATCTCTGTGAACCCATTTAGAGTTTTCTTGGCAAAGATACTGGAGTGGTTTGCTATTTCTTTCTCAAGATAAGTTTACAGATGAGTAAACTGAGGCAAACAGGATTAAATGATTTGCCCAGAGTCACGTAGTTGGTAAGTGTCTGAGAATGGATTTGAATTCAGGTCATACTGACTCCAGGGTAGTGCTCTATCCACTGTGCAACTTAGCTACCTATACTTTAATGTATTTTATTATTCTATTCTTTAATCTTTACCAAGTTGTTTTAATGATTATTATTTTTAGTATAGTTTGAGATCTAGTACTGGTAAGCTCCCTTTATTCTCACTTCTTTTCATTATTTCCCTTGAAGTTCTCAACATTTTTTTTTGCCTCCATATGCATTTCATTATTATTTTGTCTAATTTTATAAAAAAATCCTTTGGTAGTTTGATTTGGTATGACATTGAATAAGTAAATTATTTTAGGCACCATTATGATTTTAACATATTGACTCATTCTATCCATAAGCAATTAATATATTTCTAATTACTTGGCTCTGTCTTTATTTCTGTAAACAGTGGTTTTTAGGAGTATTTATAAAGTTGTGTGTATCTTGATAGACAAACTCCCAACTGTTTTGTATAGTTATTTTAAAGCGTAGTGGCAAATATCCCTACTTGTCATGAAAGAGACTAGATTTCAATTCCCTAGTGGTTAGGTAGCCTAGATTTGGGGGTAGGTAGGTGGTACAGTAAATAGAGCCCTGAGCCTCATGTTAGGAAGTCCTGAGTTCAAATTCAGCCTCAAACACTTACTAGTTATGTGACCCTGGGCAAGTCACTTGACCCTGTTTGCCTCAGTTTCCTCATTGATAAAATAAGCTGGAGAAGAAACAGCAAACTACCCCAACTACTTTGCCAAGAAAACCTCAGATGGGATCATGAAGAGTCAAACATGACAGAAATGACTGAACAACAATGCTATTTTAAATCAAATTTCCCTTTCTTTCTCTTCCTGCTGCTGTTTATTTTAATTACACAAAAATGATGATCTGTGTGGATTTATTTTATATTCTGCAAATTTCAATTAATTTTTCGTTGATTCTTTGGAGTTCTTTAATATACCATCATTTCATCTGTAAAAATGGATAACTTTGCTGCTTCTTTACCAATATTTACTTCCTAATTTAGTTTTTTTATCTTATTGTTATAGCTGGCATTGCTAGTTCTAATAGAAAGAGTAACAATGGACACCCTTCTTTCACCCCTGATTATCCTCTATGTCCTCTACCACTGAAGCTACTCCTGCTATAATAAGTCACACACCTGAACCCTGAGAACTCATGCTGCCAACACTCCTATCA
This sequence comes from Notamacropus eugenii, assembly GCF_028372415.1. Lineage (NCBI taxonomy): Eukaryota > Metazoa > Chordata > Mammalia > Diprotodontia > Macropodidae > Notamacropus > Notamacropus eugenii. The sequence continues at coordinate 172,501,138 of NC_092873.1, read as the reverse complement.
GGGCTCCCTCAGATGCCTCTTCTGGATTTCCCATCCATATCCTCTCAGAATTGTAGAATAATAGAGTCAGATTTAGACATGGAAAGTAGAATTCATATCTTCCTGACTCTAAGTACAGTGTTCCACTTATGGTATGACATAGCTGTATGCACAATCTAACTGTTGGCCGTCTTCTTTTTCTCAAGAGTCACACTCCCCAGATCCCTTGAGCTGCTTGGATCTCTTTCAAGTCTTGCATCTTTACCTAAGAAGCCTTAGTTTACTCAGGTTGTGGAAATACCATTGCTAGAGTTCCCGTCTCTTCCCTTGTTTTACTACCCATCATGATCCTTCACTCCCAACTTCTGTCTTTGCCACCAAAGCCCTTGAAAACCTAAACAATAATTAGAGGACTATTTTTTGTTTACCAGGAAACTGCATTGCATAATATCTGTTGCATTGGTTCTCTTTCTTTTCCTGTTACCATTCTAGTTAACTTTTGAGTGCCTACTTTCTTTTGTACTAAGGAAGGCTCACTAAATGTTTATTGAATGAATGGGTATTTAATGAACATATAGATTTGACAGGTTTTGTAGTAAACCCTTCGTTCTTTCTTTACTCCCTACAATAAACTCTGAAAGACCCCAGTTATTCTTACATCTGGGCTCTCAAACATATTATTAGGGTGATGGGGCTGTCTCAAAACAAATTTCATATCAAAAATACCATTGTGGCTATTTGGGAGTATCCTTTTTAACACAAATTTAGCCCTTCACAGAAAACTGACCATCTCACTTGTCTTAGACTATTTGTTGAAAGATGCCACAGGATGTTAGATGCCCAAGAAAATATATACAACACATATTCCCTGACCCCATCTGGCTGGTTGGGTAAGAAGGAGGAAGTCCCATCACCACTGAAGAGTATATTGCCCTCTTGTATTCTCTTTGTGCACTTAGCATCACTCCTTTCCCCCAGTCTAGGTTATTTGACTACTTGAACAGATTACATAATAGGATAGTGACTAACTCTGCTTCCTTCAATGAGATAACATCTGTCCTTTCATGACCTCCTAAAGTGTTCCCAGGCTTTATCATTTGTCCTGCCTGAATGGCCTCCAGATCCCTAGGCAGTCATCTGATCTACCTACTTAATCTAAGAAATGGAACTTGCCATCTACCCCACAGCTGAGTTTTCTATCCTCCAATTAGAAGGAGAGTTGTTTGAGAGTAGGGACCAATCTTACTTTTTGTATTTGTATCTACTATGATTAGCACAGTTCCTGGTACATAATAAATGCTTAATAAAGGTGTTTTTATTCATTGATTCACTTACTGGATGCTTCCCTGCTGATAGACTATCAGTAAAATGAAATAAAACATTCTCTTTTAGAAAGCCAAACTTTGCAGAAGTGTCTTCCTTGAGTCCCAGGGCCTTACCTTTGGTAGAATTTCTACTCGACTGAACTATCCAAAACCAACTAAACAAAAACCATCCAGTCTAATTAAATATGGCAGCAACTGGTAATAATTCCTCCTCCTTAAACACCTGGCAACAAACAACTACATATTATCTGAATGGTTATACAGGATTATGCAGTTGTCTTTGCTGGGCTACTTCCCCTGACTCCGTGTTCAATTTACCTACTACTAGCATTAGTAAGAGTACTGATTATTTCTCTAATAACAGTGCAAACATACTTTGACCCACAAAGCTACTACGTATTTACTATGCATGTGCAAATACTCTGTTAAGGACTGGGGAAACAAAGAAAGCAAATACACAGTACAGTCCTTCAAAGAGTTTACATGTTAATGGAACATTTTCTCTTCAGAGAAGCTTTGTCCTTTCTGGTGTGGGTATAAGACTGGGCCTTTCATTTCTTAGCTTATATTCCCCCAAGCTGAGACTCAAAAACTACATTTAAAAGATCTAGTAAGATTTCCAACTGACCTTAGTAATGAGCTTTTGGGTTTATGAGAGACATGTTAGTTCTAAGGTCTTCCTGTTATTTCAATATGCTGTGCACTCATTAATATCTACTATTAATGGATCCATTCTAACTGGAGGGACAGGTATTCTCAGGGGTTTGGGGTCAGAGTTTAAAATAATCATCAAAGCCCTCTGTGATGGGAGAGAGGGGTCTGTCCATTTATGATACAGAGGAAAGTGGTTTCCCCCTTACAAGATAGGCCCAGAATTCAAAGAAATCTGGCTAAAGTAGAAAAAGTTTATGATTCATAAAATAAAGTTCTTCATTTAAAAATGTAGGTATTTTTCCTTTCTCTCAAGAAAAAATGAACTTTTACATTATAGCAAGAAAGTTAATTTAATTATAAGAGTCACTCTTTGCAAGAGTGATTAACTCTGGATACAGATGAGGAGACATGTCAGTGGAAGAGTAACCATTTGTTTTTGAATGATGTAAATGTTGGTTAGTTGGTTGGTTGTTGTCCTTCATTCTTGAAGAGTCAAGTTCCGGTGTGTCTCACTGTGGCTGATCAGACCAATACAAGCTCAGAATGCTCTACCACAAGTCAGGCACAAATAGTCCATGTAAACATTTGGGGTAGATTCTCTAAATTTTCACATCCTGTGTTTCCTTTGAGCTGTTTCAATTCTGGTTTGCTCATAGAGCACAGGACCTTCTCTCATGGGAGCATGCCATGCTGAGTGGTCCTATGCCAGTGTCTCTCATGTCACACAATCAATCCCAAAGTTCTTTAGAGAGACCCTGAGAGAGTCCTTGTATCACTTCTTATGACCAACATGTGAGTGCTTGCCCTGTGTGAGTTCTCCATAAAATAATCTTTTTGGCAAGCATACGTTTTGCATTCAAACAACGTGGCTAGCCCATCAAATTTGCGCTCTCTAAAGCAGAGTGTGAATGCTTGGCAGTTTAATTTGAGAAAGGACCGCAGTTTCTGGCATCTTATCCTGCCAGGTGATCTTCAGAATCTTCTTAAGACAATTCAAATGGAAGCAATGGTATACTGTCCAGGTGTTACAGGCATACAATAACGAGGTCAGCACAATGGCTCTTGTAATGCTTCAGTTTGGTAGTCAGTCTAATAATCCCTCTTCTCTCCCATACTTCCTTCAGAGCCTCCCAAACACTGAGCTAACTCTGGCAATGCATGCATCAACCCCATTGTCAATGTGTACATCCCTGGAAAGTACACTACCAAGGTAAATGAACTTATCCACAGCATTCAAAACTTCTTCATTTGCTGTAGTAAATGGTTCCACAATTTAAATGTAAATATGTGGAGAAGAGACCTGGAGGCCTTCTCAGTTTTGTGGCTTTATTGACATTTTGGTCATTTGCCCTTTTCTGGATCTTACCTGTAAAATGAAGTGCCATAGTAATTTAATGGTTCAGACATCTTGGTTTGGTGGTAGAATTGATTGATATCATTTACTGAATGTTTAAATCAATCCAATTCACTTATCCATCCACCCATCCATCCATCCACCCATCCATCCATCCATCCATCCATCCATCCATCCATCCATCCATCCATCCACCCATCCATCCATCCACCCATCCATCCACCCACCCATCCACCCATCCATCCATCCACCCATCCATCCACCCACCCATCCATCCATCCATCCATCCATCCACCCACCCATCCATCCATCCATCCATCCATCCATCCATCCATCCTTCGATGAGTGCAACCTGGAGTTTAGAAAGCAATGATTCATTATGAAATTTAGAGGTGGGTGGAACAAGAAATGTCAGTCAGTCAATAAGCATTATTAAGTGCTTACCACTTGCCAGGCACTGTGCTAAGTGCTGGGGATAAAAAACAAAAACAAACAAAATAAAACAAAACAAAAATCCATGGTCCTTGACCTCAAAGAGCTTACCTTCTGGTGGGAGAAAAACGTGAAAATATCTGTATCTAATTATCTATCATCTATCTATCTATCTATCTATCTATCTATCTATCTATCTATCTATCTATCTATCTATCTGTCCAAGACTTATACAGTGAAAATAGAAGGTAATTTCAGAGCAGATATTAGCAGTACAGGGTTGGGGCTATATGTGTAGGGATATAGGAAGTAGAATTTGAAGTGTCTTAAAGGAAGCCAAGAGGAGGAAGTGAGGAGGGAGGGCTCCAGTCATGGAGTAAAACCTATGAAAAGGTATGGAGTCATGGGTAAAGAATAGCAAGAAGACAGATATTAATAGATCATAAAGTGTATATAGAGTTGAACAAAATAGAAGAATGGGAGGGTAGGAAAAGACCAAGTTGCAAAGGACTTTAAAAGTCAAAAAGAGGGTTTTAAAATTTTAATCTTGGAGGTAATAGGAAGCCACTGGAATGATTAAGTTGAGGATATGACAATCAGACCTACATTTTACAAAAATCACTTTGGTAGTTGAGTATGGAATAGAATGGTTCGAGACTTCAGGCAGTGATAAGGTGCTGAGGGCCAGATGTGTAAGTAGAGAGAAGCATCACAAGATATGTCTTTAAAAAAATGTTTATATCCCTGCCCTTCTGATGAGGGCTGGAGGGTGGAAGTGGTGAGAGTCTCACGAAGACCAGAATAACAGGGGCAGGTTGCCTGGAGAAGAATTCACAGACTCAAGCATTGTTGAAGTCAAGGTAAAGATTGATTATGCTTTTCAGTGGGCAAGAGTTCTTAGGGAACCTGCAACCTTAGAGGAGTACAGGTAAAGTTTATATAGGATATTCTATGGTGAAGTCTGTGCCAAATATGCTAACTATGTGTTTTGAGGTGGGATTAGGGAGTGGTTAAGGAGTGGTCAGTTTTTAAAGGAACACGCACTTTTGGTATCTACTGCATAGGTATTTTACTCAAAATTCATCGGGAAATAGGTGAAGGTGGGGAACTACCTGGAGCTGTGATTTTAGGCTTGAAATGTCACTAAGTCAACAAGTGGTCAGAGCTGGCTCAGAAATACCATGTTGCTCTCATCAATGTCTCGTTAGACAAGATAAATGTAGGGGAGTATACGTATGTCTAAGTCTAGGATACACATGATTGATCAGTGAGTAGTAAATGTCGTTATGACCCAGTACACAGCAAGTTCAGTCAGTACATAGTTGGTTGAGACTAATAAATTCTATAGGTACAGCTGGCTGCTGTATCAGGAAGGGAGATAACAGTTGTTGCTGGGGCAGGCTGTGTCCTTGGGCTGGGGAGAAACTGCCTGGGATGGTATTTTGAGGGTAGGGAGAAATGTGATTTTTAAAGAGAAATGTGATTTTAGAATTGAGGCCCAAGCACATGCACCCAAGCATCCCATCACTTCCTGTAAGCCAGGAGACAGGTGAAGAAACTGGAATTTTATGGAAGAACCATGAAGAACATGAACATGAAGGAAAGCTAAGCTTATATACTAGGGAACTTTTGGTGGAAGCAAAATGGAAAAGCCAGGCTCAGTGGAAGAGATTAGAGTGGCCTAGACCATGAAGTTACCACAGAGATAGAGCTCTCTGAGAGAAAAAGCTCAGATTGTCCTCTGTGACAAAGAGTGGAAAAACCAGCTTCAGAAGTAAAGGAAGGGTCAGATGTACAAGCAGCTGGGGAGTAGTTTCAGATGAAATGTGATTAAGAGCTCAGGTCAGAGATGAAAAATAGCATTTAAGACTGGAGCTTCAATACCTTAAAAAAAGAAAATAAATAATAAGGAAGAAGGATGTGACTATAAATTTATGGTTGAAAGCCCAAGAACAGATGTTTTATGGAGACTAGAAAGGGAAGAATCTTTCTGGTTGAGGGAATCAGAAGGAACAAAGACAAGGTTTTTTAATAGGCCCATAGCCACAAAGTGGTACAGGTTTCTATTTAGGGTTAGAGGGAAATACAAAGGTGGGAGCACTTATTAGAATATCAGGAAGGAAAAGGAGAGGAGTGAGAACAGTAAGGTGACTCAGTACTAAGAGGTGGGAAAGCAGATTCATAGTGTGGTAAGCGAATTAAGACAGCATGGAATAGTTTTACCTATCATATTTATGGATAAAGCTAGAACTTAGGACTACAGAAGATAAAGTAACTATTATAAAATATAAAATAGATCATTTTTACTATATAAAATTTAAGAGTTTTGCACACACAAAGCCAATGCAACCAAAATTACAAGAAAATCAGAAAACTGGGGGAAATTTTATAACAATTATCTCTGATAAAGGTCTCGTTTCTCAAATATATAGAGAAATGAATCAAATTTATAATAATACATCTCATTACCAATTGATAAAGGATATGAAAACACAGTTTTCAGATAAAGAAATCAAAGCTATCTATAGTTATATGAAAAATGCTCTAAATCTCTGTTGATCAGAGAAATGTAAATTAAAACAACTCTGAGATACCAGTCACACCAATCAGAGTGACTAATATGACAAAAAAGGAAAATGTTGAACATTGGAGGGGATGTGGAAAACTGGGACAGTAACTGTTGTAAATGGATCCAACCATTCTGGAGAGCAATTTGGAACTATGCCCAAAGAGTTATAAAACTGCTTATTTTTTGACCTAGCAACACCAGTGCTAGGTCTATATCCCAAAGACATCCAAAAAGAAAGGGAAAAGAATCCGTACAAGAATATTTATAACAGTTATTTTTGTGGTGGCTAAGTATCAGAAATCAAAGAGATGGCCATCGACTGGAGAATGACTAAACAAACTGTGGTATACGATTTGTAATGGAATATTATTGTGCTATAAGAAATGACCAGTAGGATGATTCCAGAAAAACTTGGACTTACATGAACTGATGCATAGTGAAATGAATAGTACCAGAACATTGTACACAGCAAATGCAACATTGTTAGATGAAGAATTGTGAATGACTTAGCTGTTCTCAGCAATACAATGCTCCAAGACAATCCCAAAGGACAAATTGAAGCATACTCTCTGTCCCCAGAGAAAGAACTGATATTCATCAAATACAGACTGAAGCATGCTATTTTTCACTTTCTTTTATTCAAGTCTTCTTGTACAAAATGACTAATATGAAAACGTTTTCCATAATTTCATATGTGTAGCCTACATCTGATTACTTACCATCTCAGAGAGAGGGGAGGGGAGGGAAGACAGGGAGGGACAGAATTTTGAATTCAAAACTTCAAATAAAAATGTTCTTAAAAATCGGAAACAAATGAAAAAAGTAAGTTTTCTATAATTTTGCCAAACCAAATCCATTGGTAGATACTGAGAAATGAACTCATATCTAATCCAGGCAGTGAGCCAGTTTTCTGAGGGCAAGGCTTATCAGATGAAGAGGTCAACCACACAAAGGGAGGCAGAAATAAGGAAGAGCCAAACCTGATTCCCAGACATTGTAAATAGAAGATGGGAACAGATTGAAACCATTGTAAATGTCCTCTTTTATTGTTTCTATAACCCTATGCCCTGCAATGTTTCTCTACAATGCTTAGTGATAGAGCCCTTTAAAATACCTAAAGAAGGGCATATAGTTGGTGGGAAGATAAAGATTGAGATATATCTCCATCTATTGATATATATTGATCAACAGATAGATCTAGGCATGCGGATATATAGATAAGATTTTCATTTAGTAATTTAAACTTTTTTTTGGAGAACTCATTCTTACAGAGACAGGGAAGGGACAAGAAAGGGGATAAGCACTTATATGGTACCTAGTGTGTGCTAGAGGGCAACTAGGTGGCATAGTGGATATAAAGTGCTGGGTTTGGAGTCAGAATGACTCATTGGAAGATGAGTTCATCAGTTCAAATCTGGCCTCAGACACCTGCTGGCTACGTGACCCTGGGCAAACTGTTCAACCCTGTTTACCTTAGTTCCTTATCTGTAAAAATGAGCTAGAGAAGAAAACGGCAAACCATTCCAGGGTCTCTGCCAAGAACACCCCAAATAGGGTCACAGAAAGTCAGAAAGTCAGAAGAGGTCAACAGTAACAAAAACTATATGCTACAGATGGTTGCAGATAGAAACCAATAAGGTTGGGGGAGGGTAGGAATTCCCAGCAAGCCAAATCTGGGACTCCGTATTTAAAGAGACATTCTGGTATAATAAATTACTTGACTTGGAGTCAGGAAGACCTGGATTCAAAGCTATATGACTTTGGTCAAGTCATGTAACCTCTCTGTGCCTACTACTTATTTATAAAATGAATATGTAAGATTATTGAATCTCTGGTCTCTGAGTAGCTATGGTAGACTCAATACCCTAATCCTTATTTTCCATGCAGCTTAGGCTAGTTTCTCCCTGAAAAATATTAATTGAAACATTCCTCAAATTTTGGTTGGTCTCCCGGATTAAGAGCCCAGACTGTCAGCATCATTTCCTATTTGTCTGAACACAAGGCAACCACTAGAAATTGTGGAGTCTCTCAGATGTTTGATAGAGCAATTCAAGGGGTTCTCAGTGTCTTACCTTGTGGAATCTGCTTCTTTCCCTATGGTTAAGTGAATCTCCTTTAGTTAACCCTTGACTGACCTTCAAGCATCTTACTGTGTTTCAGTATGAACCTAAACTACCAGAAGATAAGCTTGAGTCAATTCCTGCAGAGCGTAGTACTCTTCTAACTCTAAATCTCTGATTTAGGAAAGTGAGATCGAGACTGCTCAGAAGAGTTCATGAGGGCTGATTGTTAAATTTCCATTGGGAGCATTTATATCTCAGAACTTGGTTAAAACAACAAATCAGGTCTTGACTGTTTTTACTGATTTTTTTAGACTTGAGATAATGATGGAAAAATGCTAATAATGCAGATTAAACTTAAAATTGTCAAGAGTACTTTTTGTTTTTATTTTCAGAGAGCCAGTTGTAAAATATTTACTGTCCAGCCCTAACATTTGGTGATATAATCACAGAATCTTCTCTATTTTTGATTGACTTTGGAATCATTTTGCTCCAGGAATACTCTCTGGGCTCTTCTTCTCAATCACACAAAACCTGTGCAGTTATTACCAATGTAATAAACCATGCAGTGGTTTTGTTGATTACTTATCTAAATAATTTTTCTTAACTTGAGGAGTTATTGATTCTAGCCTGGTGAAAATATAGCTCTATAGCAAGGACTATTAAAAATGTTAATGTTCCTGCTTCGTATTATTGACCTTTGTCTGAGCAAAGAACATTTTATCATTAGAACAGCTAAACCATTAACATTTGCTAAACATCTGTTATAACATTTGTGATTAGATTTTTTTTGATAGCTTTTATCGCTACATACACTGATGCAAGACAGTTTTCAGTCTATTCATTGGTAGTGTAAAGATTCAGTTGGTACATTTTTATCAATTTCCAAGACAGAGAGGTATATTGGTGTTGTGCAGTTGTGTCCAACTCTTCTTGACCTCATTTGAGGTTTGAGGGTTTTTTGGCATAGATATTGGACTGGCTTGCCACTTCCTTCTCTGATACATTTTACAGATGAGGAAATTGAGACAAACAAGGTTAAGTGATTTACCCAGGGTCACATAGCTAGTAAGTGTCTGAGGCCGTATTTGAACTCAGGAAAAAGAATCCTTATGACTCCAGAACTCTATCCATTGCACCACCTAGATACCCCATGTAGAGAGGAGCAAAACCAACTAAACCAAAATATAACAACAACAAACACATATTGGCACCACTGCAGTACCAGATGCTTCACTTATCTATATAATCAAAGTAAATGTTAACTTTCTTACTATTTTCCGAGAATGTTAAATAAATGTTAATCAGTTTCTTTGTCTAATAAATATGACTCAAATGGGTATACCCAGTGTGATCCTAACTGAACAAGTAAGAGACAGATATATGGGGTGTAGGGGAAAGAATTCTGAGTCTGGAAACTCAAACCTGGGATTGGAACCACACCCTTGCCCCACTTTTGTCTACAACTTAACCTCTCTGGGTTTCAGTTTCCATATCTTTAAAGTGAAGGGATTAGATTAGATGGCCTCTAAATTCCCTTCCAGATGTAGATCTGTGAGGCTCTACCCAATATAATTTCCCTGAAGTCTTACAAGAGCAAGATACCAATTAATTAAATTGCATTCAAATAAAAAAAAATGTATTCAGTATCTATCATGTGCAAGGTATTTTGCTGGGCACTGGAAATACAAAGATAAAAAAGAAAGTGTTCCTGACCTTAAGGGGCTTAAATTTTACTGGGGGGAAGGTATGATGGTGGATGCAAACAGTCAAGAAAATGTAAGCATATGCAAAATTACAGGCATTAATTTAAAGAAGAAGAGTGACCTGGGAGGAAGATTAGCAAAGTCTCTTGTAGGAGGTGGCACCCCACTTGTGCTTTGTGGATATTCTACAAGACCCTTGAGGAGAGAGCCCATTCCAGACCATCATGCAGCATTGTTTCAACCTCAGTATTACCATCAAAACTGGCCATTTTCCCTTGGGCAATACTGTTATTTTGTTCTCCTAAGATCCTACCTCTTTTCATCTTCCTTAGCATATTTCCTTTTCCCTGTCTTGCCTCCTTCAGTGCTGGCAGTAGAGAGAAGGGATGGCATTGTAAAAGCAGCTAGGGGGTACAGTGGATAGATAGAGCACTGGGCTTGAAGACTCATCTTCCTCAGTTCAGATCTGGCCTTGGACACTTACTAGTTGTGTGACCCTTAGTAAGTCACTTAACCTTATTTGTCTCAGCGTCCTTGTCTGTAAAATGAACTAGAGAAGGAAATAGCAGATCACTCCAATGTCTTTGCCAGGAAAACCCCAAGAGGGGTCATGAAGAGTTGAACATGACTGAATAACAACATGGGATAGTAGAGAGAACACTACACAAAGAGTTAGGAGAGAAGAATATGAATCCTGAATCCTAATTCTCAGACCTGAATGTCACTTAACTTTTTTGGAATCTCAATTTATTAAAATGCAAAATTGGATGGAATCACAGTGCTTTTCAAGACTTGACTTTCAATCAGATCTTGGATCTGCTTGGCAATGTCTGCTTAAACTAGCTTCCTCCTATGGGGGAGAACCCCCAGGTGTATGAGTTCTCTGTTTGGATTCCAAATAAATAAAAATTCATTATATTTCTCTTGTTGATTACTCATTTTATGCCCTTAGTTACAAAGATAACTTTTTAAAATCAACAATGAAAAAAAATTTAATGTGAGACTTATCTTTTCATTTTAACTGTGGAGATTTTCTGATTACCTTAGTCATTCAACAGAGAAAAACAAACCCATTTCTCTTAACTTGGGTGGATTCTCTTAAGGTTAGAAGGACACTTTTTCTTTAAAGCCTGAAATTCATCTCAGTAGCAAGTTTACTTCTTAGTACAAGCTGACAATGTATTTTGAATAGGAAGATAAATGGCTTTCAAAATATTTAAGCCCCATTGAGCACAGTTAAGTACTCTTGCTAGCTGAGCACTGGCTTATGTAAGCAGGGAATGATTTCATTTGAGCTCTGTTCAGAATTCATGACAGGTTCACTTTGAAACACCAGATCTCTGATGGCAGGGCTGTCTTCACCTGGTGCTCCCATTCTCTTTTAGCAGGCTACAGTATCTGCTATGGTTAGACAGGCGAAAGAGAAATGTTCATACTGCCATGGGTTTGCCACAGACAGGAAAGAAACTGAGGAGTTTTCTTTTCCTTCTAGAGCTATGTGAAAGGTCCCTGTGAGATAGTCTCTGAGAGGACAGTGACACTTTCATATCGGATTTTTTTTTTTTAAAAGAGAAGAACGTTTCACTATTAGGAAGAAGTAAATTTTTCAGCCATGCATTTCTAGAGCAACATTTCTATCTATAGTAACACTTCACTGTTCAGTTGGAGGTAAATACAGCTTGATTTGCAGCATCTTTTCCAGTTGCATATTCTTAAGGTGAATCCTCTTATCTGCTTAGTAGTGATAGAGTTGTACAAGCATTTAGTAAAACCCAACCTCACTGCTTGGAAGAAAGACATTAAAAAAGCCATAAAAAATTCCAACAGCTAAGTGACAAAAAAAGTATTTTTTCCCTGGAAATACTTTATACTTCATCATCAAGGTATAATCTCCAAATCAATATTAATTGTTCCCCAATTTCTCTTAATGAAGAAATCTATGCACATGCAATTTTACTGGTTTTTGTTCATTCATTTCAGGTTTTCTTGGCAGAGAAGCTGAAGCAGTTTGCAATTTCCCTCTCAGCTCATTTTACAGTTGAGGAACTGAGGCAAACAAGATTAATGACTTGCCCAGGGTCACTCAGCTAGTAAGTATCTGAGTGCAGATTTGAATTCATATCACCTTCCTGACTCTAGGCCTCATCCAATATCCACTATACCGCCTGGTTTCCTTAGATGTTTATAATGGCTACATAGAAAGCACCAGTGTTGTAAACTGAATTGTTATACCATGAAGTCATAAGATTTAGAGGAAAGAAACTTAGAAACCATGTTGCATATCCTTCTTATTTTACATATCAAGATACAGAGGCCCATAAAGATTAAGTGACTTACCCAAGGTCATGTAAGCAGTGGAGACAAGATTAGAACCCTGAGCACTATGAAGCTGAGGGCAGGTAAGTGGCACAGCGCATGAAGTGCTGGGCCTGGAGTCAGGACGACTCATCTTCCTGAGTTCAAATCTGGCCTCAGACACTTACTAGCTGGGTGACTCTGGGCAAGTCACTCAACCCTGTTTGCCTCAGTTTCCTCATCTGTAAAATGAGCTGGGAAAGGAAATGGCAAACTACTGGGGATCACAAAGAATCTGAAATGATTGAACAGAAAAACAACAATACTCTAAGTATTGTGTACTTTATATTACACCACATTATGGATGCTTAATTAGATAACAGATTCATCTTTTCCTCTGAGTCTATCAATAGAGACATGATGACATGACTTGCACTAGACTTTGTTTTGAGTGAGGGAGGGCTGTGCAGGTCACCAGCCTCACTTCTCTAGAGCCATCTGAATTCAGTGGCCAGATATTCATCAGGATGACTGGAGACGATGGCATGGTCTTCTTTGGCAATGAAGGACAAGCATAATACTGTGAGTAGACACAGCTGGCTGAATGGGGACCCTCAGCTCCTCCTCTCCTGTGTGCCTCCCCCTCCCCTTCCTTCTCCTCTCCAAAGGAAGATAAATTTGGATGACTAAAAAATGCCCAGTTGACTTGGGTGTTACCGGCTAGTTTCCTTTCCTTTCCTCCCTTCCCCTCCCCTCCCCTCCCCTCTCCCCTGCTCTCCCCTCTCCTTCCCTTCCCTCCCCTCTCCTCTCACCTGCTCTCCCCTCTCCTTCCCTTCCCTCCCCTCCTCTCCTCTCCTTTCCTTTTTGCTCCTTTCCTCTCCTTCCCTGTTTCCCTCCCAGCCTGGTGTCTTTCGTTTTCTTGGCCTCATTTAAAGAGGTCATGCCCTGGCTACGTCTTAAAGAGGACTATTCAATGCATGGGCATTACCTCACTCTAAGTTAGTACCTGCAAAGACCTTGGCCTAAAGGGCCCAAGGTCTCCCAGTGCATCCTGGGTCTTCTCCAGTCTTCTTTGGCAACAAAGGAGGAACACAAAAAACCAAACTAATAGAGAGCTCTTCTTGGCTGTAAAAATGAAGGCAAGGGGGAAAAAAAGATTATTTTCTCCTAACCTCTCCACCCTTCAAATACAGTTTATTGTTGCCTGAGTTAGAAAAGGTCTCATCATTATCTGTGGCTTTTAGTTTGAATGAAAGACTTGACCTATTGATAATAGTATGAACTCTCTGCTTTTGCTGCTTCTTTGTACTTACAAGTGTCAGATCACATGGCATGTTGAGAGTGGGACCATGTTACATTTCTGTGTAGGGTAGGTAGGTGGTGACTCAGAAAAGCTGAACCTAGAAAGAGTTTGTGTTTAGGGCATAGAATCATTAGGTAGAAAGCTGGAAGAGACCTTACAGATCATCTAGTACTGTCCACCTCTGCCTCTGCCACTCCTAAACTCCCTTTCTAACCAATATCCCTTAGTATCAGTTTTGTATAGACCTTTTAACATATTGTCTCCCTCAAAAGAATATGAGTTATGGGAGGGTAGGTAGGGTTTTGGTTTTTGTCTGTGTATCTCTTTGTTGTTGTTCAGTTGTTTTTTTCAGTGATGTCTGAATTCATGACCTCATTTGGGAGTTTCTCAGCAAAGATACTATGGTAGTTTGCCATTTCCTTCCCCAGTTCATTTTACAGATGAGGAAACTGAGCAAACAGGGCTAAGTGACTTAACCAGGGTCACACATCCTGATAACTAGTGTCTGAAGTTAGATTTGAACTTAGAAAGATAAGTCTTCCTGATTCCAAACCCAGTGGTCTATCCACTGTGCCACCTAGCTGCCTCAGAATGCTTCAGAATATCCTTTGACTCACTAATACCATTTCTAGGGCTGAAACCTAAAGAGATTATAAAAATGGGAAAAGATCCCACATGTATAACAATATTTATAGCAGCTCTTTTTGTGATGGCAAAGAACTGGAAATTGAGGAGGTGCCTATCAATTGGGAAATGGCTGAATAAGTTGTGGTGTGTGAATGTAATGAAATACTACTATGCTATAAGAAATGATGAACAGGAAGACTTCAGAGAGGCCTGGAAAGACTTAGATGAACTGATGCTGAGTGAAGTGAGCAGAACCACGAGAACACTGCTCATAGAAACAGCCACAGTGTGTGATGACTGATATTGATAGACAGTCCTTCTCAGCAATGCAAGGACCTAAAACAATTCCAAAGGACTCCTGATGGAAAATGCCATCCATCTCCAGAGAAAGAACTATGGAGTCTGAATGTAGAGTGAAACAGACTATTTTCTTTTTTATTTCATTTTGTTATGTTTTTTTCTTTCTCATGATTTCTCTACTTCATTATAATTCTTATGTGCAATGTGACTAATGTGAAAATGTGTTTAATAGGAATATATATATATATATATATGTAGAGCCCATATCAGATTTTAATGCCATCTTGGGGAGGGAGGGAGAGAAAATTTAAAACTTATGGAAGTGAATGTTGAAAACTAAAAATAAATAAATTAAAAAAGAATGCTTCAGTATAATATTTTAAAGGCATAAAAGAAGACATGCAGGATTATAGTGGAAAGCAATTATATTGAGAAAATTACAAAGATTTTTTAGAAATGAGCTTTAAAAAGTTTTTTTTAAACCAGGTTAACCTGGGCTAGCCCAATTTCATCATTTTACAGAAGGGAGTGAGTTTTATGCTATCAGTGTGAGTGCATTAGTGTACAGTATTTGTCAATACTTGCTCCTATACTCCTGATTGAATGACACATTGGTTTATCATTTTGCTCATCCACCCCCCTCCCAAGCCTAAATCTTTGCCATAGCCCCACTGGATGTATTCAATATGTACAGGGGCCCTAATCCTTCCTGGCCTTCCTAGCTAGGAACACCTAGAAACATGCAGTATATGTTGTTCATTTATATGTCCTTGAACTTCTTTTCTGGCTCATTCTCCTTTAACTCACTCCACACTAATTTCTTTAACATCTTGTGGACATCCATCTTTCTAATATTAGTAGCCCAGTGAAACCAACTGGAGATGAGTGTAACTAAACATTTGCTCACAGAAATTTACAGTATAGCCACTACCACTGAATAGTTTCTGATAGTGCAACAAGAATCACATTATGATATTGGTCGAAGGATGTCATCTACAATTATAGGTGTTCTTTGAGAGAGAGAGAGAGAGAGAGAGAGAGAGAGAGAGAGAGAGAGAGAGAGATACTGTAAATTATCTACATGGCTATATGACTTAACCCACAAGCCCATCATATCTATGTAATAGTGAGGCATAGAGGTAGAGAAGCTGAGAGGCATAGAAGTAAGATATTAAACTTGGAGTCAGACACCCTGGATACAAGCCACTTACTGAGTGACTTTGGCCAAGTCATTTCACTTGTCTGGTGCACAATTTCCTCATTTGTAAAAGCAGACTAAATCAATAAGCAATTAATTATTAAGTGTGTACCATATATTATAATAGCTCCTAGGGATGCAAGAGGGAAGCTAGGTGACAGAGTGCTAGGCTTGGAGTCAGAAAGAGTCATCTTCCTGAGTTCAAATCTGGCCTCAGACACTTATTAGCTATGTGTCTCTGGGCAAGTCACTTAACCCTGCTTGCCTCAGTTTCCTCATCTGTAAAATGAGCTGGGCAAGGAAATGGCAAACCACTCCAGCATCCTTGCCAAGAAGACCACAATGGGGTCATAAAAGTTGGAAATGATTAAAAAATGATTGAGCAACAACAAAGAGATGCACAGACAAAAAGCAAAATATTCTCTACCTTCAGGAAACTCACATTCTATTGGGGAAGACAATATGTTAAAGGTCTATACAAAACTGATACTAAGGGATGTTGATTGGTGGAAAAGGTTTGGAGAAGGGTGTAGTACTAGGAGCTGGTGGAATTATGAAAAGTTTCATGTGGATGGTAGAACTTGACCCCAAATGGATATGTGACAGATTCCAAAGATCACATCATAAATAAAACAGAACAAGGAAGAAAATAACTTTCACAATTATGATTAAGAAAAGAGTTCATGACTAATCAAGGAACAGAGAGGATCACGGAAGAAAAATAAGCAATTATGATTACATAAATTTTGTTTTTGCACAACAAAACCAATTATGTTAAAATTAGAAACAGGTAACTCAGAAAAGTCAGTTTCTCTGATATCATTTCCAAAATACATATGGAAGTGACTCACATTATAAGAATAAGAGGCATTTGTTAAAAAATAGTTAAAGGATACATACAGGAAGATTTCAAAGGAAGAAATCTGTGCTACCAACAGGCATATGAAAAAATTCTCCAAATTATGGTAAAGATGAACAATTTTGCAAGAATTATGAACTCTGATCTATGTAGTGACCAGCAATGATTCCAGAGGATTGATATAAACATGCTGCTTACCTCCTGAAAGAGTGGTGATGGACTTAAAATGCATAATGATACAAATACTTTGAAACAGATCCAGTGTAGGAATTTATCTTGTACCACTATGCCTATTTGTTACAAATGGCTTTGTTTTTCTTTCTTTTTTTTTCAAATGAGGAGTAGGTGGGATGGATAGGAGCATAGGGTAAGGAAGAACAAGGAGGAGGAGAAGGAGAAGGAGAAGGAGAAGGAGAAGGAGAAGGAGAAGGAGAAGGAGAAGAAGAAGAAGAAGAAGAAGAAGAAGAAGAAGAAGAAGAAGAAGAAGAAGAAGAAGAAGAAGGAGGAGGAGGAGAAGGAGAAGGAGAAGGAGAAGGAGAAGGAGGAGAAGGAGAAGGAGAAGAAGGAGGAGAAGGAGAAAGGAGAAGAAAGAGGAGGAGAAGAAGAGGAAGAATTAGAAAGAGAAGGAGGAGGAGAAGAAGAAGGAAGAGAAGAAGAAGAAGAAGGAGAAAAAAGAAGAAGAGAAGAAGGAGGAGAAGAAAGAGGAGGAGAAGGAGAGGAGGAGGAAGAAAAGAAGAAGAAATATTTTTTAAATGCATGGAAAGAAGGACAATAGACAAGCTGGGCATCCTTGAAAACTACAGGTTGGTTTTGCTATATATTTTAAAAGAAAATTAAGCTATACATAATAGAGATCCATAGTGTTAGGTACAGTCTCCTTATTCTGTACTGATAAGAATATGGAAATCCTCATTTTATTTGGTATTTGTTAAATTCAGAATAAAAAAATCAAAACAACAAAAGAAAGTGGAACTTTAACTGAATCCTGAAAGAAATTAGGGATTCTAAGATTTGAAAGTGGGGACAGGGGGATAGTTAGTACAAAAGCAGAGATAGGAAATAGAGCGCCAAACTAACGGGATTGTAGAGTTGTGAATAGAGCTGATCTACAATAAGGCAGAAAGGTAGATTGGGGCCAGGTTGTGAAGGGATTTAAATACAAAATAGAAGATTTTATAGTTGCTCATAGAGGGAATAGGAAGCTGAAATCCCTTTTGGCGATAATATTTTATGATTCTAAACTCTTCTGGAAAGTTTTTACTGAATAGAGTATGTTTTCTTTTTGTTGAATGGCGAATTCCTCTATTAAGAAAATGTAAGTATATCCTACAAGAGCTACTCATTTTTTCCATCCAGATCTTAAAAAGAAAGTATGTGTATATATATATTTATATATATAATTATATGTAAGCCTAGGAAGTTGATTCTGTGAATTTTTAAAGAGTGTAATAAGCTTCTGCTAAATCTTGTATTTAAAAGTAATAGGCTGCTACCTTCTATTCTGGCCTAGTGTTTAAAGGTGTGCATTATATTTTTAAGTACTTACTAAATACTGTTAATCTTTATAATATTCCTAGAAAATGATTGATAGTTCTTCTCAAAAAATGGAGAATCTGGAAATAACAATTTGAAGGAGTTACATTATGTCCCCAGTTATATTCTAAGATGAAAATCTGAGTTGGTGATGTGTTGAAGAAAAAATATGTAAATATTAATATCACACTCTGAGTTTTTAGGTTAATATGTATCCAAACTGGCACAAGGTCCCATACTTTTTCATATGACTGTCTATCCTAAGTAATCTTGAGCTAACATTTAATGAGAATCTTGAAAAAAGAAAAGATAACAATATATTTAAATATAGTTTGGAATAAACAATGCAAAAAGATTGAGTGACAATCCCATTTCCTCTTGGACCACTCCCTTCCCTACTGGAACAAAGGACTCTCCTCCCTAATATAGATATCAGTATCCTTTCACATTGAAAAAGAGTGATTCATGGCTCCAATCAACTCCAATTGGATGGGGTGACAATGATGTAAATAGGGTTATTCTACAAAAGAAAATAAGTTGAGTGCTACCTCTATTCTATTTCCTTAAAAAACCCTTTTTGTTCTAGACTTATGACCCACTTTTCCAAGGAGTTTTCTAAGGATTTTGATTAGGGCTTCTTGGAGCAGAGAAATATTATTTCTTAATATTGCTAGAGAAACTCAAAAGGAGATTTTTAATATACTTCTGGACATTCTAGAACCACTATGTGCCAGTGACTCAAGAGGGTTGTACACTATAAGGTTTTCATTATATTAGGGTAAACCTACATTCTCTCTTGAAGCTGATTAGTCTCATAACTTCTCGAAACTCACTCTAGGGAGGTAGTGAGGAAATGAGAATTATATGCTGTTTGGTACAAGATACCAACGTGGAACGTCCGCAACTCCATCAATAAACAGAAAGTTCTTGGAAAATATGTGAAAAAATGAATATATTACAGTGAACTATATACCCTATTTCACAGACCATTGTTCTTTTCCTTACTTTTGAGAAATCTGTCTTTGGGATGGTATTAATCATTTACCATCCGGGTGAAGAAAGAATTTTTAGAAGCCTTGGTCTGAAGTAGAGTCCTGGGATAATTAATAATATTGTATATATTACATCCAATGCGTGCCATTCTATTAGAATAACTGGAGAAGAATACTGATTCCATTTGCCCTTCCCAACACTCCCTTTTTCTGATGTCTGTATGGTTATTACATGTGACTTGAGTTGGCCTTTAAAATCGTTTACAATTTATTGCTATAAGAAATGTATACTTATTTCACTACGTACTATGAAGGGGAAAAGCATTTTTTCTCTCTCTTTGAGATCCCTAGAGATAGTCTTCACATCGAACCAAATAGTAATGCAAGATAACAGTAAAATATTCAGCTCACTTTCACAAATAGAACTGGGTATTTTATAAGTATCCCCGAAGGCCCATGAAATGTCAGAGCTTATAAACCATTGTTTCTTAGAACTGTGGGATTGTGACTATGAAACTGGCATGGCAAAATTTTGCACTAATACCACAAAATACCACATTTTAAAGCTTAACAAATGTTCAAAGGCTGAAAAGCAAATTTGTCATATCCACTTTAATCTCCCATTTGTGTATCATATGGAAAAGGGCCTAGACTTGTCTGAAATGGGCCTAATTATATTTAGAAATAAAATGACCACATATGTTAATATACACATATATGTCTGTCTCTCTATCTACCTATCTATCCCCAAATATCCAAAAAAGAAGTCTAGATTTTATGCAGAGAATAAGATTGTAAATTTGTTTCAGTATTTCACTGTAGACTAAATTTAGACTGAAATTCTAGGATTGTAAACTCCATAATGTTCTATAAAAATTATTCCCAAAAATATTCCAACCAGGATTATACTATAATGTTTAGACAATATTTTTTGTCACTTACATTTTTTCGTGTTTTCTAGTACTTGATACCTGATTTGGAAGGAGCAAATGCCTTGCAAGGCTATCATGAGAAGAAGAAAATGTTTTCTCATTGTATGGAGTAGGAAAACACTCTATGTAATTCTAATAAATCAATAAGCTTTTGTTGCCGAATAAGTACATAAAATTCTTATCAGCATTACTTATTAACCTCATTGTACTTGAGAAAAGGAAGCTGCAACTATGAAAGATAGAAAAATAAGCTTTCTTTGAAGTCAGCATACATTATGTTGTCCATATAGCCTCTTAGAATGCAACTCTCACTTCTGCTGACAAATTGGGTCTTCAAGATTTAACTGAATCTTCCCCTCAGAGTTCCAGGGGTACTCCTGAGGGTTCAGGAATGATTCATGCCATCAGTATATGTCCTACAGATATGTCCTTCTCTCCCACCAACATCATCCACTGAAAATCACTTAGTCAGTCTTAATTAGTTTATAGAAAGGTGCTCTTTGTCCTTCATTCTTAAAGAGGACCGTGACTTCAGGAAGGTGATGCCAGGAGTTGCAAGTGAATTGAATTTTAGTGAGGGAGGGCTGTGCAAAGTCACCAGCCTCACTTCTCCTCTGGAGCCATCTGTGTCCGGTGCAAGATATAGATGACTGGAGATGGCATTTTAGAAACATACATTTTTACTAAGGTAACACAATAAGGAAAATTGGTTCAGAATATCCTTGCCACCAAAAAAAAAGTCTTCAAAACACTCTCCCACATACCGATCCTAGGAGGAAGTAGGCTCGAGAGCACATATGGGAAAGAAGTATCTTATTGCTCTGGACTGATGAAAGTGTTTTTCTTCTATTTGTGGAATATTCAAGGATTCCCCTTAAGCATGGTGAATCTTCATCCAGTATGTCCTGGATTCCAAGTGCAGACTCTGCTTGTTAGTTGGTCTAAAGATACTGCTAGGGCACCAATTGGAGCATGGGAATAGAACATCCTCCCAGCCCTTGGAATCTTGCTAAGACCCTTTTCCTATGAAAAAGGGACAGGGAGGAAAAGAGACCCAAGATTAAAACCACCACTTTTTTTTCTCTTGCCCCATCCTCAAGTGATTCTTTCTGTAGGATTTTGCTGAAAAATGACGTGCTAAGGTTTCTGAAATTAATCTGGTTCTTACTAGCTTGGTAATTGATAGATACCCTCTCAGTTTGACAGTTTCCTTGGTTTATTGGAACTTCATAATTCTTGAGTAGTTTCACTCCAGCTGAAGGCCTTTTTACAATTAGTCTAAAACAAATGACTAATTCATTTTTTGATTCATTGAAACATATTTTCACCTAATTGAGATGTTAAGGCTAAGAGTGGTGTGCAGTGCGGGTAGTGGTTTTAGCTCTACTTTATCCATTCTGGAATGCCCTCGGTAGATATTTAAAATTTTATATTTATGTTTAGACCACATGATTTGTAGGTTATTGAACTAGATAGAAGGCACTTTGATTGTGCCCAACCCTGTCATCTTTAAGATGAGGCAATTGAGTTACAGAGATTAGTGACTTGCCCAATGAAGTACAGTCACTAAGTAGCAGAACTGAGATTCGATTACATACCTTGGACTTCAAGAGCAAATTCTTTCCCTTTATACCTTACTTATCCCCTATTTTATAGAAAATATTAGAACAGAATGCAGAAATTTGATAATAAAATTTTATAGCAATTTTGGCCTTGTTCCTCAAATATATAAAGACCTGAGTAAAATTTATAAAAACAAGAACAATTCTCCTACTGATATGGGATCAAAGGATATGAGCAAGTAGTTTTCAGGTGAAGTTATCAAAGCTATTTGTAGTCTTATAAAAAAGATGCTAAATCACTATTGATTAGAGAAATGAAAATTAAAATAGCTCTGAGGCACCACCTCACACTTCTCAGATGGGCTAATATGACAGAAAAGGAAAATGACAAATGTGAAGAGGATATGGGAAAATTGGGACACTAATGCACTATTGGTGGAGTTGTGAACTGATCCAACCATTCTGGAGAGCAATTTGGAAGTATGCCCAAATGGTTATAAAATTGTGCATACCCTTTGACACAGCAATACCACCACCAGGTCTGTATCCCAAAGAGATCATAAAAAGAAAAGGCACCTATATGTAAAAAAAATATTTATAGCAGCTCTTCTTTAGTGGTGGCAAAAAATTGGAAATTGAGGGGATGCCTATCAATTGACAAATGGCTCAAGAAGTTGTAGTATATGATTGTGATAGAATACTACTGTGCTATAAGAAATGATAAGCAGGATACTTTAAGAAGAACTTGAAAAAACTTACATGGACTGATGCAGAGTGAAGTGAGCAGAACCAGAAGCACATTGTACACAATAACATGAATACTGCATGATGATCAACTGTGAGTGACTTAGCTTTTCAGCAATACAATAATCTAAGACAATTCTGAAAACTTGTGATGAAAAATGCTATCTGTATCTAGAGAAAGAACTGATAGGGTCTGAATGTAGATCAAAACATACCTTTTTTTAACTTTCTTTTTATTTTTGGTGGGGGGGAGAGGCTATGTTTTCTTTCCTTACATGACTAATTTGGAAATATGTTTTGCATGACCGTGCATGTATAACCTATATCAAATTGCTTGCCATACCAGAAAGTGGGGAGAGAATTTGAAACTCAACATTTTAAAAAATGAATGTTTAAAAATTTTACATGTAATTGAAAAAAGAAAATACTTCAGAAAAAAAAATATCAGAAGAGAAAAGCAAATCTTGAAAATTAAAGGCCATTCTTCTGTAAAATAGTAGCAACCGATATTTTATTGTTCTCAGATCTCCTAGACTAATCTTTATTTTATCTGTAATATAGTGGAAAGAATACAATATTTGTAATCAGAAGATTTAGGTTCTACTGTCATCTTGTGCAAGACCTCTCTGAGCTTCAGTTTCCTCATATGTAAAATGAGAATAATGATCATTGTCCTGTATACTTCACAGAGTTCTCACCAGGATTAAATAAGATAATGTAATGTAATATAAAAGGCTTTCTAATCATGAAGTGTTATATAAATGTAAGTTATTATGACCTTCATCAGTTGACCTATTAAGTTTTTCCTCAGTGTCTACTTACAAGTTTTTCAGCAACACTAAAATTTTCTGCTATTTCTTCTAGTAATTTTGTTATCACTTAATAAATTTAAATTTATAAGTTCATCTCTAGAGATTTTATAAGTTCCCCCCCCAACTACCTGATACCCATATCTTGCTGATTTAATGATGGGATCAACAAAACCCGGCATGATTCATTGTCTGAAATATATAGACATGCTTCAGGTAAGATTTACCTGATAGATATTCGGTCATTTTTCAGTTGTTTCCAACTCTTGTGACCCCTTTTGGGGTTTTCTTGGCAAAGATACTGGAGTGGTTTGCCATTTCCTTCTCCAGCTCATTTTACAGAGGAGAAGTTGAGGCAAACAGGATTGTGTTTTGCCCTAGGTCACACAGCTAGTAAGCGTTTGAAATCGGATTTGAACTCAGGAAGATGAGTCTCCCTGACTTCAGCCTTGGCTCACTATAACATGTAACAGCCCCAAAGCATATTAGCAATCTTAATTTTTTTTTAAATCTGAAAGCATAAACAATAAACATAATAAAATAGGAAATAAGAAAGTCAAGCTTCTAAAGAAAATAAACAAATCAGGCATGCTTAAGCATACTATTAACTAATTCTTAGCTACTGTGTTTGTTTCTCTTTTTTTAACACTTTCAACATTTTTACTTTATACTCCAGAGTGAGAAAAAATGGTTCTTTTCCTTTGCTTGATTCGGTGTCAAAACTCCTTCATTGATATGTGATATCCCTTTTCTAGCTCCTCTGTCCACTGTGGAAGAACTTCCCCTGGGGAAAAGGAAGACAGAATCTTCTCTCTGGAACTTTCTCTAATTTATGTTTTTCCCCCTCCCCAGCAAAAGCAATAACAAAGAAACTATAGTCGTGCTGATGTTGCTCTTAATCTTTGCAAAATTATGTATAGTGGGAGTCAAGTGAACTAATAAACCAAAAACTATTCTTCAATAGATATGTGCTCAAAGTCTATGAACAACAGTTGTCAAAAGGAGAATTGCAAATTGTTAACAATCATATGAAATAATGCTCCAAATTACTAATAATATGAGAAATAAAAATTAAAACTACCATTAAGTTTCACCTTATACCTGATAAATTGGCCAAGATAACAAAAGATGAGAATAGCGAGTATTGGAGGGGATATGGAAAGATAGGCAAATGTGTTAGTAGAACTATGAATTGGTACAACTATTCTGGAAAGGAATTTTGAGTTATGCAAAGGGGGTAGTTAAAAATACTCATTCTCTTTGACCCAGAGATTATGCTGTTAGGCATATATCCCAAGGAAGTCATTGAAAATATTGATGCTTAATAAATAATTAACCCTTAATAAAAGGTCCAGGCACGTCAACAGCAGTACTTTTTATGACAGCAAAGAGCTGGAAACTAGTATGTGCCCCTCAGCTGAGAGTGGCTAAATGAATTGCAATACATGTATGTATCAGAATATGAATGGTCTGCAACAAATAGCAAATACGATGAATACCAACAAATCAGGAAAGTTTATGTTGATGCAAAGTGAAATACTCAGAGCCAGGAGACAAATGAAAAAGAAAAACAAAGTGAATGGAAAATGATATTTTTAAAAAAATAAATACTGCAAAATTATCAAGAATAAGTTTTGCCTCAAAGGTGAGATAAAAAGACTCCCCTCCCCCCAATTTTGCAGAAGTGATTGGGCCATGCTTAAAGAACATTGGACATATCGTATCTTTTGATTGATCAGTTGATTTTTGCTCAATTTTCCTCTCTCATTTTTCTTTATCTTTTAAAAAATCTCTTCTATAAGGGAGGGAGGGAGGGAGGGAGAGAAGGAAGGAAGGAAAGGAAGGAAAAAAGAAAGAAAGAAAGAAAGAGAAGAAAAGAAAAAAGAAAGGAAAAGAAAAGCAAAGAAAAAGAAAGAAAAGAAAAGAAAAGAAAGTTTTTAAAGGACAACATCTGAGCTGCAGGCATCTGGGAGTAGTGTACAAACTGAGTTTTGCAACTGCCCAAACATTGACATCCCTAAGAGCAACTTTCGAAATGTAGACCAGCTATAGTTGAAATGGGTCCTCATTCATCAGAAATGCCACATCTGGATGTAAACTTTATAGGTGGGACAAATGTTGTGTAAATTTAAGCCCACTCTCCCCAGAGACTGCTCGGGAGTAGAGGAAATGTTTGTATTTTTTTTTAACCTTATCTTCAAAGTAAATATCTCCTTTGTAAAAGCTAATTGATGTTAATTCATTAATTGGAACTTGGATGCTAGTGGTGGCTAACAGTAGGGGCACCCTCACTGGAATGTGTATTTAAGCCAATAAGAGCAGATAGACATCCAACCCCAAGGGACTACCCCTAAAACTCTGAAAGGGAGATGCAACTAGCCTTGTTCTGAGAGAACCAGGCTAGAATACTCCTTATATAAGGGGAAAAAGTGAAATGGGAGCTTTCTTTTTTTCCCCAAAATTTATTTATTTATTTTAGGTTTTTTTTTTTTTTTTTTAACCTGGGTCTAGTGTCTTTTATTTCTGTTGCACTAAACATGATCATAAAGTTTACAGGCTAAATACATTTCATTTAGTTCCCTTAGTAACAACTAGAGCATAGGATCATGTGCAAAGCATAGCAAAATAATTACTCAGGAATGATTTTTTTAAAAAAAAGGTTTTTTGAATTTAAAGAATAAAATACGTTATAACAACAGTTAAATAGAAAAAATATATGATTTTAAAATAAATTCAAAGTAGTTTCATCATATTTCTTCTAGAAGTTATAGAATGTAATATAATCTTTAATAATGTTATTTCTCTGTAATGCCATAATATCCCAGAATTATATAGTGGGCCTTATAGTTATATAGTCTAACTTCTAATCTAAAATATAAGTCCCTTCTATGGCATCTCTGACAAATAGTTAATCAACCCTTTTTTGCCCATTTTCGGTGATTTCATAACATGGCTCATTTCTACTTGGAAAAACTGTTAGAAAGTTATTCATTATATTGAAAAAATGCCTTTTCATAACCTCTGTTACCCACCAACCTTCTTTCCGTAGCTATAAAAACCTCTTATCTACCTTAAATATGCTACATATTCAAATACTTGAAAATAGTTAAAATGCCATCCCCATCTCCTCTTTTTTCCAAACCAACAATACCCAATTTCTTCAATCAGTCATGCTAAGACAAAGTTTACCATGCCCTTAGTATACTGGTTCTCATTTGATTATTTCCTAGCTTTTCATTGCCCATCTAAAAATGTGGGGGCCAGAATTGAAAACAGTACTCCAAATGTGGACTGACCATTGAGGATTACAGGAGTACTATTCCTGTCCTTGTTCTGCCCTCAAATACCCAAATAAGTCTGTTTCCCCATTGATAGTGAAAGTTCCCTCTAATAAGACAGCTGTCTTTTTTCTTAAGATTTTTTAAAGTCATTTGTATTCCCAACTAGTGCTACATTTGGCAACCATCTCTCTACAACTGGGAGCACAGTAAGAAAGATTATTCTTTTTATTATGTTCCAACACTACAAAGTTTTCCCAAAATAGTCAATGTAGCCTTTCAGTAATATAACTTAGGACTTTAGATGCCCATGATGCCACACTAAGGTTCCCATAGAAATGCACGAAGGGCCAAAGAGGCTTCCAAATGGACTCTTTTGCTAAGAAAAAAATGTCCACAAAACTATGTGCTAACTGAAATTTTTATGTTTTTCCCTATAGTTCTTCAGGTTAGTTCGCAAGATTGTACCTTTTTCAGATGCCCAGTTGGAAACATGTGAACAAGATCTCCTTGGGACAATATGCCTTCTTCTCTTTGGCATTATTAAAAAAATGTGAGTGCATCTAAAATGAACTTTAGAGAATTTTCCTTAAGTGCCTTTCCCAGCTACTTGTTCAAATTGAGCTTGAGATAACTATTTTAAAGCTGTTTCACAGAAATTCTAGAGACCAGAATTGGAAGAATTAAAAAAAATTGCCAGTCACATATTGCTTTTGTTCACCTAGCTATTATTACTTAAAATTTGGGAATCCATTCTTTTATTTGTTTGTTTCAGTCACTGATATAAATAGTAATCCCTTCCTTTTTTGGTGGCTCAAAGAGTTACCATGCCTAAATAAGAAATATATGAGCAAACAAAGAAATAGATGAATAACTGAATGAATGAATACCTAAATAAACAAATAGAGCCATCTACCAGTCAGTCCTGTTTATGAACTTCTCTGAATATATCTGGGTTGCGAATATAGCCCACACTTAAAGCCTTTCCAGCTTGGTTAAATACAAGATAGAGTGTGAATGTGAAGCAGCCTTAGAGATATCCAGTTCACCTTGCTCATTTAATAGCTAGCAGGCTGAGAGACTGATTTGTTCAAGATTATACAGGATCCAGGAGGGTCATCTCCCTTTTCTGGGACTTTGGTTGCTGTGGCTGCAGTGCCCACAGCAGCAGCAGCCAGGCTGCATGTCGTTGGAGGCCACCATCCTCCCTCCCCCCAGGATGGCTGCAGGGGCTGAGATGGAAGGAGAATCAGCAGCAGTCTGGCAAGTATTTCCATTCCCAAGGTTCTTGAGTTTACCTGCCCATCAACACTGGTGTATTGTGATGAGTGAAACTGTGAACATTTAGCTTTTCATATTGATGAGACATCTGGATGAAGAAGTCCAGTAGACTGTGCTTAGTGGTTGGGATTGACAATGGGGAGAAAAGTGGATCCCTTCCTTCTCCACAGGTACTGTTCCCTTCATTGGTGGCTTCACAACTCCAGTTGGGCTGGGCATCACTGCACTCTTTTCCAAGGCTTTGGGTTCAAGCTCCAAGGAGAAGTAACGATGGAGAGATGATGGTGATTTGACCTGCCCTTCTATTCTGATAGTAGGTATTAGTATGGGTGTATTTCACTCAAAATGAGAATGTGATAAGACCTTAGCCTGAAAGGGTCAGGGTTTCACATTGCATCCTGGGCCATCTCCAATCATCCTGATGCATATCAAGCCACTGGACCCAGATGGCTCAGGAGAAGAAAGTGAGGTTTGTGACCTTGCACAGCCCTCATTCACTCAAATCAAAGTCAGCTGCAAGTCATGTCATCATCTTGATGTCTTGGTCCTCTTTGAGAACAAAGGACAAGCACAATACAGGATCCACCAGAACTTGTGTTCCATTGACACAGCCTTCAGGAATCTAGGGTTACTTCCAGAGATGAAACTCTGCCAGGTGCATAATGCATATTCTTTCTCTTGTGATTTTATTCTCCTTTAGATTTAAACTAAGGATCTAATTTTCAGTCAGTGTTATATAACAATAAAAGCCTCTAAGTCGGGAAGAGCTTGGTCCCGTCAGTACACATATTGGTTTTATGATTCTAGGAAAGTCATTTCTCAAGGCACCATGCAACTCTTAAAGCTGAAGCACTAGGATTGATTTGCTTTGGTGGAGTGAATATCCTCCTTAGGAGTTCCCTATACCAATCAAACCACAGGTTCAATTTTCTACAAAAGGATTTTATCCTTGGGTTGAAAGATTTTATAGCTAAACCTTCATAAGATGTAATTGAAGTCACATAAGCTCATATTATCATAGTTCTAGAGCTAGATGGTACTCTAGAGTTGATCTAGTCCAACGTCATTTGACGAATGAGGAAACTAAAGTATCCTGCCTGAGTTCCCACAGATCAAAGGTAGGATTCCAACCTTGTTTCTGTGAACTCCAGAAACAGTGCTGTTTGTACTATGCTTTAGCAGATTCATGGAAAGAGAAAATGAATGTGAAACCTTTTGACTATAAGAGCTGATTTGACTTTCTGTCAAATATCTAGAGAAGTTTCCAGAAGTTCTCTTGCGGTAGTGGAAGAAGAGTTGTAGCTGTTGTACTAAACTCATTCTTGACTCCTAGAAATGAACTTCTTGTCATAGCTGTGTCATTGACTCTTCATGACCCCTCACATTAAAGTTGATATAGAATAACATTTTAACCAAAAGTGGAGGGAGAGGGAGAATCTGTTTTGACTAAAGAAACTCAGAAATCAATTGACTTGTTATCCCCTCTATGTGAATAAAAACTCAAAAAAGAAAAGAAAAACTCAGACAAGGTCAACTCAGAACTGACCAAGCATCAATTTAAACTCATGTCTCTGGATATTTCCATTAATTAGTAATTAGTTTTTCCCAACTGGAAAGCTTGAGGAATAAGGGACTTAATGACCCTATTTCCTCAGCTGCTTGATTCTCTTTAGATTGCCAGTTCCTGGGACAGCCACTCACACTGCTTTCCACTCTTCTTCCGCAATGCCAGTTCAGCAGTCTGCTTCAGGCTTACGTGCCCTTTTACTCTTTGAAAAGCATTTACTCTTTGCCATTCTGGTAATGGATCCATCCTTTCCCTTTCTATTTTATTCTCCTTGAGGTTTAATCAGTGTAGCCAAAGGGTTTTCTTTTTATAGTTGTTGGATTATCCATGTTCTGCTTGGATTTTGTCAATGAAGGAATTCTGCTTATGCAGACTCATCATCATTTTCTTTTTTAATTTTTTTACTGATGATACAATCTTTTTCTACCATATAACTACATTGAAAGCTTCTCAGTATGAAACCTGCACATATTTCTTCATATTATTTGTCAGTAGATTCTGAGACTAGGTCATTTATTTATCATTTTATTTATCAACTTGTCTATTCACTGATTTCTTTATTCATTTATTTGTTTGTGATCTATCTATTAATTTTTCTATTTGAGTAGTGTTGCTTACTAGAAAACAGCTATTATTCATTTATCAATTCTCCATGCTTTCTATTGTTGAAGTAGTCAGATTGACAAGAGCAGGTGAGATCTCTTAATTTTTATCATCAACATTATATATACATATATGTATACATATATTATATACTTATATACATATATAAGCACACATATATACACACAACTACATATACACATATATATCATATACATGTGCATGTGTATATACATGTGGGCAAATGCATACATACATGCAGCTGAGCATATGTAGGCATATATGTACAGACATATGGGCATGTATATATGGGCACATGTGTACATATGTGGGTGGGGAGAAAGAGAGACAGAAAGAGAGAGAGAGAAAGACAGAGAGAGAGAACAAGTTGTGGAAGCATCTCTGGGCTCTACCCCTGATGTTTCAAATGGGAAACAGGCCAGCAGTAGTGCTAAATGCTTAGCAGAGATAACTTTTTTATTGTTAGCAGAGATAACTTTTTTTATTGCAGACAACCAAAACCCTATTGATATTCTCAAACCAACCAAAATACAGTATTCCTGACATTCTTGTATTCCTCCATCTATTGACTGCCAGTTGTATACTGATACATATGTTCTAAATAATAGAGTCATAGAATACTTTTAATAACTTCTTGAATCTCTGAATTTGTCATTGTGGGTACCTATTTCACTGAAGCTGATAGCAATCCTTTGTTGCATTAATATATCATCTTAGATACAACCTCTGCCTGAAAAATTCATCACTTAGCAGCCAAACTGGTTATGAGTCTTGAACTTAGCAAGGCTGATACTAAGATAACATATATGCAGCCCATCATTGGGTATATGTGCTCCAAATCAACTTAAGGGATATTTACTAAGTCCTACTCTGTACAAAGTAAGAAGCAGCATGGTATAGTGGATAGAGCTGGCCTTGGAACCAGGAAGACGTAGGTTCAAGTCCTACAGCTGACGGATACTAGCCGCTGGGACCATGGGCAAATCATGTAGCATTTCATTGTCCCAGACAACTTTCTATTAAAGACCAGTATTGTAGAGGGAGTTTCCTTACTGGGAGCCCCTTCCATCAATGAATTCACAGATCCCATTAAAAGAAAAAAGAAAATGGTGCAAGATCATATAGTTTGTAGGACCTGACAGAACTTGTACTCCTCAAGCATAGATTTTGGGAACCCGCCTCTTTGACATTATAAGTTATTAGAGATGAACCATGCTAGAGCCTATATTCAGGTACTTGTTGATTAATTCAGGCTGTATTTACAGAAACTTCTTGACTTGGAGCATTTTTTTAAAGTGGTAACCATTCTATCAATCAGCCAATTATTGACTAGTTAGTAATTGATCAGTTCACAGCAGTGATGCTGGTTTGGGTGAATATATGGGCCTGATAAACTAACAAATTATGTTATTATTATTTGAATAGGCGGTGTTATTCATTTACTGTTTCTTTTCCTACACCAGATATACGTCAGGTTATGTACTCTCTAAGCTATTCAACCTTCTCCTAAATTGATTCTTTGCAAAGAACACAACCTCCTGCTCTCTGAAGATTGCAGCCAAAGCCTTTCTCTTCACCTGCTTAATTCAACCATATTATACTCTCTTTCGTATATTGAACTGATTTTCCATTGTTTTTCGCATCAAGGCCAACCTTGTCATTTTCTGTTTGAGGGTCCTTTGCCAACCTTTTCTTAGCTGCTCAATTACAAAGGTTCTCTTTCTTGTTCCTAACAATACTTTTTGAGCCTGACATCATGATGCCACTCAGAACTATTTTAGACAGGTTTTCACAATCTCAACTTGGTGTGTCAACTCCCTAGAATTCGAATTTGTACCCTTCTCCTCAAGCTACTTAATAATAATTCATCTTAATACAGCACTTTAATTTGTTTCATGGGAGTATTAGATCAAACTGTAACATTTTCATAGGTATTATTAACCTTATTTTATAGATGAGAAAACTAAGGCTTTGGGTGGCTTGTGGTCACATTTTTAGTAAGTACAGGAGGCAGGATTTGAGCCTAGGTCTTCCTGACTCCAAGGCTAGGTTACTAGCCACAATTACACATTGTCTCTCAAAAATAAGCACTATCTAAGTTTACACATATGCTTATACATATGTTATATGACTGATGACATAGTAGTTTCTTCTAATACATGGCACAGAATCCTTTTGTATATGTCTTGTAAATAGATCATAACAATTAGAGCTAACAAAAATTTTGTTTGGCCTGAAAAATGTGTATAGAACAATTTTCCTCTATCATGTGAGGGGACTAGGATGTTGTGAGGCTGGTAGGGCAGAACTGGGAACAGAGAGCAACAGACTGAGCTTTTATAAGAACAGAAACTTCCTAAGTATTTAAGCTATCCAAAGTAGAATGGGATACTTGGGAGTCAATGGAATTTCTCCTTATTTAAAGATCCTTCAAGCAAAGTCTGGTTGAGCACTTACTGGACATATTGTAGAAGATATATTTTTTTGATGGAGGTCATGGGATTAGATGTCCCTCTGGCATTTTGTAATATTTTTTTCTTCCCCATCTTCCAGTAAGGTAGTAATGGATATGTGTGGGAAGCAAATGTTTGGAATCCCAAGGACTGTATTTAGAAGTTACAGAAACTATACTGGGGCTGATATATGGGACCCAGAGGGTTGGGAAACAGTCTATGAGTTGTGAACATGGTATTAGGAAAGATGTCAGAAACCATGACTGTAGAACTTCTGTGATTTGGTGAAAGTAGGGAGGGAGCAAAACAGATATAATGAAAGTGGTTGTAAGTTTTGTGTGGACTGGACAGTAGGAGTTAGTACAGATTAGTGTGAGTTAAGAGGCAGCTAGATGATTCAGTGGATAGAGTGCTGGGCCTGTAGTCAGAAAGACCTCAGTTCAAAACTGGCCTTAGACATTGTCTGGGTGACCCTGGGTACATCACTTAACCTAACTTTGTCTTACTCTGCTAAAGAAGGGAATGACAAACCACGCCAGTATCCTTGCCAAGAAAACCTCATGGATAATAAGGTCCACAAGGTCACAAAGTGTTGGATGTGACCGAACAACATGAATACCCAAAAGTGTGAGTTTGGGAGTTTTGGCAACAGGTTTGACACTTGGAGGGAGAGTAGGGAGTAACTTGAGAGAATGTGAGTGTGGCTGAAGGCTGAGAGCTTGTATAGCTATTGTGTTTTTTGGAAGGACACCAAGAGAGGCAGAAGTATTCGTGGGGGAAAGGCTATGTTTAGGTGGTTATCTTGGTCCCTGCTACTCCAACTCCTGTGAAACAATGTATGTGGAGTAAACTTTTTGTATTGGCCAGAATAAAACACAAACGCCAAATATTGGTATTAGTTTGGGCTAAAGCATGGATGTGATATTAAATGAGATAATGTTTGTGAGATGCTTAGCATAATACACAACAAATGCTTGCTCACTTTCCTAATGCAGGCTAAAACATGGAATATGAGCTTGGAAGCCCAGAGAACCTTAAGCTCCTTGATTAGTTTTTTTGTGCTTATTCAGATTAATTTGCATGCCAAGACAAAGACAATATTAGGACTACAATGGGCTTTGTAGCTCCAATCTCTGCATAACTCTCTGAAATGCGTGGAATTTCTTTGGCAGAGACCTTAGAACTGGGTTTTCATGACACAGACTCATAATTAGATAGGAGGCACAAGGCATTTCTCATTGTAAGTCAAATAGGAGCTTGGGACAATGGAGTATCAGCTATAGGTACCAAAAGAAAAGACACAATTTCAGCCTGAGGGAGCTCTGCCTCACTTTTGTTCAACTGTCATTAGCTGGGGGTGATCTTGGCTATGGACCAAAAGACTATTATCTTGCCCTTATAAGGTAGAGGGTCTCTAGATGCTGCCCTTGAGCAGGAACCAAGATGGTCAACAGATGGCCTTGAAGAAATGAAGCTAAGAAAATGGTAGTAGAGAGAAGCTCCAAAACCCCAAGATCACTGGAGATACTGATCAGAGACAATGAAACACCTAGCAGACAGCAAAGATAACACATCCAGCAGATACAGTTTCCAGGAGAGCTCAGCAAAGAATATCATAGTATCATCCGAATACCTTGGCAGCCCTACAGCGTTGGAGGTTTGAGTTGTCCTAGCCACCAGAGTGCCCCAAACCATGAGTGTTCCATTTCTGTGTACCTTCCAAATAGGTTCCCTGGTAATAGGTGTATATGAAATGTGTGCAGTCTGACATCACTGATATGGTACCCTGTGGTATAGAGTACTCCATGTGTGAAGGGGGTGAGTCCTTTTTTATCACTTAATTTTATGTGTTGTATGATAAAATATCCTCTGTTTTGAATGTTTGTTTGACTGGTAAAAGTAAAAGCATTTTATGGGCTTGTGAGTTATTCTGTGAGTGGTGCCTGGCTCACAGATTGCCTCAAGGTCAGCATAACTTGCTGAGGGAGTTCGTATATGAGAGGGGGTGACATAAGAGCCATGTACTCTTGAAGATAAGAGGAATCCCTGTATCTTCTCTCTCTTGAAGACAGTGACCCTCATCTTTAAACTCGCTTTAATTTCAATATAAGTATAAACCATGCTGACTAGAAAAACTACAAACTTACGCTGTTGTTTAGTTGTTCATGTCCTACTCCATGTAGAGCCATGGACTTTTGTCCATGGGGCTTTCTTGGCAAAATTACTGTAGTGGTTTGATATTGCCTTCTCCAGGGTGTGCCCATTTTACAGATGAGGAACTGAGGAAAATAGGGGTTAAGTGACTTGCTAAAGGTCACACAGCTAATCAATGTCTAAGGCATTTTTCTGACTCCAACCCTGGTGATCTATCTGCTGTACCACCTAGCTCTCCCTAAATTTACATTAAGTAATCTCAACTGGATTCTCATTATACCAAGGGAAATTTTTTATAGTTCCCTATGTGACTTACTATCCCACTCATCACAACAGCATTTCCAATTTTTTTTATTCCTCCTCATTCTTCCAATGACTTCTCTTTTCAACCCCTCAGCTAAGAAACTAACTTCATATTTCACTAAAAAATTGAGGCCATTTACCAAAATCTCCCTCCTATACTCTGTTCCTCATTTCACATTTCCTAGATACCATCTGCCACTATCTCTTCCTTCACTACTGTTTCACATGGGAAGGAAGCCCTTCTCCTTGCCAAGGTAAATGCCACTACATGGACAAGTGATCCCATTCTATCTCATTTTCCCATTAGATTGCCCCTCTATGATTCCAACTCTCTCACTTATTTTTAATCTCTTGCTGTTTACTGGCTGTTTTCCTACTATTTAGAAATACACCCATGTCTCCCCCATCCTACAAAGAAAGCCAAAATAACTATACTTCATCCTTTCATACTTACAAGCGATCATCCTATATCTCTCCTCATTTTTGTGGCTAAACTCCTTTAGATGACTCTCTATGATCAACGCCTTCATTCTCTTTCCTTTCTCTCATTTCTTAACTCTCCACAATCTTATTTGACTCTGATATTCAGCTGAACTGCTCTTTCTAAAGTTGCCAGTAACCTCTTAATTACCAATTAATTAATGGTCTTTTCTCAATCTTCATCCTTTTTTATTTCTCTGCAGGCTCTGAAACTGTTAATAACATTCTTGAGACTTTCTTCTCTCTAGTTTTCTATGAATCTATTTTATCCTGGTTCTTGTCTTACCCATCTTATAGCTGGCTCATTTTCAATCTCTTGTGGGATCTTCATCCAAGTCACATTTGCTAACCATAGATATCCTACTGGACCCTGTCCTGAGTTCTCTTGCCTTTCCCCCCTCTACTATTTTATTTGGTGATCTTAATAGCTCCCATGGATTAAATTATCATTTCTATGTTGATGATTCTGAAACTGCTTATGTAGCTTTAAGCTCTCTGCTGCATCTTTAACTATTAGACATCTCAAACTGTATTGCTATAGACATACTCAGCATGTCCAAAACTGAACCCATTATCTTTTCACCCAACTTCCTTCTTCCTCACTTCCATATTACTGCTGAGGACCCCACCATGTTCCCAATCACCCAGGTTTACCTTTCAAACTTACTTCCCATGTCCAGAGTGATTTCAATACCTTTTGATTTTCTCTTCATAGCATCTTTCATATGCACTCCTTTATCTACTCTGACACTACCAACATCCTGGTGTAGTCTTTTATCAATTCACTATTGTGATAACCTGTTGACTTGTCTCCCTGCCACAAGTCTCTCCCCATTATAGCCTATCCACCATTCAGCTGTCCAAATGATCTTCCAAAAGTGCAGACCTAATTTTGTCTTTCTCCTACCCATTCAGTCAATTCCATTGGTTCCCTCTCACCTCCAGGATCCAAATATAAAATCCTTTGCTTAGCGCTTACAGTTTTTCATAACCTGCTCCCCATATTGCACCATTCCAAACTTCTTACTCCTTACTCAACCTATGTATTTTGTGATCCAAGGACATTAGCCGTTTTTCTTGTTCTTGAATATGATGCTCCATCTCCTATCTCTAGCCCTACTTACTGGCTGTCCCTCACACCTAGAATTCTCTCTCTCTTCATGTCCACCTCCTGGCTTTCCTGGCTTCCTTAAAGTCTTGGTGACTTTGAGCAAAACTGTCTCACTTAAACCTAATTCATGTAAAAGTCAAGACATCACGCATCATCCACTACTTTACCCCAACATCATGATATCATTGGTCCTCTTTGAAAAAGAATGAACGACAAGAAGTCCTAGCTAAAATTTTACCTTGTGTAAGAAGTCTTTCCTGATCTCCCTTGATTCTACTATTTTTTCTCTATTGAATATTTTCAGTTTATCTTGTCTGAATATATTTTGTGTGTTGTTCTCCCATTAGACTGTGAGCTTCTTGAGAGGAAGCAAGTGATTTTTGCTTTTCTTTGTACTCCTAGCATTTAGCATTATATCTAGTAGGTGCTTAACAAAGGTTTACTGCTTGCCTGACTTTAAATCTAAGCATTCGTTTTCCTTCACTCTGTCCTCATGATGAAAAAGAGTTGTAAGATGCTGCCAATCCATATCTGAGAACTGCAAATATTAGCCTTATCTTTGTTGTATTAAATATTGTTACTTGGTGCCTACTAATAGCTTGTGAACCAGCCTCTGCTTTTTACTTTTTTTCATCTTAGTCTATAAATACTAGCTGGAAATTGCCTGCAATCAGAGCTTACTTAACTGATGGAGATTTTCCTTATGAAACAACTTCCCTCTTCCTTCTAGGCCTTGTGATATGAATAATTTTT
Source organism: Notamacropus eugenii (assembly GCF_028372415.1). Taxonomy (NCBI): domain Eukaryota; kingdom Metazoa; phylum Chordata; class Mammalia; order Diprotodontia; family Macropodidae; genus Notamacropus; species Notamacropus eugenii. The sequence goes on along the minus strand of NC_092873.1, from coordinate 172,463,901 downwards.
TGCCCAATTTGGTTCTCAAGACTGTGAGTCATGTCGTTTTCCCACAACACCACCAATGTGGAATGAACTAAGACAAAAGACCATAATATCAGATTTTTTTCCAATATGACAACCTGAATTATGGATTTCTGAACTCCCTCCTCTGTTCTTTTGCAGATGAATATTGTTGGGGGAGGATACAGAGGAGTCACCAGGCAGAGTAAATGATATGATAGTATACCAGTAACATCAAAGAGCTGACTTCCTAGATGCTACCATATTGGATGGAATGATGGTATTTGGTGAAGAGTGAAGGAGTAATTCAAGAAACTCAGACCTTACAGCTAAGCTCTTGGTGTTATAGAAGAGTTGTCTTCAGGTAACACTGATTCTCAGCAAAAGCAGGAGAGACTCTGGATTTTCTGGGACTCAACTTTGCATATTTTTACCTGAGCCAAGAAGATATCCTTTATGATTGGCAGGTTAGGAATAACTGTACTTGGCTGGGTGATGTCCTTAGCAATCCTCAGTGCTCAGTACCTTGACTTTCATACAATAGGTGCTAAAAAAAAGCTTGTGGAATCTCATTTAATTGGCTATTTTGTCCTAACTAAAAACACTATCATTTGATTTATGAATGTATGGTTCCTCTCTGGTGTCTGGATAGAGAATGCAACTGAATAGGGACCTTTGTTGAATTGGTAGCTCCGACATTTAACCTGAAAAGCAACATGGTTTCAGAATTGAGAGAGATGCCTGCTATAGACGTGTTTGTAAGACCACTAATTGAGGGGTGGCATATTGAGGAATTCTTGGAAGTAATCTCATTCCTACCTAGTCTCTGACTGTTTCACAGGCCTGGACTGTCCTGCCTTACTCCTGGCTCATAGAATCTTTTTTTCCCCTTCAAGATGCAGCTCAAGCAACATGATGTCTTTCTTGATCCCTCTCTGCAACTGCTAGTGTTCTCCCTTCTGAACTACCTTGAATTTAACTACTTTTAATATACTTGTATTTATTCATCTTAATTTATGGTATTATATTTTTACACATATACATGTTTTATATGTATTTATTTACTTCACTATGATGTAAATTTCTTGCAAGTAGGGATTATTTCATTTTTTGTACTTGTATTCCTAATGTCTAGCATAGGGCCTGGCACAGAGCAGACACTTAATCAATCCGTTGATTGACTAATAGCATGGAAGAAACAGTGATTTCAGCATAATTGGACAGCACATTGCCCTGCCCACTTTTGTCTCTCTCTTAATCATATATGGCATATAATAAGGTATACAGTATTATACTATATTTCTATGATTAAAAGGCAGTTACATAAATTTTAAAGAAAATTATAAAATTATCCTTACCTAATATTATACAGAGAACACTTAGGTTGTGCAGTGGATAGAGCGCTGGCCCTACAGGCAGGAGGACCTGAATTCTAATTCATCCTCAAACACTTACTAGCTGTATGACCCTGGGCAAGTCACTTAACCCTGTTTGCCTCAGCTCCTTTGTATCTGTATGATCATCTATAAAATGAGCTGGAAGAGGAAGTGGCAAACACTACGGTATCTTTGCCGAGACAATCCCAGATGAGGTCATGGAGAGTGACTGAGACAACTCAACAACAACCAAATCTACAATATTATATATGATTAAAGTGCTTACAGTTCTAGAATCTGTTATGGATCCTAAGGAGTTCCCACCACAAAAACTCTGTGAGTTAGGTTACACACACACACACACACACACACACACACACACACACACACATACACACACACACATACACATACACACACACACACATACACATACACACACACACATACACACACATACACACACATACACACACACACATACACACACACACATACACACACACACACATACACACACACACACATACACACACACACACACACACACACACATACACACACAATACTCAGAGATGGAAAGGAACTCCTAATTTGACCCATACCATCTCTAACATTCTTAACAAATGGACAACTAAGTTCTCTTTAAATACTTCCAGTACTAGGAAACTATTACCTTCTGAAAGCATATGTTCTGTTTTGTGAAACCTCTGTTAGAGGTTTATACTTATACTGTGTTAACAACAAGTGTTCCCAATTCTGTTGTTTTGGTCCAAGCAAAAACAATTCTTGTCCTTTTTCCCTATGACAGCCCTTTAAATATTTGAACATAATTATTTTGTTTACCTAAGCTTCTCTTCTCCATACTGAAAGCTTATAGTCCCTCCAAGTGGTCCTTGTTTAGAATAGTTTCCAGTCTCTTGCTTATGCCCAGCACTCCTCTCTGGATGCCCTCCAATTTGTCCTAAATTCCTAAAATGTACATTAAGAATAGAACGCAGTACTCCACATGTACTCTGATAAGGTTAGAGAACAGCAGGCTCAGATCCTCTCTTATGCTGGAAACAATGGTTTTTAATGTAACCTTAAGGTCATGTTGTTTTTTTTAGACTATTTCACACTGTCTTAAAATATTGAAGAATTAAGATTACGAGTCACTCAAAAGGCATTTGGAGAAGCACATCATGAGCATGAATAAGCAGCAGCATGTTATCAACAAAGAACTGCAGAGGAGATGTTCAATTGGAAGAGAAAGTGGGCAGGTCCCATGGTGAGATCAAGGGTTAATTTATAGATAACCTGAATGTCACATACACATAATATCATGAGAGCTAGAGGAAGACTTCCAACAGGATGGTTAAACCCTCAGACGAATTTATGAAATGACTTGGGAAAGGATGTCACATAGGAAAAAGGACATGAATGGGTTGTGGTCAGCATCATTGGAGGGGACAGCCACATTCCTATAGTCACCAATCCATTGAAATATCATGTTGCGGGGGGCAGAGCCAAGATGGCGGAGTGAAAGCAACGACTCACCTAAGCTCCTGGAAAAACTCCTCTGGATATCTCTGGGGGGAGAGTCTGACCAGACTTTGGAGGTGTAGAATCCAGTGGGTGATGGACTTTGATGGATTCGGAGCCCAGGCTGGACCGGAGGGTCCACGGGAGGGATCTGTTCCGCGGGGGTAAGACCCCGGCGCACAGGGCAGCGCGGTCAGCGCGGCAGGGCGGAGGGGACCAGAGGAGCCCGAGAGTGGCGGGCGAGACCAGCGGAGCAGGAGATAAGCCAGGCCGAGCCGGTGAGAGCCGCTGAGTGCCAGACATCAGCGCAGCAGCCCTTGAAATCTTCAGCCTGAAGACGGACTTCGGTGGGTCACTACTTGAACTTCCAGGAACTGGGATGGCAGAGTGATCAGTAAGTGCTCTCTCCTCCCCCCTCATGACTGTGAGGGAACCATAAAATTCTTCCCCAGATTAATCCTGGATCAGCGGGAACAGCAGAAGGGGGCGGGTGGTCTCATAACACCAGAGGCTGGAAAAGTGGCAAAGGGAGATTCTTCCTACTGTGGTGGAGGTGATCTGGAGGGACAGACGACCCAGGGCAGAGAAAATTCGCACTGAGACCCAGGCAAGCCTCAGAGCCGGGAGACGAGCCCCAGGAGGGGCAGGAACACATGTTAGCTTCTAGGCGTGCCCCAGCCCTCCAGGGGAAAAGGGAAGACAATAGGGAAGCTGGGATCACCATCCCCTGACCTTGCCTTTGCCTCAAGTCAGCTGAGGAGATATCCTGAGACCAGACCACACCTCCCACACACCTAACAAGCTAACCCCAGGGTTGATCGGGGAAACAAAAAACAAAAGCCTGCTTTTAGCCTAGACACACATCAGCTCAACTTAAAGACCTGTACCTTCTGACTGAAAGAACCAAAAGCTACAACACTCAGCCAACATCATGAATCGGAAAAAGCAGACAAAAAGTGAAAAAACCATAGAATCTTTCTATGGGGATAAGGACTAAAACACAAACACCAAAGAGGTTAGAGCTGAGACTGTACTTCCATCTGAAACCTCAGATGGGACTATGAATTTCTCGCAAGCACAACTAGATTACCTGGAACGTCTGAAGAAGGATATAAAAGAAAAACTGGCCAATGATTTTAAAACTATAAAAAAAGAATTCACTGATGAGAACATCACCCTGAAAAAGAAAATTGAAGAAATGGAAAAGGAAGTTCAAAAATTAACTGGAGAGAATAATTCCCTAAAAGGAAGAGCTAATCAAATGGAAAAGGAAACCCAAAACCTAATTGGGAAAATTGATCAGATGGAAAAGGAAACCCAAAACCTCACTGGGAAAATTGGTCGAATGGAAAAAGAAGTACAAAAATTAAATGGAGAAAATAGCTCCTTAAAGGGAAAAATTGGTCAGATGGAAAAGGAGATGGAAAAGCTAACTGAAGAAAACAATACGATGAAGATTAGAATTGGGCAAGTAGAAACTAATGACTCAATGAGGCAACAAGAATCAGTCAAACAAAATCTAAAGAATGAAAAGATAGAAGAAAATGTAAAATATTTAATTGGAAAAACAACTGACCTGGAAAATAGATCCAGGAGAGAAAATCTAAGAATTATTGGCCTGCCAGAAACCCATGATGAAGAAAAGAGTCTGGGCAATATCTTCCAGGAAATCATCAAGGAAAACTGTCCAGAAGTACTAGACTCAGAGGGCAAAATAGTCATCGAAAGAATCCACCGTTCCCCTCCCGAAAGGGATCCCAAACTCAAAACCCCAAGAAATATAGTTGCCAAATTCCAGAGCTATCAAGTGAAGGAGAAAATACTACAAGCAGCCAGAAAGAAACAATTAAAATATCAAGGACACACAGTCAGGATCACACAGGACCTTGCAGCTTCTACATTAAAAGATCGAAAGAATTGGAACCCAATATTCCGTAAGGCAAAGGAGTTGGGACTTCAACCAAGGATCAACTACCCAGCAAAGTTCAGCATAACATTTCAGGCAAGGAGAAAGTCATTCAACGAAATAAGGGATTTCCAGAGCTTCCTGACCAAAACACCAGAACTCAATAGACAATTTGATCTTCAAATGCAGGTCTCCAGAGAATCATAAAAAGGTAAACAGAGGGGAAAAAACAAAAACAAAAACTTGCTACTCAATTAGGGCAAACTGTTTACCTCCCTATAAGGGAAGATGATACCTGTTAATCTTGAGAACTGTGCAGCTATTATGATAAAAGGGATATATGTAGAGGGAACGGGCATAAAGTAAATGATGTCATGTCAAAAATATGATTTAAGTATGAGAAGGGAATGTAATAGGAGGTGTGGAAAGGGGGAAGCAGAAAATGGCAAATTATATCACAGGAAGAAGTACAAAACTATAGTAGAGGGAAGGAGGGGAGGGAGATGAGCATTGTTTGAGAGGTACTCTCATCTGATTTGTTCAAAGGAGGGAACAATAACCTTAAGCAGATAATCCTAACTAGCTCTATAGGTAGTAGGAGGGGAAGGGGGAAGAAAGGGAAGGGTGGCTAAAAGGGAGGAAAGAAGCAATAAGAGTAAAGGGGACTAAAAGGGAGGGGGGCTAAAAGAAGGAGGGGAAGGCTGCAGGAGGAGGGGGAGAAAAGTGAATACTATTGAGGAGGGGAAGGGAGACGGGAGAGCTAAAAGCACAAATGGTGGGAAAGAGGTTGGAGGGAAATACACAGATTGTAATCATAACTGTGAATGTGAATGGAATGAACTCTCCCATAAAACGGAGATGGATAGCAGAATGGATTAAAAGCCATAATCCAACAATATGCTGCTTACAAGAAACACATTTGAAATGGGGGGATACACATAGGATAAAGGTCAAAGGATGGAGCAGAATATATTGTGCTTCAGCTCATGTAAGAAAGGCAGGAGTAGCAATCCTAATCTCAGACAAAGCAAAAGCAGAAATAGATCTAATCAAAAGGGATAAGGATGGAAACTATATCTTGCTAAAAGGCACCATAGACAACGAAGCAATATCATTACTAAACATGTATGCTCCAAGTAGTATAGCATCCAGATTCTTAGAGGAGAGGTTGGGGGAGTTGAAGGAAGAAATTGATAGCAAAACCATACTAGTGGGGGACCTCAACCTCCCCCTCTCTGAACTCGATAAATCCAACCTCAAAATAAACAAGAAAGAGGTTAAGGAGGTAAATAAAACTCTGGATCAGGTAGATATGATAGATCTTTGGAGAAAATTAAATGGGAATAGAAAGGAATATACTTTTTTCTCAGCGGTACATGGAACATTTACAAAAATTGACCATGTACTAGGACATAAAAATCTCACAATCCAGTGCAGAAAGGTAGAGATAACCAATGCATCCTTTTCAGATCATAATGCATTAAAAATTACATGTAATAAAAGGCCATGGAAAGAGAAACCAAAAATCAATTGGAAACTAAATAATCTAATTCTAAAGAAGGGTTGGGTTAAAGAAGAAATCATAGAAACAATCAACAACTTCATTCGAGAGAATGACAATAGTGAGACAACATACCAAAACTTATGGGATACTGCAAAAGCAGTTATTACGGGAAGTTTTATATCTCTGAATGCTTACATAAATAAAATAGAGAAAGAGGAGATCAATGACTTAGGCTTGCAGTTGAAAAAGCTAGAAAAAGAACAAATTGAAAATCCCCAAGTAAATACCAAATTAGAAATACTGAAAACCAAAGGAGAGATTAATAAAATTGAAATTAAGAAAACTATTGAATTAATAAATAAAACCAATAGTTGGTTTTATGAAAAAACTAATAAAATTGATAAACCTTTGGTCAATCTGATTAAAAAAAAGAAAGAAGAAAACCAAATTACTAATATTAAAAATGAAAGAGGTGAACTCACCTCCAATGAGGAGGAAATTAAAACAATAATTAGAAACTACTTTGCCCAACTTTATGCCCACAAATTCGATAATCTAAATGAGATGGATGAATATTTTAAAAAATACAAATTGCCCAGATTAACAGAAGAGGAAGTTGATTACTTAAACAACCCCATCTCAGAAAAAGAAATTGAACAAGCCATCAATGAACTCCCTAGGAAAAAATCTCCAGGGCCAGATGGATTCACAAGTGAATTCTATCAAACATTTAAAGAACAGTTAATTCCAATACTACATACACTATTCTTGAAAATTGGGGAAGAAGGAGTCCTCCCAAATTCTTTCTATGATACAAATATGGTTTTGATACCCAAACCAGGAAGAGACAAAACAGAGAAAGAAAATTATAGACCAATTTCCCTAATGAATATAGATGCAAAAATTTTAAATAAGATTCTAGCAAAACGAATACAGCATCTTATCACGAGATTAATACATTATGATCAGGTAGGATTCATACCAGGACTACAGGGCTGGTTCAATATTAGGAAAACTATTAGCATTATCGATCACATCAACAACAAAGCTAACAAAAACCACATGATTATCTCAATAGATGCAGAAAAAGCTTTTGACAAAATACAACATCCATTCCTACTAAAAACATTGGAGAATGTAGGAATAAAGGGAACTTTCCATAAAATAATAAGCAGTATCTATCTAAAACCTTCAGCAAGCATTATATGCAATGGGGATAAGCTAGATGCATTCCCAATAAGATCAGGGGTGAAACAAGGTTGTCCATTATCACCACTATTATTTAATATGGTACTAGAAATGTTAGCTGTAGCAATTAGACAAGATAAAGATATCCAAGGAATTAGAATAGCCAAAGAAGAAACTAAGTTATCACTCTTTGCAGATGATATGATGATTTACCTAGAGAATCCCAGAGATTCAAGTAAAAAATTACTAGAATTAATAAACAACTTTGGCAAAGTTGCAGGTTACAAAATAAACCCACACAAATCTTCTGCATTCCTATATATTAGCAACAAAGTCCAACAGCAAGAGATAGAAAGAGAAATCCCATTTAAAGTTAGGGTAGACAGTATAAAATACTTAGGAGTCTACCTGCCAAAACAAACCCAGGGATTATATGAACACAATTACAAGACACTTTTTGCGCAAATAAAGTCAGATTTAAGTAAGTGGAAAAACATTAGTTGCTCATGGGTAGGCCGGGCTAATATAATAAAAATGACAATTCTACCCAAATTAATATACTTATTTAGTGCCATACCAATTAAACTATCAGACAATTACTTTCTAGAGCTGGACAAAATAATATCAAAATTCATTTGGAAAAACAAAAGGTCCAGAATATCAAAGGGACTAATGAAAAGAAATGCTTGGGAAGGTGGCCTAGCGCTACCAGACCTCAAACTGTACTATAAAGCAGCAATTATCAAAACCACTTGGTATTGGCTAAGAAACAGAGAGGTAGACAAGTGGAATAGACTTGGCACTCAAGATGCAGTAGGCAAGGAATATGGCAACCTTCTGTTTGATAAACCCAAGGACCCCAGCTTCTGGGATAAGAACTCATTGTTTGACAAAAATTGCTGGGAAAACTGGATAACAGTGTGGTGGAAATTAGGCATAGACCCATACCTGACACCGTACACAAGAATAAAGTCCAAATGGGTACATGATTTAGGTATAAAGACTGATACCATGAATAAACTGGAGAAGCAAGGAATAGTGTATTTATCAGATCTATGGAGAAGGGAAGAATTCTTTACTAAAGGAGAGATAGAATGCATTATGAAATGCAAAATGGATAACTTTGATTACATTAAACTGAGAAGTTTTTGCACAACCAAACCCAATGCAACCAAAATCCGGAGGGATGTAGTAAATTGGGAAAGAATTTTTACAGCTAAGCTCGGGGATAAAGGCCTCATTTCTAGAATATATAGAGAACTGATCCAAATGTATAATCATACAAGTCATTCCCCAATTGATAAATGGTCAAAGGATATGAACAGGCAATTTTCAGAGGAAGAAATTAAAGCTATCTATAATCATATGAAAAAATGCTCTAAATCACTATTGGTTAGAGAGATGCAAATCAAAACAACTCTGAGGTACCACATCACACCTATAAGATTGGCAAACATGACAGAACAAGAAAATGATAAATGCTGGAGAGGATGTGGGAAAGTTGGAACACTAATTCATTGTTGGTGGAGCTGCGAGCGCATCCAACCATTCTGGAGAGCAATTTGGAACTATGCCCAAAGGGCTACAAAAATGTGCATACCCTTTGACCCAGCAATATCGCTACTAGGACTATATCCCCAAGAGATCATAAAAATGGGAAAGGGTCCCACATGTACAAAAATATTTATAGCAGCACTCTATGTAGTTGCCAAAAACTGGAAGTCAAGGGGATGTCCATCAATTGGGGAATGGCTGAATAAATTATGGTATATGAATGTAATGGAGTACTATTGTGCCATAAGAAATGATGAACAAGAAGACTTCAGAAAGGCCTGGAAGGACTTATATGACCTGATGCTGAGTGAAAGGAGCAGAACCAGGAGAACTTTATGCACAGCAACAACCACAGTGAGTGAGAGTTTTTTCTGGTAGACTTAGATTTTTGTAATAACACAAGAACTTCTTACCAAAAAAAAAAAAAAAAAAAAAAATCCCAATGGAGGATCTCAAGGCAAAATGCCTGCCACACTCAGAGAGAGAAATATGGAAGTCACTCACACATTGTAGCAGATCATGTTTGTGTATGTGTATGTGTTTGTGTATCATGTTCTGATTTGTTATACGATTTCATTTATCTTAGTCTGACTACATAGCATGACTATAGTGAAAATATACTCAATAGGAAAGTATATGTAGAATCTATACAGAATTGTATGCAGTCATGGGGAGGGAGGGGGGTAGTGGGGAGTAGGTGGGGAGGGATAAAATTGCAATTGTATGGCAGTGATTGTTAAACATTACAAAATAAAAAAAAAAAAGAAATATCATGTTGCCCTATTGATTCATAATGATCATACATATCTTTCTCCTGTGACAAATAGTTATTTAGTCCTATATCCTACAATCTGTATTTCTTCAATAAGATTTATTGTCTTTATTTTATACCACATTGACTTATAGAGGTAGAACAATTTGCCTGTTCTCACATAGCTGATAAGTATCTGTCATGACTAAAACCTATACCCTCTGACTCCAAGTAGGTACTTTCCATGACAATAATAGGATCTTACTAGGCACACCTGCCCATCGTATATGTAAATAACTGTACTCAATGTTCAAACTGGGGTTGGGGGAATGGGGAATATACCTGAACTGTCTCTTGAGGACTTTTGTAACTGTTCACGTGTTTTAGAAGCCTTAAAATGTTTCCCTATGTTTTTCATGAGCTTGTATCTCCAGCCTGAAGGATTGTTTCTGCAGCATTTTGCTAACACACAAGATAAAGGCAAAAGAAAAGAGAGAGACAACATCAGAGCTCCTTCATGCTTGTTTCTGCATTACCTACTGGTGCTCCAGGTCTTTTCAGTGCTGGAGGTGGTTCCGAGTAGCTGGGACTACATTTATCACTTTAGTTCACCCTTCACTGCACCCTTCACCTCACCCTTCACCACACCCTTCACTGTTATCTAGAAGAGAGTCTTTAAGCAGAGCAGTAATGCACAGATAAAAACATAACAAGTTTCAGCAAGAACCAGTGAGTTATTCTCGTTTTTCTCCCTGAGGAGCATTATTTGTCATATTTTAGCAAGATAGTTTTATTGAGACAACCCTAGGAAGTAATAAATTATATTTAGTCATAGTTTCACTTATTTCTAGTCTCATATGGATATATACGATTATTAAAAATCACTAATCATTAAAAGGCAATGTAGTACTAGAGGATAGACCTTCAAGCACCCCCTGATACATCCTGGACTTTAGACCCTGGGCAAATCACTTAATCTCTAATTCTCCTGGCAGTTCTCTAATGTGGTCAATTTCAGAGTAGTTGTTTATTTTCATTGGTAGAGGGTGTTTCCTAAATGGGGGAAATCACAGGTCAGACCTTTCTGCCACTTCAAACTTGCAAACAATTAAGAATAAACAAATGATAGATAAATGAATAAGTAAATATAGATAGTTATCTGGATAGAGATAGACAGACAGACAGACAGACAGACAGACAGGCAGATAGATAGATAGATAGATAGATAGATAGATAGATAGATAGATAGATAGATAGATAGATGGGTAGATTGATAGTGGCTGTACCTACTTAAGGGAGATTTCACAAGATCATATATTTATAGTTGCAAAAGATTTTAGAGATTCAACACTTTCATTTTAAAGATGAGACCAAGGTTCAGAAATATTAGGTGACTGAGATGGCGCAGAGATTAATGTAACAAACTATATCTCTCTCCCTTAAACTCTCATGCTTGCTTTTGACCGTTTGTGTTCTATGGCTATATCATATTCTCCACAAGTAATAAGGATGAAGAATTTTGTATTTTTAAAATGCGCAGTGGGGGACAACACAATAACAGGACCTCTTGGCCTAGTGGGAATGCCAGTTATCAGATAATAATTCCATCAGGGTACCCAAAGAAAATGAATTTCTTTCCTACTACTGTCTGTTTCTTCTTTCTCACAGTTGGCAATTTAGTCACATGTTTTATCTGCAATAGAGGTGAGGACCTCCTTATTGTTTTCCCTAGTCTCATTCAGTTTTAAATTTAATGTATTTATACTGCTTTTGATGTGGAGATTGTTTTATTTAAAAAAAAAAAAAACTTGTTCATTAAGGTTAGAATTTCTATTAATTCAGAAAACCCTACATTTCCCTTCCTCTGACTCTCCACCATCATAAATTAAAACCATGAAATGTTTAACTACCCTTGACAACAATAAATAATTTTGCAAAATAGGCTGAAAAAATCCTCATTTGCTTTCAAAATAAAGTTTAGCTTAGTAAAATGAAAACTAGATTAAAAAATTAGAGCAATTCAGAAATCCTTAACTTATTCCTAATGCAAAGGCATTTTTATTAACATGGAACCGATTCATGTAATCATCCATTTCTGTTATGCAATTTAGAATATCAGGTGTACTTCTATTATTGTGGGAAATATTCTGTTTAATTTTGGCTGAACTTTGTTAATTTTTGTTCACTTAATACCAGGCTTATTTTATGAAAGATACTGTGGAAAAGACACTGTATTTGAAGTCAGAAAATTTGGGTTCAAATCCTAACTCTTCTACTTTCTTCCTGTATGGTCTTTGATGACACTCTACCTGTTAGGCCTCAGTTAACTCCCGTAAAATGAGGCAATTGGACTAGATGCTTTCTAGGATCTCTTCCAGATTTATGATCTATGATCCTATCATTTTAAACAACAAAAGAAGTACAGAAAATATATTTTAAAGGAAACCATGTATGAAAACAAGGCTACTGAAACTAGTAATTTTGGTGTTCCCCTTACCTCCCACCAAATAACAAAAGAGAAAATTCTGAACACTTATCTCATCTCCTCCACATCAATGTTTTTATTAATCCAGGCCTTTGGAATTAAGAGTACCTTAATGCCTGGGAAAAGAAACAGGACCCATAAGAAAATTGGGACTGGACAAAAGTAATTTGACTATAATTAACCCTTGTGATGCCCTTCACTTAATAGCAAGTTTCCTTCACAGACCAGGTCCTATTAGTTTTCTGTTGTTCAGTCATTTCACTGTGTCTGACTCTTTGTGACCCCATTTTGGAGTTTTCTTGGAATGGTTTGCATTTCCTTCTCCAACTCATCTTACAGCTCAGCATCTTACAGATGAGGAAATTGAGGCAAACGAGGTAAAGTTGCCCAGGATCGCAAAGCTAGTAAGTGAATGAGGCTAGATTTGAACTTGGGTCTTCTTGGCTCTACTCCATCTACTATTATACTGTATCCAACATATCATTATTCATAACGACTATACAATTATTAATGCTATTCAGTTGTGTAGCTGTAGTCCTCTATATTCCTATTTGTTGATATCAGGTTAAGAACTGGACAGTCTTGGATTTCATATAATCTAACATTTTTATTTTACAAATTAGGGAGCTGAGTCAAAGGATTTGTCCAAGGTCTCACAGGTAGTAAGTGACAAAGGAAGGATTTGAATCTGGGTCCTCTGACTCCAAATTTATTTATTTTTCTTACCACACTGTCTTTCCTATGCCAGTCTCGGAAACATTACTTTTGAATGACAGATTTTACATTTATATTTTCTTTGATAGGATTTATACTTTCCAAAACAAGTGAGGTAAGTGGGAAGAGAATGTCCTGAGTAAGACAATTATGTCGTGCTTTGATGTCCTCATGCCTAACCTTTGAGTCCTAACGAAGTTTCTTCCCCTAAAATAAAGTACATCAGAATAGGACCAAAACAATATTTCCCTCAGTATACTAACATTTAAGGTGTTCAGAAAGAAATTGACACCAAAAGATGATACATGGAAGTTCTGAATTCTACTGTGTTCCTGACCAGGGGTTTTTAACCTAGAGTTCATGGTCCTGTTGAGATTTTAGGGCATTCATGAACTTGGATGAGAAAAACAATTTCTTTTTTCAATATAATGTGTTTTCTTTGTAATGCTATGTATTTTATGCATTCACAAGCATTATTCCGAGAAAGGATCCATAGGAGTCACCAAACTGCCAAGAGGACTCAATTGAGGAGCAGAAAAATTAAGAATCCCTGGATCTAGATAGATATCAGGGAGTATATCTCCCTGGATCAAAGGAAGATATTATGAGGAATAGTACCATATATGGACTCCCTGTAGGACAACCTGACCATTTTCAAAAAAAGTTTTCTTTTTGACGCTTACTCTCATAAGATTAATCTCATTATCCAGTGTTCCTTTATTTAGGGCACTGATGTCTGAACCACAATAGAGCAGTTAGCCAAAGTACTAGAGCACAGTAACCCAGGCTTTTTCCTAGGCCCCATGTTTGTTCATCTTACAGGTTGTTAGTTCCATGTAGTGAATCACAGAGAACACGGACGTGCATTCAATTAGTTGCTTAGCTCAAAGGCATCAATCTGCAGATTCACACATCCATTACTTCCTCTGGCAATACCTTTTACTCAAGCTGACTGCTATTTCTGAGACAGCAAAAATTTAAGCTAACTGAGAGTACAGGGTTTTTTTTGTTTTGTTTTGTTTTTTTGATGACATAGTTGATTTCCAAAGAGATTTACTTGCAAGCAAGGGCCAGTATGTAGGAAACTAGTGAGGAGAGGTTTTGTGGACTTAACTCACATGCCAGATTCATTATATAAAATATTTCTACTAAAGTCCAACACTTTGAGCAAATGACCCTCAAGTATAAATGCTAGCAGGGTGCACCAAGAAAGCATGGTAGAGAGATCTGACTTTTCATCTCTTAGAAGATCGATGCCTTCTTCATAGTCTGAGAATCCCAGAGACAAAAGACTTTTCTTTTATCTAATTTACCTCCATACCAGATACAAGATTTTCCTTGGTAGTGTCCCTGATAAAGGATTTAGTTTGTTAGTCAGTCAATAAACATTCATTAAACACTTAATATTTACCAGGTACTGTGCTAAATGCTGGGGACACAAAAATAGGCAAAAGACAGTTCCAGCCCAAACCAGGAATCCTGAAAATCAAAAGAAAGATTAATCAAACTAAAAGCAAGAAAACCATTGAACTAATAAATAAAACTAGCAACTAGTTTTATGGGTGAAAAAAACAACAAAATAGATAAACCCTTGGTTAATCTGATTTAAAAAAAAGAGAAAAGCCAAATTAACAGTATCAAAAATTAAAAAGGGTGAATTCACCATCAATGAAGAGACAATTAAAGCAATAATTAGATACTTACATGTTGATATATCTAACGATTTAATTGAAGTAAATGAATATTTACAAAAGTAGAAATTGCCCAGATTAATATGAGAGAATATAGAATACTTAAATAACCCCATCTTAGAAAAATAAATTGAACAAATCATCAACAAACCCCCTAGAAATGCCCAGATGGATTCACAAGTGAATTCTACCCAACATTTAAAGAACAATTAATTCCGATACTATATAAACTATTTGGAAAAGTAGGCAAAGAAAGAGTCCTACAGCATTTTTTTATAACAAAAATATGATGCTGATACCTAAACCAGGAAGAGCAAAAAGCAGAAAAACACAAATATAGACCAAATGACTATTGACTATTAATGCAAAATGACTATTGATGCAAAAAAGTTAAAGGATATTGCAGCAAAATATCACATGGATCATACACTATGAGTAGGTGGGATTTATATCAGGAAAGTAGGACTAGTTCATATATGAGAAAATTGATGAACTTTGACTGCATTGTGGCATACTTTTCCCACTTCTCTTATTTTTCTTGCTGGTTTTTTTCTTTTGTAGAGAATTTGGAACTCAAAATATTTCTAAAATGAAAGTTAAAAATAAATTTTAAAATATTTTAATAAAAAATCTAGGTTTCATATGTTTGACAAATTTCCCTTTCATGTAGTTCTAATAATCTTACTTTACAAAAAGGAAATGAAGTTTTTTTCACACACATTTTCTCAACAATCCCATGTGGTCTCTTAGTGATTACCATTTCACAAATTATCTGTTTAATGATCAATTATAGGACCTTGATAGGGATGGATATTGCTAGTTAAATCTTGCTTTTGGACCAATATTTGCCCATCTCCTGTCCAGGGGCTCCTCTTACATTTTTCATGGACCTTGAAAGATCACCTTCCCTGGTTTGGCATCTATATTGTGAAGTTTCTTTCAGTATGCTGGAAAGTAATTCTTCTGAATCAGTTTACTTGAAGTCATTTTAAAAAGCTAGGTGTCCTTTTATGACATTATCAGTTATTCTCAGCTTCAGTTCTTTCTCAATCATTTTTATTTTCTTTTTCAATGTGAAAATTTTTCTCCATGACAGAGAAGGAATATAGAAACAAAATGAGTTTGGCTAATTTTCTCTTTACCTTTCTTGACTACTTATGTCTGTTTTAGCAGTGAGTATCCTTTTTCTGTTCTTTTTGCCTTGAACATAGATTAAAAAGATATTGCCCTCAGAAATTGTTGCAAATCTTAGCTCATTCAACAATGCAAAAAAACTCCAACCATTTATTAAGCACCAACTATGAGTTGATCACTTTGTTATGTTCTAAAGGTCATAAAAAGATCCTAGGGACTTCATTGAAAGACTACTCATGAACAACCAGTGGTGCCATTAACAGAATTAGGTAATGATGAGTTCCTGATGCAGATTAGAACAGGATGTAACACTTCTTTGATCTGATGATTCTAGCCTGAGAGAAAAGTAGCTCATCATTCATATCCTACGTCATTATAAGCAGGCTATAGAATTACAAAATCCCACAACATCATCACTTCTTTCTTTCTCTTCTTATATTTTCATGCAAATGCTTTTGATTATATTTCTTTTTCTTCAGCTTCATGAATTTCTCATTATAGATGTATTTCCTTGATGTATAACACTACCACTCTTTCTAGTATGTTTCTTTTTGAGCAAGGCATAACCTTCCATTGATATGCTCCAATTCTGAATCATATTCCAGGCAACAATGACAGATGTGGGGTCATATTTATTATACTGTGTTAAAAATCTCAATTTTACTTTCTTTACCATTGGTACATACCTCAAATTTTAGTGCTCATCATGTACAAGTAAAGTCCAATTTGGGTGTTATTTTCTGTATCACAGAGATGAGAAAAATAAAGCAAGCAGGCTATTGTTAATGGAAATGGCAAGATGGAGAGTTACTTGTAAAATGGAATTGATATCCTTAGTTATAGTAGAAGCTGAATATGTTGAACATTCAGTACATAAAATTCTCTTGTCTTTCCTGGATAGCTTTCATCTATACTCAAGTCACTTAAATTTCATTAAAGAGAAATCCCTGCAATATAATTTAACTTATTACTATTACTTAATCATCACAATTAAAATTATTGATGAGGGGGCGGAGCCAAGATGGCGGAGTAGAAAGACACACATATGCTAGCTCTGAACCCACAGCTCATAAAATATCTGTAAAAAAGAACTCCCAAAAAATTCTGGAGCAGCAGAAGCCACAGAACATCGGAGCTGAGGAGATTTCTGTTCCAGAGAGCCCAGAAAACCTGACGTGAAAGGTTTGTAGCACACTGGACCCGGAGCCGAGCCCAGCCCTGCCTCTGCCACGTGGCACCGAGAGGAACGGATCCGAGCAGGCTTCAGGGATGGAATCTCCAGCGGCCGACTGGGTCCCTCCACCCACAGGTGACAAGGGTCAGTGAGAGGGTCTCTTTGGTGGGTCCAGAGGGGAGTGGGGTGCCCCCATAACTCAGGCCCCCTCGGGAGGCAGCAGCTGAGGCGGGAGCAGACCTGGGCTCCCAGAGCAAGCAGGAGCCCAGATCCATTGTTGAAGGTCTCTGCATAAACCCGCTGAGGGAACAGAGCCTGTGAGGTGGCCCTGACCTGACCTGAGCACCTGAACTTGATCTCACACTGAATAGCAGCCCCGCCCCCTCCCAAAGCCCTGAGGCTGGGAAGCAGCATTTGAATCTCAGACCCCAAGCACTATCTGGGTGGATCTGGAGGCCAGGTGGGTATGAAGAGAATATTCAGAAGTCAAGTCACTGGCTGGGAAAATGCTGAGAAAAGGGAAAAAAAATAAGACTATAGAAAGTTACTTTCTTGGTGAACAGGTATTTCCTCCCTTTCTTTCTGATGAGGAAGAACAATGCTTACCATCAGGGAAAGACACAGAAGTCAAGGCTTCTGTATCCCAGCCCACTCAATGGGCTCAGGCCATGGAAGAGCTCAAAAAGGATTTTGAAAATAAAGTTAGAGAGGTGGAGGAAAAACTGGGAAGAGAAATGAGTGACATGCAAGCAAAGCATGAAAAACAAGTAAATACCCTGTTAAAGGAGACACATAAAAATGCTGAAGAAAATAACACCTTGAAAAATAGGCTAACTCAATTGGCAAAAGAGGTTCAAAAAGCCAAAGAGGAGAAGAATGCTTTCAAAAGCAGAATTAGCCAAATGGAAAAGGAGATTCAAAAGCTCACTGAGGAAAACAGTTCTTTCAAAATTAGAATGGAACAGATGGAGGCTAATGACTTTATGAGAAACCAAGAAATCACAAAACAAAACCAAAAGAATGAAAAAGTGGAAGATAATGTGAAATATCTCATTGGAAAAACAACTGACCTGGAAAATAGATCCAGGAGAGACAATTTAAAAATTCTGGGACTACCTGAAAGCCATGATCAAAAAAAGAGCCTAGACATCATCCTTCATGAAATTATCAAGGAAAACTGCCCTGACATTCTAGAACCAGAGGGCAAAATAAGTATTCAGGGAATCCACTGATCACCACCTGAAAGAGATCCAAAAAGAGAAATTCCTAGGAACATTGTGGCCAAATTCCACAGTTCCCTGGTCAAGGAGAAAATATTGCAAGCAGCTAGAAAGAAACAATTCAAGTATTGTGGAAATACAATCAGGATAACACAAGATCTAGCAGCTTCTACATTAAGAGATCAAAGGGCGTGGAATATGATATTCCAGAAGTCAAAGGAACTAGGACTAAAACCAAGAATCACCTACCCAGCAAAACTGAGTATAATACTTCAGGGGAAAAATTGGTCTTTCAATGAAATAGAGAACTTTCAAGCATTCTTGATGAAAAGACCAGAGCTGAAAAGAAAATTTAACTTTCAAACACAAGAATGAAGAGAAGCATGGAAAGGTAAACAGCAAAGAGAAGTCATAAGGGACTTTACTAAAGTTGAACTGTTTACATTCCTACATGGAAAGACAATATTTGTAACTCTTGAAACTATTCAGTATCTGGATACTGGGTGGGTTTACACTCACACACATGCACAAGCACATGCACACACACATAGAGACAGAGTGCACAGAGTGAATTGAAGAGGATGGGATCATATCTTAAAAAAATGAAATCAAACAGTGAGAGAGAAATATATTGGGAGGAGAAAGGGAGAAATGGAATGGGGCAAATTATCTCTCATAAAAGAGGCAAGCAAAAGACTTATTAGTGGAGGGAAAAAGAGGGGAGTTGAGAGAAAACCATGAAGCTTACTCTCCTCACATTCAACTAAAGAAAGGAATAAAATGCACACTCATTTTGGTATGAAAACCTATCTTACAATACAGGAAAGTGGGGGATAAGGGGATAAGCAGGGTGAGGGGGATGATGGAAGGGAGGGCATGGGGAGGAGGGAGCAATTTGAGGTCGACACTCATGGGGAGGGACAGGATTAAAAGAGAGAATAGAAGTAATGGGGGACAGGATAGGATGGAGGGAAATATAGTTAGTCTTATACAACAAAACTATTATGGAAGTCATATGCAAAACTACACAGATTTGACGGAGACAAGGGCAGAGAGGGAGGATAGAAGAGAGAGCAGATTGGTCACGGGGTAATTAGAATGCTTGGGTTTGGGGGGGGAGGGGATAAAAGGGGAGAAAATTTGTAACCCAAAATGTTGTGAAAATAAATGTTAAAAGTTAAATAAAAAAAAAAACTGCACAGATTTGGCCTATATTGAATTGCTTGCCTTCCAAAGGGAAGGGGTGGGGAGGGAGGGAGGGAAAGAAGTTTGAACTCAAAGTTTTAGGAACAATTGTCGAGTAATGTTCTTGCCACTAGGAAATAAGAAATACAGGTAAAGGGGTATAGAAAGTTATTTGCCCCTACAGGACAAAAGAGAAGATGGAGACAAGGGCAGAGAGGGGTGATAGAAGAGAGAGCAGATTGGTGATAGAGACAATTAGAAGGCTCAGTGTTTTGGGGTGACGGGAGGGGACAAAAGGGGAGAAAATTTGGAACCCAAAATTTTGTGAAAATGAATGTTAAAAGTTAAATAAAGAAAAAAATAAAAAATAAAAATAAATAAATAAATAAAATTATTGATGAATAATCCTACTTTAAATGTGTCCCTCTTCTCTAAGCATTATTCTTTTGAAGAACAGTAAGTGTTCTAAATTTTGATGTCAGAAAATCTGATTTTCTCCAACTTAATATAAATGGGGCTTCTAATTTGGGGGCTTAATATAAAATGGGTTTTCACATAAATGGGGCTTATAATTTGATTCCAGGAATTCTTACTTAATAAAAATTTAAGAGGAGTAGGGTGAACCTGATACTGATATTTTCTATTTATGAGTATCTAAGGTCTCTTCAAGTTTCATTGATTTTTCGAGGTTGTTTTTTGCTTTTTTATGTTAAAAATGTTTTGATAACTCTTTTCAAAATCAGCTTCATTTCCTGAATATCCTCCTTTCAATCCTCTTATACCTATATCCATCCTTAATAATAAAGACTAAGGCTTTTAAAAAATGTAGTTCATCAAAGCTAACCAGCACATCAACTGCTCGTTATAGTATATCTATGCAATGGTCCATAACCATAGTTATCCAGTTGTGTAAAGCAACGGAGGCTATACATATAACTCTCCTCCAGGGTCAAGGTTGGTTATTCCAATTACATGGCATGTAGTTTCTATTGTTGTTGTTACTGTTTGATTATTTTTCCCACTTAAATTGTTGTAGTCGTTGTCTGTGTTCTCTTCCTTGCTTTATTTTCCTCTGTTAAAGTCCTCCCATGCTTCTCTAGATTCATGTTCACTGTTTCTCATGGAAAAGTAATATTTCACTATATTCATGAACCAATATTTATTTAGCCACCCCCCAATCAATAAGTGTGTATTTTTTCTCGATCTTTACTACTGTAAAAAAAATGCTGCTATAAGTACTTTAATGCATAAGGGTGATTTCTATCTTTTGCTTCCTTCGAGTATATGTGTAACAGTAGGATGTCTGGGTTAAAATATATGGAAATTTTAGGGTTTTTTTATAGCATAATTCCACATTGCTTTCCAGAATAGTTGAACCAATTCATGGCTTCATAATGGTGGATTGGTTTGCTTGTCTTTTGATTATGTCTCCAACATTAAATACTTCTGGATATTGAAAACATCAAATAATAATACAAGAAATTAAACTTATTCCATTTTCATTGTTAGGAAATATCTACTCATGAGTGAACTGGTAATTTAGGATAAATTCACTATGTACTCTCAGATTACCTATTTGTTAGCACAAAGACAGAAGTCAATAAATTAGAGAGGATAGTAACAGGGAGGCATTTTGCTATTTCATTGCTATAGGGAACTTCCCAATGAGAAAATACCTTTGTCCATGCAGGTCAATTCCTCTGCAACTGTGAGAGTTTCTAAGAGTTAAGTGACTTGTCAAAAGTCACATAGTGTGTGTCAGGCAGGATTTGAAACCAAGTCTTCCTGGTTTTGAGGCATGTTCTCAATACCAAATGAGAAAAATAAAATAAAATAAAAATGAGAACATTTGATTTGCAACTGTAAATAAATTGTTGAAATTCTGAGGTTTCACCACATGCCCAGAAAATGGGCAAAGATGACAAAACTGAGTATAGTTAATATTGGAGGGGTTGTGGCAAGATAGATGAATTGATGCATTTTTAGTGAAACTGTGATTTGTTACAATTATAAAATATCCATATCCTTTAACCTAGAGATTCCACTGTGAGGAATATATGAAAAGAAGATAAATAATGGGGAAAAGATTACCTATATGCCAAACTTTTTATAGCAGTATTTTTTGGGGGATATCAAAGAAATAGAAACAAAGTAGATGCCTATTGATTGGAGAATGGCTGAACAAATTGTGGTATATGAGTGTAATGGAATATTATTGAGTTGTAAGAAACAGTGACTATGAATATGGAGAAACATGGAAAAACATATGAATGGAGCCACAATTAGAATCACACAAGACCTAGCAGTGGCTACACTAAAAGACTACAGGTCTTGGAATATTATATATTGAAGAGTAAAAGAACTGGAGTTGTGGCCAAAAATATCCTACCCAGCCAAGTTAAGCATAATCCTAAATGAAAAACAAATTAACTTTCAATGAATTGCCAGATTTTCAAGATTTTATTGCAAAAAGACCCAAACTTAACAGAAAATTTGACATACAAGACCAAAGAGAAATATAAGGTAAACATCAAAGACTAATTATAAGAAACTCAATAAGAACAGACTGCTTGTTGTTTACATGAGGAAATGTAAACTATATATCTAAAATTGTAATTAGTAATTGGATAGTTCAAAAGAAAGACTGGAGTGGAGCTGAGTATGATATTATTCTAAAAAGTAATATCACCTAGGAAGGGCAGCTAGGTGGTGCAGTGGATAGAGCACCAGTGCAGGAGTCAGGAGGACCTGAGTTCAAATCTCACCTCAGACACTTGACACTCATTAGCTGTGTGACCTTGGGCAAGTCACTTAAGCCCAGTTGCCTCATCCTGGGTCATCTCCAGTCATCCTGATGAATATCTGGTCACTGGATTCAGATGGCTCTAGAGCAGAAGTGAGGCTGGTGACCTGCACAGCCCTCCCTCACTCAAAACAAAGTCAAGTGCAAGTCATGTCATCATTTCTCTGATGACATGGTCTTCTTCAGCAATGAAGGACGAACACACACATCATCTAGGAAAAAGTAAAAAGGGTAAATATCTTATATGAATGAGATATGAGTAGAAGAGTTGATACAGAGGAGTTAGATGGGGAAGAGGACTGGTAATTCTGGAACCCTACTATCATTGGGAATGGATTAAAGAGGGAATACTACATAAAAAATCATAAAGAATGCAAAGGAGATAGGGAAGGAGGAGAGGATACGGGAAGGAATTTTAGAGGGAACCCTACTCATAGCAGATTTGTGTTAAAGAGAGAACAATGTATACACTTAGAAGGAAATAAAAGTTTTCTAAATTTACAAAGAAATATGGGGATGAGAAAATAGGATAAAGGGGTTATAGAAGAGTGTCTAGATTAATGGGGTAAGGGGAAAGGGTGGGTGAGAGAGGATAAGGGAGAGATCTTTGCAGGAGGATAGGTTAAGTAATAGGAGGGCAAGACAGCAGGTAGAAGTAAAGTACAGGAGTTAGGAGAGAGAGGAAATAAGAGATACATGCAAATATAAAATAAAGATGAGGAGTAAAATTTATAAGAAAAAAAGACAGGTCTAGTAATGAGGATCTCAGACAAAGTTACAGCTAAATATATTTAATCAAAAAAGAAAAATACACTATATGTTAGCCATACTAATCAATATTGTTTTAGACAAATAATTAGACAATTGGAAGATTTACGTTGTGTAGGAAATGATGAAATATGTAGGAAATGAAAAATATGGAAAGATTTCAACTTATTAAAGAAGATGTTATCCGCTCTCAGAGAAATAGAGGACAAACAAGCATAGTATGGTCTTACGTAGATGCATATGAATGTATATGTCTATATGTAAATATGATTTTAGGTAGTATATGTGTGTATGTATGTATGTGTATATTTATGTATATGTGTATGTGTATAGGTCTCTGTATATGTATGGTATATGTATATACGTGAATGTATGTGTCTATATATGTATATATATATATGTGTGTATGTATGCGTATATCCATACCTAATTGTAACCTTCTTGGGGAGGTAGGGAGGAAGGAAGGGGAGAATGAAGTAAAAAGTACACAGCAGAGAATAAAAGAAAACCTAAAAGGAAGCAAAGACAGTTCTGAACAAAATGTACAGTATTTATTATATAAGCTTTTTTGCAAAGGAATTTATTGCTGTATATTTTGAATCCTCTCCTATGTTCTGCTGTGCACATGGCAATGTTTTTTTCTCATTTTCTTATTTTGTATTTGTTTCAGTATTTACATGTTCAATATATTTCTTTTTCTTTTTTATTGTGTATTTAAGTTTTAGTATTCAAGCTTAAAATAAATTTAAAAAACGAAGACCATGAACTGATGAAAATGAAGTAAGAAGCAGGAAAACAATATGAACAAAGACCACTGCAATGTAAATGGAAAGAACAAGAAGAAACCAAATGTAACCATAGTGGAATCATAATGATGGACTGTTTTCCTAAAGAGATATTTGAAGACACTTGTGCTTACTCGTTTGCAGAACTGGAGTACCTTTGTATGTAGTACTACATATAAGGTAAGGCTTTTTTGTTATGTTATTTAGCTTTGGGGAGTTTTCTCCCTTCCATTCTTCTTACTTAATTCTAAGAGATGGTTCTCAGAGGGGTTGGTTGTAGGAATATAGTGGGAAATAGAGGTGATAGAAAACCAAAAGATTACAGTTAACATCTATGGTGAAGTTGATGCCAGAAAATGGGAAATGGATTAAAGAACAGACGCTGAAACATATTTCTGAAACACATATGCTTCACATATATGACATGTCATATATGTCACACATATATCTGAAACAATTTCCTAAAATATTTTTGGAGAGTGGTCTGGACCTCTGATTCTTTCAGTGTAAGGAACTTTTCTTATGGAAACTCCCTCTACTACTTCATATACAGTACTTAATATATTGTTTGGTTTTCCTTAATTTTTTTAATATGTAAAAGAAACTACATAGATTATGAAGGAAACAAATTTTATTGAAATATAGTTATTGGAATATCTTTAAAACAACTTCACAGATACTATGTTGTCACTCCTTAGACTTGATCTCTGAGGTCCCTTTAAACTTTAAATACTATATTGTAGGGTAACTGTGGAGCTGAGAACCATAAATACCTCTTAATCTGTGCTAACAGGGTTTTGAAAATCTGTAGCAAATGGGTATCAGGCCATTCTTGCATATCTAAAATTCAGTTCACTGTGATCATATAACAAATTTAAGTCATTTATGCAGACAACTATGTACCTTTTAGCTATTTCTTAGGAAAATAAGATTAGTTAATAAGGACTAATTTTTTTAAAAAGAAATGACAAAGTATAAAAAGTCATTGGTCCCTAAAAGAATTATATTTGAATGTATCTTTCTGTCATTAAATAAAAATTTTTAAATAGACTACATTTTTAGTGACACAGTTGACTGAAGGATGGAGAATATAGAATTCCACTGTTTATTATTTATTAACTATTAAAATTAAAAGAAACATTTTCATCAGTAGAACAGATTGCTGCCTTAAACTTCCTCAACTAGGTATGTCTCATGTATATGTGAATATTTATCAAAGACCCTTTGCCAAAAGTATTTGCCCCCATCATCTTGGAGGTTATCTGGTAAAGAATATAAATGGAAAAGAAATTCCCTAATGATGGTAAAGTTTTATGTGTGCTCCTGTTTGCAGATGATGCTGTGCTGATAGCCTCAAACCTTCTAATGTTGCAGAACCTCCTAAATGAGATCCATAATCATTCTAGAAACCTTGACCTTACTTTAACCCAAGAAAAATGAAATGTTGAATATGTGGACTGATATACATTTGGCTCACCAGTCAATTTATCAGACAGACACTGTTGGATAGAAAAATTAGCTAGACCTAGGGTTTCATAGAAAGAAAGAGGACTACGTAACAACTTCAATTTTCTCTTGGAAACAAAAGATCATCTTTTTTAAAATTAGAATTCTTCTAGTCATGCTACATAATTGTAAGTCATGGAATATTTTTTCCATGATTTCCAAAGATTTAATTTTTGACCCACTAAAAGAACAATGAAGAAATGCATGGTATGTGTAAGTAGGCTGTAACATGCAGCCAATAATGAAGTTCACAGAAGAAACAGAGTTAAAGATATTCTCAGAGAAATATGTGACCAGAAAAAGAAGTGGGCTGTTTATGTAGTGAGAGGGAAAAACAACTGATGGATGAACTGTGTGCTCCATTGCTGTCTATGCAATGGCAAGAAACCTAGAGGATGACCCCCAGTGCCCTAGGTGAACACCCGACAGAAGATTCTGGAAAGACATAGCAAAGAATCCTACAGGGTAAGAAGATGTGAATATGTGATCTGCAGCGTGAAAGGTGGCACCCTTATCAAGGAGATTAAATATCCATCAAATTATCAAAGTATTTCTAGCCACACCCACTAAAACCCTTCTCCAATGCCTCATATAATATGGAAGGAACCCTACTTTCTGGAAGCCAAATGGCAACAGAATTTAAGTCCTACCCAGCTGTAAAAAAAAAAAAAAAAAAAAAAAAAAAAATCGTAAAAGTTAAACAATGAGATGCTTGTTGGCCAAGAACCAAAAAAGCTAAATTCAGAGATGCTCATCACAAGGTTAGTTGACAGATGGTTTATTTTTTTCTCTACCTACAGAAAGTCATAAGATTGTTACAATACAAAGGAGTTGCCATTTCTATCAAAAGAATGTGTACCCACAGTAAGGAAATCATATATTCATATTGTGTTGAATTATTCTTAGCCCATCTTTTCCCATCTTCTTTATTGTACATTTCCATGCTTTTTAGCATGCTATTTTCAGCCATGCTGTCAAATACTTTCAATGAGAATGAACAGGGCATCAAGATCAGCTACCACACTGATGGTAAATTCTTCAATTTGAAAAAGATACAAGCCAAGATCAAAGTGGAGGGAGTGTTTGAGCATGATTTTCTGTTTGCAGATGATTATGTACTCAATGCAGCCTCTTATGCTGAGATTCAACAAAAGATCAATTCTCTGCTTCCTGTGTTAATTTTGGCCTAATAACTAACACCAAGTAAACACAGGTGCTCCATCAGCCACCACCACACCATTGGTTATGACAAATGGAGAAGGTTTGAATGCTGTGGATAAGTTCACTTATCTTGGTAGTGTACTTTCCAGGAATATACACACTGACAATGAGGTGTGACACATGCATTGCCAGAGTTTGCTCCATGTTTGAGAGGTTCTGAAGTATGAGAGAGAAGAGGTATTAGGCTGACTACCAAACTGAAGGTCTACAGAGCCATAGTGCTGACCTCATTGTTGTATGGCTGTGAAACATGGACAATCTATCAGTGCCATGCCAGGAAACTGAATTGCTTCCATTTGAACTGTCTTAGGAAGATTCTGAAGATCACCTGGCAGGATAAGGTACCTGACACTGAGGTCCTTGCTCAAACTAAACTGACAAGCATTCAAACTGTGCTTCAGAGAGTGTAACTCTGATCAGCTGGCCACGTTGTTTGAAGGCAAAATATATGCTTGCCAAAAAGACTATTTTATGGAGAACTAGCATGGGGCAGACGATCACATGGTGGTCAGAAGAAATGATACAAAGACACTCTCAAGGTCTCTCTCAAGAACTTTGGATTTGACTGTGCAACATGGGAGACACTGGCATAGGACCATTCAGCATGGAGTGCCCATATCAGAAAGGGTACTACGCTGTATACGCAAAGAAGAACTGAAACAGCACAAAGGAAATGTAGGATGCACAGAGTTAGAGTATCCACCCCAAATGGTCAAACAGACTATCTGTGCCCAATCTGTGATAGAGCATTCTGAGGTGCTATTGGTCTGATCCACCACCGTTGGACACATTGAAACTTGACCTTATCATGGTGATGTCTTTCTGGTCCTCTTCAAAAACAAAGGACAATAACCAACCAACCAACCAACAATTCCGTGTCATCTTTCATAGAATATGTTATATATGTCTCTACTGTATTTTTTCTTTTCTTTTTTTGTAATTTTAAAATTCATTTTAATACTCAAATACAAAACAAGGAAAGCAAAAAGTGCCATGTACACAGCAGAACATGAGAGGATTAAATATAAAACAATAAATTTCCATTTCAAGAAAATTTATATAATGAATACTACTCATTATTTTCAATACTACTCAGCTTTTATCTGCTTCCTTCTAGGTTTTCTTTTGTTCTCTGCTGTGCACTCTTGACTTTATGTTTTTCCCCTCCCTCACCACCCCCACCCAGAAGGCTACAATTAAATAAAGATGTATATACACACATTTATACATATATACATACATATATACATAGACATCTGTAAACATACACATGTATACACATACACACACATACACCTATATGTTAGACCATACCATGCACGTTTCCACTTGGGAGATCACTTTCTCTGAAGGTGGACAGCATCTAGGTCCAAGTCTTTCCATGTTTTTCTAAATCAATCAGCTCATCATTTCCTACACCACAGCAATATTCTGACATGACCATATCCTACCTGAGAGATTATGAAAGTTTTCCCCCACTTTTCTGCATTCCTTCTATTCTTGATTAAATTGGTTTTATTTGTACAAGAAAATTTTAATCTCAAATAATTGGAATTACTCATTTTACACTTCAATAATGCTCTCACCTTATAACAGTTAAAGGTCTGATACTGCTGAATCTCCATCCTTTATATTTTTCCCTCCTATTTTTTTAATTCCTGACCTTCTGTTCTTCCAAGTGAACTGTTATTATTTTTCTAGCCAGTATGATATTTTGTAATAGTTCAATTGGGAAGGCATTGAATAAATAGATTACTTAAATAAAATTGCCATTTAAAAAAATTAAATTGGCTTTACCTACCATAAACAAATATTACTCCAATTATTTAGATCTGACTTTATTTATATAAAAAATGTTTTATATTTATGTTCATATTGTTCCTGTGCCTGTTTTGGCAGGTATATTCTCAGATATTTTATGCTGTCTGCTTATTTTAAATGGTCTAAAACAATATTGAACAATATTGTTGACATAGAGCAGTTTCTCTATTTTTCTCTTTTGATTAAATCTATTCTAGCTTCAGCTTTGTCTGAGATCATGATTACTACCTCTTTTTTTTACATAAGAAATTCTATTCCTGCCCTTTATTTTATCTTTGTATATATCTTTCATTTTTAATGTGTTTTCTGAAAACAACATATTGTTGAATTCAAATTTTTAATCTGCTATCCATTTCAGTTTTATGAGTAAATTCATTTCATTTACATTCTAAGCTGTAATTACTTGTGTATTTCCCCCCTCCTATTTTTCCTCACTATCCTTCTCACCTTATCCCTCCTCACTCCTCTACTTTATTTCTATCTACTACCTTGCCCTTCTATTCCTTAACCTACCCACCCCTCTAAGAATTTATCCTCTCCCCCCATCTCCTTGCCCTCTTATTTCCTTCTGAATTGAAAAGATTTTTATACCCTTCTAGAAATATATGTTATTCCCTCTTTAACTCATTCCTGATTAGAATAAGGTTCCAGCACTACCCATCCTCCTCCTTACTAGCTCCTTCTATATCAGTTTGTCCTTTAGTGCCCTTCCATTCTGCCATCTTGGCTCCACTCCTCAGGTCCTTCTTACTGTTATTTCCTGAGGTCTGTCCCAGGGCCCAACCTTGGGCTCTCCTCTCCACTCCTAAGTCACAGGTAGGACCCCCAGGTATGCTGTCCCACAAATGCTGGAGCTGAAACCTGGGATTCTGCTCTCTGCAGGTGCCCACAGCCAGCAGAGTCCTGCCTCTCTTCTACAGGAAGAGGTTATGTGCTAGCTTCTTCTCCCATGTAGTGGCAGCCCGGGATTCCTCCAGATAGCACAGCTGTGCTTAACAGTGGAAGGTCATTCAATCTTCTCCTACTCAGTCTTATAAGTCCAACACTGTTTGTGAAGTGAAAGTTCATGGGGCTGAGACAGCCTCTCAATCCAGTTGCCCCCAGGGCTTATTGTTTGTCAATTCCACAGCTTCTTGCCTTGAGATGTTTGCACTTCATTCAGGTTGCACCTCCAGCGCTGGAGGTTAGTTATTTTCTAAGGTTTTCTCAAATTATTTTAGGAGGACAATTGCTTTAACCCCAACTTTTGTTTATTTCTGCTTCTCTACATTGCTTTTGTGGCAACATTCTACATTTAAAATTTTATTTTATTTATTTATTTTTAGTTTTCAACAGACACTTCCACAAGATTTTTAATTTTCTCCCAATCTTTCCCCTCCACCCACCCCAAGACAGCATCTATTCTGATTACTTCCTCCAATCTGCTCTCCCTTCTATCACACTCCTCCCTTCTCTTGTCCTCATCCCCCTTTTTTTCTTGTGGGGCAACATAGATTTCTGTATCCCATTGCCTGTATATCTTATTTCTCACTTGCATATAAAAACAATTTTTAACATTCATTTTTAAAACTTTGAGTTCCAACTACTCTCCCTTCTTCTTGTTGGCTTTTTGGATCTCTTTTACCATTTCGGTCAGTCTATTTTTTAGTGCTATTTTCTTCAGCATTTTTTGTGTCTCCTGAAGCAAACAGTTCACTCATTTTTCATTATTTTCTTGCTTCACTCTCTTGTCTCTTCCCAATTTTTGCTCTACTTCTCTTACTTGATTTTCAAATTCTTTTCGAGCTCTTCCATGGTCTGAGACTAATTCATATTTTTCTTGGAGGCTTTGGACAGAGGAGCTTTGGCTTTGTTGTGGTCTATTTGTGTGCTTTGATCTTCCTTGTCTTCAAAGTAAGATTCTGTAGTCTGATTCTTTTTCTGTTTGTTGCTCATTTTCCCAGCTATTTACTCGACTTTTGAGCTCTTTGTCAAGGTAGATCACTGCTTCCAGTGGAGGTGGGGAGATGTACTGTCAGCCACTCAATCCTCCCACAATCTGTGGGCCTAGAGCTCCAGAGACAGTCACTGCCCCTGCCCTTGCTGCTGCTACCACAGGCTCTTCCATCCCCTCCACAGCCCTGGGGCTGGGGCCTGACCACTCTACTCTCTTATATAGGTCCCACAGGTTTTTTCCACTGACCCTTCAATTTGTCCTAGGTGTTTTGGGGTTGTGGAGTCTGGAAACCACCACAGGTGCCCAAGATTCTGTCCCCCTGAGGCATGCTCATGTCCTGTCTTCCCAGGGACCTTCCAGGCTGTCTTGGGCTGGAGATTTGCTTCAGTCTGTCATCTGTAGGTTCTGCAACCCTGAATTTGTTTAGAGTCATTTTTATAGGTATTTGACTGGGTTTGGGGGGAGGGTGCTAGCAAGTCCATGCTGTTACTCCACCATTTTGGCTTTGCCCCTGTCTTTTTTTTTTTTTTTTGTAGAAGAAATGTGGAGAGCCAAAAGTTTTCTAATCTACTCCTCCTTCTTCCCAGAATCCCCTCTCTACTGTATTTTTTTTAAAAGAGTTTTAAATGATTCCTTAGTTCTCAATATATATCCTTCCTATACCCAAAATATCATCATTGGTAATAAAGATTGACAAGAGAACAAGAGTAGTTCAGCAAACCAGCAGGGACTATTGTGAAAGTATTCATGATATTTCACACCCTTGGTCCTCTGCTACAAAAAAAAGGGAGATTCATTTTTTAAAATTCTTCTCCAGGGACAATGTGGGTCATTTTAATTATTCAGTATCAGGTGTGGGGGTTGGGTCTTTTTTTTCTTTTGCTTTGATCTCTCTACTTACACCGTTGTATTCATTGTTTGCCTTCCTTTGCTTATTTCATTGCATATTCATATCTGTTTTTCCATACTTACCTGAATGGTTTATTTTTTAGGTTTTTTAATAGCACAATGATATTTCAAGACATTGACATTCCACAATTTGTTTAGCCATTCCTCATTCAATGGGTAATTATTTTATGATCAGTTTTTTTGCTACCATAAAAAAATTTTTGCAATGAATATTTTGTTGTACATGAGACTGTTTTTTCTGTTGTTATATCCTTGGTGTATATATGTGCCTTGTAGTGTAACCATTGAGTCAAACTATGGACATTTTAAACATTTGTTAAGCATAATTCTCATTTGCTTTTCAGAATAATTGAACAAATTCATAGCTCCACCAATAGTATGTGTCTATTCTTCTGTAGTCCTGTTACTGTTTGACTCTATTATATTTATTTTTAAAATTAAAATACATGATTTTTCAGATTAACAAAG
Source organism: Notamacropus eugenii (assembly GCF_028372415.1). Classification (NCBI taxonomy): domain Eukaryota; kingdom Metazoa; phylum Chordata; class Mammalia; order Diprotodontia; family Macropodidae; genus Notamacropus; species Notamacropus eugenii. The sequence continues at coordinate 172,432,284 of NC_092873.1, read as the reverse complement.
TCAATTTACATTTGTTTCATCTTTTCCGTAGTTATGGCAAACACCTCTACTTTACTATCACATGAAAATATTTTAAGGAGGTAGTAGAAGTCTCACCGCATATGGTTTAGGGACTCAGAATGATGGCTCTAATCAAGATTAATGTAACATATACAGTGAAAATATCTCAGTCAGAGGTTCTCCATCCTTAAAAGGCCTCACCAGTTTGAAATAAAAAACTCCTACCCAGCACACCATTTGGCTCTTTGAGGGAAATAATTTATCTCTTAGAAAACTTCTCAAGAAAATTACTTCTTTCAGGGAACCAGATGGTTTATCAGGAAGAAGTCATTTATTTCAAGGAGGTGAGTAATTCCAAGAATGTGTATATGGTGTGACTATAAGGTAGTGAGTCTGACTTTTTAGCAATCATACTACAACTTCTATACCCAGATGAGTATTGTCTTTTTAAAAGTAATCATCTCCGAGAGAAATATATTTATTTCAATATCGCTTCTCTTTTCACCACTTTGCTGAAAAAACTTCTCTGCCCATCAACCTGTATGACCTCCTTACTGATAAATGCAATCTTTTCTCTCTTTTCTTTTTCTTTTCTCTTTTTCCTTTTCTTTTTTGAACTCTCTGAAATATTCAACACTATTGATCATCACTTTCTCCACATCAACCACTAACCTCAATCAGTCCCCTCCTAGATACCATTTCCGGGCTTAATGTCCATTTCCCTGTATTATCATGTTTTTCCCAGAACTTCTTCCTCTTCTGTGCTGGATTATCAACTTCTTACCATTATTTTACATTGGTGTCTTCCAAAGTGTTACCCTTATCACTCTTTGCTTTCTTGTCTATGCTTTCTCCTTTGGAGTCATTCAATTCTAGGGCTTCAATTATCCCCTCTAAGATGACTACTCTCTAAATCTAGAGTTCTATTCCCAATATCTCCCCAGACTTCCTGGACTCTATTTCATACTGGCAGCTGCACATTTCAAATAGAGTATCTCACCAGAAAATCAAGATCCACTTGTTCAAATTGAACTCATTATTTTATTCCCCCATTCTCACAAATCTGCCCTTGTCTCCACTTGTATTGATATCACAGTCATAATTCCTGTCTCCCAGTTTCATCACTTCTTTAATTCTTCCCTTTCCTTTACCTTTTATATTCAATTAGTTGCTAAATTCTAATGATTCTACCTCGGCAATATCAATTGCATCCTTCCTATTCTTGCCCTTCCTACTCTAGTTACCCTAATCTGGGCCTTTATCTTAACTATTGTAAAAGCTTCTTTAGATTGATTTGTAACTTTTATTACTCTGTAAGATCCATATGAATCAATGCTATGAATCAACCATAAAATCTATCATGGCCTATATTAATAGAAAAGGGGAGGTAATAATCCCACTGTACTTTATTATGTCCAGGCTATGTCTGAAAGACTATATTCAATTTGAGATCTCACATTTTAATCAATCTGACAATTAGCATGTATTTATGAAGCACCATTTATTTGAAGGCCACTGGGCTAAGTTCTGGAGATACAAAGTCAGAGTGAAGTAGTCTATGCCTTTAAAGAGTTTATATTGTGATGGAGGAGATAACATAAACATATATTATTATATACAAAACATATGTAAATTAAATATAAAATAACATTGGAGAGGAAGGTAGTAGCAGCATCCCAAGGCTACAATTGAGCATGCATATATTTATATATAGATATTAATATATACATATATACACATACATATATATACACACATACTCACATGCACACATGCATACATACATACATAAACATATACTTCCTAACTCCCTATCCCCCACTCCATCAATCCCTCCCTTATCATCTCATTCCCCTAAATCTAAACTCCCTTTTGTACATCCCTTTAACTATTCCATCCCCCTCCCCCAATCCTTCAGGACAGTTTTCTTTAATTATTTCTTATATTATTGTATCAAGATTCTTTTTGATCAGAACTTTCAGGTAGTCCAATTATTTTTATGTTTTCGCTTCTTGATCTGTTCTCTAAATCCTTTGTTTTTCTTATGAGATGTTTCACATTCTTTTCTATTTTTTCATTCTTTCTATTTTGTTTTCTTTCTTCATCTCTTATAACTTCACTGGCTTCCCCTTGCCCAATTCTGATTTTCAAGGAGTTATTTTCTTCCTTAAGATTCTAGATTTTCTCTTCTAATTGTCTGACTTTCTTGTCATAATCTTTTTGGTTTTCTTGTATTATTCTTATTTTTCATCTTAGTTTTTCTTTAATCTCTCTCATTTGATTTTTAAAGTCTTTTCTAAGTTCTTCAATGAATTTGGGGTTGCAGGTAACCATTTGACATTACTTTTGGGGGGAAGAAGAGGGTTTCTTTGTTTCAGTGTCCTCCTCTGCAGATAATTCCTTGTCTTCTCTATAGTAGGTCTCTATGGTTGGATTCTTTCTCCTTTGCCTGTATATTTTTTGGGGTAATAATTTAGTTTTTATAATTACCTCTAGTGCAGGGGTATGGTGCCTCTGACCTCTGACCTTCTTCAGTTCTCCCCTCTGACCTTGAAGTCAAATGAAGATGTCCAGCCTCAGTAAGTGTCCACAGTCAGTGGAGTCCCCATCCCACTGCTTCAGTACTTACCAAGCGTGTGCTGGTTCCTTTTCGCCTCAGTGGTTTGCAGGACAGCTGAGTCTGGCATTCCTTTTCAGCACAGGTTCCCTAGATCTTCCCCTAGATCAGACACCCAATTCCCCTAACTATCCCAGAGGTAAAAGTTCCTGTGCCCTGGGCAGAGGCAGCCTCCCCACCCAGTTAACCCCAGGGCTTGTGCCTCTTTGTTTAAGCAGCTTGCTGCTTGTTGTTAAAGCTGACCCAAGCCTGGAAGTATTTACTCTTCACAGGGAGGAAATCCAATCCTTGGGATTTTTCTTCAAGTCTTCTCCTATTGTCCTAGGAGGACCTCTGATCTGTCCCTATTCTTAATTGTTTTCACAGCTCTATGTTCACCCAGAGGCCCTATTTTATCTCTTTTGTGGAGGAAAATCTTAAGAGATTAAAATTTTCTGAACTATTCCACCATCTTCCCAGAATCCTCCCCCAGAAGATTTTAAAGGTAGAAAAGAATCTGCTAAGGTGTGAAGCACCTTAAGTGCCAAACAGAGAAGTTTAAAAATGTTGCTAGAGGTAACAGTGACAAACTAGAGTTTTTCAATAGGGGGAAGACATAATCACACCTGCTCTTTAGGAAAATCATTTTGGCAGATTTGTAGCAAATAAACTGGAGTGGGGAAAGACTTGCAGCAGGGAGGCCAATTAGGCTACTGCAATAATCCAGGTAAGAAATAATGAGGGGTTGAACTAGGATAGTGACTATGTCATGGAGAAGTAGTTTTTGCACATTTTGAATATAAATGTTAAGAGAGCAAGAGAGTTTGAGAGAGAGAAAGGATAAGATATAGACAGATAGATTGATAGATAGATAGATGTGTACAATAGATTCAGGATAACTTAGGGGCAGCTAGGTAGCACAGTGGGATAGAGCACTGGGCCTAAAGGCAGAAAGACCTGAGTTCAAATCTGGCCTCGAACACTTACTAGTTGTATGACCCTGAGCAAGTTACTTAACCTTGTTTGCCTCAGTTTTCAGTAAAATGAGCTGGAGAAGGAAATGGCAAACCTCTCTAGTATCTTTGCCAAGAAAACTCCAAATTGTGTCATAAATAATCAGAAATGACTGAACAGAAACAAGAAAAAATTTGAGGTGGAAGGAACTAAGAGATGGGGAAATCAGGGAGCGCCTCCATATAGAAGATAGCCCTTAAGCTAAATGTTGAAGGAGGCTAGGAATTCTAAGAGGTGAGGAGGGCATGCATTCTAAACTTGGGGAATAGTAAGTATAAAGGTATAGAGATAGGAAGTGGAATATTGTACATGGGGAACAGTAAGAAGACCAACTTGGCTGAACTGTAGTGCACATGAAGGGGAACAGAATGCAGTAAGACTGGAAACGTAAGTCGGGACTGGGTTGTGAAGCCCTTTAAACACTGAACAAGAATATTTCAACTTAAAAATAACAGGGAGATTGGATTTTATTGAGTAGAAGTAACATGGTCACACCTGCGCTTTAGCAAACTTACCTTGGTAGCTGTGTAGGGAATATATTAGATGAGGCGTAGAGATAACTCAGGAGGCTACTATAATAGTCCAGGTGAGAGATGATAAAGGTCTAAACTTGGAATGAGAGTTATGTGAGTGGAAAGGAGGTTATATTTTGAGAGGTGTTATGGAAGTAAATGTTTTGGCAACTACACAGGTATGTGGTATAAGTGAGAGTTAGGAGTTGAGCATGATACCAAGATTTCAACCTGGGTAACTAGAAGAAAAGAGAGAAGATCAGAAGAGAAATAGGTTTAAGGGAAAGATAATCAGTTTGTTTTGGATGTGTTGAATTTCAGATGCTTACATATATAAGTAGTTGGTAGAGACTGATGGTAGAGACTAGGGTGGGTTATATGGATCTGAGAGACTTCATCACAGAGATCAATCCATATGAGTGGATGAAGTTTCAGAGTAAAAGAATATATAAAGAGAAGGGAAGAAGGCCCAGGACAGACATCATTTCACTTCCCACTTTGCAGCTCACCTGGACTTCATTATTGTCTTAAGAAACTCATCTTCTTGAAGTATGGAATCAATTCTGAAACTCACATGTCCTCACTAGCCCCTGCCCTTTGAGCCCCTCCTTCTCTGATTGGAAAGAGTGGAGGGTGAACACCAAAGTGATCCTGCCAGAGCCTCTAAGAAGAGAGTCCAGGATAAACACCTTATAATTTTCCACCTAACTGCAGGACTGTCATCATGCCCACCTGCACTGGTACGCTTATTACCTTTCCCTCTCCCCCTCCACGATTGTTAGTTTCTTTTTATGTGTCTTCTTTCCCCGTTTGATTTTGAGTTCCTTTAGGGGAAGGACTGTCCTTTGCCTTTTCTGATATCCCCAGAACTTAGCACAGTGCCAACCTTATAAGTAGGTGCTTAATAAATGTTTATTGACCGACTAACCAAGAGATCCTTGGAGCATACCCACAGTTAGAGGGCATGACATGGATGATGATCCAGTGAGGGAGACTAATAATGAATGATCAGGCAGATAGAAGAACTAAGAGAAAACAGTATCCTGAAAACCAAAAGATAGGAGTGTATCTAAGAAAAAAGGGATGTCAACAGTGTTAAGTATTTCAGAGCTGAAGTGTTAAGATTTAGACAAGACTATTAGTTTTGGCAATTGAGATCATTGATAACTTTGGAGACAGAAATTTCAGTTCAGCGATGAGGTCAGGTCAGATATCAAATTGTTAAGGGTTGAGAAGTTGATAAAAGAAAAGCAAATGGAAGCAACAAAGTAGATAGTTTTTTCGAGGAGTTTGTCTATGAAAGGGACGAAAGATATATGGTGTTAGCCTCTAGGAGCTATTGAGGGTTTTTTTTTTTCTGGACTCAGAGCAAGAGCTGTCTACTCAATGTGTAATTTTTATATGTCTTCCCACAAATTTATGATGGAGAATCTTCCCAACATGCTGGAGATTTTCATCTACATCAGTGATTCCTAATATTTTGGGGAGCAAGCAAACTTTTTAGCATCAAACTATTTAATGGACTTCTACATGATAGAAATAATACCAATAGTATCTGTTGACTAATAAAAATGTATCATGATGAAAGCTACTATAATATTTATAAAACATTGAATGAATTTGTATTTAACAAATCACAATAAGCTGTACATGAATCTGAAAAAAATAGTAGTGAATGAGAGTTACTACTTATTCAGTATATAGAAGACCATATTTGCTTATTTATAATACTCTTTTACCCATTGTAATAACTTCCAAAATCTGCAGCCCAAATATTGGGAATTTTTGTTCTAGGTATTTTATTGCTATCTGTGCAATAGACAGAATATGCCTCTGTAATAGCTACCTCTTGCTGTATGATAGGGCTACCTCCTTTTCTCGCTATATACGATCTTAATGATTCTCCTTCTGCTACTTCTTTGTGCATCTCATTGCTGGTGATATGATTCAGCCTTTTTATATTCACTGTGAATCTTTCAGCTGCCCCTTGGGTCATGTGCCATTTTAATCATTTGAAGAGCTTGGTCTTCCATTATTTGAAATCTCATAGCATCAGTGAGATAATAATTATTTCTGAAAAGCTAAACTTTTGTGTCTAGGAACAGCCTGTGACCATTGAAGGGGTTGTGTAATTTCCAAAATGTCACCCTCAAAACTTAAAATGCTCTAAAAATATAAGCTCTAATTTTAAAAAGTCTCTCTACTTTACAATAATTACTTTCATCTCATTCAGGAAATACTTCATACTGAGATTCACCCTGACCATCTCCCAGCTAACTACCTTTCCAATGTTCTTTCTGGATCAGGTGACTTCCTGAGACCATGTTGCCTGGAGAGGGGCAGTTAAGAGAGGACTAAATGAAAGCTATTTCTTCTTTGGTCAGTCAGTGTCCTCCTATTACAGTTAGGGATGTGTATATGTGACTAAAAGACCACTGAAGGTCCTACATGTCATTCACAACAAATCCCATCAGCGCTGAGGATTGAACCTCACATTTTCAGATGCTTAGAATTAAGGGGAAGAGGAAACTCAATTAGAACTCAGTCATTTCATTTGTGTTTTATCTTTCCATATATTTACCTCTTTATTAAAATCATAGTTGTTCTCTTACTAAATAGTTGAAATACAAATTCTTCTGTTAACTGAGTTGAAATTACCTTCTACACGATTTTTCTATTTTCTCAAATACTATCACACACATACCTACATACATACATATATATATATATATGGGTATATATGTATGTAATTATTTCAAATTCATATCTATCCTTGAGTAATTGGACATGTACAAACTGAGAATATGTCATCAAATATTCACTTGATATTAAAAACAGAATTAATTGATATCTCTATATTTCTTTGGTTTTTACATCATTACATTTTTAAACATATCTCATTGCTTACCAAGAAAATCATACTTGTAAGAAAAACTTTTAAAAATAGTAGTTTGGCAAATTCACCCAAAATTTCAATTCCCTGTGACCACAGATCCATCGTTCTTCACCCACAATTCCCCAGCTGTGCAAGTAAGGGAGGGAGGTAAAATTTCTCAACTTTCCTCTAGGGCTAGCTTCTTGTTACAATTTATAGTGTTTAGGATTTTTTTTTGCTTCTTTCTATTTATATTATTATAGTTACTGTATTTATAATTCTTTGAGCCACTTCATTCTGTATAAGTGAATATGAATTCTTTGCATGTTTCTCTGAACTCTTTATATTCAGCGTTTAATACAGCACAACAATGTTCTATTATATTTATATTATGTTGGCCATTCTCCAGCTGAGGGGCATCAGCTTTACCTTTTTGTTACACAAAAGGGCTGCTAGGAAACTTTGGTGCATATAGGACCTTTTTTCCTGTGATAGAACCAACACCTACTAGTATTCCTCCTTTACTATGACATTGCTTAGGCTAGATTTCCCCTAGACAAAGTCAGGACTTGATTTGCCCAAAGAACAGGGCAAAGACCAAAGCACACCTTCCTTGGTGCAGTCAGTTCTTGTTGTTTTGGACAGGGAGACTAGAAGTGGTGGATATGATCTTGAAGGAGGCAGATTTCAGCTGAGTGTCAGCCTTTCTTAGACAGCTAGAAGACGGCCCTCTGACACATGCTAACTGTGTGACCTCAGACAAAATCCTGTGTCAGAGTCCATTCTTTGGTTTTTCTGAACTGCCAACACAACAAATAATACCAAAAAATAAGAATTTACGCTTTAGCGTAAGATGGGAAGGTAGAAAGGGAGTGCACTTTTATGTAACTCTTATTATGTACCAGGCACTATGCTAGCTGCTTTACGTTTATTATCTCATTTGATCCTCACAGCAACCCTGTGAGATAAACGCTGTTATTATCCCCGTTTTATAGCTGAGGAAACTAAGTCAGACAAAGTGACTTGCCCAGGGTCACAGGAAGCTAATAAGTATCTGAGCCTGGATTTGAATATAGGTTTTCCTGACATCAGCACTGCACCAACAGCTGCCTCAGAAATTACATATAATTACAATAAAAAAATTATCTTTAAAATGATATATTTCATGAAAACAAATATCTTTATCAGGACTTTTTCAATGCAAGCCTTCCCTCCCTCCTACCAACACCTCCTCCATGAAGGGGATTTTTATGCAAAATGTGCTGAAACAGAGTTATAATGTTTGATAGCTTGTATTTGCTGTATTTTATTCTTTAACACATGCTGTTGCAATAAGAGCAACATTTTTCTTGGAATATATATTACTGGGGAATGATAGAAAGCTATTCAATGTATTCCAACTTCAGGGTATCAGCTACTCAATGGTGTTGAAAACATTTTCTGAAAATGAAACTATGGATATTTTTGGTATGTTGAGGGACTTTGGGTAGTATTGGAATAAGAGGAACATTCACATTATAAACTATTTTCTTGGTATACGTGGCACACAGTGTTTCAGATTGCTGGGAGGATGGAGGGGGAATTCCACTCTTTAGCCATCAGTGGTCTTACAGAATTGTAAGGGGAGTAGTTGCATGGACTACTGTAGTAATCCAAATTTATGCAATCATTTCACCCCTGTAATTTAGTTCAGCATTTTAAATGACACAGCTTTTTAGAAAAAAGTGAATGTTGTAAGCTAATTGTTCTAAATCTTCATAGATAAAACACTGTACCTCTCATGGGCTCATGGATTTTGTAATTCATTTGTAATCAAATTGTTGACATATTAAGAGGTCCCACAAAAATATTTACCCAGAAACCCATATCCTAGGGGTAGTTTTGTGGACTTGTTTGATCAATGCTTTGTTTTCTCTATTCAGTTCAGAACTTATGAATAGTTTTTTCTTTTATTATTTCATGCTATATGGTATTTTCAATTTTTGATTATCGAGTTTTTCTAGGAGAAATAAAATCCTCAAGCCATTTCCATGTATCCTGTCTTCAAGGGTCATTTACTTTGAATTCTGTAGAATCAATGTGTGTGTGTGTGTGTGTGTGTGTATGTGTGTGTGTGTTTGTTTTAACATTGTAGCCATCTACTTAAATTCTGCTGAAGTTTTCTTCACATTGGTACTATTGTGCTTCCAATCTGTTATTCTCTCTCAGAGCTTCCATTTCTTTGGAGAGATTTTCTATTTTGTATTTATTTTTCCTAATTTTGTTGTTTTTAGATTATGGGGTTCTGTTTTGACAATTCTAATTTCTGGTTTAATTTTTTTCCAGTTTCTCTTTTGAACCTTCGACAAGTGGCTTACTGAATCCTAGGGTGCACTCTAGATTTTCTTTTCTACTGGATAATTTTGCTTCATTTTCCTTTATACTACACCATAATACTATAGTATAACATTTCTTTATACTATAATGTAGTATGTGCTCTGGCTTATGAGATTTTCCTTATTCCTTCTTTTATCTTTATGATCCTTTGTTTGGTTTAACTGCATATAAGCTAGGCTTTTATTGAGACTTTCTTCTCTCTTAAACTTTTGGTCTTTAACCTTTCTTTGATATTTACTGTAACTTGTCTTCCTTTCTCTGTCTTTCTTCCCCTTTCCACTGCTGCTCAGCCTCCCACATCTCTCATATAGTTGATTCTCAGTCTTCTTGAGACAGAGGGTAAGGGCTTAAGCTGGTCCATGTCACTATTCAGGGTAACTCCAAGGGGTAGATGAATGACCTAAGATGGCTTTCCACTGCTCTTTCCCTTGACTGTAAATGCTCTTTCCCCTTGAGATTTGGTTCTCTGCTTTGTACTTTCCATATTTTGTTAAATTCATATATTCCTCCCCTTCCGCCTGCTCTCTAGTCAACCTTCTTTCTTTGGAATGACTGGACTGAGTCAGTGCCTGACACCTCTTGTGGAATTGGGTTTGGGATTCAATATTAGTCATGAAGAGTCATCATGTGATTCTTTTCATCTACTGTACCTAACCCATAGAGTAGGTTGGAGAATGAGGTTGCTAAGTGGTAGCTCTAAATATCTAAAGATTTTTTGTGTTATTTCTTTTTAAAATGTTCATTGAAATTTTTAAGAAAAAAGGGAAAAGAGAAAAAGGAAACTTACATGATAACTTTGTTGTGTATTTAGAAGAACTAGCAAGTTGTACACAACGAATTTGCAGTTTCATGTATAATCATCTTTTTTATTGTACTATGTTAGTTTTATTCCATAAATTTAAAAAATAAATTAATTTAAAAATAAAAATAATGACAAATGTTTATTGAAATCTTATATTTAAATCAGCTACATTTCCTACTAAATCCTTCCCTCTTCTCTACCACCAAAATTGTACTTTCTAACAAGAGAAAAAAAGACAAAGGCAAAACTAACCAAAACACCAATCAAGTCTGGCATTATATTCAGTGTTCTACAAATACAGTGCCTCATCTTTGTTCATAAAGGAAGGGGTTGCCACCTAAGAGTTCTTTAGTTCTAAGCATGGCCATTATAATTCAATAGCGTTCAGTGTGACTTTGTTCTCATTCTTTCTATTAAAATGGTTGTAGTCATTATATATATTGTTCTCTTGGTTCTGCTTACTTTACTTTGTATCAGTTGATATGTCTTCCCATGCTTCTCTGAATTCATCATTCAGTCTTTTCTTGTACTACAGTTATATTTTATCTCATGCATGTACCATAATTTACTTAGCCATTCTCCATTTGATGGGCATCTGCTTTGTTTCCATTTTTTTTTTTTTGCTACTAAAAATGCTGCTTTTGTATTTATTGGCCCCCTCTTTTTAGCTTTGACCTTTTGAGGGATACTCCTAGCAGTGGGATCTTTGGACCAAGAGGAATAGATTTTTTTTTAGATTTTCTTAGCATAATTCCCAATTAATTTCCAAAATAGTAGAAATAATGCACAGTTCCACCAACATTATATTAATGGACCTGCATTTCTACAATCCCTCCAACATTGAACTTTTCTCATCTCTTATCATTTATGGCAATTTGTTGGTGGAAGGTGGAGTGGAAGATAAAACCTCAGAATTGATCTGATTTGCAGTTCTTTTAAAATTAATGATTTGGATCAATCTTTCATCAGTTTGTAATAGTTTTCTATTTTTCTTTTGAGAGCTGTTTGTTCATAACATTTGACAATGTATCCATTAGGGAGTTACTTTTTGCATCATATAGTTCTGTTGATTCCTTATATATATTGACATCCAACACTTATCAGAAATATTTGATATAAAGACTTTTTTTCCTAGTTGAAAGCTTCTATTCTTCTTTTAGTTTCATTGATTTTGTTGGCACAAAAGGTTTTCAACTTCATGTTTCTATTTTATCTTTTATGGTCACCTCTATCCTTGTTTAATTAAGAATTTTCTTCCCTCAAGTGCTATTTCATGAGGATTTTTACCTTTCAGCTGCAATCCCTCCATATCTGATTATACAAGTTGTTTTATCCTGTATTTTGGGTTATTAAAGGTTTGCATAGAATTAGTACACCATTTTTGCCGGTCATATGACTGTTTTTTGCATGACTTTCACAGGCTAGTCCATCACCTCTAGTCAAGCTGCAAGTAGAATTAGTTTAACTGTTCCAAAAAGAGAAGTTTCACACTTTGGGAAGCTCCACAGTTTATAGGTGTTGCTACTTCTAATTATGGTGAAGCACTTGGGATGAAAAAAACTACACATGCAACATATTGCTGTTATTTCCTCATGATACACAAAGTACAAGTGAAAGAAGGAAAAGTCTTAGACATGGTATAAATATCTAGATGAATTGGGGAAATTTTATTCCTCCTTTGTTAGAGTACATTAGGCATAAATTAGGTATAAATAAATGCCCCTATCGGTCTTCTTCGATAGAGCTTGACTAGGATAAATTTCTCACCTCCTTTTCTCTAGACAAAAAAAAAAGAGATAGAAAGCAATGCTTACGTGATTCTATAAATCAAGTAAACTTGGACATATGGTTTACAAAAAAGTCATTGTGAAAAAGAATTCATGAGGACAATCTTTAAAATTTAAATGGAGGGGGTAGAGCCAAGATAGTAGAGAAAAGGCAGAAACAAGCCAGAGCTTTCCCCATATCACCTCCAAAAATTCTAATAAAGCCCAAAATAAATTTGGAGTGTCAGAACCCATAAAAGGATGGGAATGAAATAATTTTCCAGCTGAAGACAACTTAGAAGGTTTCAGGAAAGGTGTCTGTCACATAGAGGTGAGAGTGAAACTCAGTTCAGTACAACACAGCACCCCAGCAAACTGGCAGTAGGCCTTTCAGGCAGCTGAATCAGTGGTGGCAGTGGCAGTTTCCTGACTTCTTAGCCCACAAATGGTAAGTGGGTCAGACAATCAGAAGAACATTACAGGCATCCCTTTGTTGGCACCAGAGACTCTTTTGCATTGCCATATTTGGATCTGGGTCACGGTCCTGAGTCTTAATCCAAGGGTAAGGAGGAGCACTAGCACATCAGGGCTTGAAGCTTCAGGGGAGCTGGTACTTTGCTTGTACTTCCAGGGCAGAAAAACATGCTTGTGGTGACTCACAGACCAGAGCACAGTCCAGAAGAATAGAAATCATACCACCTTGGAAGAATTAAAAACTTACAGGTCCCCAAAGTTATCTTTGAAAACAGTTAAAAAATAACCTGAAGCTTAGGACAGTGCTCCCTCCACTCAGGAAATAAAGCCCCGCTTTAGCATAGAGTTAGAAGTCAAGAAATAGACTGGAAAAATGAGCAAAGAATATAAAAATATTCTGACTAGAGAAAGCTACTATGGAGACAGGGAAGATCAAATCACAAATTCAGAAGATGACAAAAGTCAAAACTGCTACATCTAAAGTCTCAAAGAAAAATATGAATTGGTCTCAGGCTATGGAGAAGAGCTCAAAAGGGATTTTCAAAATCAAGTAAGGAATTTTATTTAATTAAGAATTATTGGACAATGTAAAAGCCACGATCAACAAAAAGACCTACATATCATATTTCAAGAAATTATCAAGGAAAACTGCCCTGATTTAAAATCTCCAGAGAGTAAAATAGAAATGGAAAGAATCCACAATCACTTCCTAAGAAAGGACCCAAAATGAAACCTCTCAGAAATATTGTAGTCAAATTCCAGAGCTCACATATCAAGGAGAAAACATTGCATGCAGCTAGATTTAGCACCTTCCGAAAGAATCAGAGGCCTTGAAATATGACATTTCAAAGGCCAAAAGAACTAGGATTAGAAATCAAGAATCATCTACCCAGCAAAACTGAGTATAATCCTTCAGGGGGGAAAATGGACATTTAATGAAATAGAGAACTTTCAAGTATTCATGATGAAAAGACCAGAGCTTAATAGAAAATTTGACTTCAAATCAAGATTCAAGAGAAACATATAAAAGCAAATGGGAAAGAAAAATCATAAGGGATTCAATAAAGTTAAACCTTACTCTCATCAGAATTGGCTCAAAGAGAGAATAACACATACTCAGTTTGATGTAGAAATCTATCTTGTCATACAGGAAAGTAGGAGGTGAAAAGGATAAGAGAAAGGGTAGGGCTGATAGAAGGGATGGCATATTGGGTGAGGTAAAAGTCAGAAGCAAAACACTCTTGAGAATGGACAGGGTAAAAGGAAAGAGAACATAAGATAAATGAGGGAAATAGGAAGGAGGGAAACACATATTAATCTTAATTGTGAAAAAAATTACAGCAGGTTTCCTTGATCAAGATCTCATTTCTCAAATATATAGGAACTGAAACAAATTTATAGAAATAAGATCCATTTCTTAATTGATAAATGGTCAGAGGATATAGACAGGTAGTTTTCATACAAAGTAATCAAAGCTATTTGTAGTCATATAAAAAAATGCTCTCAATCACTATTGATTAAAGAAATGCAAATTAAAACAACTCTGAACTACTACCTTGTGCCTATCAGATTTGCTAATATGATACAAAAGGAAAATGACAAATGTTGGAGGAGAGGTAGGAAAATTAAGAAGTTAATGCTCTGTTGGTAAAATGGTATACTGAATCAACCATTCTGTAGAGCAATTTGAAACTATGCCCAAAGGGCTATAAAACCAGGCATATCCTTTGACCAAACAATACCAATACAAGGTTTGTAGTCCAAAGAGATAAAACAAAAAAGAAAAGACCTGTATGTACAAAAACATTTATAGCAGCTCTTTTAGAGGTGGCAAAGAATTGAAAATTGAGGGGATGTCCATCAATTGGGGAATGACTAAATAAGTTGTTTCATGATTGCACTCTAAGAAATGATGAGCAGGATGCTCTCAGAAAAACTTTGAAAGATTTACATAAACTGATGAAAGTGAAATGAGCAGAACCAGAAGATCATTGTATGCAGTAACAGCAATATTGTACAAAGATCAACTGTCAATGACTTAACTATTCTCAGCAATACAGCAATTCAAGATAATTCTGAAGGATTTATGATGAAAAGTTATATCCATTTCCAGAGAAAGCACTGATGGAGTCTCAATGCAGAACAAAGTACACTTTTTCTTTACTTGTTAATGTTTCTTTATTTTGTCTATGTTTTCTTTCACAATATGGCTAATATGAAATATTTTGCATGACTGCACTTGTGTAGCCTATATCAAATTGCTTACCTTCTCAATGGGGAGGGGGGGAGGGAAGTTAGAGGTGGGATGGAGTGGGAGAATTTGGAACTCAAAAAATGTTAAAAACAGATATTAAAATTGTTTTTACATGTAATTAGGTTAAATGAAACATTGTTTTAAAGAATTAAATAAAGTTTGTAAAAATTCAAGGTCAGAATTTCTTTTGCATGGCAGGAGATCTCCTATTATAAATTAGAATTAATGAGTTTGTAGCCCTGGAACAATCTATGTAAAATGAAACTCCTATGACAGCAGACAGAAAATATGCATTAGATTAGGAGCCAGAAGAATTGTGTTCTAGACTAGCTCTCATGCTAGCCACATGACCTCAGGTAAGTCATTTCAGTCATAATTTGGAATTACGCTAAGAAAGTGACCAAAAAACCAATCCCATTTCTTTTTATCTAGAGAACTCTTTGTTTCTTAATCTTTTACATGAGAATTACAATACCTGACTTTGCTTATATCACTGGCTTCCCATGAGGATTAAATGTGCAACTGTTTTGAAAACTCTAATCTTCCATGGAAATATAAGGTGTAATTATTATGCTGATAATGACATTATTTTAAACAGGAAAGAATTAATTAAGCAAAAATCACATAGACAAAAAAAAACCCACTCAATTTTACACTAGTGGTAAGTTGTCACAAGCAACTTTTCAGCTACTTTTCATGACTACTTTTGATGAGATTGTGTTTCTAGAAACATGTCTTTGAGTTCTTACTTTTTAAAGTTTTATTGATGTTTTATTTTTACATTATAAACATTTACAGATCATTCTCACTTCTTGAAAGGTGTTTTGTAACAAAGTGGAGTAGTTAAGAAAAACTAATAATGTAATGAATAAGCTCCTCTGAAATTTCATGCAATGTTTCACATCTATAGCAAACCCCTACCTCTCTTTTTTTAATTAGCAGAAATTTACTTTCTCTCTTCTCCTTCCATGGGAAAAAAGACAACAAAAAGAAATTTATTTGAACAAATATGTGTAGTCAAGAAAACAAATCCCCTCAATTCATACTGTATGTATATCTCATTCTGTACCCTAAATCCATCGCCTCTTTTTAATGGATAGTATTTTTCCATCTTTAGTCTCCTGGAATTATGAATATTTACTGTATTGATCATAGTTCTTATAGCTTTTAAGTTTATTTGTTTTTACACACTTTTGTTATTTATAAATTGATCCCTTCATTCTGCTCATTTCATCTTCCATCAGCTGATAAAAGTCCTCAAAACAGAAATGAAAGAAAAAATAAAATGAAAAATTTTGATTACATATAATCTTAAATGTTTTTGCACAAACAAATCTAATAAACTAACATTAAAACAGAAGCAATTAACTGGTGAAAATCTTATATCAACTTTCTCTAATAAAGGTCTCATGTCCAAGATATATAAAGAACTGATTCAAATTTATAAGAAAACAATCATTCCTCAATTAACAAATGGTCCAATGATATGAAGAGACACTTCTAAAGGAGGGGGAAAGTTTTATTTATTTTTAGCCATATGAGACAAATGCTGCAAATAATTACTAATTACAGAACACATCCTAATGGCAAAGATGATAAAATAGGTAAATGCTAAATTTTGGAGAGGCTATGAGAAAACGAGCACTTTGATGCACTGTTAGTGCAGCTGTGAATGACTGCAACCATCCAGGAAAATGATTTGGAATTATACACAAAAAAGTACTAAACAACTGTACCACTTCTAGGACTATGCTCAAAGGAGATCACAGAAAAAGGCAAAGATCCTATGTGTACAAAAAAATTAATAGTAGCTCTTTTGATGATAACAAAAATTGGAAACTAAGGGATTGTCCATCAATTGAGACATATCTCAATAAGTTACGGTATATGAATCTGATGAGGTACTATTGAACTATAATGAGGAAATAGATCAGGGGTGGGGAACCTCGAGGCCAAATGTGGTTCCCTTCTCCTGAAATAGGTTATTTCAAAAAGACATGGAAAGATGTATATGAACTGATACAGAGTAAAGTAAGTAGAACTGAAAGAATAATTTCACTATCATATTATAGAAATGAACAATTTGGGGGAGGGAGGGAGAAAAGAAGAAGGAGGAGGAGGAGGAGGAAGAGGACGAGGAAGAGGAGAGAGAAGAGAACTATTTTAATAATCCGCATAGTTGTATAAAGGAAAAAAAAAGACCTAGGATTAGTGATTTAGAAATTTCTTACGCATCAACACTGTGATCTAACGAACATCATCAATGGCAACAAATCTATATATCCGACTGCACTGAAAGACACAAAGTGTCCAGAACATATTGTTGATTGTCCTGTTAATACTTTACTGTAGGTAGGCTGGCCTTGGAGTCATAAAGACCTGAGTTTGAATCTTGCTTTTAGATATTTTCTAGCTGACTAAGTCGCTTAATCACTCCCAGTCTTTGATTATATGAAGGCTATATAATACAAACATCAGGTATTAAAGTTTTAAATGGAATCCACGCATTTATTTGAATTGGATGAATTTGAAGGACTGGACAACTCTGAGATTGTGTGGTACAGTGTTCTTTTCACGCATGTTTACCTCCTTTTTATTTGTTTTATTTTTTACCAGCTCCTTTAAAAAAAAAAAACTCATCTAGTTGCATTGTGTATTAAATCTGTGGGGCAAATTGGGTACTAAATGACTCCTCAGCATGTTAAGATACAAGTGAGCGTACTTATGAATATAAATGCAATATATTCATAAGGGAATGCAAATTAATCATTTCACTGGTGAGAGGGGGTATGACTTATGTGTGAAAGTCAGCCTATGTTAATGAAAAGCAATATCAGAGGAAGAGAGACAGACAGAGAAGGAAGGAAGGAAAGAGGGAAGGAAGGAAGGAGGAATGGAAGGAAAGAGAGGGAGAGAGAGAGAGGGAAGGGTGGGATGGGGGAGAATTTGGAGGAGAGGAGGGGAGGGGAGGAGAGGGGAGAGGAGAAAGAAAATATGAAAGATAAAGTAAGGAAAACTGCCTTTTCATTTAAATGAAAGCATGCATTGAGCAATTAATTCATCTGGCTAGTCTAGTAGTTCTTTATTAAATATAATAGTCTTTGGAATTAAGTGGTTGAAAGGAGAGAGAGAATTGCCATTATTAGATCTTTATATTCACAATAAATCCTTTGAATTCAACTGGGAGAGAGAACTCAGTTGCAACCGAAAGCCATTCCAGACAAAATTTTTCTTCTCCCTACCTCTATTTGTTATCACTTAAATTTACATTTTTATATTCCTCTTAATGGGTTAAAACCCAAGTCCTTCTACACACTAAAGGAAACACATTCTGATTTCTCTATTTCCTCAATTTAGGTCATGAATATATACCTAAAATAATTTCAAATTCATCTCAATCCCTTAGTAATTGGATATGTACAAAATGGAGAAAACAGTGATACCAAATGTTTTACCTGACTTTCACACACAAGTGCATCACCTCCAATCAGTCTGGCAGTCTGACGGTGTCATTAAGTCTCCTTGTGCCAAAAATGAAGTTTCACACTCAGGGAAGCTCTTCAGCTTCCAGGATTATGCAGGTGTTGCTGCTTCCTTGGTTTGGAGGAACTGATCGTGCTGTTGCTTTTAAACATCACCTGTTGAAAACTGAAAACATAATTGTCATTCATTCAGTCAGTCATCTGCACCACTCAATTGCTCATTATTTTTTTTCCTCAGCAACATAAAGGAGAGTATTTACTACAGGTTATTCTTAATCTTCCACCTTTTCTATCTTTGCCAGATATAAAAGCTGGGGGAAATTTTGTATGAAGCTCTTAAGAAAGACTAAGATATGAATGTATGCCTCTTCCTGAATACTCTCTGGAGCAGTCACTGACAGGAATATATTTCTCAACTCCTTTCTGAATCTCTGAAAGAGAGAGAGAGAGAAAGAGAGAGAGAGAGAGAGAGAGAGAGAGAGAGAGAGAGAGAGAGAGAGAGAGAGAAGAAGAAAGGAAGAAAGAAAGAAGAAAAGAAAGAAAAAGAGTTTCTCAGATGTGATGAATATCGATGCTTTATATCACCTCTTGGAAAAAAATCATGTGCTCAAAACTTGAAGCTAAACTACGTCTATGAAAGTTCAAGGTCAGATATTTATTATAAGGAAGGTGTTTCTAGCTCACAGATTGGAAATGTTAATAGATTTGTTTTCCTGGAACAATTTATTTAAAACAAAACTTGCATGACAAGAAACTGAAAAAACACACTAGGCTAAGAATCAGAAAATTTGTGTTCTAGGCCCAGTTCTTTACTTGTTATTTGCATGATCTTGAGTGATTCTTTTCAGCATTCTGAATCTCTGCACCCTAACCTATCACATCAGAATAACAGTACCTGAGCCTGATGGATCGACAGGATGGTGGTACAAACCAAAGAAGATAAGTATATGGCTTTTAAGACTAGAAAGTGATATGGAAATATAAGACATAATAATAACAACTGTTATCATTATGGCAATGTTTTGAATAGAAAATCATCAATAAATCAAAATTCAAGCCACCGAAAATACCACACAACAATTTTATACTAGTCAACAGGTATTAAATATGATTTTCAAGTAAGTTCCCTTGACTCCATTATATAATTTTTGTGCTTCTAGAAATACATCTTAGATTGGAATTTTATGCTAAAATAAATAAAAGAGGAGACAATGAATATTTAACAAGGCATTATTCTTTATCATTGCCAACAACACTTCAGACATTTCTGTGTGTAAGACACTGGACTGAATGCTAGAAATACAAAGAAGTATAAGGTATAATCCATGATAGTGAGGAGACAGGACAGATTCATAAAAAGTTAAATAGCAATGGGAGACAGAAATGCTAAGAGGAAATGTGTGACAAATCCTATAAATTCTGTAAGAGTTCAGAAGAAAAAATCATAATCTGAGCACTTGGGCACAGATCATGAAAATGGAATCAGTCCTTATGGAATTAGGAGGAACTAACTTGGGCTTTTAAATAGAAGTTAAGGCTAAAGGAATCAAAGAGAAGAGTAGCTAGCATTTCAGAAATCAAAGGATAGAAATACTCCTAGTTTTTCATGGAATGGTGGATAGTCCTATTTGACTAGAGTGAAGGGGTTATAAGTGTATAGAAATGTAAGGAGCCTTGGAGATGATGTAATCTAACTTCATCATTGACAGATGAGGAATCTGAGAATCAGAAAGGTTAAGTGACTTACCAAAGGTCACACAGGTAGCAAATAACAAAGGTAGGTAGGATCCAAACATGGGTTCTCTGACCCCCAAATCCAGAGCCTTTTCCAACTTCCCCACCATACTAACTCTTCTTCATGTAGGTGTAATAATGATAAATTACTTTGTAGAGAGCTTAGAATGATTCTGTTTCTTCCACTCCAGAATTCTCCTCCCTTTGTAATTAATAACAGAGAGCAATATTAATGAAACCTGCATGAGAGGGGATTTGAGAGCTGAATTGACTCTTTTTTCCTTAAGTAACTTTCAAGATCTTTTAATAAGTGTCTGATATTGACTGAATCTCAACAGAACAGATGCACCTTTCCTTCAGAGGCAGGTGTTTAATGAGAACTTGTTAGCACCTGGACTTTGGAAAGATTTCACCAATATTCAAACATATGAAAATTTACTTTTATAAATTAAGAACATAATTCTTAACAATAACATTAAGTTAGCATTAAAACACATAGCATGGAATTAGATTACCAAGTGGTGCCTCCTTTAGAATTCCCTGGGGATAACTTACTTAATATGAGTCACATGGTCTGCCAACTCCAAATCATGGAGCTTTGAAAAAAGGTAAAGAAAGAAAGCTTGGAAGGAAAACAGAGAAAATGGTAAGAATTTTATGTGGAAGAAATAAGGGGGAGACCTGTGATTAACCCCTCATTCTGTCCACCAACAAAGAGAACATGTTGACAGTAGATGATAGAATGTTAGAGGGAGAGAGTTTTTAAAAAATGAAAAAGGGATGCTGTTGACTGCCATTATCCTTACCAGAAAGAAGATATCTCTCCCCCAAAAGCTTTAAGCATCCTGCGTGTCCTCATTACATATTTTCCTGTATTTCCTGTTGGGATGGGAATATATTGTCATAATGTTGCCTATATCTTTCCCTCCCTGCAGGTTAAGTTCCAATCAGGAAGCTTCTCTATCATCCTAACAAAAACAGTGTAATGCTTATAGTTAGTTATAGTTATAATTAGTGACTCAGTTTAGTCTCTGATTACCTAAGATATCAGCCAGGTGATGTCCTGACTTGCACATGAACTGGATTTAAGTGAGGCAATGCTGAACAAAGTCCTCAGCCTCACTCTCTCCTCCAGGTGACAAGATAAGAGTGATGGCCCATGAAGGTGGCTGAAGCAGGTACTGTGGAGCACTTACAGTCTGGCCAGGCATTGGACAACAAAGTCCCACTGCATAAAGGACATGACCAGTTGCCCTAACTTGGATCTTACCACTGGTCTTCTAAGATTCTGGATGAGAAAGGGAGGCTAAGGACTTTGTGCAACTGTGCCTCACCTAAATCCAATTCACACACCAGTTATATCACCCTGTGATGTCACTGGTCTTCTTTGAAAATGAAGGGACAAACAAACTACAGCATTTCACAAATTTATTTTCTTTGGTCCTTACAAGAACCCTGCAAGGTAGATGTTATTATTACCCTCATTTTACCATGGAAGAAACAAGCACGGAGTACAAGTCAGTACCTGAGAGTAAATGTGAATTCAGGTCTTCCTTACCCTAGGTCCAGTGCTCTATCCACTGTGTCACCTAGCTGCCCAGTTATAACTGGGATTTTAGGTGTTCACTACCAAGTATGAGTCATAATACTCTTCCACGTATTTTTTTTAATATTTAATGACCCACTTTTTTTCATTTCCTTCTTTTTGAGGGTTGGGGGCCATGCAATACTATTTCTAGCTTCCCTTCCCCTCAAAAAAAAAAAAAAAAGCAATCCTTGGAGCAAATAGTTATAGATGAGCAAAACAAATCCAGGCATTGGTCATGTGCAAAAATGTATCGCTTATTCTGCATCTTGAATCACTTCTCTCAGGAGGTAGACTGCATGCTTCCTTGTCTGTCCTCTGTAGTTGTGGTTGGTTAATTGCATTGATCAGAATTTTCAAGTCTTTCAAAGTTGTTTTTCTTTATAATTTTGTTGTTACTGTAATGCATTGATTAAAAAAACACTAATGGATGCAATCACTTTTGAAAATAACAGTCTAATTTTGCCACAATACAAAATGATAAAGGATTCAATTTTGCCTTAAAACTATATACACAGCTTTACTCATAAATTCACAGGAGGCTTCTAAAGTGGTTTGTGGAAAATAAGAAGATATTTTTCCTTGAAACTTTAATTCAGATGCACTAATCCAAACTCGATCTGCCTTTTGAGTCAGATACAAATGATGGGGGATGTATACTTCCAACCACACTCTGGTTGACTAACACCAGGAGACTTTGAGGGGCTCTAGATGAGCCCCTCCTTTCCCTTCCTTCTATACTATCAGAACAAAGGGAAAGAGACCTCAAAGTTCCTTGTGGCTTTCTAGGTCTATTTTCCCTCCGTTGAGTACCATTTATGTATATACTTTTCTGACAAGATGACAGGGTGATTTGTCCTTCTTTCTGAAAAAAGACAGTAAAATGGGAAAGTGAGGAAAGAAAGAACTCAACAACCACTTTCTGATTGGTAGCACAAGGCTAGGCTCCTTTCTTGGCTGCCAGCAGAAACAACCACGTTAATGATTTGCTCCACAGTTTGAGGTAAGGATTGGAGACCAAACAGGATAGGATTTAACTCCCAGTGGGTGACCAGAGCCAGAAATCTGAACAAGCTACATTGTTCCCTTTGTTTCTGCAGCAATAACAGGTTGACAAAAGACTAGAGGAGAGCTTTTAGTTTCTTTATTTAGCTTTTCAAAAAAAACCTTCCATTTTGCTCCCCTGCGACTCCTTTGCTAACTGTGAGGCTGGCCAGTTGCATATGGAATGAAAGTACAGGGAGGGTCATAAGGTCTATGTTACTTTTTTCTTAATGTTATGGCCTAAAGTTTAAAAATTCTAAGTGTTGTGCAGTAAAAGAATATGTGCTGTCCTGTTTGGGGAAACAGGTCAATAAACTTGTTCCTACTGTTGCCTATAAAAAAGAAAACCTATTTTCTTTAGTGTTTTCCCATGAAATCCTAGTTATTTTACCAGTCATCCTCTCAACAGGGAAGAGAGGGTTTTGAAGATCTATATGTATATATTGCTGTTTCGCAGTATTAAAGGTAATAAATTCTTCAAGTAGAAGTTGATGGTATGAGCTGTAGTGTCACCATGACAAATATAAGGTAAAAGTATTGCTGTAAATATTTATCTAAGCCCAAATAAAAGCTTTAATTTCACTTTCCCCAGCATAAACTTCCTAATACTTTGTCAATTTCATGCTGCAAAGTAAGGCAAGATGAAAGGAAAAGGGTCTTTAGCATTGTTTCAATCTTCTTCCCCTACTCCCACCCACCCTAAAGGGAGGGAAAGGCAACCTGAACATAGCATTGAAGGTTACACTTTTTGTAATGAAGACAACTTTCTGAATGGGGGTGGAAGGGGTGGGGGACTAGATTTAGAAGCAGCTAATCAAGTGTAGAGTTTCTGATCAATTTCTGATCAATTCCCTTAAAGGGTGCATATCATTTTCCAAAGCTGGTTGTGAAATTTATGTCCTTAAGGCTAAGAAAAATACAATCTGAAATAGCATTCTTTTTAGCCAGACACCTATCTGTATGTATAATACTGAAACCCTCTCATGCTGTCTTTTTTTTTTAATTCCTAGCAAACTGTATCGTGCTTCAATTCATAATTAGAGAAAGAAATAGATGGATGAGACTTCTTATTGTAAGATTGCAATCCATTAAATAGTAATTTACACATTTATATTGATTATCCCTTGCAATAGAGAAAGCAAAGTACTGATGCTATTAACAACAAAAAGAAAGAAAAACAAAGTATATCTCTTCGTTAAACTTTACTTTCCTCATCACAATCACTTTCTAGAGGTGTTTCAAGTCCAAGTACAAATGCTAAATCTTTGTGGCCCTCTCACACCTGTGGTGTGGATGTAGGTTCCTACCTGTTATATACTGAAAGATTACTGTCTTTCAACTATTTTTCAGCCATTTTCTCAAAGAAAATGTTGCTATTCCATGCTGTTTTTCTATTTTTATGACATTCTGATAGAACCACTAAAGTGATTCCTGAGGGTTTTTCTTTTTAAGTTTCAATTGAGGATATAACTGAAGTAAGCCTATGATTTTCAAATTCTGAGCACTCAGCAAATGATGAAGCACTAGAATTTACGCTCAGATGTTTTGCTTAACCACGTAAATAGGATAAAGTAGTTGCTGTCCCTTACCAGTGAAATACCATCTTTCTTATCTCTGAGTTTTTGTACTTCCTCCTCATCAAGTTTTAGAATCACTAGGTTCCTCCAAAGATCATCCCATGGGATATCTCCTACATGAAACATTTCTTTACTTCTCTCAGTTACTAAATTTCCCTCACCCTCATTTAACTTGTACTTACTTTGTAAATATGTTGTATCTATTTACATGTGTACTCCTCCCTGCCCCTCCACTAGAATATAAGTTTCTTGAGGACAGGAACAGCTTCATTTTTGTCTTTGTATTCCTAGTGTTTGATACAGTACTTTGCACATAGTAGGTACTTAGTTAATGCTGCTTGATTGATTCCAAGTATATTCCTACTACCACTGCTCCCCACAGACCCTGGCTCCATTTTCCGTGCCTAGAATAGCAAATTTCTGTATCATGCACATGAAATCCTAGAAAATTGCCTTCTCCTGCATAAGGAAGAACTAGAGGAATCTGCTCTGCCTCGGGAAAAGTGGGGTTCAAAGGATGCACATTGTCTTTGTAGGCACTGCCATTTCCTGATATAGATTTCTTCCTCTTTGAGCCTTAAGAGTGTTAATGGTACAGATGGTGTTGTGTCCCACAATATGTTCTACTTATGACTATCACATTTTCTAAACTTTTTGACAACCTGAGTAAACACTGTTTGATATTATCCATATTTGGGAGTCTAAACATATTGTATTTTCAAACACCTAATCTTTCTGAGTCATATGGAAATTTTTCTTTATCCTTGATGTAAACAGTACTAGAACCATGTGCTATTTGGAGCTCTCTGGGAATATGACTCCAACCTACTTTTCAAGACTTGTCTTGGATGCTACTTTATATTTCTTGCCAAAATACTCTACTTGCTATTCTCTTTATAAAAGAGTTGATCTCCTTCCTCTGGATTTTTGAACAGATAGCCTAGAATGTCTGAGAAATTATTTCTCTTCTCACCAGTCTCTTAGAACCCTTTAAGGCTCAACTTAAGTATCACCTTCAACATGAAGTCTTTCATAAACTCTCCAATTTTTGTTGCTTTTTTTGAATAAATTATTTTGTTTTGCTTTGTATATATTTTATTTTCTATACATATATTGCATTCCTCCTTCCCCCCTCCTCATAGGTTAAAGCCTGTTTTTCCTCTAAAAGTATTGAAACTGTCCTAGTTTTAGTTAGTTAAGGGGACTAAGGCTTGGTCCAGTACAAAGTTCCCTGGGCATGAAACAGTCCAGACATAAAAGGCTAGGGTTCCTGGCTCATACTTGTGACAACAGACCAGTAGCATGAATAACACTGGGAAACCATACTTAACTAAGTTAGTGCTTTATCCTGGGTGGACATCTCTTTCCTATTCTGAATGTCCTTCCCTTGCTGTGGCTAAGTAAACCTCATTTTGCTAACTGTTAGTGTGATTATGAATATCTTATTTCATTCTAATTTCAGACCTAAACTATGAAGGGATCACCATGAGTCAGGCTTAGACTATGTCAGATAGCATGATTCTGTCTTGGTTGAGCACCCTTTAGTTTTGTCTTGTTAGACCTCTGATTCCTGCCTATCTCTAGGGGAACTCCAGAACTTATAAAATACGTAGAATCCTGAAACAGGCATTGAGGCACTTATGTCAGATGGACTATTTTATAAAAATTCACAACCTATTTCTTATACTTTCCTGTGGCTTCAGTGGCCAAAGTTGTGTAGGGTCGGGATTCTGATTAATATGAGGAGATTTTCAAGGTAGATGAATTTGATCTCTCTCACTCTGGAATTCTAGAATTGTATTTATGAAGGGAAGTGTAGCAGGTTCAATAGAATTGCTAGTGATATTTCCAAATGGGAGCCAATTTTCATTTAGAAATCAACTAATATAAACTTTCTGGGTGGCATCTGAGTGGACTAATATTCCAATTCGGCTTCAGACCAAAGATTCCCCAAAAGTTTGAAAAGCTCCTAAGAACCAGTCACTCTAATAAGCATTTATTATGTGACTACTATGGGGAAGGCTCTTTGTTCAATGCTGGGGATTCAAAGAAAAGAAAAAGAGTTCTTGCTCTCAAGAAACTCACTGTCCAATGGGGTAGACAATATTTAAAAAAAGCCACTGTGTATAAACAAGACATCGAATAGACAGATAAATGATAGATAGATAGATAGATGATAGATAGATAGATAGATAGATAGATAGATAGATAGATAGATAGATAGATAGATAGACAGACAGATGGATAGATGGATAAATGGATGGATGTACTAAATTGTGGAGAGACTTAAGGTAAGGAAATAAGCATTCTATTGCAAAAGTCCAAGTGGGAGATGATGTCTTCATCATGAATAAAAGCTACTGAAAGATTAGAATCATCAGTAAAAATTCAATAAGCCTGTGTAAACTGGTCTTCAATCAAATGACCCTCCATAGTTATTTGTTAAAATTAAATTATTTTGTTTTTACTGTAAACTGAGAATGTCCCAGGTTCTTACTACTTCTACTGATGAGAACTTTGTTTCCTATACAAGATGTAAAATTCCTGATTGCCATACATTGATCAGAACTGTGCTCTGGCATGCCTTCTTATTCAATGTTCTAAAGTTCTAATTTGTCCCAATTATGCAGACTTAGTTTTGGCATTGTTGAAATCTCCTTGATAAAATGTAGATTCTTTGCCTTGACTTGTGAGGCTTCATTGAAATCACTGTGAAGATGATTAGTTTACAGTAAGTTTATCTACCTGGGATAGATCCTTCAAATTAGCCTTTAAAATAAAGGGCAGAGACACAGGGACTGTCTAAGAGAGAAGGCAGAGCTGGGAAGGTTGAACAGAGAAAGACTGATCAGATATACCTGGGTTTGGTTGCAAGGAGGTGTATCTGAATGGGTGCTCTTGGAGCACTTACAGGAGTCATGCATTTTAAGAAACCAAGGAACTCCAGGGATGGAAGGAAATGAAGGCCATAGTAAGGTCTTCTTGAGGCACTATTTCAGCTGCACAAATTCTTTCTAGGGTGGTACTACAAATGGGGCACGCTATCAGGGTTTCTTGAAAGTGAAGCTCATTAGCAGGGTTGGTGGCTTGATTTTCTAATAATCCCCTGGGTTTTAATCCCTTGGTTTTGAAGGCCAGTCCTGATACTCTGGGACAGCAGGGTGGCACAGTGGATAGAATGCTTGGCCTGGAGTCGGGAAGATTCATCTTCCTGAGTTCAAATCTGGCTTCAAATACTTACTAGCTATGTGATCCTGAGCAAGTCACTTAACCCTGTTTGCCTCAGTTTCTTCATCTGTAAAGTGAGCTGGAAAAGGAAATGGAAAACAACTCCAGTATCTTTGCCAAGAAAGCCTCAAATGGGATCATCAAGAGTTTCAAATATGACTGAAAAATGATTGAACAACAAATCTGCTTCTTACAACCTATGTGACCTTCTCTGAGGCCATTTACTTCTATGGGTCTCAGTTTCCTCCAATGTAAAAAAGGGGATGATTTGTGTGTGTGTGTGTGTGTGTGTGTATGTGTGATTAGTCTCCTTCCTCTATATCTTCCTACCCAAAAAGAAAACAAAAGGGGGAGGAGAGGATTGGACTCGCTGACTTCTAAGACCCCTTTCAGCTCTAAAGGTTCAGTAAGAAAATACTTCCTGCACCTCATCTAACTTGATAAGTTCTTAGGGAAAATGTTCTGAATAAACAGTTGATCCCTAGATTTCTTACTCAGACTAAACTCCTTTACAAACTTCAACCCTACAATTTTTCTGCCAACCAGGCAACAAATGGCTCTGCTCGAAAGGTTGTCTATTTATCTCTTGCAGTGGTAAATACCAGCCATGATGGAAGAAAGGACCCTTTTGCAAGAACATAAGAAATTCATCTTGGAAGTCAAGCTTTTGATGAATGAGTCTTGCTTGAAATAGAAAACAGGAAGAGTTGGAGGTTTTGGCAGTGTCAGGACTTAGTAGTTGAATTATTTTAACATTTTTTGGATCCTAAGTCAAAGTCTAGTTTGTCATTAAGACTCTGAATTCCAACTGTTGCCTCCAACATGGAGTGGTGATAGATGCACACGAGAAATTCTATCAGAGGTCTTGGATTCTGGGCATCCACAATCATAACTAGAGTGGCAAAATGTGCTATAACAGGGGTGGGGAACCTGTAGCCTCAAGGCCACATGTGGTCTTCAAAGTACTTGGGTGTGGCCTTTTGACTGAGTCCAAGTTTTATAAAACAAATCCTTTTATTAAGGGGATTTGTTCTGTAGAATTGGGATTCAGTCAAAGGACCTCATCCAAGGACCTAGAGGGCCACATGTGACCTCAAGGCCACAAGTCTCCCCTGCTAGAATCATTATCCTTTCCTTCTACCATGGTGCTACCTATTTTATTGGAGGTTTGCGAGGAAAGCACTTTATAAACATCTGAGTACTTAGAGAAATGAAAGTTATTTTGTTGTTTTATATCAATTTAAGCCGCCTTGAACAAATTATCTAAATTACAAATTAAATTTATTTTTCTTCATAATTGTTTTGAAATGCTCTTGGAGAAGAGGGATACATCTATCTTTGAATACATATTATGTAGTAGGTAATAATATATGAACTCTTTTGTCTAGAGATTATTACAAACTGTGCTTACTCTTTGACCCAGAAATGCTACTTTTAGGTCTGTATCCCAAAGAGATCATAAAAATGGGAACAGGGCCCACATGTACAAAAATATTGTTCTTTTTGTGGTGGCCAAGAACTGGAAATTGAGGGGATACTCATCAACTGGGGAATAGTTGAACAAGTTGTATATTAATGTAATGGAAAACTATATGTTATGCTATAAGAAATGATGAGCAGGCAGGCTTCAGAAAAACCTGGAAAGATTTATATGAACTGATACTGATTGAAGTGAACTATGCCAGGAGAACATTGTACATAGTAGCAGTCACATTGTACGATGATTAACTTTCATAGACTTGGCTCTTCTCAGCAATGCAAGGATCTAAGACAACTTCAAAAGACTCATAATGGAAAATGTTATCCACATCCAGAAAAAGAACCATGGAGCCTGAATGCAGATTAAAACATGCTATTTGCTCTCTTTTTTTCTTTTGTTGTTTTGTTTTGGTTCTTCTTTCTCATGGTTCCTCCCATTGTTTCTCATACTTCTTTACAACTAATGTGAAAATATCTTTAATATGAATGTATATGTGGAGCCTATATCAGATTGCATGCCATCTTGTGGAGGGGGGTTGAGAGAGAAGGGGAGAAAATTGAAAACTCAGAAACTTATAGAAGTGAATTTTGAAAACTAAAAAGAAATTAATTTATTTAAAAAAATAAAAGAATAAATTATTTCCTCTGGAGAATTGTTAATATTGGGAGAGAGACATTGATAGAAGTCTATGGAGAGAAGCTGATCAAACAGCCTGAAATTGAAACCTAAATTAAAAGCACATTATTACACATCTCAGAATTCTTGGGTGAAGCCAAAAGGATCTTGGAATGAGCACTAAGATATGAAAAGAGACATGAATGCTTATCTGTTATGTTACCACTCAGGGAATGCAATGTACAAAAGTTTATTTCTTTCAAAAAATAAATAATTTCATGGTTTGAGCATTATTAACATGCATTTTGAATTCCCAGAAGCCCCACTAACTTCTTGGAATAGTCTCAGACTCCAAGACAAATCCCATTACAATAGACACCCAAAAAATGATTAAGTTCCTTTATTCCAGGAGACACGCTTGTCCAGGATAATGAAGGGAGAAGAGATTCAAGTGATTCTTTGAAAAGTTTGCAATGTTTGAACTGTGGAATCTAGTGTATCGTTTCAAAGAGTAAGAAAAACTGCATTCAATTACCACTTAAAGAAAGCCAGCCTGAAGAGCCATAACTAGGATTTTTTTTAAAATCTGGGACAATAACAGCAGCAATGTTATTGGAGACAGTCTAGCCATTAGTACAGTCATACTGGGAGAGAAGCTTTTAGGTCCATGTTCCCAATGTTGTGGAAAAATGGAGGGGCCCAGGAGAGGGATTGTCATGGTGGCCTAGGGCCTATTGTATTGGTAGAACATTATAAGTTGAACTATGAGGATGCTAGGCACCGAAAGGAGGAAATATCCCTTTTTAGGGATGAAGAAATTTTACCTTTGTTTGTTGGTGCCCTGGGTCAAAGCTCTGTTTGCACTATACCAGTTATACCTCTGCCAGTATGCACTAAGAGAATTATGATTTATCCTCTTATCTTGTAAACTATTACTACTCCTTTCTCCAGCCCTCTTTCCCTGAATCACAGCCACTTTCCACAGAGCAATACAACTTTGCTCTGATCCCCTCAGCAGATCACCAGGATCTTTTTATGTCTTAGTATAAACCCAAGAGGCCATAAAGAAGGCAAATTTACTACAGCTGAATGCTGTTTAACTCTTTCTAAATAAATCAGAATTTATTTCTAGAGTAATGGTTTCACAACCTGGTGAAACTAATGGTTTTGTGGAGGATTTTTTGTTCTGTGTGTATGTATATTTATGTGTGCATATGTGATGTTTTTAAATTAAATACTTCAGTGAAAAGTTTTTTAAACCATTTTCTCTGGGTCTTTTGTGTAAGGCTAAATAGAAATTAATTGCTAACATAGTTGTATTAATCAAATGTAGGTAAGTTGATAAAACTGACTAGGGTTACCTGAATTTTGTTTTTCACATCATTCATATTTCATAAGCAAAAAAGGAGCACTGTCTCTACTCAGAGAATCAGGTTAATCTGCCACCTTTCCTGTCTCCCTCCCTCCCCAGTCTAGCCCCTTACTCACTTATCATGTTGGGGAAGGTGATATACTCCATGCTCCCCTTTCCTACTTCTAAGCTCTCCTTTTAGTACCATCACTCAGAAATCTATCCTCCTTTGAGGTTCATACAATCCATATTTATCACTCATTCAAGATTTTAGTGGCTTTTATCTATAAACTTTCATGATACCTTTCTTCCTTCTTCAATGAACTTGTTGCCTAACTCAGTCTTTCCTCATCAATTCCTGCCTTCATACTAGAGGAATTCCATGTACATATTGATAATCCTTTAAACACTCTAAATTCCCAATTCATCAACTTACTGATTTCTGCTGATTGGTGTCTGGGGCGCGAGATAGAGTGGAGTGGAGTGTGATTACTATATTCAGGTTCAAAATACTCTTTGGTATCTCCTATTAATCAGGTAGTTAGATCCCATGACCAATGTTGCCCTCTGGAAGAGGTAAAAGGCAAAAAGTAGAAAGATATTCCCTTTCAAAAGTTGGGTTCTTCCTCTATAGATGCTTTTTGCCTTTACTATCTTTCTCACAGCTGATAAACTTACATTTTTACAGGTCAGTACAAACCTGCCAGACAATGTTAAATTGCCTCTTTGATTCTATTCTTGAGAACTCTTTCATACATTGTTTGGCAGATCAACACATTATCTCCATACTCTGCCCCTTCTGTAATTTTATCAACCAGACAAGGAGGAGGTGAAGAGATAAAATGATCTGATCAAGGGTATCCTGACAAACTCTCTCTAACTACACACTCTAGGTAGGAGTCATCTACACAGAGATCCTAACTGAACATAAGCGATCTGATGAGACAGCTGAGGCAACATAAAGAAAGAGAATAGGGCAGGTTTCAGGTTTGAAGACACTGACACTTAGGTTGTGAGAAGAAGATAAATTTGCAAAGGACACTAAAGAGAACATAGTATCAGGGTAATAGAAGAAACAGAATATCAGGCAAGTGGAGGTATTCAGTATCATCAAATTTCTGTCCAGATATGAAGGAAGGTAAAGACTAAGTCAAAGTCCTAGGATTTAACAATTAAAAAGTAACTTTGAAAAGAACAGTTTTAGTATATGGACAGATGTCAGATTTGGAGGGATTGAGGAGTGAGTTGTGATGATTAAACCCAAGCAGCAAACACAGACTACTATTTAGATGCTCAGCTGTGAAGGGGAGGAGAGCCATAGTTAGTCAACAAGTAAGTCAATCAGTCAACAACCATGAGTTAAGTTATTACTATGTACCAGGAATATAGAATGAGAGCCTGAGCATGTCAGGGTTAAGAGAAGGGATCCTTTTTCACCCCTATCCCTAATAGAAGAACTATTTGTAGGTAGAGGGAGGGAAACCTATAGAGTGGGGAGATATTGAATGATAGAGAATAACAGATTGATGGGGCAAGGTGCTAGAAGAGATAGAAATTGTTGAAATCAAGAGAAGGCAGAAAGTGTTTAACTTAGAGAGACAGAGAGACAGACA
Organism: Notamacropus eugenii; assembly: GCF_028372415.1. Lineage (NCBI taxonomy): Eukaryota > Metazoa > Chordata > Mammalia > Diprotodontia > Macropodidae > Notamacropus > Notamacropus eugenii. Next base: position 172,399,906 of record NC_092873.1, on the reverse strand, counting down.
GACAGACAGACAGACAGACAGACAGAGACAGAGATGATGGAGATATCAAACCAGGCAGTTGTTGCTTAGGTTGGTAGAATACAAGAAAATTTTTCAAAATTTCTGCAGTCATAGAAGATTTCTGCTTCATAGGCTGCCAGACAATGGATGTTCTCAATGAGGTCTGTGACATTTCAAAAGAGATTGGTTTAGTAATTTAGTAGTAATTCATGAAGTAAAAACCAAATTAGTAAAGAATGCAAACTGTTCAAATTCAACATGCTGTTGAATGAGCAGCACATTGAGTTGGTCCATTAGTACATATATCTTGGCATTTCAGGTGCTACAGATGCAGAGAGAACTGAATCCACCACTAAATAGGAGGACATTGGACTAGATTGCTTTTGGGAAATTGCTCATGATTTACAATGATTTCAAGTTGCATCCAAGATAAAAAAATCCATCTCTTTAACATCAATATTTTCCTGATGATGCTACATGACTAAAAATCATGAAACATTTAGAATCAAATCAAATCAAAGGGAATCAAAACCACAGATGGTCTAAGAGAAATGGAAAAACATGATAATTACAGAGAATAGGTATTTCCTGTATGATAGGAAAAACGTGATAGGTTGAAGCATATTAGAAATAACATTTTAAAAAATCATCAAAGATATAAATGCCCACAAAAGAGAGTGGGCCAATTCCATAGTGAGGAGTGGATGGTCCAAGAATTGTGTTGGTGTCCACAAAATGCTAAAAGAACCATAAAAGATTCATGGTTAATGAATTGCAGAAAATGAGGAGGCACAGATGAGCTGTGAACACCTTTGGTGGAGGGAGTCTCCATAATGATGTGCTCATGACTGACCAAGTATTGCATTATACACCAATATGTGCTCCTGAGATAGAGACAGTACTCCTTCTCTGAGTAAGAAGATTTGAGGCAGGGGTCTACTAGTGTCAGCTCAGAATGGCTGAATAGAGCCAATTGTTAATTTTCAGTGTGAGCGTGTATGCCTTGTAAATTGGCAAAAATTGTAAATCAATGATTGATTTATTGTTTTGTGAATTGAGTAGATTTAAGAAACTGCTAGAGAAAGTATGAATGATGCAGATTAAGCTTAAAAGTCAATCCTGTATGCATTCTCTCACCTCAGAGCCAGTTATTAAATGTTTACCATCATATCCCTATCCATGCCTTTTGCACCCAGAGCAGTTATGGGCAGCACTGTATTGATATCTGACTTATCATCTTTCTATGCCAACCCTGTAAGAATTTTGTAGTTTTCAGGAATCATTTTGGCATTATTTCAAAGACAGCAAATCAAACAATGGTGTTGGCTTATTTTGATATTAAATCATTGTTAATGAAGATAATTATAATGATTATAATACTTTTAAAATAATTTCATGTGCTCTTAAGATAGAGACAACAGATTGGCATAAATTCCCAAACTTATTTGATCTACTACCCCCTTTAAAAAAAAAAAGATTGCTCAGCAGTCCCCTCCCTGGATATCTACTTTCTGCCCCCTTATTTTTGTTCAATGTCTGCCAATTGCACCCAAGTCTACTACCGGTCCCCCACTTTCCCTCATTCCAGTGCCTGCCAGGGAGTGGTAATCATCTACTTTGGGAACCTTTGCAAGAATCAAAAAGGCAAGACTGGAAATAACTTGCTCCAAGTGTTTAAGGGCTCTTTAATACTTTCTATCAGTGGAAAAAAACAGTCTAGTCCCAGATCAAACTGCAGTCCTCTCAAAGCACTCTAAAAGTAGATAAAAGACTTCTAGTTTATCCTTGAAAATCTGTAGGCACTTTGAGAACTTAGTTAACTACATTATAAGAAGTCTTTCCAATAAGTCAGAAAGCCCTTAAAAATAGTTTCATTCTATTTTATAGAAATAATAGGTATCCTGAAACTCCACCAGTCGATACAGCATAGATGACTTTTGTATTGAATTGAATTGCCCTGGAGGTTAAAGCTTGTGTCCTCTAATTTTTCTAAAAGGTTCTGAATAATTATGTTAAGTAATGTTATTTTCCAGGTTCAACCCAGATAAGATGACAAAGAATATTTTACAAATCAACTAAATGAATGCTTGTAAGTTTTAAAATTCATAGCAAAAGGCTTTTTTCAAACAAGTTATTACATATTAGACATACATATGTGAACCATACACATATATACCATATAAGTTTACCACATACATATATATGTGTACGTATATGCAAGATAACTTAATCCCCTCATCATAACTCAACATATTACATCACATTGATTTCTGATCCACTCTGCCATCTCCTTCTATTTTATGGAAGAGTTCATCCCATTCACATTCACAGTTATGATTACTAAATACGTATTTCCCTTCATTCTATTATTCCTCCTACTTGTCTTCTCTCTCCTTTTACCCTTTCCCTCCTCATCAGTGTTTTGTTACCCTCCCCTGCTCTCCCCTTGCTTATGTCAGTTCGTACCACTACCACGCCTCTTAATTAATCCCCTTACTTCCCACTGATTATACACACACACATATTTATATAACTCTGTCTCTCTCTGTCTCTGTCTGTCTGTCTCTCTCTCTCTCTTTCTCTCTCTCTTTCATAGTACAAGAGTTTGCCAGATACTCCTGTGGAGATAACTGTTCAAGAATCTCCTAAGAACTTGAGTGAACTGCATAAAGTGGATGTAGCGCAAATGCAATATTCACAGTGCCTACAGCAGCCATGAATATCTCGGCACAATTCTGAATTGAGAAATACCACAGACTCTCCACCTGGAAGACAGAACCAAAACATTGATTCAGACATGAGAAAGCCAAATCCATCACAGTAACAAAAATCTGTACACAATAACAATGCAGAGCACAATACCATCTCCAACCATCCCCCTGCTAGGCTCCCACAAACCAGCTCCATTAAACAAATCACAAACAAGCTCTCTCACTCAAGCTAGTTGCTGCCTTTCCCAGCTCTGATTGCTCTCTGACCAACTTCCTCTCAGGTCTACTCTAGCTCTGCCTCTTCCTGCTCCAGTCCTTCCTATTTCATGTGACTTAGACTCATATGACTCAGGCTTCCATGTGACTTAAGCAGGTCATGTGGGCCTATTAATGAATGGGAAAGATCTTCCCATTAAGAAGCAAAATTACATTAATAGTAAGCAAAAATGCATTATCAATACAGTGGATTACAAAACAATGACATAAATACTCACATAAGATATTAAAGTGTGGTAGAAGGTGCCCTGCATACATCCCAAACAGCAAGAGGATTACTTATTGAAGATGAGGTTCTACAAACATTGTTCCTTCCAAATCACATAATCTCAGAATCTGAGAGGTATAAGGAAACTTAGTACCCATCTAAGTCCAACCCATGTTTAGTAATACCCCCTATAACATATCTAACAATCTCTGCCTGAAGACCTCGAAAGGGTCGAAACCAAGAACCTCTCAATGCGGTCCATTCCAATTTTAGACAACTCTTACTAAGAATTTTCATCCCTGAAATCAAGCCTGAATTGACTTCTAAAACTTACACACCATTGTTCTCGTTTTTTAGTCTGGGGCTAACAGAATTAAGTTTTTCTCTCTTCCATATGATGATCCTTCAAGTACTGAAGACAATTATTATCCCTCTCCTTACCCCCAACTCCTCTACACACTCCAATCTCCTTTCCCCCAGTATAAGCATCCCCACTATAAGCATCACCAGTCCCTTCAAATGTTTCTCATATATACAGATTCAAGGCTGATTATCATCCTGTTTTCCTTCTTGGAGTTCTTCAGATTATTAATGTCTTTTCAAAATTCTGCCTCACAGACTTCAATACACCTCCCTGGATATGGTCTAACTAGGACAGAATACAGTGGGATTATCACCTCCCTATTCACAGAAGATATATCTCTCAATGTAGCCCAAGATCACATTAGTTTTCTTGGTTGCCCTATATTGACTCATCAAATTGTAGTTATTACATTAAACCCAAGAATCCTGCAAAGTCTCTTCAGTCAAATCTATAGTAATAAAAAAGAAATTGGTTTAATTATACACTGTGGAAAAACAAAGTAGAGGAAGCAATATATATTAAACAGACTATAAAATGCAGGTTGACAAGTTGATAGAAAGTACATTGTGTGTGTGTGTGTGTATGTGTGTGTGTAAAATCCATTGTCTATACACATATGTATAGTCCATTTAGTATATATATATATATATATATAATATATACACACATGTATAGATAGATATATAATTCAATTCAACAAATGTTTATTAGGCATCTGTCATTTGGAAGGCCTTATGCTAGGTGCTAGAGATATAAAGAAAGATAGCCCATTGTTTGCTTTCAAAGAATATATAATCCTGTGAGGAAGAGGGAATGAATGAAATAGGTACAAAAATAGGTATGATATCAACGAGAATGTTGTGGATCCAAGCCAAAAAATTATAAGAAATCTAAATTAGGGGAGGGCAGTGAATATTTAATGGAAAGGGTAATATCTAAGTTGTAGCTTTAAGAATGAGAGGAAATTCAACTGGTGGAAATGGGAGAATGCATGAGCTATGATAAAATGAGAGATGAGCACCAGACAAAAACCTGAACAGAAAGTTTCAGTTCAACTGAAACAATTTAGTTATCAGATGGCACTGGCAGTTACTCCCCAGGAAGTTCCATCTTCAGCCTGGTAGTTTGCACATGCCCACCACTGCTTGGAAGTGCTGAGAAAGTATTGTGCTTTTTATGATCTCTCAGAAAATCAGGGACTTTCTATTCCTCAGCTATACCTGTCTCTACAGGGTAGTGCCAACTTATTGTCAAATCTACTTAATTAACACAACTCTGAACCCCCACCCACTGGTGAAATCCTACCTCCTTTCTGACCTATTTTGACTATGTACTGTCATGATGAACTTGGCATAATGGATTTGACATTCTACAGGTACAGGGTTGGGTTTTATTGGCAGAAAGAATGAAATGAAAGACATTTTCTTCTCCAGGTATAGGGTTTGGTTTTTGTTTTAGAAGTAGAGACAGAGAAGCTTGAGAAACACCTACTAATTGGGTAACGTTGGATGCTCACGATTAGGAAAAAAAATATTTTATGAAGACAAATCGTGTTTTGGTGTATAGAGTGGCATGGCTTGATGATTAAAAGAATATATGTGGAAGGAATTGTTTGGAAGGTCTTGGAATACTCTCCATGAAAAGTAATGAACATCTGAATTAGAAAGAATAGTGATGATGGCATGGGAAGGAAGAATCAATGCAGTACAATTTCTATGTGTGATAGAATGAATAAAATCTGCATTGGATGTAGAGGAGGAGGAAGAGTTAAAGATATATCTATGGTTCAATTTTATGATGGAAAATGAAGTCTCAACTCCATTACTAGAAATGTTGAAATGAGGATGAACTGGATTGAGGAAAGACAGTGAGTTTTGTTATATGTATATTGAATTTGAGGTACCACCTAAGAGAAGACATCTAATGCAGGGAGATTTAGAAGGGAATAGGCATTTATTTAGTGCCTACTATGCACCAGTTACTGTACTAGGGCTTTCTAATTATCTAATTTGATTTAATAGGCAGTCAGAAATGAAGAACTAGATTTCATAAGGATGATCATACTTGCAAATATATTTAAAAGTAACCTCAAAATAAGGAATAGGTGAAATATGGGAAATTAATTAAAATGTCAAGAGAAAGAAATCATATTTGCACAGTTCTTTCAGATTGATAAGGTATTTCCTTATAACACCTCTATGAAGCAGTGCAAATAATATTATCTTATTTTTACAGATGAGGAAACAGAGGCTGAGTTGAAGTGACTTCCACTATATTACAGTGTTGGGAAAATTTCCACCCAGAGTAATGATGACAGCAACGCAATGATAGTTGCTAGCAATTACATTAGTTGCTTTACAAGTATTATCTCATATGATTCTCACAACAACCCTGGGAGGGCTTATTATCTCTATTTTATAGTTGAGGAAACTGAGGCAAAAATAATTTAAGTGACTTGCCTTTAGTCATATAGTTTTGAAACCAAATCTTTCTAACTAAAAGCCCAACGCTCTCCTGAACCATCTAGCTGCCTCAAAACCAAAATGTCTCAATCCCTGTTTTTAATGCCTCCTGAAATTAATTCAAAGTAGGGTGGCAAAGTGCCTGGTTCATAGGAGTCACTTGATAAATGTTTATTGGATTGGAAAAGAGATAGCCTTAGTTGTAAATTCTATCACAAGTTTTTATATCTTGTTTAAATGTTTTTCTATGTTACTAATAAATTACATGGTCATTAATGACTTTGAACCTGTAAATGCATTGTTTGTGACTGAGTGGGGAATCTAGCCCATGGGAGAAGGTATGACCTTGATTTTATAGTTTGATTTCAGCATAGGGGTGATCCAATTAGCCAGAGAGCTTCTGCAGTGTAGGTAATTCATTGAAATCATTACACGGAGCACTGGACTATGTATGTGTGGGGAAAGAGAGAGAGAGAGAGAGAGAGAGAGAGAGACAGACAGACAGACAGACAGACAGACAGACAGACAGAAACAGAATAAGACTTAGAGAAACAAAGAGAGATCGAGACAGAAACAGAGAGAGAGAGAGACAGACAGAGACAGAGAGACAGATGGACATACACATATACACATATACACTCAAAATAAATAAAGTTTAAGGTAGGCAATAGAGAAGCATGGAGACTGATATAGTTGATCCTGAGTATACCCTTCCTTATAGATCCATACCCCATATTACTACATCTGGCACATAGTAAGTATTTAATAAATGCTTGTTGGCTATTTGTTTCAGGGAGATCACAAAACTGCATTTTCATTGTTGGAAGGGACCTTAGAAGTCATTTAGTCCAGCTAGTACCTGAATAAGAATGCAACATATATGACCATTGTTGGAAGATTTCTAATGAGCATCTAGAGTCAATCTCTTAAACTTTAGATGAGTTCTTGTTGGGCTGCTCATTTTATCAACCCTAAAGTTACCTTCTGAAACTTCCACTCACTGTCCTAATTCTGCCCTCTGGAACTAAGCAGAAAAATAACCATCTGTGGTTATAGAAATATCCTCATCAACAAATGAGGCAAGGTGTTGTAGTGGAAAGAGTGATAGTTTTGAAAACCTGGCTTTGCTACTTACTAGCTGTGTCACCCTGAACAAATCACTTAGTGTCTCTGGGCCTCAGTTGCCTCATTTGTAAAAATGAAGAGGTTGAATCAAATAATCTCTGAATTCCTTTCTGACTCTAAATCTGTAATTATATGTACCAGATTTTTAAAATTCTAGAATCAGAAGATTTCAGATCTACAACTCATAAAAAAATCCTCAAAGAGAACCCAAATTCTTTACTTTTCATTTGGGATACTACTTAATCTAGCTTCAGATACTTAATAGCTGTATTGTCCCGCATACATTACTTAACCCTGATTGCCTCAGTTTCCTCATCTATAAAATAAGCTGGAGAAGGAAATGGCAAAGTACTCCAGTATCTTTAGGAAAAAAACCCTTCCCAAATGGGGTGATGAAGAATTGGACACAACTGGAAAATGACTGAACAATGACAATCACGATGTTCAGTCTGGGGAGGGAGAACTATAAAGTCAGAAACAGTTTGATAAACTGGTAAAATAGGGAGGGATTGAGGGAAAAGGCAAGTCAACCAACAATTAAAAAGCATTTTTTAAGTGCTTATTATGTGGGAGGCTTGGGACTAAGTACAGAAGATACAAAGACAAAGCAGAAACAGTGCTGCCTTCAAAGCATATAAAAGACTAATTCCATAAATGCTATATGCAGAAAAAGTGGAAGGTGTTCTAAGAGGGGAAGCATTAGTGACTGCTGGGACTAGCAAAGTCCTTTTGCCAAAAGTGAAATTTGAGCTGAGGTCACCATGAGACCAAAATAACAAATTTAGTTTAAAAAGAATGAAGAAGTGAAAGATGTGGGAAAGTCAGGGGTTTGTATTTAGAGATTTCAAGAGTTCAAGATTTTTGAGTTTGGATAGTTTAAAATTATGATGAAGTTCCAAGTATGACTGTGGTGGTAGATGGCTAAAGTGGAGGTCACTGGAGCTGAGGGTGTCAGGGATCTATGGGATCTAGGTGTTAGGATATAGAAAAAGCAAACAAGTCAAAAAAGGCATATAAACATAAAGAAAAAAATTTAAACAAGCAGATAGTTTTATAGAAGTATATTTATAAACACTAATCATTTCATCAGTATACAAGCAGTTATTAATTAAGTACTTTTACATGCTAGAACCTCGCTAGGTGTGGGAATACAGAGGAAAGAAGGAAGGAAAGAGAGAAGGAAAGAAAGGAAGAAAGGAAAGAAGGAAGGAAGGAAGGAAGGAAGGAAGGAAGGAAGGAAGGAAGGAAGGAAGGAAGGAAGGAAGGAAGGAAGGAAGAATCAATGAATCCTTTCCCTCAGGGGAGAGAACATAGAACTATATAAGTATCCTATTACGAGAAAGAACGTATAACTGTTTAAGTACATAGTACATGTGAGGCAGTGGGTCCTTGAGAGTGATGCACAGGAAGGTTCTGAGCATTAACTTTGAATCCACATTGTCATGCTGTGTTACAATTGAAGCAATGTTACAGGAATATTGGATTCCTAAGGAAGAATTTAAGCAGATGGGTATCAGGATGATGAGTTCTTAGCTATTTGAACTCTCTCATTCAGGGTTGAAATTCAGACTTTGGGAAATGGCTTTAAAAGTAACTCCAATTGCCCAGTTCTTGTATTGTCTTACTATATAAAAAGAAATGGTCTTATTTTAGTCATCTGTAAGCAGACAACCTGCTTTGACCATATTTGAAGCTATATTCTGCCCCTATTGTCAAAAAGACTGCATATTTGTTAAAATTGCTGGGCTGCAGAGGACTTGGGGGTGGGAGTAAGGCTCTAGAGTTGTTAGCAGACACTGTGTCTAGGAATAGATGGGAGGGGATTAAAATGCATCTTTTCAGAGAGAATGGGAGAAAAGTCCCAGATTTGGACATTTGAGTTTCCATTAGCCAATTAATCTCTTGCTGTGAAGCTCAATTTACTTAACCTTCTTAGGAATACTGCAGTTGCTACATATTCAAGGTCCAACCAAGTAGTCACAATTTCTTAAAAGTCCCACAGCTTTTCTAAAGATTATTAAAGTAGATAAGTTGAAGGAAGAGAGGTCAATCGATCAAAAAAGCATTTATTAAATACTTACTATGTGTATACCAGCCTCTGAGCTAAGTCTTGATGAGGATGCTTCTAGAAGTGCATCATGGAGGGACAGTCTTTTACCTTTCTCCTTCAGAATATTCACAGGTATTCTGATTGTTTCCTGTGAGCTTCCTTCATAGTGACGAAAAGTCTTTTAATCAGGGGTGGGGAACCTGTGGCCTCAAGACCACATGGGGTCCTCTAGGTCCTCAAGTGTGGTCCTTGAAATCCAAACTTCAGGATTTGTTCTGGGAAGTTTGGCTTCAAAGGGCTGCACTTGAGGCCACAGACTCCGCACCTCTGTACCGGAGGCTCCCCATTTCTCTCTGTCTCTGTGTGTGTGTGTGTGTGTGTGTGTGTGTGTGTGTGTGTGTGTGCATCTCTTTCTCCCTCTGTCTCTGTTTCTCTCCATCTATCTACCTCTCTCATAGCATTTGAATTTGGATGGTGAAATACTGTAAATCACTAAGTGAGGGAAATCTCCAGGCAACTCCCACCTGGTTATCATGTGGCTATAATCACATGGCATTGTGGCTCCTTCTGTCTCCTTGGTATTTCTTCTTTTGTGATCTTGGATAAATGAAAATTGAAGTTGACCTTGGGAGTCTTGAAAAGTTAGAAGAGTCAACAAAGATTCAGCAACTAGAGTGCATGGCAGAGCCTGCTGGTAGCCTCCTCAGTCAAATAGTTAGAGGATCCAACACAACCCTGAGGAGCAACTTGCTTGATCAGCCCTGTAGTGAATCAAACCAAAAGCTGACCATGTCTTGCAAGCAAGGAGCCAACTCTTTTTGTAGCTACCATCACCCTCTAAAAAAGGACTTGGTGGGAGAAAATGTTTATAGTGTCACTCTAAATTTGAACATATTCTCTTAATATATTAAGATATAGATATAAGAAGATATGGAGCAGATATAAAGATATAATAGGATATAGAGCAGAGCAGGACCCCTGGTTCAGGGAACGAGGATATGTTTGTACTTCTGCCCTTACTATACTTTCTCAGTAAATATCCTTTTTCAAAAGCTAACGGATGTTTATTATTTATCAAGGAGATATCAACTAGTCAAAATATTGGGGTTCAAACCACTGGTTCAGGGGTGGGGAACCTGTGTCCTCAAGGCCACATATGGCGCTCTAGGTCCTCAAGTATGGCTCTTTGAATTCAGTCAAATTGAGGCCAAATCCTCAATTTGTTCCCCACCCTGGTTTAGATGATACTGAGGAAATGGTAACTGGGGGGAGTATGTCAGATGGAGGGGGGGGCTCAAGAGCAAGTAGAAGAATGTAAAAATAGTTCCCAGAGAATGTTTCATAGGCACCTTTTTTTAGGATCATCTGTTAGTCACAAATGCAGAAAGTTCATAGTCAAGTTCTTGCTTGACTCATGAGGGAGATCATAGAAAGTGGGATCCAATGAGAAGCCGGGAACATTGGACTTTTCATATATCAATCAACAGAACACTGGCAGAGACCTCTAATCATATCTGGTCTCAGCATACCCATTGCAGGGCAGAGTGAGTGGAACGGCTAGCCAGTTCTGTAAGGAGTAGGCTCACATTTCGCCTAATCTCTTCTACTCTGGCCTTGACCATCACCCTTTGGTACTGCAAAAGTCATGTTACTCCTTCCCTTGCTCCCCCAGCCTAAAGTCCATGTAGATCCTTAACAGGCGTATGAGAGGGAGCATCTATAGTATTAGGAGGCATTATATATTAAATAGGAATGATGATGATGGTGATGATAATGATGATAAAGAAGGTACTCATACAATCCATCACTCATAGGATTATTGGAAGAATCAAGTCAGTTAATGTATATAAAGGACTTTGTAAACTGTAAGGTACTATATACATGTAAGATTTTATTTCTCCTACATACTTAGAATTTAGAAAGTTTTTAGCTGCTAACAGAGATATGATTTTAAAATCATAGATTTCCCCCTCTGGGTAGGCATCTCTTGAACCAGAAGGAACCACTGATCAATTTTTTCTGCCTACTTTCATATACCCTCTTGTCAGCACAGCTGATATAGCTGACAAATAAGCCTAGTGAGATGGCTAACAAATAAGCCCCATGAGAGTTTTAGGAACTGGAAACCTTCTGGGCTGGTCAGGATGCTGTTGGCAGAAAGCATAATTCAAACTCACTGAAGTTGGGAAACTTCAGTCATTCAGTGGCCTTGGGTTATCCATGCAAGGCGAGGAACATGAAAGCAATTTGAGTTAGCTACTGACCACATAATGAAGAAACAACACTCCCTTAGGTAGACAAGTGGCATGGTCAAACAATAGGAGATTGATACTGTTTAGTATGCAGTGTCCTTCACTGGCTTCTAGTGGCAGAATGGCCACTTTAGAATTTATTATATACATTAATTTGATTGCGCAGTGATACACTTGTCAGACAAATTACTGTAGCTCTAATTAAAAGGCAGTCCTAAAGCCACCTGGTTGCTGATTTACATTCATTTTATTTGATTCTGACGGATTTGTGGAGATAAATTAATTCTAATTTAGAGGTAATAAAATTTAAGAGCTGTGAAAACTCAAGGTTACTCGATCACAAATGAATGAGAAAAACCAACCACATACATGTCTAAATAAAATAATGTATATAGCGAGATAAGGGGTAGATTTAGTAAGCTAAAGGCTCAGGGATTTTCCAGTTCTTTTTGTCTCAGTGACCTAAGAGATGTCCTCTGGCAGAATCAAGCTGGATGCCTCAATTTCCTCATCTGAAAATGAGTAATCCTGATTTATTCCAATCTACTGGAAATAGAAAGAGAACACTTTCAACATGTACAATGATAGGCATTGATTATTGATTACACATGAAGTGGGTGGCATTTTTTTCATAAAAGTAGCATGCATAAGCAAAATATACTTTGGTTTGTTTGTTGGGAAGTTGGGACAAATGTGTATTTATTTGTATATGTCCACCTTGAATGTTTGTGAAGCACATGCAGACCACCAGTCACAATATGAATGCAAGTGCAGCTAGAGGCTCTAATCTGTTAACAATACCAATATGCTCATTGAACGTGGGCCAGTGTTTCAGTTTAAAACTATTGATTGGGGGCAGGAGGAGACTATCCACTGATTATAAATCTGTAATTATTCTTTAAGTTCTTTTTGAGTTTTTCTTTTATCAGTGATTTGTGGATCTTTAAATTATGATTGGTTCATAGAGATGGGCATATCCAGTATTGTGATTATTCCCTCACTCTACCTCCGTTGAGGAAGCTCAGATTCAAACCTAAGTTTACTGATTGTCATACCAGTTGTCTTCTTGATTAGTTGGATTAATTCAGGCTATAATGATGAAACAAATGGAGCACGTAAAAGTTGACAAATGGTTCTAGAGAAGTAAGATAGGTTTGTGCTGAATGGGATGAAGGACAAAAGTCATTTATTCTTTTGCTGGAAGATATGCATAACAAATGCATGAATGTAAAAAAGGGATGGAAATTGATGGTCCTACTGATTTTACATTGACTTTTGTACTTGACCCTTGGTTCATTTAAATACCAATAAGGTAGCATCTTGGACAGTAAGAGGAACGCTCATCACTCCTGCTTCAAATAGATGTTCATGTTTAGTCGTGTCCAACTCTGTGACTCCATTTGCAGTTTTCTTGACAAAGATATTGGAGTGGTTCACCATTTTCTTCTCCACCTTATTTTACAGATAAGGACCCAAGGCAAACTAGGCTAAGTGACTTGTCTAGGCTCACACAGCTACTAAGTATCTGAGGTCAGATATGAACTCAAAAAGATGAGTCTTACTAACTCCAGGTCAGGCATTCTATCCACTGTATCACATAGCTCCTGTAAATTTGGAGAGGGGGAAGTAGAATAACCCTAAATGGGTTTTGAGAATGCAAATTAATAGAGACAACACATATAAAAAATTTTCTAACCCTAAGTCTGGGAGGCAATAATGGAATTAGTATCAAAAGTGGTGGGAAAGAGATATAATCCTACCCCATGCACTTCAAATAGTTTTGGGGGCAGCTAGGTGTGCAATGAATAAAGAACCTGCCCTGGAATAAGGAGGACCTGAATTCAAATTGGGCCACAGACACTTGACACTTATTAAGTGTGAGACATTGGGCAAGTCACTTAACCCCAATTGCCTCAAAAAATTAAAAAAAGTTTTTGCTATATATTTGGTTGGATGTGGAAGCTTATAGGTTACACACTAGCCTTCCTTTTCATGGAGAGATTTACTAAGTGCTAAGCCCTGGCAGATGTCCTTGAAGAGGTAGAACAGTTAAAGTCTATTAGATAATAGCAGAGAGTAGTTCAATGATCACAAGACCTACAGAGATGTCACCAAAGCTGACTCAAGGGAAATTAAAGAAAAATCAGAAGAGAGGACACAATACACAATGAAGCACAATGTGATGATAGCAGCAGAGAACATTAGCAGCTCCACAGTGTCAGAAGTTTGAGCTAAGAAATATAATGGTAGAATCGGTTAGGGACACAAGACACAATAGTCAATGACATAGTAATCTACTATTTGATAAATCAAAAAGACTTCACCTTCTGGGATAAGAAATCACTATTTAATGAAAACTACTGGGAAAACTGGAAAATAGCATGGCAGAAACTAGGCATAGAACAACATCTTATACCCTATGCCAAGATAAAGTCAAAATGGGTACATGATTTAGACATAAAGACTGATACTACAAGCAAATTAGGAGAGCAAGGAATAGTTTACTTGTCAGATCTGTGGAAAAGAGAAGAATTTATGACCTAACAAGAGATAGAGAACATTATGAAATGCAAAATGGATGATTTTGATTACATTAAATTCAAAAGTTTTTGCACCAAGTCAATGCAACCAAGATTAGAAAGGAAACAGGAAGCTGGGAAAAAATTTTTACAGCCAGTGTCTCTGATAAAGGCCTCATTTCTAAAATATATAGAGAACTGAGTCAAATTTATAAGGATACAGATCATTTCCCAGTTGATAAATGGTCAAAGGATATGAACAGGCAGTTTTCAGAGGAAGAAATTAAAGCTATCTATAGTCATATGAAAAAATGCTCTAAATCACTATTGATTAGAGAGATGCAAATCAACACTACTCTGAGATATCACATCATACCTATTAAATTGGCTAACATGATCAAAGAGGAAAATAATAAATATTGGAGAAGATGTGGGAAAATTGGAAGGCTAATGGCATTGTTGGTAGAATTGTGAATTGATCCAATCATTCTGGAGAGCACTTTACAACTGTGCCCTAAGGGCTATAAAACTATACATTCTTTTAACCCAGCAACACCATTTCTAGGTCTGTATTCCAAAGAGATCATAAGAAAGTGAAAACACACATGTACAATCACGTAGAACCACACGTATAAAAATATTTATAGCAGCTCTTTTTGTAGTGGCAAAGAATTGTAAATTGAGGGGATGTCCATCAGTTGAGGAATGGCTGAATGAATTGTGGTATATGAATATAATGGAATACTACTGTGCTATAAGAAATGATGAACAGGCAGACTTCAGAAAAATCTGAAAAGACTTACATGAACTGATGCTGAGTGAAATGAGCAGAACCAGGAGAACATTGTACACAGTAATAGTCACTGTGTGACTGACTTTGATAGACTTTGTTCTTCTCAGCAATGCTGCAAGGATCACTCCAAAAGACTCATGACGGAAAATGCTATCCATGTCAAGAGACGAACTTTGGAGTCTCAATGCAGATACTATTTGCTCCATTTTTCTTTTATTGCCTTGTTTTGTTTCTTTCCTGTGGTTCTTCTCAGCAATTCTAATTCTTCTTTACAGCATGACTAATGTGAAAATATGTTTCCTGTGAATGTGTAAGTAAGTAGAGCCTATATCAGATTGCATACCTTCTTGGAGAAGGGGTAGGACAGGTAGAGGGAGAAAATTAAAAACTCAAAATCTTGTGGAAGTAAATGTTGGAAAATAAAAATTAATTAATTAATTAAAAATAATAACTTTGAGCAGTGCTATATACATATCTGCTATGTATGTACCCTTCAAACATGTGCCCTGCTAACATAATTTTCTGGTATGTACCTTTCATGCACATTCCTTGGACAAATGTGTTCTATATATGTATGCCTTTCATACATGTTTATGAATGTTCTCTGTGCATTCTCATTTTCCCACTGGTGATATGACAGTCCATCAAGAGGTACTCTGTGTGTATTGGGAGAACTTTTAAAGTCAGTTATGATTTTATCTTTGAACTAACATGTCCTCTAGTTGATTTGTTAAAGTAAACATACAGGTGGGGGCTCATTATTATGAATCGGATTTCTAAGGGCTTATGTATAAACGGGGACCTTAGTATTATGTAGTTCCTGTGTTTATACAGAGCAAGGTACATTGTTCCTAGTTTACATCACCTATTAGTTTTAGAGTTAGACTAGAATCACTAACAACCTCTCAAATATGATCACTTATGTGACCTCCAACAGGTCCTTTAGCCTGCCTAGGCCTTCATTTCTTCATATGTAAAATAAAGCTCTTAGATTATATCCTACTTAAGCTTTCTTTCAGCTCTCCAACCCTATTACTCTTCAACTTATTTGGAATCTAAAAAGGAATGTGTTAATTCTTTATCACATCTTTCTTGTCTGGGTTGGAATCTTAAAGAGGCCTGTTCACTGAGGGTGTCATCTCATTCTAAGTGAGTATCTGAATAGGCCTTAAGAGAAAAAGACCTCCCATTGCATCCTGGGCTGTCTCCAGTCATCCTGGTGAATATCTCTGGTCAATGGATCCAGATGGCTCAGGAGGAGAAAGTGAGGCTGGTGACCTTGCACAGCCCTCCCTCACTCAAAACAAAGTCCTATGCAAGCCATTTCTCTGATGTCATGGTCTTCTTGGAAAACAAAGGACGAACACAACAACAACAACAGGAAATTTTATCTTATTGTCTTTGAAATAGATTTTGTGATTTCAAGCAAATATTTCACAAAAAAATAAACTTTATCAGACTTTCTTTTTAAAAAAGACCCAATAGACTTTTATTCTGAAAAGACTCAGAATTACTTTCCATATAGCAGAAAATGCTTCCATTATCCTTTTGGTCCTGACACACTTCCAACTTGTTAACTCTGAAAATCATTCACGTTTCTCATATGACAATTAGAGTGTTTACTATATTGAAAGGAATCCAAGGAAATGTTAAAACAAACAGACATGTAGATGGCCTTCACTCAAGGAAACATCTCTCCAACAATTGTGATTTCAGGGATTGGGGCTGTTCAGAAGCTGCTTATGATGTAAGGGTCTAAGCAATGTCAAATTGGGTCCAAATGATGATCCATCCTGCCCAAGATGCTATCCTTGCCAGTGCTGAAGGGGAAGGTTTAGGTGAAGGCCTGGTAAGGGGGTCTTTATGTAGCTAACCAAAATGAAACAACAAACACCAGCGATGGCAACGGCTCACATTGACAGCGCTTTGAGGTTTATAAAGTGCTTCCTTTCCAATCTCCCTGTGAGGCAGGTAACATAAGCATTCATATTTCCGTTGCACAAATTAGGAATCCAGAGAGTGCTGGTGACTTTTCGAGAATCATACAGTAGAACTGAAATCCAGCCTTTCTGATTACAGGCCCAGAGTTTGCTATCCAGCACCATACTTCCTCATAGAACTCAAAAGGTCAGAGCGGTAGCTCAAACATATCCTGCCTTGTTCTTCATTAAGGTCAGAGTTGGGGTGCCAGCTTCTTCTGATTTCCCTCATTGTTAGTGATAACAGCTTCTTTGGATCGCCTGATAATTATTTATCTACCTGTTTTTCTTTCTGGTTTCTTTTGTTTGCCTATCACATTTCATGTGCTTAATTAATGTTTGTTTATTTGAATTGAATCTTAGATTCCCTTTATTTCTATCCATTTATATTTCCTTATTTCTATTATGGGCCCTTCACACATATATCTACCTGATTTACTTAACCCATGTCTGAACCAGTTTCTAATCTCAACAATTACAACCTCCAGGAACAATAAATTTATCAAGTATAAAGTTCAAGGGATAAAGTAACACTTCCTCTTATTTTTTTCTTAAAATTAACTCCTAAATTGTTTGGCATGATTGCACATGAATAATCTATACCAAATTGCCTTCTCAGGGAGGGAATTGGGGAGGAAAAGAGGGAGAGAATTTGGAATTCAAAATTTTTAAGAAATGAATGTTAAAAGTTTTGTTTACATGTAAATGAGAAAAAATAAAATTAAAATTAAATGTAAAAAATAGCTCCT
Organism: Notamacropus eugenii; assembly: GCF_028372415.1. Lineage (NCBI taxonomy): Eukaryota > Metazoa > Chordata > Mammalia > Diprotodontia > Macropodidae > Notamacropus > Notamacropus eugenii. The sequence continues at coordinate 172,382,418 of NC_092873.1, read as the reverse complement.
TAGGCAGCTAGTGATAGTCATATAAAAAATAAAAGAATGTCAATGAATATATTTATATATATTCAATATATTTTATTCAATATATTCTTTTCAATATATATGTTCAATATATATTCAATATATTTAATGCAAAGAAGAAAAGAGGAGGAAGATATAGACATATAGGAGAGCACTGAAGCTAATACATTAGATTCATTATATTACTTAAAAATATAAGCCATAAATAATAGAAATTCACAGGTTCACATATAATATTCTTATTCTATTTTTTTAAATATAGAAATATCACGTTTTTTAGTGTTTGTCAAGTTCAGAATAACAAAAAAAAGAAATTACTAAATCTTTAAAAAAGAAACATCCAACTGTTCCTGTAGTATGACTTGTGAAAATCAACAATTTCCTTTTAAAATTTTAATTTATGTAAGCTAAAACAGTCTCAAAGTAAAAGAATCAAATCAAATACATGACTATATAGTAGGTCACTATATAGTCATGTATTTGATTTTGAAATTTTTATTTACATAAACACAGTATTTCCACTAAAGTCTATTGCAATACCTCACCATAATATATGAAGGCAACCATGAGCGCTTGAATGCTAATAAAAAACCAAGACAGGTATCAAAGGCCACTTCTGGCCTACAATACTCCTGAAGGTAGCCCCAAACTGATTAAAATTAAACTGGAAAGTACTTAACAAAATAAATTAAAAAACAAAGACCCAATGGATAATGTTAATATCTAGTTTTCTAAATCTATATGTGGTCTGCAGGGATCCTTATGTTGGGTTTAATGGATGCTGTTTCTCTTTGAGATTGGCATGACTGCTCTAGATGATCCTACCAAGCTAGGAGAGGTCTGAGTAGGGCTGGCCAATAGACTGTGTTTTTTATCGAATGAGCAATTTAACCAAGTTTGGAGAATCTTATCCCCAGGTATGCTGAAAGACCGAACAGTAGCTCTTAAAGGTTGTTAACTCAAGTCAGAAAGACAGTAACCTGTATTGGGTGTATATTTTGATGTATTCATAAACTTAAACCAATCAGAAGCAAAATAGTGAGATTAGCCTCTGTCAACTTCCATCTACTCTGTATTTATTTTCTATGTCCTGCTATATATATATACATACATATATATATACATATATATTCATTCATTCATTCATTCATTCATTCATCCATTTATTTATATACATTGTCTTCCCAATTAAAGTATAAGCTGAATGAGGGCAGGGAATGTTCTTTGCTTTTTCTTGGTATCTCCTGTGCCTTTGTAGTATAGTCCCTGGTATATAGAAAGCATTTCATAAATGCATTTTGATTTATTGATTGTTTTTATATCAATGTTCCATATGGCTCAACATAACTTCTGGTGCCATATTTTCTTTTGGCAGAAGAAAAATCCAGATTAATAGATTTTTATAGTGTATTAAAGAAATCTGAACCTGTGAATCCATTAGTTTAGGGAGCTCCCAATGTATGAACATCTCTCTACCCGATGTAAATTAGCAAATAGTCTAAAAATTATTATTGTAAAGAGTCCTTTGGAGCACTGCGAGGCTAAATGACTTGCCCATTGTCACACAGCAGGTAGATGTCAGAGACAGGAGTTAAGTTTGTTGACATCTTGATGCTAAGGCAAGCCTCCTATCTGCCACACTGCTTTTAATAGCTATTCCTGTTGCATTAAAACATTAAAAAATATTTAAAAATCCAAGTTAACAGACTGCTTCTTTCAAACAATAACTGAAATGATACGTTCTAGCACAATAATAGAATTCAAGATGCAGTGTTAATAGGATCCAACCTAGATTTATAGGATTTTTTACAAGCCTCTTTTGCTTGGACCACTGGATACAAATATCATGAAGGTATTCATTACACATTTAAAAAACCCAGAAAATATCAGCTTCAATTACAAAATTAAAGCTAATATAAAAATGGTACATCATTTAACTATGTAGGCCAACTTAATAAGATAAGAAGCTTTGCATTTTGTCCAAAAAGCCAATAAACCTCGTAAGATTGTAGTTTATGACACATTGGCCACTTATAATAGAACTCCAAAGTACGTTTTGTAGTTAACATAACATGTTACCTCTAGGGCTTATTAATATCAAAAAGATCCTCTCTCATCAATTTGTATGGAAAACAAAAAAAGGGTATCATACATTCTCCAAACACGTAGAGACCTCATGCCATATTTTTTCCCTCATAACACTATTATGAAATAAATAACTGAAATGGGTATTTAAACTTATATTAGGTTAAATTTATATTTATATTAATTTTACTTGGGGAATTTTGTGAATTAATGAGCACATCCTAATTCTTTAACTGATGTATGTATGTATGTATATATGTATGTATGTATATCAAGAACACCTCAGTTCAAATCTGGATGTAAACAGTCATTAGCTGTGTGACTCTGAGCAAGTCACTTTACCCGTTTACCTCAGTTTCCTCATCTGTATAATGAACCGGAGAAGGAAATGGCAAACCACTCTACTGTCTTTGCCCAGAAAACCCCGAGTGGGGTCATGAAGAGTTGAACAGAATTGAACAACATCAAATCACAAACGTATGCAATCCCAATCTCTTTCCTTCCTGCTTTCCCTGTCTATTCTTTTTTAAAAAATAGACTTGACTTCATACTCTTTCTATCTCACCCTCACAGAAATTTCACATTCTGTGAAAGACGCTGTAGACCCAGTCACTCTATTCATTGTTGATTGAGTGTCCTCTCCTTTCCCCTGATGTGCTCAGCCAGGAATAAGCATACCCCTCTGTTTCCCCATTGACATTTCCAGACCTTTCATATACCGCCTTTCCTACTTTGAAGTTCACCCCCTCCATCTGTATCACTCAGTTAAAATCTTTGTGGCTGAAATCTATTGATTTACAGGGTTTCTCTCTCTTTCCACGGAGTTCACTTACGTGGTTCACATTGTTTCTTTCCAGTCCTGCCTGTGTTCTCACGCATGGGGACTCTATGTTCATCTTGATATTCCTTCAAAGACTAATATTTCAGTTCATCAGTCTCCTCAACAACCATGACTTACTGTTCTGGAAGGCTTTTTAAAAATTTTAACTAGCCAGTGCCTTATTTTAAATGCTTGTGACTGATCTCATCACCTAAGTTGCTATTTATTTACATATTTCTATCTGTACAAGTGAGGCTAAATTATGAACTTAAAGTGAACCTCACATCTTTGGAGATATCTTTCCTAAGTAGAAGAAACTTTTGTCTTATGATTTTTATAGTCCTTTTTTTCTTGAGCATTGTCCTTGGTTTTCTGTGAAACAGCTACTTATAACCTCATACTTTTTACACTAAACATTAATATCATTTTTTTCTTCCTTTGTATAAGGTGAGGATATTTTGATACATCCTTCTCTACCCCATTCTATCCATTCTACTCTACTCTAAAATACTAATCATTTCTTCTAATGTTAGTTTCAAGATAATTATTACCCAAAGTAGGTAGCTTGTCCACTCTAATATAATTAATTACTCCCAAGGTCACTGAATATATTTCATCCTTATAACTCTAAACTGCCTATCATGGGTATAGGTATTACAGATCAAATCCCTGTTTGTCAGATAATAGTCACCTGAAATTGAGGTTACCATAGATGTTCAATATGAGCTACATAGACCCTGGTCCCAAATCTTTACTGCCAATTGCAAATCAAGACTACTGCTATGTTAGAAGTGGATGTTTCCCTTTTTCATAGACAAAAGCAATCCAGTCTCAATTTGCATTGTTATCATTCATCATGAGGCTGTCACACAGATGATGGTGCTAGCATTATCTTGTCAGTTGCTGGCAGAAAAGAATATGTCCCATAGTTAAAAGTACCTAAAGCGGCCCTGGAAGCTTTCATACTCTCTTCAGTCCCAAAGCATCCAATATATAGTTGGTCATAGCATATCAATATGCCCCAATGAAATATGTATAAATTTTGCCTTGAGTTTTGCTTTCACTTCTTGGTGATACAGCAGTTACATTGATTACTTAACTGTCCAGTTAGAGAGCATTTTCTGCTAAGTGTTTGGAAATGCATTAGAGATACTTATCACTTCCTTATCCCTGAAATCTGTCCTTCAGATTCAGGATACCTATGTTTTCAGTATTCTTTGGCCACCCACAGGCAGTGATTGCATCTCAGATCACACAAATACCTATACGATAATACCCAGTGCATGATTTTGAAATCAGAAATTTCCAGTTATTCACAATCACTCCTGTGCTTTTTTTACTTCTATGCCTCTCTTTCTAAAAAATGTTCTTTATTCTTATCACATCTTTCAGTTCCTTCACTCTCCCCATTTTCCCAGTAGATTATCTTTACTCTTTTAGCTTTTCTTAAGTCAGTGCTTAGAAAACTCTCTAGTACATAGTAAGCATTAGTATATGTTTGTTGTTATTCATGATGACGATGATGATAATCTATCCTTTCTTTCATTTCTTCATAGTCCTGACCCTATAGTTAAGTAGTCCAACAGTGTATCCCTTGCATACCTTGTCTAATTGCAATTCACACTTCCAATAATTACATCTACATTATACCCAACCATTTGTATTTTTTACCAGTTATTGAACGTTTCTAGGCAAAATCAGACCATCATTCTGCTTGGTTCTATTATCTAACTCTACTTATTCCTTAGGGCTGCATGGCATGACTTTCAATTGTTTCTAGATTGACTTTTTATCCTACTTCTTTCAGTAACTCTTCTAAACTCTTTCTTTTCTTCTCAAACACTCTATAATACCCTCTCATCTTGTCACATCTCATCTCTTCTCTCTTTTCTCTTTTCCTCTCCTCTCCACCTTTTCCTCCCCTCCCCCTCCCCTTTCTCTTCCCTTCGCTTCCCTTCCCTTCCCTTCTCTCTCTCTCTCTCTCCCTCCTGCCCTTTCCTATGTCCTCATGTTCTACTTTAGTAAATGCTTAATAATGTCTTCTTACTGACAAATAAATGAGAAAGTAGATACTATCTCCATTATCTCATTCTTTTCTCCACATTATACTTCAGATCCTTCTAAGTTTTTATCCTTCCTCTACTACCACAGAAGACACAGCCCTTCATGTCACAGCTTATCCCTCTATATTGTCCCTTGATCCTAATTCCCTCCTGTCTCCTCAATTTGTTTGCCCCATCATTCCATCTTTTTCCTCTAATTTCCAATTTCTTCCTGTCTGTTGACTCTTTCCCTGATGCCTATAAATATGCTCTAAGAATACTTTATTTGACCTGACATAACTCTTCTGTTTCACTGTCAGATTCCCAGAAAGAATTATCTAGACTCATTACCTTCACTTCCACATGTCTTAGTAACTTCTCCTATACTGTGGAATCTGAATCTACCTTCTGTTCACAAATTAACCCTTAACTACTAAATCTGGTGGCCTGTTTCTCATCCTTGCTGATCTATCTTCAGCTTTTGGTGTCATCTTTTTAACTTAGAAAGTTTCTCTTCCTTTTACTTTTGTAACAAAGCTCTCTCCTGGTACTACTTCTACCTGTCTGACATTTTCTTCTAAGTCTCCCAATACTGGAGCATCCATTTAATTTCATGAAGTGTTTATTAAACACCTGTCATGTGTTAGGCATGCTGTTGGATGTGGGGAATCCAAATGTAAAATCAAAAAGAATCCCTGCCTTTAGGAGTTGACAGTTTTCTGGAACATGTATGTTGGGTGTTTGTGTATAAATTAATATAATACGTATAGAAAGCGAATATATAGTAATACTAGGAAGAAGCAGAAAATCAATCAATCAAATCACAAGCATTCATTAAGTGCCTACTATGTGTCATGAAGTAGATTAAGCTGGGGGATACAAAGGAAAAGTGAAGCAGTCACTGATATCAAGGTGCTAAAGGCTAAGATTTGAGATGCATTTAAAATAGATACAAAGAACCCCTTTAAAGGAGAAGGCTATAGAAGTTGGAGGAGAAAGAGTAGGGTAAGGAGGAAGATAGGCAGGAAAAGCCTACTGTAGAAAGTGCTGCTTAAACTAGCTTTTGAAGGGAAGAAACTGTGGATTCCAAGAGGCAGAACTGAGGAAAAACATTCTAGGTATAGAGTACAGCCAGTGCAAAAGGCATAGAGATAGGAGATGAAGGGTCATGTAAAAGGCACAGCAAATAGGCCAATATGACTGAAAAATGAGAAGACAGTGATATATAAGATTTAAAAAAGTAAATCAGAATCAGGTTATGAAGAATTTTAAATGCTAAAGAGATGAGGTTATACTTGATCATAGAGATAAGAGGGAGCCAGTACACTTTATTGAGGGGAAGAAAGTAACCTGATCAGATTTGGCAGTTGTGGGGGAGCAGGGTAGGGAACAATTAGAGAGGGGAAAGATTTGAGGCAAGAAAAATAAGTAGCTATTGTATTACATGATTTAATACGTATACTTGGTATCAGTGTTTGCTTTCTCAATGGATGGGGAAGGGGCTGGAGAGAGGGAGAATTTGACACTCAAAATTTTTTTAAATGTTCAAAATAAAAAAAAATTTAAAAGATGTTTTGCAATAATCCAAATGAGTGACAACATCCTGAACTTAGGTGATTGCTACGTGAGTGGCAAGAAGGGAAAACACGTGAAAAAATATTTTTCAGATTGAAATGATAAAATTTGGCAACTGATTTGATATATAAGGAGTCACGATGACCCTGAGGTTATGAACCTGGAAGTTTGGAAAGATAGTGGTTCTCTCAGCAGTAATAGGAAAGTTGGTAAAAGGAGAGGGTTTGGGGGAAGGATAATGGATTCTGTCATGCACGTTGAGTTTGAGATGCCTACCAGGCATTCAGCTGTAAATACCCAATAGGCAGGTCGTGATATGGTACTGGAGCTCAGGAGGGTAGGCTTAGATGAATAGCAGGATATTGGAAAGACCATTATTCTTCATAATTCACAGTGCTGATGGCACTGAGGCTCACCTATAAGGAATGACAACATCTTGCGTTCTTTCTGTCATGATATGTTACAGCAACATGTGGCTGGGCATTTGGGTATCCTTTGAGCACTGGAGTTTATTTTATATTTAATTTTATTTCACTGTAACTATGTTAATGTAACTCTCAGTCTGTAGTTCTCCAGAGCTCTAAAATACAAGATACTGATTAAAGCATTTGGTGAAGGGAATGCCCATCAGTTGGGGAATGACTGAATAAATTATGTTATATGAATATAATGGAATATTGCTTTGCCAACAATGTATACAATAGCAGCATTGTGAAAACCAACTTTGAAAGACTTGAAGAACACTAGTCAATGCAATTTCTAGCCATGATTCCAAAGAATTAGTATTTTTACATCATTGTTTCCTGACATGGAGGTAAGGAATTAAAGGTATATAATGAACCAGTCATCTTTGGGCATGGTCAAAGGGCAGTATCTTTTACCTGACTATGTCAATCAGATACAAGGGTTTTATATTCTTTTTTTCCAGTGAAAGAGCTGTGTGTCTGTGTGTGTATGTTTGTGTGTGGGAGGTTAGAAAAAGTGCTACCAAAGTAAAAAAAAAAGAAAAAAGGATAAAAAAAGAATGATTGAAAAATTATTTTAAAATACATAGAAGAGAAGAAAATCGATGTCAGGAGAAAACATAGGCAAGCAGGACACATAATTTTCTTCTGTTTTATGATTTCTGACATCTACTTTATAAAAAACTCATCTTATATTTTGCTCATTAAGTATAGAGTCAAACACATAAAAATTTTAAAATTAAAAAAATTGCATTTGATAAGTGGTTGTATGAGTTGTCATTTATTTATACATTTTCTCAAATACTCAAATCTGAAATCTCACCAATTTGAGAGTTTTCAGGATACTTGCAAGACCAGTTTACCGCAAGCACTGATTGGCATTGAAGCCCACCTATGGGGAATGTATTAGCATCTTGAGCTCTTCTTGTTAAGAAATGCTGCAGCAAATGTAGCCAGCCTTGGGGTATCCTTTAGAGCATAAGGTTGTCAATAGTGTCTGAAGGCTCTAAGAAACTGAAGATCCTATCCAGTCATACCTGCCCATTCATATTTCCCCAAGTTTTCCATAAGGAATTTACACAACATGATGGAAACATTTCTTACTTTCTCTCAACATTTCAAGGCTACTGCCTATCCACCTGTCATACCTCATTCCTGGCACATGATTGGCCCATCTTCCCTTCCTATCATACAGTTCCTTGATAATGCCCTTTAGTCATGTTCTTACTTGAAATTCCTTGTTAATTATATTGCCCATTTACACCTACCATTTATTCCTCAAACACTTAAAATTGGCCTCTGAGCATGGTAGTAGTATAAATGCTTGCCAAAATTGCACCCACAGTAACTGATTTTTGGTAAATCACTTTTTGCATGCTATTTAACTTCTGTGCCACAGGGACATTTGGGTACCTGTTTGAATTCTGAAGATGCTTTCCTAGTAACGGTAAATTTCCCACTGCGTGTGGGAGAGAGCAGCAGTACTCTGATAATTCTGGAGATTTGACCTAGTGGCTTAGCAGCTTTTGATTTACCCAGCCCACTGTCACATGATTCTCTTTCCACCCAGCTCATGGGGGAAAATGAAGATAATCTTCAGCATAGTTATCAAGCAGAGCCTGTGAATGGTACCAGTAATTCTCACCTTGAACAATTCCCTCCATTCTTAAAATCTACATGCTACATAGGGAAGGAAAGAAACAAATAGCCTTCCCCCAGACCAGTTCTGTGCTCCAAGGAAGTTTCCGAGAAATATAGATATATGACAAATTACTTTGTGAACTACCATTGGTTCTGGTTGAGAAACACACATAGCAATCTCTGCTCAAAATTATACCTATTACAGGTCATTATCAATTGAATTTTCCAGGCAAAATAAAATGTCTAGTTATTTCATACAACTGAATTTGGCAGGCCAACTTCACCACCAATAAATGAGTAATCCTGAGAATTAAAACTAAAGGTAGGAAAAGGAAGAGAGTGGTTAAAAGGAGTGGGAAGAACTTTGGCATCTGAATCATACAAAGATAAGACTGTTGAATCATAAAATCTCAAAATTCGAAGGGACAGAGCATATCTGAGCAAGAATCCCTTCTGTAACATACTTGAGGAGTGATCAGGCAATCTTTATTAGAATTTCTAGTTGGGGACTAGGGGTGGAACGCAGTATGTCCTAAGGTATCTCAGTCCACTTTTGGACATCTGCAATCGTTCAAAATTGTTAAAAAAAAATTTCTATACATCAAGTCTCAATCTGCCTTTCTGCACCTTTCACTTATCACTCCTAGTTCTGCTCTCTGAACACTTTTTCACATAACAGCCCTTCAAATATGTAGGGACAGATATCATATTCCCCTTAGGTCTTGTCTTCTATAGGCTAAACACTAATTTCTGTTCATATGGCATAAGCTCAAAGCTCTTTACCATCTTGGTTACTCTCCCCTGGACACTCTACCTTAAAAATGTCCTTTCTAAAATACAACTCTAGATGTAGCCTGACCAAGACTATCACTTTCCCTAGTTTTTGAGGACTAGATCTCTTGTAATGAAGTCTAAGATAACTTTAACCTTTTTCATGCCATTGACATATATATCTATATCTATATAGTACGTAGCATGTATTCACATGTACACTACAGTGTCAACCAAGTATATAACTCCTGCCAAGTTGATATTGACGTATTTCCGAGTAGACCTTAGGTTGGGTCTTCCAGTAAGTTCAAAATCTATTAACTCAATTATCTAGCTCAGATATAGCATATGAAAGTATTTACTATGTGTCAAAGATTCTGTGAATATCTGATGATCCAAACAGAAAACATGGACAGAGTCTGCATTCAGACCTGAATGTGGAGAGGTTGCTGAGTGAGGATGATGGAGAGAGGGTACGGTAGTTACAAAGAGAACTAAGATATACCTATTTTTTTCCTTACTGCCCCAGCAAAATACATGTATTAAGGATAATAAAAGTTAGCCCTCATATAGCACTTTAATATTTGGAAAGTGCTTTTCAAATATTAATCTCATTTATGAAACATTAGAGAATATCTAGTATGGGGGAGGAAGATATTGTATACTCCAGAAGGAATCAATGTTCCATCAGTGCCAAGACCAGAAAAGAATAGAAAGGAAAAGACTTGGGGTGAAGGGGAGTTTGTTAACAACCAGAGATTTAGGGGGAAAAAATTCTAAAGGGCCTTCTCTGGCCTAATGAAGGGCAGAGAAGAAAATGGGTGGTGTTACTGTAAAAATGATTATCTTGCAGCTTGACTTTCTTTGATTTAGAGTTTTGTCATATTTAAACTGAATATTTAATCTGTGAATTATATTTAATTTTGAAGTAATTAATTCAACACACTTACAAGCCACAGGGAATCTGATGGTGCATGTAAGTGCTGATAGATCTCCAGAGATGAATAACTACAACTGGAAATGTACTAAATAACCAATGGCAACGACTGTATGTTTAAATTGTTTCCTTTTATTTTAAATATACCCATTACAGCAATTTGTTAGGTATGTATAGAACATTGTTATTTACATATCCAGTGTTTACTCTTTAGGGATGACTCCTAGACTAACTCAGTGAGGAGTTTACAAGTAATGCAGGAAATGAGACCCCTAGAAGGAGAGATATCTTTCGCAACAGGACTGAGAAATCTTGACAAAGGTCCATACACCTCCTGGGATCCAAGTATGCATTTCTGAGGCGAATATTGACACCTGAATAAAATGTCACAAAATTAAAGGTGTAGTAATAACTCCATTTCTTTACTAAATCCAGAAAGACCTCAATGAGCAGGATCCACCCTGCACTAAGAGTTTTGAGGAAAAAGCATTTCAGATGTCATTTCCTGCTTGAACAGAGCTTCATGTATGGATCAAACAAGTTCTCTGAAGACTAATTGAATGGTTAGATATGCTCTGGCATTTTGCCTTTCATGGCTTTTTAAAACATGTCACCCAAGTTAGCTTAGCTGCCTTTAAAAAATTATGTATGTTATGTACATGTGATTGCAACATTAGGAATCCATTGACTCCAAGGGGAAAAAAAGGAAAGATCCAGGTCATTGTTTGTTCAATGATATATACATCAGATACACTGGAGGACAGTGAAGCCCTGTCTGTATTTATATGGACAGCACAGCTGCTGACTCATCATTTGGGCTAACATTCTTCTACTGTGTATCAAACTTTTTTTATTGGCATCTTTTTTTTTTTTTTTTGGAATATTGGCTATCAGATCTCTACCTCTGATTGAACTAGTGAAAATGATTTCAACAGTAAGCTATATTCTATAAATAAATAGGATCATCCCATTTATTTTTAGATAATGTAGCAATAAGATTCTCTTCTAAAAACATAGCATTAATATAGGTGTTTTTACAATAAATTGTATGATGTTTTGGCCTCATTCAATTTTGGTCAATGACTAGTTTCCTTGGAGGGAAGATCTATACATGATTTTTTGAAAAAAAAAAAAAGAATGCTTTCAAAAATACTGCACAGGATGTTTCTATATTGGCAGTTGTCAAGTATATTATTTTCCCCAAATGCCCCTGAAAATAAGCATTTTTATTATTACTAAGTACCTCTGAACATCACTTGCGTTTTCAGGCTAGATGTCCATATCAGAAAATAACCAGATAATTCAAACAAAATCCCTGTGTTTGGCCTAAATGTCCCATGCAATGGATAGAAAACAGAGGGTTGGGTATTTCTTTCTTTCTTTGGCCCAAATGATGCTGATTGACTATATTGACTGCCATTTCTTTGTCAACTTCACATTATACTGTATAGATTTGGTTTCACATGTGTTTGTCAGTAGTAGTAAAGAAGGCCCACTTATTTTTTCCCCAATTTTAATTAATTTTTGTTTTAGGCCTTTGATTTTTGCAGGAGAGTAACACTTGTTTTTAAAGTTTCCAGAAACAATGGATTTGTAATATGGAACTGCTTAATGAGAATTATTTCTCCTTTGGTATTTCTTAATACCAAATTGCTGCAAACACATGTCCAACGTAGTATCCCAAGATGGAGGATTGAGGCAAGCTGGAAAATTTTGCACATTTCTCTGCAAAACTGTAAAAAGCCAAAACAACACTGACACTTGGTCCATTGGCATCAAAGCTAATGTTTCACATAACCAAACACTCACAATGAGCTTTTGAAAGGACTTGAGTCATGCATACACATTCAAAGGAGGAGCTTGTAGGTCATTTGGAGTTGAGTACTGGCAGTGTGTAAATGCTCCTGATAGAACATGCTGGACTCACCAGTTCTCTCTATTTCTCTATTGAATATAAACCCAATTTGAGTATCTCCATTAGTATCTCTCTTTTCCAACACTTCAGCATTCAAATGTGCATTGGTTACTAAAATAAGTCCTCTAAAGGAAAATTGATGCTCGATATAAAACAATCATGTCACCTTTAAATGTGGAAAAATACTCTACAGAAAAATAAGTAGAAAAGTAATTTCTGATTAATGTGTGGCTTTATCTTTATAAAAAAAAATCAAGATGATTAGTTAGTGTGCTTGGAATGGCCCCTGTGGACAATATCACAATGATACATTACAATCACAGTTCATATCATAACACCATCGTCACAATGTAATGAAATCCAAGTCAAAAATATTAATTTACAAACTGTACATTTGGCATCTGTTTCTGGGTTTTTTTTCAGTGTTTGCTTAAAAAAAACAACAAAAGCAACAGAATAGTGCAAGATTACAGTGCATTAACACAGCATAGTGTAAATATCACAATCATTTTGAGGATGGAAATTTTTTTTTTAAGTTTACTCATTGGCTAGATGGGTTCTTAAGTATTTTGTTTTGTTTTGTTTTGTTTTTGGTGAGTTGGACCCTTTTGGCAGGTTGGTGAAATCTATAAAACTCTTCTCAGAATGTTTTTAACTGCATAAAATAAAATACATAGAATCATAAAGGAAATCATTGACATATAATTATCAACTAAAACAAACACTTTTATGAATGCCAGGGTTAAGAATACTCTGGGCTAGACAATGGTGACACATGATGCCTAAATGTTACACAACTTTGCTTGGCTGGAGTGTGACCGAAGTTAGTGAGCTATATAAAAATCTTAATTCTCAGTGATAATGAGAAATAGAGATGAATGAAGTACATGGATAATCGCTAAGCCTCACGTGACCATTAATTTTCACCTCCCATAGTATTTCTTTTGTCAAAGTTTCTAAGCTGTGGCAAAATCAATATCACAGCCTTTCTCCCTTCCTTTCCTTATGACAAAGGCCTGAGGGTCTGATGACATGATCAAATTGTAGATGGAAAAAAAGAAAAAAAAATGAAAAATGAAGGTCCCTAGTGGTCAAGAAATTAGGTAGTCAGCCCAACCCAGTGCATCTTTAAGTATACTGAAATAACTAACAATAAGATCATAAATTTAGAGCTGGGAAGGGTGGTAGAGGTCGTCAAGCCCACAGTTTCTTCTTCCTATTTTGCAATCAAATAAACCAAGGCAGAGAGAGGTGACATGACTATTCCAAGATAGCAAAAAGGGCAGAGTCAGCATTTGAACATGGGTGATCTCAGATTTGTCTCTTTCTACTGTATCATCCTTGATCTCATTTTTTAAAATTCCATTTCTCCTTCCCTCCACTCCTAACATATGAATTCATTTTGCAAATGAACATAGCAAACGGAGGCACAACTATGAACTCAGAATTATTTACTTATTCAGAAATATTTGCTTATCCCTGAACAATTTAAATCAAGTGGTCTTTCTGTTGGTAACTGCCAAAGCAGACTGGGATATGCACCATGGAATCTGCTATAGTCCCTATGGCAGAGGAATGATTGAGTTTTATGATATTAGCTTGGGAAAGGCCATTAGAGATCATTTAGTGCAATTCTATAATTTTACAAATGAGGAAACTGAGGACCAAAGAATCTAAGTCACTTGCCCAAAGTCATATAGGGAGTTAACATCAATTGATAAACAAAACAAAAACAGATATTTTCACTCCTGTGCAGTTCTTTAAAAAAAAAAACAAACTGGTGTGATTAGAATTAGAAGCAATTTTACGACATGAGTTCAGAAAGAGGGATATAAACGTGACATGCCTTTGTTTCTTCACTTTTTCGCACATGGCTAGACTAATCCTTTCCTCTCAATTAAGTTTTGATTGAGCTACTAGCATACAATGAGTAGCAGGATATCCAATGTGAGAAAATTCAGGGCCAATCTAGTTCTTAAAAAATATACAAGAATTTAGGAGTTTCATCCACTGGTTTGGGAAAAATACAGACACAGTGACAAAATATTAATTGGTCTTTGAATGCATTAGATAGAATGTTATAGAATATGAGTGCCAGAAGGAATGTTAGTTATCAACTACTTCAACCTTATTTTGCAGATGAAGCCAGTGAGGCTCACAGAGGTTAATTAACTTGGTCAAATGAATATACAGATAGATAGGGACCTTGTTGGACCAAAGCCAGTCTCTTGACTTCTAGTCCAATGAGATTTCTACCATTCCTCTCTGCTATTTCTGTTTTTTCCTCATATTTTTTTTAATGACAACTCTAGCCCTGAATTTATCCACCTTTTATTTTCTAAAAAAAAAAAGAAAATCTTACCCAGAGATGTCTGGAGCTAGAATTAACTCATGACTCATTTCAGTGATTCAGATTCATCTCAAGAATAACATATAAATATTTTCTGACTGGGGCATGATCCAATAACATGCTTATTATTTTTTAGACATTTATTGAAAAGTCTTATACAGAACAGAGAAATACTATTTTTATTTCAGTGAATTGGCACAAATGTTGATATACACAACTCTCTCCATAAACAAAACTTTATGAAAAATTAGTACTTGTGAAAGATGCCACAAGATAGAAGACTCTAGAGACAGAAATCTTTTAGTCCAGAAATAAAACCTGAGTATTTTTTTCTACCTCCCTTATATGCCCATGGAAGATAACTTCAAGAGCTCACTTTGATATACTGAGGAATAATTCCAATTTGAAATGTTTTCTTATCTAAATAATATTACTTGGTCTCAAACACTCTGGTCCTTGTCTTTAAGTGAATTCTTTCATGAATGCTACTTATCACGATATTTGAGATACATAAATCTCTTCTCTCAAACCTGGATCACCTACTCTTTTTACACTCAGCTAATCAGATATTTTGGACTTACACAAGGGCTCTTAAAGTGAAAAACCAAAATAGCAAAATCCTCTTCATCTCATTATAGGACATGGAAGCCATTTTCCCCTCTCTAAATGATAGTAATCTCTACTTTGGCAATCTCTCATTAGAAGAGGAGGCTATCTTCTATGATTGTCTTATCGACAGCACTGATGATGGCTAATGAGGCCAATATGAGCTTGAGCACCTCTGAGGTAGCTTGAGCACATATTTGCCAGTGTAATGAGCAGTCCAGGTTGTTAATTCAGTCTTCAGCAACAATTTCTGCAGAGTCACAATTCTCTTTCTTTTACTTAGTGAAAATAGAATACAGTCATGTGTACGAGAAGTTTCCACATACATATTACCTTCTTGTACCCATCACCTTTAGAGAAATTCAGTATGACAACTGGGTCTTGTCCAGAGTGCATTTACAAGAAACACTTGGGCACAATGAATATTCACGAAGAGTATAGTGCCTATTTTGGTTTCCTATGAACTCAGGAAAAAAAAAATCAAATCAATTTTAGAACAATTTTCTGACATTTTGACTGAAACAATGAATGTTTATTTCCAGGAGTTTTTTTTTAAGGTATACTATCACTGTCATTTAGTATTTCTAGGGTCATTCCTTCCCCTCCACCATAGACATTTATCTAACTATTTCCTCATAGCCTATTGCATTTTCTTTGCTATAATACTACCTTTTAAAAAATTATCTTATTTTTGTAGTAGATTATCAGTATTCATATTTATTATGTTATTCAAGATTAAAGTGGTATTAATAAAAACTTGCTGATAACCATGTCACTTTTGTAACCTAAATTAAACATATCCCAAATACACTGGAATTTTACATCATTCTTCAGATGTCAAAGCACTATCACTATTTTTTGCTTTAACTCTATGGAAAGAAGTTTTCAGACCAATTTATAAATGGCTTGCTTAGAGCCAAGAAGTTAATCTGATTCTTCATTACATATGGGCAAAAAATAATGCCTATCTATTTATAACTGGTGATCCTTGAGTCAACAAGTTATTCTGATTTCTATGTCATATATAGAGGAAAAATGATGCTTACCTTCTTCCTAAATGATTTAGGAAACAATGTTCAGTGATGTCACCCTAAAGGAATTCAATAGCATTATCCATATACATATGCTATTTTATTTATCTATGAAATACAAAAGTCATCAATATACGTCTACCAATGCTATCTTTATTCCCTTCTTCCAAAGACAATTCCCTTGGTTTGTTAATCTTCCTCAAGCTGTCATTTTATCATCTAAGAAAAATTTTAGAGAAATGAGTATCCAGTTAACTTTTAATTATCTATATACATGAGTTTAATTAAAGTAGATTCTCAAAACAAAACAAAACAAAAACGTGCATCAGGGATTCTTAACCGTGAAGAAAAATCCATCATATATAACCCATGTGTATTTCACATAGTGGTACATCACAAAAATGGAGATGGAAGGTATCAGAGGTCATCTAGCTTCTCAATATTTTAGGTGTAAAAACTCAGTTTTAAAGGGGAGAAATAATTTACTTCCAAGGTTATCCAACTATTTAAGAGACAAGCCAGTATAAGAACCCAGCTCAAAGCTCTCTCTGCCACTTTAGGTGATACTTTTATGACTATTCCTAATGCACTTCGTTGAGAAGTGCATTTACTAGGTTTTAGAACTGAAAAGAACTTGTAGATGAGGAAACTGATTCAAAGGTTAAATGATTTGCCTGCAGTAATACAACTTCAGTCCGACTCACTCTGAAGCTTCGTTAAATTACCCAGTAGGAATGATGATGACGGTGATGATGGCAGTCATGAAATCGTGTGTAACTTCATAGTATCTCATCTATAGTTTATCTGTAAAATCCCTAATAAAATGCTTCATTAATTACTGAGTCAGAAGACATCTAGGAAAGTCCCTAAAGCTATCTGTGTATGAAATGAGAACAAAATGTCTAAACAAAAGTCTCCTTGGAAACACTGACTACTTATTTTTATGACTACCTGAACTTAGCAGACAAACAAAGTATATATAATTGAGGCAAGTAAGAAAGGACACGCCTTTTTGATGTGTGCAATTTATATGATAATAGAGATTTAGAGCTGGCAGGAGTTGCATGACTATCTTGTCCAACCTCCTGATTTGGCAGATGAAAAAACTGAGAAACAAAGAGGCAAAGTGATTGACAAATATCATTATGGATAGAAAGCAGGACGTGGAAGCAGGAAGATATGAATTCAATTCAGGTCTCAGATACTAATTATGCGACCCTAGGCAATTAATTCAACATCTGCCTCAGTTTCCTCACCTTTAAAATAGGGATAATAATAGCACCTACTTGCCAGGGTTCTTGTTGTGTGTTCGTCCTTCATTGCCAAAGAAGACCATACCATCAGAGAAATGATGACATGACTTGCACTTGACCTTGCTTTGAGTGAGGGAGGGCTGTGCAGGTCACCAGCCTCACTTCTCCTCCAGAGTCATCTGAATCCAGTGACCAGATATTCATCAGGATGACTGGAGATGACCCAGGATGAGGCAATTGGGGTTAAGTGACTTGCCCAAGGTCACACAGCTAATGAATGTCAAGTGTCTGAGGTGAGATTTGAACTCAGATCCTCCTGACTCCTGCACTGGTGCTCTATCCACTGCACCACCTAGGTGTCCCTTGTTAGGATTAAATTTGTAAAGTGATTTTCAAACCTTAAAGCTCCATGAGTGCTAGCTATTATGATTCAACTATTATTAATGGAAAAAGTAATGATATGAACCTGTTTTCTTATCATCTTTATCATATTGTTCATTAACATAGTCCTATCTTGCATAGCATTTGTGTACTGTATGTTTCCAAAGTCCTTTGAACATGGCTGATTTTACTTTGTGAAAACAGTTGTCCTGCGTTCAATAATATATAGTTAAAATATGATCCCCAGGCTCTTTTCTGGCCTTACATAGAATTATCTCCCTCTTTGTTTTCAGAATTTCATAGTGGTAAAAAGACAGTTTAAGAGATTTCCTAGTCCTTATTTCTGCCATCAAGAATGGCAAACAGAGTTGGTGCTCTTAAAATAGGAGAGTCTACCATCCTCCCACATAAATCTATTCTATTGTTATATTATAGCTTGTGTGGGCAGTTAGGTGGTACGGTAGATAGACTGTCAGGCCTTGAGTCAGGAAGACTCATCTTCTTGAGTTCATATCCAGCCTCTGAAATTTAATAGCTGTGTGACTCTGGGCAAGTCACTTAACCCTGTTTGCCTCACTTTCCTCATCTGTAAAATGAGCTACAGAAGGAAATGGCAAACCATCCCAGTATTTGCCAGGAAAACTCCATTGGGGGTCACAAAAAACAACAATCTGTATGATATGGGAGTGTCTATGATTATTCTCTAATCATGTATTAGAGGAACTTAAAATAATCGTTCAATGTCCTAAGTAGGCAAAGGGAATACTACTTTAGTCCATCATTCTGAAGTGCTTCAGTAAAACATGAACTATCTACAAGTAAGAGTTGATCTTATCCTCCCAGGGCATTGATCAGCCAAATTGATATATAACATAGTAAATAAAATGTGAAACATTACTTACATTTAGTACATGTAGATTGGAACTGTGACATTTCATTAAAAAAAATTCCCTGAAGAAATGAAAACTCATTCTTCCTTTCTGACACAAAGGAGTATCCTGTAGGCTATTTTATTATTTAAAATCATACAAAATGTTAAGCATTTTACATCTTACTGAAATTTCATTGTGAAAGTTCAGTGGATCTCAGAGACAGGCTCTAAACTGAAACTATCTCATTAGAAAAGAGATGAAACATAATTTCTCAACCATCAACCAATTTTAAGTTCTCTTCTCAGTACTTCTTCTTAATATCTTGTTAGGTAGTTTCAAAGATGGCAGTTAAATAGCTCTTTCTTCCTACCTAACATAATTTTCTGATCTCCTCACAAAGCTTTGCAAAGACCTGAGATGCAGAATGAGGACTGGGGAGGCTGAAAGTCAAAGAAATAAATGCCTGAACCAATAACTCCTATATCCTCCACCACTTGAGTTAGCTCTTAAAGTGCCATGGGTCTTCTAAGGCTCTGCAACAGATGATATTACCCAATATTCTGTTTTAACATTGGTATTTTTATAGCAAAGATCACTGTTTTAGGTTTACATTAGTCTTCCCTTCTGATTTTGTTTTTGGCAGCTTAGACTTGAGCCTGTCAAATTTATGCCTATTATGGGTTCTTTTTATATTACAGTACTGTTGGTTTTAGAAAATTGAAGTATCCTATCATTTTTATGACCTTAAAATAAATAAGATTTAAAGAAACATCAGAACACCAGAGATGCAGCTTCCATAACATTTTGGAAAAAGAACACTAAAATTCTGTGGTCTATACAACCTTTATATTCATAAAACATCTACAGCTTTTAGAATATCATTTAAAAATTAACAGTAATCAATGCCAAAGAATCAACATACCCTTCACAAGGAGGTGTAATATTAAAGGAATTTTAAACAGGCATTATTCCAGTTATTTGAGCATGAATGCCCTCCTTTGTATTTATGTTTCCCTTAATATGTATTGGTAGCACATTTAAACAAACAAGTAACATTTCCTAAAATATCCAGAAAGACAACAAACACATTTTAGATTTAGTATTTTTTCTCTGAAAAGTCAAAGTGTGTCTACATGGAGGATTCCATTTGACTAGGGCCTTCTAGTATCAATAAAATCTTTTCTTCATTTGTAGAAACTGAGGCACAGCCACACAATCAAGGCAGCATGGTTTACCAGAAGGAACAGTAGCCAAGGATTCAGGAAATCTGAGTTCTAGCTTGACTTTGCCATTTCTGAGCTATATGATCGTGGGCAAATCACAACTTCCCTGAGACTCAGTTTTCTCTTCTTTAAAATAAGAGATGATTTTATTTTTATCTTAAAATTATTTTAACATAAAAGATGGTCTCTAAGGTCCTTTCCATTTATAAAAGTCAGTGATTTCAAGAAAGAACAGAAACTAGTCCATTTTCTTTATTAGGAACTAGAAAATTGATGTTTCTAGGCTGTAGCTATGTGATTCTGCTGGAGAAAAGAGTCAATGTGAAGAAAAGATTTTGGTCCTGGTTATTTCACCACCATAAACACAGCCATAGAGGGCAACTTGCCCCAAATCAGAGAGTTAGGAGCAGACGTAACTAGAATCTAGTTAGTCCTCTTGATCTCCAGAATGCTCCACCCCACTCTGTATTTATAAGGACACCACCAATCAGCACAGATTGGATTTAAGGATATTATGTCCAGTTAATTCCCAAAAAAAGGTCAAGTTTATAGTCTCAGCCCAAGTTAGGCCTTTTTGAAAGATGCCTTAACAATCCTTCCTCTTTACATTTTAATTTTTTCTGACCTGACAAATAATGAAAACCTTAAAAAGAAATATCCAGGTTCATGTATTTTGAAATCCTGAAATAAAATAATGTGAAATTTTCTTAACTCATATGTCTAGATAGTCACTATTATCCAAAATGAAATAGTTAGAAAATAAAAAGACAGTAGAGATACTTAAAAAAAACCAAATGCCCCCCACTGCCCAAATCATAACCACCTTTAATCTCTGTATTGTTAGCTATGTAGAATGGAGAAATATACTGTTTGCTTATTAAGATGAAAACCATTCATTTAAATTCTACTCAAATAGTACATACAGATATGTGAATTGTAACTCATGGGCTGGAAAGGACCTCAATTCATCTAGCCCCATCTGTTCCTGAGTAGACTCAACATCCACGACCAAAAGTCATTCAGCTTTTACTTTGATGACCTCTAGTGCTAGAGAACTCAGAATTTCCAGAGGCAGTCCCATTTGTATTTTTGGACTGATGGAAGGAAAGCATTGTACAGCCTTCCAGTTACACATTTCTTTGGTTCCTTCTCTACAGTCATCCTCCCTTACTTGCTTCTGCTCTCTTTCTTTCCCCTTACTTATAACCTCAAAGATGACGTACCATGTCAAGTGATCACATATGACTCCTGTTTCTCAGGTGTCTCTGTAGTTCTGTAAAGCACTTAGGAACTATGGCCACAAATATGACATACAGAAGGAATACTTGAATGAAACATGGAAGAATTTTGCTCAAGTACTTCGGCCTATTCACAATAAAGATAATGCCCATTCAAATAATTTACTTATATTGATGCACATCTTTTAAATTTATTCAGATGTTATTCACATATGCTATTATAGCAAAAATATATTGGTTTGTATGTAAAAGTTTTTTACATTAAGATAACATTTATAATTATTATTGGCATGTCCTCTATACACTTTTCTTTTCCTTCTGCGAGGAAAGTCATCTTTTTTTGTTGTAATTGTTTTACCAACGTTGAAACAGTCTGGTATTTCATTTAAAAATTATTAAAATGCTATTTGTGGACCACAAAAATGTGAGTGAATAGGTTTTTCACAGTACTCCAAAATCTTATCTGCAGATCACGAGAGTAAAAATATACAGTTGCAAGTTATCATAATGAAAGAAATGGTAGGTCAGTTGACTTTCTGGATAACACATTAATAATCTGTTAGAGTTTGTTCTTTCCCCCTTTTAATACTTTAATAACTCTGCCTTCACAAACATAGTATGCAGATAAGATGAAAAGAAAGGCAACTATGCCCTTTGTTAAACTTGGGAATATAAGAACATTAATTTTAATTCAATTGTGACACACTCCTTCCTTGTTACACTGTGGGAAATTTAAACTCCAGAGGAAAGAATTAAATGGAAATCCTCAATGATGCTATAATCTGGGCTTTCATTTTCCAAATAGATTAAGCAGCTGATCAATGCAGAACCACAACAATCAAATAACAAATTTACATTTCTGACAACCTAATCCAAATGTGGAAGGAAAAACCCAACATTGATTAAAAATGATAGTAAACAATAAATTATGTTTCAGTGCAGATAATTAGCTATATACAGTATAATTTAAAATCGAGTGCCGAAGACTGCTGATGTTGATCGCTTAAACTCTGACGAAATATAAATAAGGTACCCAAGAGAGGATGGTTGAGTCAGTTGTGGCACAGAACACAGACTGATGTCTCTCTTTTTATTATCACAGCTTGAAATAGATTCCATCAGAATCTTCTCCTAAGTGTGCAAGAGATGGCAAATGTTAATTCCAAAACCATTTTTCTAGATTGCCAACAGACTTGTACTCTTGGTGTCTCTTCACATGGTCACAAGCAGAGCATGCATGTGTCTCCCAGAACCGTGGGAGATTCACTGTGAAGCTCTTCCTCCAGTTAAAGTAACTGAGGTATAACTTATCGTTTTTGTCTAGCTCCTTAAGGTATTTGGCTAGCTCACTGGCAGAACTGTAATCTTCCACATGAATAAAGGAGTCCCCTGGGATAAAATTCTCATAGTTTTCCCTAGATGGACCTAGCACAACAGGTACTGTACCAGCCACAAAAGCATTGTAGAGTTTCTCAGTGATGTAATCTTTGTGGATTGAGTTTTCAAAGGAAAGGTAAAATTTACAAGCAGATATAGTGGGAATCAAACTTTTATCATTCACATACTCTCCAAATGCTTGTCCATAGGTATGAATTTCAATGCTTTTACTCAGTTCACTGTAGTACTTGACTCTTGCATGCTCAGGATTCCAGTTACTGACAACCCAGCACACCAGCTTCTTTTTGCTTGGTACTTCAAACACAAAGGAATTTGTGCTTACTGTCATGAAGCCATAAGGCACTTGTATATCTGAGTCACGGCGATAAGTCAGAGTTAGATTGAAGAGGTGTTCAATGCCGCTTTTCTGGGGTGTGTGGGTAGGCGATTCCAAGTTCATCCAAATCCACTTCTGGAATGGTGGCCTTGCTTGCTGGGGTAAATTAGTGAGATCCCAGCTAATGTCTCGATGGTGAATCAGCACTGCATGGGATTTGTTGTAAAGGGCTCGATCGGTGGTAAGACGACACCCGTGGATGTTAAACATTGCTTGGCAGGATGAAAGGTCAAATGTCTGCCCAAAAGGCCATACCCAAATCAATATGATGGTTTCATTCAAATCATCAGTTTTGCTGGAAAAGAAATTTTTCATTTTCAGAACAGAGCTGGTTGACTCTATGGGACCAAGGATCCAGCTGTTGGTGGGCTTGATGTATATGAGCAGACATGCCATGAAACAACCCAGGATGATGCAAGTGATTAAAAATGGGCGGAAAATTCCTTTGGATGTCGATGTCATAATTTTTTCTGTGAAAGAGACAGAGAGAAAGGAAAGAAAAGTAAAAATTCAGATCAACGAATTATGATTATGTATCCTCAAAATGTACTTGATTAAAAAAACAACTGCCTTTTTTACTGTCATCAAACCTTATAGAACAAAGGTTCTTTGAGTCTACAGATCCCCAAGATGTCCAAGGATAGATTTCAGGGGGTCCACCATGAACATGGATGGGGGAAAAAATACACATTCGTTTTCACTAATCTCTAAAATCTAGTATTTCTTTCCCTTATGAATATAGGCAACAAAATATTATTCTCAGAAGGGTTTTTACCAGATTGCAAGAGATCTGTGATGAAAAAAGTTATGAACTTATGAAATGAACTATTAACAAATAAGTTATCCCTAACCCTATTTTTGGCAAGAAAATGTTTTTCCAATAAGTCTTCACCAACTCAGTTCAGAGTCAGAACCTAACATCTCTCCTAGTTTTATTTCAAGCCCAAACTCAGTATTTCAGTGATCTCTTTAGGCAAGTATGATAGGGCAAAAACTAGGGCAAATTCAATTTGGGGGTGGTCGTGATGGATAACAATGGACATCATAGATTTGGAGTTGTAAAACACCTTGGAGGTCATTGAGTCTCAACTTTTCATTTTACGGAGCTTAAATGACTTTTCCAAGGTCTCACAGGGGGCAAGTGAGAGAGCCAGGGTTTGAAGGTTCTCTGAGTTCAGATCCACCACTCTTTCCAGGCATCTGTGCCAGTCTGGTGCAGTTGTGTTAGGGGAGGGGCAGCCAACTGATCTTTGTTAACTTGGGACCTGTGAGGTTTTTTTTAGAACTGATAACTGTATTTCAGTATAATTGGTTATCTTTGTAATCCTATATATTTCATTTTATTCATTTTGATGTATTATTCCTTGAGATGGTCCATAGACTTCACCAGACTAATAAAGGAGTCCATGACACAAAAGGTTATATTTTGTAGGTAGTCCAGGACATCCTATGTCTGTGACAAATACCTTTGACCCCTAGGAAGGAGATGAGGTGACAAGAGCAGCGCAAGGAGAATGGAGTCCCCAGGATATTACACACACACACACACACACACACACACACACACACACACACACACACACACATACATACCCACACCAAAAACAATAATGGAACTTCAGTGCACTAAGAATTTCTTCAAAGTCCCTCTTGGTCTTCTGTGCTATTTAAAACTGGAGAGTTAAGACCTAATCCTGGGTTATTTGAAATCAGTGACTTGGGATTCAATAGTTCACAAGGTAATCCATTCCTAAAATCCTCTATTTAAACTTGTCTCTCCAATCTTAGGTCATTCTCCCCCATGAGCTTCTTTTACACAGTTGTCAAATGGGTCTTCCTAAAGCACAGATCAGAAAATATCTCCATCATACTATAAAATCTCCAATGACCCGCTATTGCCTCTAATATAAGATAGAAGTGCCAGGATGGATAATCAAAAGCTGGGATTAAGGCTGCTCAGAAAAATATAAATAATCTCAGATATGCAGATAATATTAATGTAATGACAGAGTAAAGAAGAATTAAGAAATCTCTTGTTGAGTGTAAGAGAAGAGAGTATAAATGCTGGTTTGAAGCTTTAACATAAAATAAACTAAAATCTTGGCAACTGGTTCCATTACTTCCTGAAAAATAGAGGGAGAAGAAATGGAAGCAGTGTCAGATTTTACATTTTTTGAGTCAAAAATCATTGCCGAAGGCAATTGCAGCCATGAAATTAAAAGATGCTCCTTAGTAGGAAAGCAAATCCGGACTGCCTACTTAAAAGCAGAGACCTTTTGACAAAGGTTCATATAGTCAAAGCTATGGTTTTTCTAATAATAGGTGGTGAAGAGTTGGATTTTTTATAAAGAAAGCTGACTCATGCAGAATCACCATTTTCACATTGTGGTACTTGAGAAGACTTTTGAGGGTCTGTTGGACAGCAAGGAGATCAAATAAGTCAATACTTAAAGAAATTCATTTAAACTACTGGGCAGGTAGGTGGCAAGTGGATAGCATGCTGGCCTGAGTTTAAGAAAGGGTCATCTTCCTGAGTTCAAATCTGGCCTCAGACACTAGATATGTTACTTAATCCTGCTTGTCTCAGTTTCCTCATCTGTAAAATAAATTAGAGAAGGAAATAAATTAGAGAAATTAGCAAAATAAATTGGAGAAGGAAATAAATTAGAGAAATTAGTAAAATAAATTGGAGAAGGAAATGTAAAACTACTATATTATTTTTGCCAAGAAAAACCTAAATGGGGTTACAAAGACTCTGGTATGACTGAAATGAATGAACAGCAACATTCACTGGACCTTTAATACTTTGACTACATAATGAGAAGATAGGACTCATTGGAAAAGACTGATGTTGGGAAAGATTGATGGCAAAAAGAAAAGGATAGCAGAGGATAAGATGGATAATGTCATGAAAACAATGAACATGAATTTGGACGGACCTTAAGAGACAGTGGAACATAAAAGGGCCTGGCCTGCTATGGTCCATGAGGTCATGAAAGTTGGATGTGACTGAACCACAAAACCTTTCTAGTCATTTTATGTTACTCCTTTCACACATTCCAACAGGCTTGCTATTTGGCCCCTGTACATGTCATTCCTCCAGCTTCTGTTCTTTTGAATAAGCAGTGGCCCTTGCTTAAGCTTAGCTTAACAACTCCCTAGCATCTTTCAAAGAGGTACTCAGCTGTCATTGCTTTCATGAGTTTTTCCCTCATCCATCAGGTATCAACATTTATTCCTAGAAATTACTTTGTATGGATCATAGGATCATAGATTTAGTGACAATACATCTTATGAGCTATTGAATTCAACCCTCTTATTTTACAGATGAGGAAACTGAGGCACAGAGAGCTTAAGAGATTTGCCCAGTCTTGTGTTGCATCCCCACTTGCATTTCATATTCTATAGCAGCTAAACTTTCTTGAAGGCAGAGATTGATTGATTGATTTTTGGTTTTTGCATCCCAATGTCTATCACAGTGCTTACAGGTGCTTACGAACTATTTGTTGAATTGAACATACTAGCAGGTAACTGATCCTCTTGGTTCAACAGGCTAATCAGGTCTTCCAGTGATGGGTTCTGGGGCTAAAGTCTTTCTAGCTTGGTAGAACTTCAACTCTGCTGACTTAGCTTTAAGACTTCTAAATCAGATGAGTCATCATACACTGCCCCCCCCCCAATATTTAATATATCTATCTATCCTAATACCTTAGTAGATGAATTTACAATAATATAAATATGGTTGTTTTGAATAAGATCAAAGCAGTTTATTTTGAATATCCCCCCCCCCCCCCCAACACATACTCCTAGGTTGGCTACCTCAGTCATTCTAGGTTCTTTCCTCTCCTTTCTATTCAATATCAAGTCTTATCTGTCCTACATGCCACTTTTTTTCCTTATATAGCAACCAGCTAGAAAAGTAGAAGGAAGGAAGGAAGGAAGGGTCATTAATCAAGCACTTGAGATGTGCCAGGGGAAACATTGGGAATACAAACACAAGCAAAAAGAATGATAGCCCTAACCTCATGCATCCTACATTCTAATATGAAGGGAGCTGAGAAGACAGAAAAGGGAAGAGGAGCTGGAAAGGGAAGGTATAAAAGTCCAGAACTTTAGGAGAGGAAGCAGCAAGAGAAAGTGAGCCTGGGTGGCTTAGGTACCACTCCAGTGGAGGTTCTGATCAGGAACTCACTAATCAGAGGAGGTACATATTAGATAACTACAGAGTAGATGCAAGGTAATCTCAGAGAGGAAAATCCTAACAGCTGGAAAGACTGGGAAAGACTTCCTACATAAGGCAGAATTTGAGTTGAATCTTGAAGCCAGGAAAACCAAGAGGCTGATGAACTGAATCTTTTACATGTGGGGTTCAGATAAATGCCATTTGAGGTTCCTTTCACATAGAATATAGAGAATTCAAACCAATTTACTTAGTTTACTACAATGGAGAAAGCACTGTACTTGGGAGTCGACTCTTGTGATCAATATAGGATTAGGCTGGATAAAAAACAAAACAAACAAAACCCACCAAATTGAAAAAAAAAACCAGTGTGACATGGGACTGGAAAAGTTTCCCTCATTTTCTGGAGACAGTTTCCTTAGCTACAAAAATAGGGATAATAACACTGGAACCTTTTGTTCCTGGTGTTGTAGGAAAAGAGCCCCTAGTAATTCATAGATCCTTTAAAGGCTCAGTTCAAATTCTACTATCTGTCCTTATTCACCCAGTTGTCAGTATATCAGTGCTCCTCCTGAGCCCAATTTACTTGATATGTATTTTATTTATTATCTGTATACAATGTCTCTCCATTCTCATCTATAATGATATCTTTGCCCAGAACCTACAGATTACATGTCTGGCAAACTTTTAAATGGTCTATATAAGCTCTTATTTAGAGAATTAAACAGTAATAGAAGAGGAACAAGCATTTATGAAGTCCCAGGTACTATCCATCTGCTAAATGATTTGCAAATATCTCATTTTATGAAGAATAACTCAGCACAAATGGAGATTTAGTATACTTTCACTCTATGGTAAGATAGATTCTCAATTCTTTTCATATCTTGCTAATAGTCCCTTTGCAGAATTTTCTAGTGTTGAATAAAAGGGGAAAAAGAAGTACAGTTATCCCTTCCACATTACAGGGAATAAGGGTGTGGTGTCCTTATGATCTGTAAAATTCACATAGAATGTTTTTGGCCTTCTCTTCATACCAGAGAAGCATTCTGAATTATTATGGCACTAAAAAATGAAATGTATTGATATTATACAATACTATGAATATTTTTATGCATTTCTTAATTTCTAAACTTTTTCTGTGTTGTCTGCTGGCCTTCACTGCAGCTTCCACAGAATTTCTTCCAAATTCCCATTTGATTTCATATGCCAACCCATGGTATATCAAAATCATGATAGAGAAAGTTGAGATGTGGAAAGGATAACTGTAGATCTTTAGGAAGGGAATTATATAGGGAGGGGGAGAAGAGCGAGATGAAGTCTTCTTCAGACTTTATTGTAGACAACTTCCCGAAAAGGAATAGGTAAGATCTTATTCTAATACTATATCTAGGAAAAAACAAATCAGTATTATTTTAAAAAAAAAACCCTGCTTTATTGTAACATCATATTAAGTAGGTGGGAATTTGACCATTTAATCAGATAAATAGCCAAAGGACCAGAAATGAATGACTGGAAATAAAGTTGGAAAGGGGTGAGAAGTCCAACTGGCTTCCACAATTAACAGTACATACTGTCTTATTTATTTCTGTCAGGATACTAGTGGGCTATCTGAGCAAAGCCCCAGATATCTGAAATTAAAATTTAAGAAAACTCAGTTGTTTCTAGCCCACACTTTAAAGGAAAAGCAACTCCATTTGGGAGATTCCTAAGAGAAAGTAGAGCACCATGAACTTGGAAAAGCATATGTCTTTGGAAAAGCAGAGGCACAGCAACAAGTCAAGGAGATCTTTTCGAAGTACATGAACACTATATAATTTGCAAGTTTCACCTCCTCTAAGTTATTGCTATTCATACTTACTACTGGACAAAATTCAACATTATGAACATGATATTAGTCAAAATGTTTACTTTTGACTTTTATACCTATGATTGATCTGACTTTGAAAAAGATCTTTTCACTCTCTCTGGTGGAAAAAGGGAAAAGATTGTATTATTTAAATTGAATTCAATCAAAGCATATTAAAATATTTCCCAAATCACATACTGTGGCTTAAATGAATTTTCTTTAATGCTTAATGATTATTTCTGTTGGCTCTACTGCTGACCTTCTGTTTTCTGCCTTAAAGGAACTTTTTGGGGTTCAGTAGAACAGATGACAATTTTCAAATATAGACAAATCTCGGGACAATAATTCATTATTAAAAATTCCCAAAATACAGAAGGGAAAATACTGTGAACAAATAAAAAACAGAAACATTTTAGCCATGAAGAGTCCCTGAGACAAAATGTTAAAAAAACAAAGTTTCAAATATATCATGATTAGAGAATTCATCTTTGCTTTCTGTAATTGGGTCCCTAGAATGCATGGATAGATATCAGGAAAGAAAAACCCAAAGGACAAACTGTCAATACATTAAAAGCCTATTCTTTTTTTGAGGGGATACACGATATGCAAACGGAAAGCCTCACCACTGTTTGAATTTTCTTTTTTTGTGTGCTGTAACCATAAGTCCCTTTGAAGTCTACCAGACTTGGAAACTAGAACACTGCTGGCCAGTTTCCTGACAGAGCCGTATGGCTTAATTTTCTAAAATCAGAGAATTGAAAGCATTAACATTAGTAAGTGTTAATATTCTCCTTAATTTCTTAATGTTTTATAGGAGTATAGCTCTACATTTCATTTTAATTTTCTAGCTTGAAGTTATCTGTAGCTTGAGACCCTAGGGGGAAAAAAATCACTTCCTTAGATTTCCTTAGGAATTCCTTAGGCTCTAGAAATCAAGTAGTCTACTCCAGGTCACACAGATGAGGAAACAGAGTTTCATAGAAGTGAAATGACTTGCTCAGATTCACTCTAATAGCAATTAAGACAAGTCCTCTGGCTTGGTCTTGGGTTCCTTCCTAGGCTTCTCTGAGGACTTCTCTATTTTGTTAATCCTTTTCGTTACTTTCTTCAAATGCCTTCCTCACTAATCCCAGGAAGGGTTTTTAGCCTTATCCACATCTGGGTTCAAAGAGGCACCAATTCATGAGCAAGAAACTCTTTGGAATATCATCACCATCTTATGCACCAGAAAATCATGATGATAAGTTAGGTCCATAGAGTTAGAAATGGAAAGGACCCCCAAAAGGCCATTTTGCGCATTCCCTTCATGTACAAATAAGGAAAGTGAGGTTCATGGGGATTAAGTAACTTGACCCTTAGAACCCTTATCATTCTAAAGGAAGGTCTTAACTATTAGATCTACAATTTTTATCAAGTCTAATTCATTTCATGAGTACCTCTGGGTAGTCCTGGAAGTGTTCTCCTACATAAATTGGTACATTTTCTCTTAATCTTCTGAGTCTTATTTCACCTTCCAGTTCCAGGATGACATCTCCTTGGTTCTGACACAGCTCAAATGCCCTCTTCTTTGCTTTCTCTCAGGTCCAAAACTACACAAATTGCCTTTGGTCTGTGATCTCTCCCTTCACCCGCTTTGCAAACTCCAAAGCTCCTTTCTTTGGAACGATTGAATATTCACACTTTGAACTCACTTTTCAGCTCCCGGACTTGATCTGCTTCTTTCCCACTTATCTCCCCTGTTGCTCTCTCTCTTCTCTTTGCACTCAGTCTGAAGCACCCAATCTCTACAGCTCTCTATTCACCTCAGCGGTTTTATTTACCTGCCTCTGCTCTGCTTAAAGCAATCAGATCTGGCACCAGGCCCTAAGTAATCTGGTCCATGTACCACACAAAGACAATGTGGTTGTAGCTGTACGGATGAAATATTTCCTTACAGTGATTTTTCAGGGCCTACTTTTTGACTGTCAGGTAGTCATCCATGAGCATTACTTTTACACACAAAAGTTATAACCTTTGTTGTCATAGCCTTTTCATACTGGAGTCAGCCAGGAAGGCACTGCATCTTTGGAATGTACCTGGGAGGTCATGGAAGAGAGGACGGTTTTCTTTCTCACCTCAAGGGAGTACAAGTTATGTATACTTCCAAAAATAAAGAGATTAAAACTGCCCTGAAGTCAACAGAAATAACAATGAAGGCCCCAGGGAATTTTGTCTTCTATCTCCCATGGCTAGGCAGATATAATCTTTCAGGAGGTCCTTTTATGGGATAAATTCAAAGTTTTTTAAAACAGGTCCACCTTATTTGAAATTCATACTTTCAGGCTGGATTCCTTTCAACTGAATTAGCAAAAGCTACATCCTATGAAGCACACCTGCCTGGTTAGGACATCTCCTCCATTCATCCATCTTCATTTATCATGATGATTTCTGCTACAATTAACTCATCATCAAGATTTATTACCACAGGCAGCCTGTGTTAGTTAGAGTGGTCTGTTTCTTGTCTTAGTCACCTTATTGGCAGTCCCGGTTCTTTTTCTTTTGTAGTATTCCCTGTATCTGGAATTTCTATTCTATTTTCCATGAACAGAACAGGCTCCGCTCTTCTCTCTAATTTCTATAACCACTCCAGTTATTACTGAACTTCCTCTCTTTTGAATTAAGTCTGTACTTCGCAATTTAATGCCTAATTCCTGTATATACTACCTTGTATTTCTTAATTACAGAATCTCAAGAATCAAAGGGAGCTAAGACTTCATCTGTCCCAACCCATGCTCTAATACACTTGAATCTGTGATCACACCAGTTTAGTAGATCCAAAATCATACCTCATCTATGTGTACCCTTCCTGTGTGACTTTTATCTCCGTCATCCTATAAATTTTCATTGGAGGGTCTACCAAATGTCTTGGAGGTGCTCCTCGTCTGCTCCAATATGATAAGTGAAATATTCTCTTGGCCATGTCATTACTCGCTATCCAATTCCTGTTCATCTTTGGAGTTCCTTTTATTATATGCATACATTACTATTGATTACATGTTGCATCCTGCTTCCAAGCAGTCCCCCATTGTTCTCTGTGTCAAACTTATTTTTTATTTTTCAAAAGCAGTTGTGGTCCATGTTTCAGACTTATAAAACAAAGTCATTCCAATTCACTCCTGTTCAGAACCAAGTATTCCCAGTACAACATACATGGGAAAATTTCTTTTTCTTAGCTAATTTTTTATTTTTCATTTTTTAACACAGTTTATAATAGATAAAACAATACAAACTTTTGGTGAGGTGATACTTCTTTTTAAAGCATTTACAATATGAACCACAAAAGAATTTTTTTTAAACATTAACCAACTGAGACACAAATAATATTTAAGTTGCTAACTTCAGAAGCTCTTGACCTAATTGTCTTCACAGTATTGCTAAGAATTAAAGAACCCTAACTTGTTGTTGGTCTAAAGTTCTATGCCTAATAGCTTAATTTTAGACTTACCCTCGGATGTTCCCCTACCAATAATCCGTAACTGAATAGATCTGATATTAAGCTTGCAAACCTTCTAACTATAGGAAATTGCCACCAAGAGTAGGGACATTGCAGGGAAACAATATCTCCCCAAATTCATGTCAGTTCCAGGCAGGATTAGATTATCCACTTGCATTCAGTCAGGCTTAAGTTCTGCCAGGTGTCATTGGGGAAATTAAGTCAGGAGAATCCTACCTCAGCCCAGGCTGAACAGCTGCTGGGAAAATGGGAAAATTTCTTTTGAAAATCTGGACTCAAGGGAACCCACTTCCTCTGAAGAAAGTTTGTTCAACTTCAGAAATGCTCTAAAGGTTGGGAAGATTGTCTTACCAAGACCCAATTCAATTCTTAGCACCTCTCATCTACTGCTTTTTAAATTGTTCCTGGGGGCTGAAGAATAAATCTCATATCACTTCCTTGTGACAGTCTTTCATCTATTTAAACACTGATATTGCCTTCTCCACACTAAATGAAATGATTCTCTAATTATGGCACCTGGTTTCCTCAAAAAACAAAACAAAAGGTCATAGACTTGAAGTCTTTAAGAACCTTTACCTGATTTGTCTATCATTCACAGCTCTAACAGAATATGGAGCACTTAATAGATACTTTTTGGTTAATTGATTGATTAATTTAAACCTAGAAGAAAGTGCTGAATACTTTGTCCCTACCTAAACTGATAGGATTCCTATTGGCAATAAGCCTTAATGGTGCTTCCATTCGTTCATTCATTGAATGCTCTTCAGCAAATGAGATACTTGTAAATCATTTAACAGATAATGCCTGGCAAATTTATAAATTTGCATTTATAAATGCTTGTTCCCCTTCTATTATGGTTTAATTCTCTAAATAACAGCTTATTTTTTTGCCCAGGATCAGATGGCTAGTAAGTTTCTAAAACTGTATTTGAAATCCGATTTCCCAAATTCTAGGACCAGCACCCTACCTAGTGTGCCTGGGAGTTAGTTATCAGGCCATCTCTAGTCATCCTGATCTGTATCTGGCCACTGGAGTCAGATGGCTCTGGAGGAGAAAGTGAGGCTGGTGACTTTGCATACCCCTCCCTCACTTAAATCCAATTCACTTGTAAGTCATGGTATCATCTTCCTGATGTCATGGTCTTCTTCGTGAATGAAGGACCACCACCACCACCACCAGTTTATACTTCTATGCTATTTAAAAGTTTAGCACATACTCTATCATGCAATCTGTAGGTTCTGGGTAAAGATATCTTCATTATCATCATCACCATTATAAGTGAGAATGGGGAGACAATATATAGAGATAAGTAAATACAAAAGGATATCAAGTAAATTGGGTTCAGGAGAAGCATTAATATACCAATAACTGGGTAAATAAGGAGAGATAGTATGATCTGAGTTGAGCCTTTAAAGGAACTATGAATTACTAAGAGCACTTTTCCTCCAACACCAGAAACCCAAAGTTCCAGTGTTATCATCCCTATTTTTGTAGGTAAGGAAATTGACTCAGAAAGAATGAGGGAAACTTTTCCAGCCTCATGTCACACTAGCTGTGTGATAGGAGCAAATCATTAAGTCTCTCTAGTTTTCTCATCTATAAAAGACAGACAGTACTTTACTTCACAGAATTGTTGTAAGAATCACATGCTATGATGTAAAGTATATGAAAGCACTTTGTGAATCATCAAACAATTATATAAATGTTATTATTAGAATAAACTAGGTGAACAATAGTGCTAGGGGCATAGTGGATAGACCATCATGTCTAGAGACAGGAAGACCTGAGTTCAAATGTGACCTCAGATACTTATACTAGCTATGTGACTCTGGGCAAGTTACTTAACCCTGTTTGCTTCAGTTTCCTCATCTACAAAATTAACTAGAGAAGGAAGAGGCAAACCACTCCAGCATCTTTGCTGAGAAAACCCCAAATGGGGCCATTAAGAATTATACATGACTGAAATAACCGAACAAAGGTGAATAATAACAAGTAAATACTTATAAAAATAGTTGAATACAGCTCTAGTGATACGATAGGAACCATCTCAGCAGTTATATCCAAGAAATGGTTTATGAAGAGCCCCTTCCTAAGGCTTTAGATATTAGCGTGTGTGTGTGTGTGTGTGTGTGTGTGTGTGTGTGTGTGTGTGTAGGTCTTTGCAAGTAATTAGAGACCTGAGTTCAGTGTACTACCCCAAAAATCATTGAAACTAAGGGCATTTATGCATCTTATTCGGTGGCAAGGTTCAAATCCTACCTCTTATGCTTATTGTCTATATGATTTTGGACAAGTTTCAACCTCTTTGGAACTCAGTTTTCTCATCTGCAAAATTGAGGAGCTGGATTAGATGGCCTCTGTGGTCCTTTCCAGCTCTAGATTTATGATTCTATGTTTTTAGAATTGGAAGAGATCCAGTCCATACCTGGATATATACCACTACCTCACAAATGGTCTTATAGCCTTGACTTGGAGACCTCTTATCTAGTAAGGGGAAATGCAATACCTCCCAAGGCAACCCATTCCACTGAGACATAGTCCTAATTGTTAGAAAGTTGGCAGTTTCAATCCATTGCTTTTAGTTCTGGTTCTGCCCTCTAGGGCCAAACAAAATAAATTCATTGCCTTTTCCTTGGCCTTTTAGAGGCTACTGGCCTCCTTGAATGCCACTATCAGTCATTCTGACAACTCCCAGAATCCCACACAAACCATATCTAGAAATGCTGCTCACTCTCTTCCCATTCTATACTCTTATACCTGGTCAGCTATGGGGTAGGAAGAGTAATGGATGTCTCTCCCCTTCCCTCCCCCAAAGCTAAGAAAATGGTAAAGTATGTACCGGAGGGACTCTAATTTCTGCCCTATCAATAGGAATTGAATGCAGTGTAGGGGTTACCTGGCATGGTAGGGAGATACAGGGAAAAGTCATAAAGTCACAAAACATGTGTTAAAATCCTCTAGTTTTTTGACTTAGCTTTGATTTTTCTTACCAGTAAGATAGACATAACACCATTTGTATTACCTGCTTTATAGGGTAATTGTGAAGAAAATACTTTGTAAATGGTAAAGTATAAATGGTAAAGTAAATAAGTCAATCTTTAACAATCAATAATCACTTATTGTTGTTAATCAGTTGTTTCAGTCCTGCCTGTCCATTTGTGATCCCATTTGGAATTTTCTTGGCAAAGATACTGGAATGGTGTAAAGGCAAGCAAAGTAGAGTCTTTGCTGTTTTTGTTTTAGTGTAATCAAGTGCCTCTGATTGAATAATGTTATTAAAGAAGATCTTCCCCACCTATAAATGGGCTTGGGAAAATTTGTAGGAAGGCCCACACTTGTTAATGAGGCACTGGTTCTCAAGGGCTGTGATGACCTCTGGCTCTGAAAAATGTATAAATACTCTGAGGAGAGGTTTAGCTTTGGGGCTTACTCTTTGGAAGTGTTTGTTTGATCAGATGAGACTCTGGGCAGCCTTAAATAAGCCCCTTGGCTTTGAAAACCCAGATTTTGGTGCTTCTCTTTCTGGTAACTAGGTATGTATATAATGATCAGACAGTTGGATCTGACCATATATATATATTTGATTTAACTGATTGTTGACCCCTCAAAAGTTGCTTTCCTTTTGGAAAAGCAGATCTAAGAACCTGTATAGCAGGCCCTCCTAAGTATGCTGGGATCCTTGCTATTACAGGGGGAGGGGGGTATCCAGGTTGGGGAAAGGGAATAAGTGAATCACTAAGAAATCAAAGAAGTCAAAAATGAGTGTAGCTAGGTAGAAAATTAGGAGATGTCTGAGATGTCTCTCTTGTCTCCCCATTGGAGAATGAATTCATGGTTCCATCCTCCAATTAGAGGAGCAGAGGGTACTGATGATGAGATTTGCCATTGATGACTTTTCTGGGAGCATGGTGGAGAAGACTGAGAAGTCCAAAATGAAGGCCACAGAAGCAAACAGAATTAGTAGTCACCTACTCATCCCATTGGCACTAGATCACCATCACTGTCACAACCTCCCACCCTTCACATTAAGATTTTCCTATGCTCACTTGCACATAGGAGCTTTGGACTGATGTTTTATGGCTTTATTTGGTGAACTTTTCAGATGTTTAAGCTTTGGACAACTGAAAATTATCTGAATGCTTAAAAGTAGTCAACGTCATAGATTAAAGAGATCTTGTATGTCATCAAGTCCAATCCTCTTATAATTTACAGATGAAGATACTGGGCCCAGAGAGACTTGCCATGAGTTAGACATCTAATAATAGGTATGTGATATAAGATTCAAACCCAAGTCTTCACAACTCCAGGTCATGTGCTCTGATAACTATGTCCTGCTGCTTCTCTGTGTTATGTTGGATTTGTTGCCTAAAAGAATCATGTGGTTAAAAGTAAAATAGATAACATATGAGTTAAAGGTTAATATATGGGAACCATTAATTTATATTTATATATTCATATTTATTAACTATATATCCTGAGCCCAACATTTCTAAAAGAGAATTCATTATCTTCTTTCTCCTTCTCTCTCCTATTTCTTCCCCCTTTCAAAATGTCCTATTTCTATAGAAAGTACTACATCCTTCCAGTTACCCAAGTTTTGCAATCTGGGAGTCCCCTTTGACTCTTCTTTCTCCTTCACTGCCCCCATCCCCTTCCTATAAGCAATCACTTGCCAAGTAATAAATTCTATCTCCACAATACAATAATGTTTACCTCTCATCTATATTCTTTTCTGGCCACTCACTAAGCCGCCTCTCAGGCCAGGTCCTCAGCACCTCTGCCTGGACTGAAATCACCTACTAACTGATCTCTTTGAAGGAAAGGACTGGGCTTTATTTTTCCTTGTATCCCCTAAGCAGTACCCCTAGCACAATATCTTGCACACTTCATAGCAGTCAATCCATTCTCAGCAATTTGAATTTTATTCAGTCACTGGAAGGTTTTAAGCAGAAGAGTGAAAACATTAGAGCTGTACACAAGAAAGATGAACCTGACAGTGGTGTGAAGGAATGATCACAGGAATTCAAGAGCAGAGGCAGGAAGATTGCTTAGGAGGTTATTGACATGGTCTAGGTGAACCCATTCCGGGGTGTTCACAAATGGCATTGGAGAGAATGGAATACTAGAGAGTCCATTGTGGCTTGTTCTTGTTTAGAGAATAATGAAACGATCAGTTTCGTATACAGGTGAATGTACAAACATATACAATGTTAACATGGGCTTTGTAATGACTATACTACATATTAGAATTTTCCTTCTTCACAGGAGAGCAAGACAATGGTGTTACACAGCAACCAGTCACTCAGAAAGGGTTCAGAAGCCCCAAACGGCTTGATACGCTAGTGAACTCTAACTAAATTTGGAGGTGTCTGTAGCTTCCAGAAATCACAGAACCAGTCTTGATCAGAGCTCAAGGGCAACCTTGAGAAGAAGGTGTAGACTGGAGATCTTGCTGAGCACGTTCTAAACATCCTGCTGTCTGACTGATACTTACAGATTTCCTCTCCCTTAACCCACCATGCCCTGCCTGAAAATCTCTAGAAACTAATGTCTCGCTCTTTGCCAACCCCTGCTCTGCTCCCTTGTAGGATCTTCTCTTCCCCACAAGCTTTTCTCAAAATGCTTTTAATTGGTGTATTGAACTCTGCTTCATTTCAGGTCCCTTTATGAGCCTGGGGCACGGTGGGGTGGTCTTTGGTTAACA
This sequence comes from Notamacropus eugenii, assembly GCF_028372415.1. NCBI lineage: Eukaryota > Metazoa > Chordata > Mammalia > Diprotodontia > Macropodidae > Notamacropus > Notamacropus eugenii. Next base: position 172,344,199 of record NC_092873.1, on the reverse strand, counting down.
GCACTCATATACACCCATGCAAGGTACACACAGACACGCATGCATATATATATATGTATATGTATATAAACATGTATATGTTTACCTGTTTCTTGTTAATATTATCCCTTAGTATTGTTAGTAATTTTAAAAATTATATTATCACTCATAAGTATAATCATGTTGTACTTTAAAAATAATGTTAAAGATAGGCTACTTGGCTTTGTACAGCATGTTAATGCTTTGGTAGGATTACCATGGGAACATGATCTGCAACTCAGTTTTTCTGTTTCAGAGACAGTGGAAAGAGTTCTGAAGATGGACTCAGGAGAATTCTGGGTTGAATTCTCATCTCTCATACTTACTAGTTGCCCTTGCATCATAAATATTTAGTTTATTCAGTTGACCTGAGCCTATACAATATATATTGTATAGATATCCTCATCTACACAATGGAAATATCTATAATATCTGTCCCCACAGGGTAGTTTTAGGATCAGATGAAATAATGCATGTCAGTTGCTTTGTCAACATGCTTTGTAAACCTTAAAGCTGGATATAGGTAGCAGTGTTAAAGGAATGATATGGTGATAAGGGTTATTCAACTGCTCTTATTTCCTCTCTACTCTTTTACTGACTCTACCCCGATGGGTTCCTGGTATAAACTCCTCTTTCATTCTGGGAAATAGGCAAGGCAACAAACATTTTTATTAAACATTTACTATGTGCCAGACACTGTGCTAAGTAGTGTAAAAGAAGTTTCAAAGGATCTGTAATTCTCTTTATCTTTTTGTGCGCTCCAAGCCCCAGCCAGAGATAGGGTTTCTGACAAACCAATTCAGTGTTAGATCTCTCTCTTTCTTCTGTCTGGGGAGGTTTTCCTCTCAGTGGATTCCTCTCAACATTCTTCACAGTAAGTACACCCCTGAACAAGGAGAAGCCAGTTTTTACCACTGTTTCTAAAAAAGTCAAAGAATCCATTGAAAATCAAGGAAAGTTCTACCTCTCCTCCTGCAGAGGAAAAAGATGAAAGCATTCTGGTTCCCAGGAAAAAGGTGCTTGAGGAGAAAAAGGAGACAGATACAGTATTAGCTCCTTGGCTTTCTGTAGTTGGTGCAGTGGGAAGGGGTCAGCAACATAGCTTCCTGCTGATTATACCAAATAGCATCTTTCTTCCTGCAGTCCTGACCCTTTTCTTTATGGAGCTAGCCTTAGATTCAGCTCTCTCCCCAGCTGCACATAGCTTCTTACAGCTCCCTTTTTTTCTAGCCCTAAGGTTATTCTATTGACCCACTCTATTCAGAGTTGGATTCTTCCAGTTGGGTCTCCTTTACTCAGTGAACTAATTATTTAAAGGTCACCCTGAAGTCTGTTAGATTATTCTTCATCCTTTGTTTTCTTTCTCATTCATTCAATAGGCTAATTTTCACCTTGTAGTTAGCTTGGCACTTCTTTTCTCTGATAGGTCTTAAGCTTTCAAGGACTTCTTTCCAAATAAATATTAGATATTATTATCAGTTCAGCCAGAGTGGGCTGGCTTCCGGAAAATGAATTCACTAGAGTTGATTTTATGAAACTAATTCAGGTTCCAGAAAGCTAGGTTGCTAAATTTTCAAGTGAGATCTACCTGGACCAGGAGTGACACTGTAAATGGTACTCTTGTTTGGTGAGTATGGAATTGGAGAAAAGAGAAATGAATATTTTGGAGGGGAATTTCCATTAAATTAATACAGTTTGATAACTTGACTTTATAGGTATGTTTAGCATATTTCTAACTCTGCTCAAGTCTTAGAGGAAGATTTGAGTGATGGCGTTTTTCACTGCCAAACACTATTTCTACAGTTATCCATTTCACATCATAAGTGTTAAGGGCAAGGCACCCTGTTGTCTGGAAAATCCACATGAAATTTTTTGGCCCTTCCCTCATATTAGAGAAGAAGTCCTAATTTTTTCTTTTTCTTTTATGGTGTGTTTACAGTGCCTCATTGTAAAATATGAGTTAAGTATTTGGTCATTGGTTATATGTAGGTCTATGTAATATCTCTATATTTTTGGCCTTTGTGTATTGTCTGCTGGATTTCATGTTCTTTTTTTTTTTTTTTTTTTTTTACAAAATTTAACTTTTTACTTATTTTAACGTTAAACAAGAAATTGTACATTTTTATGGTATTAAAAGATAAAACATGTTGACATTTTACACTATACATATATTTTTATACATTTGAATTTCTAAACTTCTTCTGTGTTGTCACCTGGCCTTCATCTATCCTCTGTAGCTTCTGTAAAACTCCCCCAAAACTCCCATTTAATTTCTTATGCCAATCCATGATATATTGAAACCGTGATAGGGAAAGTCACGATGTGGAATGGCTAAATGTATTTTTGAGACCATCACCTCCTATTTCCTCTAGGAGTTTATTCTATCAACTTCCTCCTAATTTCCCATCCCTCCTTATTCGTTGTCTCTAAGTTTCCAAATATACCCAAATATCCTCTGTTCTTAAGCCTTCATTTGGTCTAACTATCTCTTCAAGCTAATGTCCAATATCAAAATATGTCAACTTTGACACCTCTGTTTTCTCATTTCCCACCCACTCCTCACTTCCTTCTCACTCTGGCTTCAGAGCTCATTATTCATTTGAAATTGTCTTTCTGAGGTTACTAAATTCCTTAGTTGCCAAATCTGATGGATGTTTCTCAACTTCTAACCTTCTTGACCTCTCTGTAGCATATAATACTGCTGTGCACCTTCTGTCTTGGGTTCACATATTTCTTTCACCTGGCTCTCTTACCTCTTCAGTGTTGGGGAATTCCTCAGCCCAGAGATCCTAAGATCCTTCTGGAGAGTAATTCCTCCCAACAAGATCCATTTGACTAGAGGTCAATAAATCTAGAGGCAAATCTAAAAGATAAAGTTTAATTGCTTTAGCTGATATACAGTTGCCAGATAACTAGCAACTTATCCAAACCAGGGTGGCACACAAATATAAAGAGTTTTACATAGTATCCATAGTTTTACATAGTTAGGGAACTCAGCAAAAGGTGAGGCTGCTCAGCCACTTACTTCAGTGGTTGAGTAACAATCAAATGACTGGGGGGGCTGGCGGTGGTCATATAGCCCCTAGATCTGGTCAGTTCTGGTAGAAGTGTTTCCCTCTAGAGAATCTCATCAGACCATCTAGGTGGAGTAGAAAGTATCCAGTTACACTCATTTGAATGGGTGGGTGGGGCTAGAGGTTTAAATTAGTAGAAGCTTTCCTTTGAGAGGGAATTGGGTCCTGAGTCAGTTATACTTACATGCAGGCCACATTTTTTACCTCTAAGGCTAAAATTTCTGGGGAGATGTTTTCCTCCCAGAACTCACTGAACATAGGTTTTGTACATTTCCTCTATATTAGTCACTCTTTGTTGGATGGATCATAGCCCGTATTCCCCCGTATATGTATAGTTGTAACCCCAGGCTCAGTCCTGGGTTCTCTTTCTGTCTCTAACTACATTGTATCTTGGTGAAGGCATTTGGCTCTAATGTTTTAAATTACATTCTAGGCAGATGACTCCCAATCTTTTTCATTAACTTCAATTACAAATCACCAATTTGTACGCTGTCCCCTATCCTTGGAATAAACTTCTTTTTCATGGAATCCCTGGCTGCCTAGTGTCCTACAGAAAATCTAGCTCGTTTCCCAGAGCTGCTGCTAGTGTCCTCCCCCAGATATTATTTGGTATGTATTTTGGATTTAATTTTCTTTGTAATGCTTGCTTTTGCTCACTGGAATATAAGTTCCTTGTGGACAACTCGCCTAATTATTTGCCTTTGTATCACCAATGTTTAGTGCAGTATTGCCCTATGTAGAATTGATGATTAACATTTTTTTTAATTAAATAGAAACTACACCAAACTCCTCATTTTAAATATGAGGAAACTGAAGTTTAGTAAAGGTAAGTGACTTATTAAATTCATAGATGCAGTAAATACCAGGACCAGGGCTCAGACGCAACTGGAGATGAATTATACTTCTCATCTTCTATTGGGGGATTTTCAGTCAGTTTCAAACAGGATATGTACATCCCCACATTGGGAAGACAAGTTCAATACCACCTTGTGAAACTGATACTAAAATGATTCAGCATGAAATGGATAACTGTCCAGATGTCTATGTAAACCACATGACTAGAATATGAAGATACCCTGACCTCAAAATCATTAAGGGATCTGAAAGGAGATAGGGGTTATTAAAGAGTTAACACTAGAGAATCAGGAAGTAATTAATCAATAAGCATTTATCATATGCCTGCTGGGTCACAGCAAAATGTTAAGAACAACAGATATGCAGTTAGAGGATTAAATCAATCTTTCCCTGTCACTTACTACTTGTGTGACCTTGGGCAAATAATTTAGTATCTCCATGCCTCAATTTCCTCATGTATAAAACAAGTGGGTTTGACTTGATGACATGTAAGGTCCCTTCCAAAGCTAAATCTGGGATTCTGTGACACACCAGGTACTGTGCTAGGTGCTGGGGAAAAAGAGTAAAAATTGAGAAGTTTCTTCCCTCAAGTGGTTTGCATCATTCTATTGGCAGCATAAATGGAATATATAAAGCAAACACAAGGTCATTTGGGGAGTCCTAGAGAATCAAGAAAGACCTCATATAAAGTGGTGCTGAATTTTGAAACAAGCTAGGAATTCTGTGAGGTAGAATTGAGTAGGAATTGCATCCTAGACATGAGAGGACAACCTCTCTATAGGCGCTGAGGATACGAATTGTTATGTGTGAGCAAGAATAAGAAGAAAAGCTTGGCTGGAGCACAAAATCATGCTAATGTTTATATAACACTTACTATGGGTCAGAGACTATGTTAAATAATTGGAATTATTTCATTTGAGTCTCACAACTCTGAGGGGTAGGTACTATCATTCTCTATGTTTTACAGATGAAGAAGCTGAGGCAAACAGATGAAGTGACTTGCCCAGGAGCACAGTAAAAGATGGAGTAAAAAGTGGAGGCCAGATTTGAGATCAGGTCTCCCTTACTCCAGGTTCAGCATTCCATCTACTGCACCACCTGGCAGACCTATCTTCATGAAGGAGAGCAGTGTATATGATCCCTACAACAATAATGTCTCACAAGGCAAGGGAGAGAGTGTCCACAGGAGTAGTTAGTAGACTAAGCAGTTCAGTTCAATATGTGTGTGTTTGTCCTTTGTTGCCGAAGAAGACCATGCCATCAGAGAAATAATCACGTGACTTGAACTTGACTTTGTTTTTTCTTTGAGTGAGGGAGGGCTGTGCAGGTCACCAGCCTCACTTCTCCTCCAGAGCCATCTGAATCCAGTGACCAGATATTCATCAGGATGACTGAAGATGACCCAGGATGAGGCAATTGGGGTTAAGTGACTTGCCCAAGGTCACACAGCTAATGAGTGTCAAGTGTCTGAGGTGAGATTTGAACTCAAGTCCTCCTTACTCGTGCTCTATCCACTGCATCACCTAGATGCCCCTCAGTTCAATAGCCACTTAGCTAAACAGCCCCTCCATCTACAGAGTTAGTCTATAGATTACTCAATGCTATCACATACAATGTTAAGTCTAGAAAAAATTTTGTGGGGTAATAATTTTTTTTAAAATTATCTGCAAGGTTAATTAATTCTAGACTTAAGTAAGAAAGACCTATGAATTCATTGTCTCCAAAGTCAGAATTTTATTTATTGTAGAGAGAGTCTGATTTAGCGGATAGAGTCCTGAGACCAAAGTCAGGCAAGTTTCAAATGCCTACTCTGATACTTAGTAGTGGCACAGTCTTTGACAAACCATTTAACCTCTATATATGTCAGCAGTTCCCTAGGATTTACTTATTATGGCCTGGCTATCATATAGATATCTCCATTTACTCATCTGTTCAAATCAAATAGGTATTTCCCTAATTTGTAAGCCATACATTATAGAATAAATACTAGGTGGCTGCATTACAGAAGATTCTTGGTGAATTTATGGGAAGCATTGAGAAGTATTTTAAAGCACTTTCTGTGTGCAAGGCACTCTGGCTTGAAGAAAATGAAAGATGTTTTTCCCTGTCCTCAAAGACTTTACATTCAATGGGGAAACAACATATGTGTGCGTAATATGTATGTATATGTACATAAATGTATGTGTGTGCATGTGTCTGTATGTGTAAGTGTATCTGTGTATATATGTATGTGTGTGTACATATACACACATGTCTATGTAGATATGTGCATGTGTATGTCTGTCTATATGTATGTGTAAGTGTACCTGTATATATATGTGTGTGTATACACACACATGTCTATGTATATGTGTGCGTGTGTATACATATACATATAAAAATAAATCTATGCAAAATAAATATAACATAATTGAGGGCTGGCACTAGCAGCTGGGGATCTGGAAGGACTTGATACAGAAGGTGACAGTTGAGGGCAGTTTTGAAGGAACCCAGGTAGTAAATAAACCAGGGCAGAGGCTGTTTTTGCCTCTTTGTATCCCCAGGGATCAGCCTAGCACTTGACATACCATCATCATCATCACCTGCTTACCACGTGCCTGGCAGTATGCCAAGCGCTTTACAGTTATTATCTCATTTGATCCTTACAAAAACCCTGAGAGATAGGGGCCATTATTGTCCCCATCTGATAGCTGAGGAAGGTGAAGCAAACAGAGGTTATGACTTGACCAGACAAACGGCCAATAAGTGTCTTGAGGATGGATTTAAATTCAGGTCTTCCTGATTCTATGCATTATCACACTGCACCACCTAGCAGCCACATAGTGCTTAATAACTCAATCATTGCTCAATAAACATTTATTAAGTACCACTATGTACCTGGCACCATCCTAGTCACTAGGGATACAAACAGAAATGAAAGATACTTCCTCCCCTCAAGGAATTCACAATCTAACGGGCGAGACAACAAGCAAACACACACACACACACACACACACACACACACACACACACACACACACACAAACAAACCATGTACAGGATAAATAAGAAATAATTAAGAGAAGGAAGACCTTAGCACTAGGAGGGGTTTGGAAATATGGAATCTTATATGAGACTGAATATGGGACTTTAATTGGGAATTAAAGGAAACCAGGGTAGCCAATAGAAGGACATGAGGAGGGAGAACATTTCAGGCATGAGAAAAAGGCTTAGAAAATTCCCAGAGCTGAGAGATGGAGTATTTTGTTTTGTCAGACAAAAAGGAGGCCTGTGTTATTGGATCAGAGTATATGCTGGGGAACAAGGTGTAAGAAGACTGGAATGTTAGTAGGAGGCTGGGTAATGGGGGACTTTGAACACCAAACAGAGTTGTATACCTAGAGGTGACAGGGAGCCTATAGAGTTTTCCAAGTGGGAGTATATGTGACATAGTTTGATTTGAGTTTTAGGAAAATCACTTTGGTGACTGACTGGTGGATGAACTGGAATGGAAGAGAACTGAGGCAGGCAGACCAACAGCAGGCTATTGCAACAGTCCAGAAATGAGGTAATAAGAATCTGTACCAGAGTGGTGGTGGTATCAGAGGAGAGCAGGACCATATTCGAGAGAGAGTGCAGAGGTTAAATAAACAGGCCTTGCTTGGCAATAGATTGGACATGAAGGGTAGGGTGAGTGAGTGAGATAAGGAAGAGTCTAGGATGGATGATACCTAGGTTGTAAGCCTGAAGGACTTGAAGGATGGTGTTGCCTTCTACAGTAACAGGGAAACTAGGAGGTGGAGAAGTTAGTTTGGGGGAGAAACAATGGGGTCCGTTTTGGACATACTGACTTTTAAGATGTCTCTTTAAGGCAGTTGGAGATGCAAAACTGGAGGTCAGAAGAAAGGCTAGGGTGGGATAGGTTGATTTGAGAATCATCAGCACAGGGATGGTAATTAAATCTGTGGAAACTGACAAGAGATCACCTGGTGAAGTAGCATAGAGGGAGAAGAGAAGAGGGAAAACGACAGAAATCTATAAGACAACTGTGGCTAGAGGGTATGATCTGGATGAGAATCCAGCAAAGGAGTCTGAGAAGGAGCAATGTGATAGATAATAAATGCTTGCTGAGTGACTGATTGATTTATTCAAGGGAAAGGTGAGGGAGATTACATTCCAGGGGAATTTTGAGGAGAAAGGCAGTGAAAATCCACCTAGACCAGAAATGGAGCCTCATTTTTGAGAAACTGAAAGTAATTTTGCCAGTTTGACTGTTGCGAGGCAGGGTGATGTGGTAGACTTGGAGTCAGGAGAAACTTGAGTTTAAGTCCCACCACTAATATCTATTAGTAGTTTGACAAGCTATGTAACATCTCTGAGCCTCAGTTTCCTTATCAGTAGAATAGGGATCATGATATCTGTAGTACCTGCTTCACACTGTTGCTATAAGGAATAAATGACACAATTTCAGCTTAGACTTTAGCTTACCACCAGCACTTAAAGGCAGCTAGGTGACACAGTGGATAGGGCCCTAGAGTTGCAGTCAGTTGAATCTGAATTCATATCCTGTCACAGATACTTAATAGCTGTGTGACCTTAGTCAAATCACCTAATCTCTGCCTTGTTTCAGTTTCTTGATCTATAAAATGGGGATAGCAATACCTACCAGGATTATAGGTATTTTATTCATACATACATACATACACATATACATACATATGTACACAGAAATACATGTATGTATATGAATATATCTACTGTGTATATATATGTATCTATATATTGTATGTCTTTTAAGTATTAAATGAGATATTTATAAAGCACTTGATAAACCTTTATTACTATATAAATGCCAATTATTATTAACTAACAGATGCATAGGATGGGCTAGATGTCATCTGTACCATTGGATTTAATCCATACATAGATGAGATGAGAGATTCCATGGAGTATACAAGAGTATTATAGTAATCAGTTACCAAAAAACTATGTCTAAGAATTAACCACTTTACAAACTGCTAAATGGAGCAAAATTAAACTGTAAAATATAAAAAAAATAGGAGAAAACAGGAATTCATTCTCTAGTCAACAAAGGAGTAAAAGTATGATGGGATTACTTGGACACTCTTAACTAGTCTTCCAGTCAATCTGTCACCTCTTACAAAAAGAAAATCGACTTTGGGGGGTGAATGTGTCACCACTTGTCAGCTGGCCACTTTGCAAAGGCAATTTGCTCCATTTTTATTTGACTTCCTTCTGTCTCTTAGAGTAATTATGGGCAATTATTTTGTCAGAGGTCCTATGAGTAATTGGTGAATCTGGCTCACGGAGATTTAGGAATGCATTCCTATTGATGTGCAGGCATCTTTTTGACCTTTGTTTTTGAAAAGTTATTTCTCAAACATTTCTTTTTGTAGTAAGAGGTTTTCATGGATTCACCTTTTTTCCTGCTCCTCGGTGTTATTTTGGCATTATATTCCAGCAGTGTCTTTCAATCAGGCAAGTAATGGCTTTGTCCCCCTAAGTGTCTATGTTAGCAGGGGTGTTGGATTAGGGCTGAAGAGCACAAGGTGCCCAGAGGTATTTCCTGAGGAGCTCATATGACAAGAGGAGTTAATATGCTTTGAGACCTATGTACACCACTCTAGGAGGTGACTACAGTTTGAAGATACCCAAACCTCAAAATAATTAAGCAGTCTGGAGGAAAAAGAATCAGCTAAGGAGGTAGCAGTTATTAAAGAGATAACATTAGAGAATCAGGCAGCAATTAATCACTAAATGTTTATCACATGCCTACTGGGTCATGGTAAATTGTTATGGACAATGGATATACAGTTAGAGGGTTAGAATTCCAATCTTGCTCTGTGCCTTGCTACTTGTGTGACCTTGGGCAAATAAATTATTATTGCCAGACCTCAGTTTACCCTTCTATAAAACAAGAGGGTTTGACTTGATGACATGGGATGTCCCTTCCAACTTTAAATCTGGGATTCTGTGACATGCCAGGCACTGTGCTAAGTGCTGGGGATAAAGAGTAAAAATTACGACATTCCTACCTTCAGGGTGCTTCCATCATTCTATGGCAGAAAAATGTGTATAAACAGAATAGACAAAGTAAGATGGGTAGAAGCTAGGTGGTACAGTGGAGAGAAGAAAGACTTGAGACCAAATTCCACCTCGGATACTTGCTAGGTGTGTAAATATCTGGGCAACTCCCTTAACCTCTGTTTGCCTCAGTTTCTTCAATTGTAAAATGGGAATGATAATAGCACCTACCTCTAAGGGTTGTTGTGAGGATCAAATGAGACAATACTCGATAAAGTTCCTGTCACAGTGCCTGGCACGTAGCAGATGCTTAGCAAATATTTATTTCTTACCATCCTCCTTTAGTGAAACAGTAAATCTATGGATAAAAAAGTTCAAAGACTTCTCAGCCTCAGAAACTCTATTCAAGTAGGGAGGCCATGCTTGCCATCTCTTCATTTCCCACCTAGCTGCACTGCTAGGGAATTCTCCCTCGTGAACTAGTGCTGAATACCACCTCCCCTCTTCTCTTGCTTCCTTTGGTGTGTTGACTTCTCCCACTAGATAGTAAGCTCTTTCAGAGCATGGAGTCAGAGCTGAAGATAGTGCCACTGTATCCTTCCTGTGAGAGGACAAAGTTATCCTCCTTTGATAAATATTCAATGGCTCATGAATGCCTCATTTCATCCCCAAACTAGGCGTGTGCTGGCATTAGAGTTGACTCCACAACAGGCTGCCATGTTATTCTAGTCTCCTCAATATTTATTCAAATGAACCTTTATCTAGCTATGTCTCCTCTATATTATACTTGTACAGATAGTTTTTGAATCCAAGTGTAAGACTTTATGTTTCAGTCAGTTACTTGGTTAATAAACTAAACATTTGTCTCTATTAAAATATTTCATCTAATTGGACTGGACCCAACATTTCCTTGTCAAGATCTCTTTTGGTTACTTATTCTATCATACATCATGGTAGCCACACACTCCTAGCTTTGAGTCACTTGTGTATTTTATTAGTAAACACCTGTGCCTTTAACCAAGTCACTGTAAAAACTGTAAACATGGCAAATTCTTGGGGAATCTATTGAAGACCTTCTTTAAGGTTGGTATCAACATTAATATATTCTCTTAGTATACAGACATTCAATTATTTTTGAATCTGCCTCAACATATTATTCCTTATTTGAGGAATGTAAAGATTGGAATGGATGCATCTAAAACCTCTTATCTCTTTCTCCTATATGCAAAAGAGGCATTTGGGAGCTGTGTGGCTAGGGTTATAAGCACAGAATATTAGAGCTAAAAAAGACCTTATGTGAGTCATTTAATATAATTCTTTCACATACATGGGAAAACTGAGGTCAAAAGATATCAAGTGATCAGTCTAAGATCACATATTTAAGAAGTCATTACAGTATAAAGGAAAGAACATGAAACTTAGAAAATTTGGGTTCAAGTCTCAACTATTTCATTTATGAACCACATAATCTTGAGCAAAGCACTTAACCTCTCAAAGTCTCAGTTAAATCATCTGTGAAAAGGGAATAACTGGTACTACCTCCCTCACGGACTTATTAGGAAAATATTTCATGAGCCTTACATTTCAAAAGGAACAAGAGCTATTATTTTAGAACTGGAAGAGTCAGTATGAGGACCCAGGTATTCTGATTCCCAGCCTTTCATACAATTGTAGATTTGGAGCTGGAAGGTTGTGTCTTGCTCAAGGTCAAGCAAGTATTAAAATCAGGATTTAACCTGGATTCTCTACCTTAAGAACAACATGTTTTTCCAACTGTATCGTGTGGCCTGCAAACCTAAGCCAGAGTAAAACTGACAATCAAGTTTAGGGCTTCATTAGCATCATACTCTTAACTAGATGAGCTAACCATCATTACAGACCTTTCCCCATAGGTCTCATAGATCCTGATTAACAATTATAAACCTATAATCCCAGATCCCTCATGTTGACAGCACAACTCAAAACAAGTTTCTAAATTTCAGTTAGAAAAAAACGAATTATGAATCATTTTGCAATGTGTTAAGGAAATTCTAATGAAAACGCAACAATCAAATTCATTAGGATATCCAAAGACATTTTACCAATATGATAATGAAGTAGTAAGGAACATGAAAGAGAAGGCACTAGGAAAAACACAACAAGATTTGTATAAGCATGTTAAATTGCTACAGTGCAGATGTAAATGACCAGATGCTTCTCCTTGTCAAATCAATTCCCCATATTTTTAGGGACAGGTGCAAGAACTCATCTCATATGATATTCTTTTCCTTTTACTCTTTTAAAAATGCATTTTACATATTTGTTTTGTATGGTTTCTTCAAACACACACCTGTATGGATATAACTTCAGAAGTGGAATTGATATAAGTCTGATAGAGTTCTTTTCTGATGAGTATGAAGTAAGAACCTCAGGAGAAAGAAATCCTTAAAACCCTTCTCCTGCCAGGTGGCTTTTTAAGTTGTGTCTTTTGCAACATCAGGTTAAAGTTGTGTGTGTGTGCGTGTGTGTGTGTGTAAAACTGTGTGTGTGTGATGGAGGGGAAAGTGGTGGTGGTGAATATCTTATGACTAGCTCTTTTCAAGTTAAGGTGGGAAATTTCATAAAGAAGAAGGATGAAAAATAACTCAGTATCTCTCATCTTTAATTAAATCTGGCTTTATTGGGTTCACTTTTTGTAATAAGCCTACCTTATATATAAATTCATTTGACAGTTTTTAAACTATACAGATACGATTAATACATATTTCTGATTCAGTCCAATGATCCCATTGGGGGAAAATGCCATATTTTTAACCACAAACCCAAAAAAAATAGTGTCTACTATATACTAATCTACTTTCCCAGAGGTTCCCCACCCTCCTCAATAGAAGAATAATGATGAAATAAGAGGACATTTCCAAAATAAGAGATCAAGAAAAATACTGCACCTTACCAAACTAATAATTGCACCTAATAACTGATGAATCAAAATGAATGTTTGCTAAATATTCATAAAGAAATACAATATTTCCTCAAGTGAGCACAATATCCCAAGAAATTAAAAAATGATGTATAATAATTGCTGCCAAAAAGACCAAAACTGTGTGAACATATGCTAAAAAGAATCACACACATGAATTGACAAGCTATATTACACTTTTCATGGACAAAAATTAATTTCTATGAGCCTTTATCCCTTTATATTAAATACACAATTTCAAAATGAATAAGACTAATTATTAGACTTATTTATATTAGTGTGAACCATCATTTTATGTGAATAGAAATGGAGAATATAATATTGATATTCAATTTCTCGGATGCTTACTCTAACCTTTCATAACTCCCTTCAAGTTTTGATTAAAGATAAAGAACGTTAGATAAAAGAATGCTTATCAGTAGACCTGATTCCCATTCCTTCTATAGATACACACACAAAATTGGGGATGGTGGACTAGATGCTTATGCTAAGCTTCCTAGAAGTGCTGATATTCTAGGATTCTATAATTCTAAGATTAAATTTACAGGCTCTTAAATTTTAAAAAAAATTTGCTCCAAATATGTTATGTGTTCAGATGAAATCCACAGATTTAGAGCCAGAAGGAAGCTCAGTGGCCATCTAAGTCCAACCTCTTCATTTTACACATGAGAAAAGTGAAGTCTAGAGATACTAAATGACTTACCCCAGTAAATAACACAGGTATTCAGGATCAGAGGCTGGGTTTGAACACAGGTTTCAGAGCCACTTTTCTTTCAACTGTACCATAGTAGGATCAGAGTGTAGAGAAGGTTCTCAGCCTAAGAACAGTAGCAGGAGCAACTATATATATATATGTATGTATGTATGTATATATACATACACACACATACAACATATTAAGCTCCCTCTAAGTTGACTGTAAACTATTTGAACATGGAGATCATGTCTTCATTTATACATCTCCATGGTGCATACCTGGCATAACTAAATAATTAATGCAAATGATAAAAATAAAGTTTAGCTTTTCATTTAAATATTACATTACAGTTAAAACCACTTCACTCATATAATCTTTAGCTATTCAGTGCCAATTCCTTTTGAACTAGCTCTGGTAATGGTTACCAAGTATTGGTTGGAAGATCTGTTACAGAGAAGAGGGGTTAACTTTGTTTTGCTGGACCCTACAACCTAAAACAAGGAACAACAGGAAAGATTTAGGTTTGATGGAAGAAAACACTTCCTAATGATTGGAATACTCCCAAAGAGAAATGGGATGCCTTAGGAGGTGTGGTTAGTTCTGCTATAACATTTGTTTTGAAAACTTAGATTTGTTCTGATGCAATGGATATATTAGGGAACAATTTGAATATAATACAAAAGTCATGTTTGTTCATATGCGATTTCTTCAGAGAGAATTGCTAAGTGAAGGCAGAAAACTGCACCGAACTGAACCAGGCCATGTAGGAACACATAAAATGCACACATACCGCAGACATCTATCAGCTACCTCAGTTCAGTTATCCTACAAGGTTCTGTTTTGGTGTATTTTCACATTTGTGAAATTCTCCATATTTAAAAAAACAAAAACCAACCCTGATATCCCATACATGTCTAACCATCCTGCTTTAAAACTCATTCATATAGCACTTCATTGTTACAAAGTGTTTTCACCTAAATGATCTATTTTGAACATTGAAGTTGTTACGTTTAATTTCAATCTCCCTGCCCTTGTGTTAGATATGTTACTAACTGACTATGCCATTTTCTGCTCCTGGAATGTCCTATTTTTTATTAATGGGTTTAATTCTTATATTTCATTCAAGACTCGTTCCAAATCCTACTCCTTAATACCCTTTGTCCCATAAGCCATGATTTTACATAGTGTAGTGATTTTTAGGAAGTGATGTTCAGTTATTGACTATAATGGATCCTCCCTCACTGGGGGTCTTAAGAAAAGGTTGAATCATCATTTGTTAGATATATTATAGAGGCGATTCTTATTTAGATATATTTTGGACTAGATGGCCTCTGATCATCCTTCCAACTCCAGGTCTGGTGATTTTATTAGCCTGGAATCACCAATGACTTTTACCTTTTAATTAAATTGATTATTTTTAGTGAAACACATGGATTTGTGGTGGGAAAAACATGAACCTGAGAATCAGAATGCTCTATTTTAATTCTGATCTGGTTAATAATTAGCTATGTGACTTTGGGCAAATCACTGCACTTCTTTGAGTCTTGGAATCCTCTGTCAAAGAAAAATATTGGACTGGAAGTAATTCTTCTAGCTCTAAAATTCTATGATCTTATTTTCCCATTCCTGAAAGAGAAATATAGCTCATGTTTACAGGACTAGCACAGTGGAGAATAAAATTTAAAACTTATGGAACTGTAAAGCTCAATTGCCATCCTTCCTTCTAATTTCTTTCTTATCTCTTTCTCTCTCTTCCTTCCTTCCTTCCTTCTTTTCTTCCTTCCCTCTCAGTGCATCTTAATCTGAAGCTTTAATGAATAACCTGCTTGTTTGTTGTTAGTTGTCAGATCACAGTCTGAAACATGCTTTGACTGTCCAGTTTCTTCTTCTTAACAGAGTTTCTTTGCTGGAACGTCCCAACTTTTGGCAGAGGAATCTAAACACTGATACAAATCCACATTATTAAGACTGCAATATTCAAGAAAGAGGGCAAAGGGTCCTAAAGGTCAAGTGGATAATCAGCTGAACAAGAGGAGGAAATGTAGTGCTGATTTCAAAAGGAGACATCTGCAAAAGAGCCATTGTACTCAGGCCTATACCCAATCAGTCTGCTGAGAATCACTCTGGCAGTGGAAGGCTCATGCAGGTGGAAAGAATTGTAATGTCTCAACAAGAGAATAGATTTCGCCAGAAGAGAATTTTGGAAAAATGTTTCATTCAAATTAGGTTTTGTGTGCTAATCTTTAGGAGGAAATTTTCTTACCACCATTTTGCTTTTAGTTAAAAGTTTCAAATGTTCTTTAGCTGTCTGATTTCTATGTTCAGATTGGGGAAGAATGTCATTATGCTGAGGTAGGTCACTGAACATTCCCCAAACCTTAGACATTGTGTTGATTGACAAGGACAGTTATCTCTTGCATATCACAACTTTCCTAGCGTCGTTTCAAAATAGCGCATGTAGACATAAGAAATTAAATAGGAATTTGGGGGAGTTTTGGGGAAGCTGGAGACAACAGAGAAAAAGTTTAGAAACTCAGAAATGAATAAAATATATGTATAGTACTGTATAATCTCAACATATTTTATCCTTTAATATCATAAATATACCCAAATTTTACAATAAGATACTGTTAAACACCTCGTAAAAAAAAAAATTCAGACTTCTTCTCTGGTACAAAGGGAGGGCCAAAAAATTTTATGCAGATCTTCCAGAAAGTGGGGGCACCATACCCTGTACTCCCATCATGCAGAAGGAATAACTGTTCAACCAGACTTCGTTGGAGTCAGTGTCAAGGTTAGCAGATGCACTAGCTGTAACTCATACATTATTGGACACCATTTTGAGCTGCTTTTCAGCTTGATTAGCATCTCACTTTTGTCATACCTCATGAGCATGGGTTTAGAACATTGTTCATTCCTTTTGATGTCCCATGTGGATAATGACCAACTACTCAGTAGTGGTGCTGGGAAATCATTAGGTTCCCCCACATCCCCCACATAGTTGGGAGTTATGCATCAAACCTAAGGCTGTCAGCTATCTGGAAAGGCAACAGATACTAGAGAAGATGGGATTTTATCAGGAAAGAAGTATGGCCACATCACACCGGGGCTTCAAGGATGTCAAAGCAGATGGTGTGGGAAACCTGTCAAAGTTGATCACCCTCTGGAAACAGAAAGTTGGGGATCTCCTCAGATTTCATGTCTCATGGGTTCAATGCTCACTTGCAGCTGCTCCATTTAGCAGGATTTCATGATGGCCACCTGAACTAGAGGGCATAGAACCAAATGAATTCTGTGTAGGTTCTTAGATCTTTAGCTCAGAGGTCACCTTGTCCAAATCCCTCATTTAAAATATGAGGAAAGTGGGGCCCAGGGGACAGGCTCGGTGACTAACTCAAGTTCACAAAGCAAGTGTCAGATATGGGATTTGAAACCAAGTCCTCTGACTCCAGAGTGAGTGCTGTTCAACTAGGTTATGAGACCATATCAATATTCCCATCCAGACCCATGAGCAAAGCATGAAACTATTATGGGGCTTAGAGTTCATAGGCTTCCTTCAGCTCTATCTGCTAGTGTTCCCTTTTCTAGTACTTAACACATGCTTTATATTTAGTAGAGATTTAAAAAGATATTTGTTGAATTAAATCAAAATATTAGTGGTCTCCTACTGTGCTGTACACACAAAGCATGGATCTGAAAATAACTGAAATAGCTGTTAAGGTTCAGGTTTCATTTGAAAAAAAAAAAACAGTGTTCTAGGTTTCTTTCCATTCAAGAATAAGTCTTAGAAAACATACATTCTTGGTATTGGTTCAGACTGGTTGCCTGGGTATTGCTTTGAAAACAGCAACAACATTACCACTAACGAAATGCTTATTTGATTCATGATCCAATAAAATAGTAAGACTAATGACAAAAATAACAAAAAACCACTTGAATTTGAAAATTAGTACAGGTTGCACTTGGTTCATAGATCACAGTTCAAATCCCTGCTATAAACATTAAATTTTCCTATATATCATATTGTATACTTTTGCTAGTGGCAATATTGAGTTTCCTGGCATTTATCAAGTGCTGCATTGAATTCTCATGCATCACAATTTCAATTTGACCTGCAGTACATGTTCGAAACTACTTCTATTTAATTCCTATGAAACTCAGTATCCCCATTTGGTTTTGGTTGAGAACTTTGTTTTTTTTCATGATTTCATATTACCTTCTGGTGCTCAATTGATAACCAAAAACAAGTGAATATAGAGACTTCTCTAGGACTTCTCACATATGTGGATTTTTAGTTTTTGTCCAATATTGGCCCAGTTCTTTAAAAATAATCCTATCTATGATTTCATTAGGTATTTCTAAAGCAATCCAAATGTAAGACATTTTCAAAATCCAATTTCATAGAAATAGCAAACGAATTTGCTTTCAGAGTAGGTATTTTAATTTCATTAAGGCAGAATTATGTATTTTATAATTATACCTAGAAATAAATTGCCTTTGCTCAGACTAATGAAGAAATTACTCCGAATTATTCTAAATTTATTCAGTTTGGCAGAAAGTTACTTCTCATTCATCATTACTATAAGGCACTATTTGTTACTTTTCCATTCATATAGAACACTTCCATATACTCCCTAAAAAAAAAGAAACATCAGTACTTTTCAAAACTGAAGGGGGAAAAGAGATAAGGGGAACACTGGGAGAGGAATGTTGTACATGGATTGCTCAACTTTGATTCAGGAAGACCTGAGGTCAAATATCTCATAGATCAAAGGTTCCCAAACTTATTTGGTCTACTGCCCCATTCAAAAAATTTTTTTACTTACTGCCTCCCTGGAAATCTACTTTCTTTAATCTTTGAGCTTATTTTTTTTTTTTTTGGAAATTTACATCATTACAAAAATAATAAAATATATTTTTTTAAGAAAATGATGCATCTAAAATGTAATAATTTATTGTAAATTTGTGGGGAGAGGGGGTTCTGCATTGAAATAGAAATTTCCTACATTGAAATGATCAATATTGTGTCATGTAACTGTATGGTATCATATTGTAAACAAGCCACTACACGTACATACTCCTATGGATGCATGCTGGACTTTCTGACAATGCATGTCACAGTCAAGTGCCAACACTTGCTTGTTAAGACCTGTTAGTGGATTTGACTACTGATCAGTTATAACTTGTATTTTGTGTGTTTATTTAGAAAATAATGTAATCACTATGACTTTACCTTTTTACACAACAGATGAAACCTGTGTGAGCAGTTTTTCAAAATTTTCTTATCTTCTTTTCTTTCCTTACACTTCTACTCCCCACCCCCTTATTTTTATTTAATGCCCCCAATTGCACCTGGGGCTACTACCAACCTCCTACGTTGTTCCAGTAGGTCCCCTCTAGGGGGCAGCATCACCCACTTTGGGAACCTAAATAGGTAATAATGGTTAAACTACGGACAAGTCATTTATTATTTCTGTGGCTCAGGCAGGGCTCTAAGATAATATTAATACGAAGATAATAGTAGCTGA